>NW_027362767.1:166858365-167458365 GCF_046119375.1 Phyllobates terribilis | reverse complement strand
CGACGTTTATCAGACTTTCAGATAGGGGAAATGTCAGTGAGCTTTCCAATTTCAGTTCCAGAGAGATTCACCCAATGAGTCCTTGATATTTAGTCGTTTTCAGCCAATATTTTGGATTTTTGAAAATTTCACTTTTTTTGTGAAAATAACCACTAAATGAGAGAATAATATGTGTGAGGGTACCCCAGGAGATTTCCAAATGTGTGTGGGTAGAATATATATCCCACGGGGGAAAAATTGAAAAAAGTTGCAAAAAAATTTTTTTTTGGACTTAGTCATTTTTCTGGCGTTTATCAGACTTTCAGATAGGGGAAATGTCAGTGAGCTTTCCGATTTCAATTCCAGAGCGATTGGCCCAATGAGTCCTTGATATTTAGTCGTTTTCAGTCAATTTTCTAGATTTTTGAAAATTTCACTTTTTTGTGAAAATATCCACTAAATGAGGGAATAATATGTGTGAGGGTAGAATATATATCCCACGGGGGTAAAATTGAAAAAAGTTGAAAACATTTTTTTTTGGACTTAGTCATTTTTCCGGCGTTTATCAGACTTACAGATAGGGGAAATGTCAGTGAGCATTCCGATTTCAGTCCCAGAGCGATTCGCCCAAGGAGTCCTTGATATTTAGTCGTTTTCAGCCAATATTTTGGATTTTTGAAAATTTCACTTTTTTGTGAAAATATCCACTAAATGTGGGAATAATATGTGTGAGGGTACCCAGGGGAGTTCCAAATCTGTGTGGGTAGAATATATATCTCACGGGGGTAAAATTGAAAAAAGTTGAAAACATTTTTTTTTTGGAATTACTCATTTTTTCTGCGTTTATCAGACTTTCAGATAGGGGAAATGTCAGTGAGCATTCCGATTTCAGTTCCAGAGCGATTCGCCCAATCAGTCCTTGATATTTAGTTGTTTTCAGCCAATTTTCTGGATTTTTGAAAATTTCACTTTTTTGTGAAAATATCCACTAAATGAGGGAATAATATGTGTGAGGGTACCCCAGGAGAGTTCCAAATGTGTGTGGGTAGAATATATATCCCACGGGGGTAAAATTGAAAAAAGTTGCAAAAAAATTTTTTTTTGGACTTAGTCATTTTTCCGACGTTTATCAGACTTTCAGATAGGGGAAATGTCAGTGAGCTTTCCAATTTCAGTTCCAGAGAGATTCACCCAATGAGTCCATGATATTTAGTCGTTTTCAGCCAATATTTTGGATTTTTGAAAATTTCACTTTTTTGTGAAAATATCCACTAAATGAGGGAATAATATGTGTGAGGGTACCCCAGGAGAGTTCCAAATGTGTGTGGGTAGAATATATATCCCACGGGGGTAAAATTGAAAAAAGTTGAAAACATTTTTTTTTGGACTGTCATTTTTCCGACGTTTATCAGACTTTCAGATAGGGGAAATGTCAGTGAGCTTTCCAATTTCAGTTCCAGAGAGATTCACCCAATGAGTCCTTGATATTTAGTCGTTTTCAGCCAATATTTTGGATTTTTGAAAATTTCACTTTTTTTGTGAAAATAACCACTAAATGAGAGAATAATATGTGTGAGGGTACCCCAGGAGATTTCCAAATGTGTGTGGGTAGAATATATATCCCACGGGGGTAAAATTGAAAAAAGTTGAAAAATATTTTTTTTTGGACTTAGTCATTTTTCTGGCGTTTATCAGACTTTCAGATAGGTTAAAATATATATCCCACGGGGTAAAATTGAAAAAAGTTGAAAAATTTTTTTTGGACTTAATCATTTTTCTGGCGTTTATCAGACTTTCAGATAGGGGAAATGTCTGTGAGCGTTCCGATTTCAGTTCCAGAGCGATTCGCCCAATGAGTTCTTGTTATCTAGTTGTTTTCAGCCAATTTTCTGGATTTTTGAAAATTTCACTTTTTTGTGAAAATATCCACTAAATGAGGGAATAATATGTGTGAGGGTAGAATATATATCCCACGGGGGTAAAATTGAAAAAAGTTGAAAACATTTTTTTTTGGACTTAGTCATTTTTCCGGCGTTTATCAGACTTTCAGATAGGGGAAATGTCAGTGAGCGTTCCGATTTCAGTCCCAGAGCGATTCACCCAATGAGTCCTTGATATTTAGTCGTTTTCAGCCAATATTTTGGATTTTTGAAAATTTCACTTTTTTGTGAAAATATCCACTAAATGTGGGAATAATATGTGTGAGGGTACCCAGGAGTGTTCCAAATCTGTGTGGGTAGAATATATATCTCACGGGGGTAAAATTGAAAAAAGTTGAAAACATTTTTTTTTTGGAATTACTCATTTTTTCTGCGTTTATCAGACTTTCAGATAGGGGAAATGTCAGTGAGCATTCCGACTTCAGTTCCAGAGCGATTCGCCCAATGAGTCCTTGATATTTAGGTGTTTTCAGCCAATTTTCTGGATTTTTGAAAATTTCACTTTTTTGTGAAAATATCCACTAAATGAGGGAATAATATGTGTGAGGGTACCCCAGGAGAGTTCCAAATGTGTGTGGGTAGAATATATATCCCACGGGGGTAAAATTGAAAAAAGTTGAAAACATTTTTTTTTGGACTTAGTCATTTTTCCGGCGTTTATCAGACTTTCAGATAGGGGAAATGTCAGTGAGCTTTCCAATTTCAGTTCCAGAGAGATTCACCCAATGAGTCCTTGATATTTAGTCGTTTTCAGCCAATATTTTGGATTTTTGAAAATTTCACTTTTTTGTGAAAATAACCACTAAATGAGAGAATAATATGTGTGAGGGTACCCCAGGAGATTTCCAAATGTGTGTGGGTAGAATATATATCCCACGGGGGTAAAATTGAAAAAAGTTGAAAAATTTTTTTTTTTGGACTTAGTCATTTTTCCAGCGTTTATCAGACTTTCAGATAGGGGAAATGTCAGTGAGCGTTCCGATTTCAGTTCCAGAGCGATTCGCCCAATGAGTCCTTGATATTTAGTCGTTTTCAGCCAACATTTTGGATTTTTTAAAATTTCACTTTTTTGTGAAAATATCCACTAAATGAGGGAATAATATGTGTGAGGGTACCCCAGGAGATTTCCAAATGTGTGTGGGTAGAATATATATCCCACGGGGGTAAAATTGAAAAAAGTTGAAAAATATTTTTTTTTGGACTTAGTCATTTTTCTGGCGTTTATCAGACTTTCAGATAGGTTAAAATATATATCCCACGCGGTAAAATTGAAAAAAGTTGAAAAATTTTTTTTGGACTTAATCATTTTTCTGGCGTTTATCAGACTTTCAGATAGGGGAAATGTCTGTGAGCGTTCCGATTTCAGTTCCAGAGCGATTCGCCCAATGAGTTCTTGTTATCTAGTTGTTTTCAGCCAATTTTCTGGATTTTTGAAAATTTCACTTTTTTGTGAAAATATCCACTAAATGAGGGAATAATATGTGTGAGGGTAGAATATATATCCCACGGGGGTAAAATTGAAAAAAGTTGAAAACATTTTTTTTTGGACTTAGTCATTTTTCCGGCGTTTATCAGACTTTCAGATAGGGGAAATGTCAGTGAGCGTTCCGATTTCAGTCCCAGAGCGATTCACCCAATGAGTCCTTGATATTTAGTCGTTTTCAGCCAATATTTTGGATTTTTGAAAATTTCACTTTTTTGTGAAAATATCCACTAAATGTGGGAATAATATGTGTGAGGGTACCCAGGAGTGTTCCAAATCTGTGTGGGTAGAATATATATCTCACGGGGGTAAAATTGAAAAAAGTTGAAAACATTTTTTTTTTGGAATTACTCATTTTTTCTGCGTTTATCAGACTTTCAGATAGGGGAAATGTCAGTGAGCATTCCGACTTCAGTTCCAGAGCGATTCGCCCAATGAGTCCTTGATATTTAGGTGTTTTCAGCCAATTTTCTGGATTTTTGAAAATTTCACTTTTTTGTGAAAATATCCACTAAATGAGGGAATAATATGTGTGAGGGTACCCCAGGAGAGTTCCAAATGTGTGTGGGTAGAATATATATCCCACGGGGGTAAAATTGAAAAAAGTTGAAAACATTTTTTTTTGGACTTAGTCATTTTTCCGGCGTTTATCAGACTTTCAGATAGGGGAAATGTCAGTGAGCTTTCCAATTTCAGTTCCAGAGAGATTCACCCAATGAGTCCTTGATATTTAGTCGTTTTCAGCCAATATTTTGGATTTTTGAAAATTTCACTTTTTTGTGAAAATAACCACTAAATGAGAGAATAATATGTGTGAGGGTACCCCAGGAGATTTCCAAATGTGTGTGGGTAGAATATATATCCCACGGGGGTAAAATTGAAAAAAGTTGAAAAATTTTTTTTTTTGGACTTAGTCATTTTTCCAGCGTTTATCAGACTTTCAGATAGGGGAAATGTCAGTGAGCGTTCCGATTTCAGTTCCAGAGCGATTCGCCCAATGAGTCCTTGATATTTAGTCGTTTTCAGCCAACATTTTGGATTTTTTAAAATTTCACTTTTTTGTGAAAATATCCACTAAATGAGGGAATAATATGTGTGAGGGTACCCCAGGAGAGTTCCAAATGTGTGTGGGTAGAATATATATCCCACGGGGGTAAAATTGAAAAAAGTTGAAAACATTTTTTTTTTGGACTTAGTCATTTTTCTGGCGTTTATCAGACTTTCAGATAGGGGAAATGTCAGTGAGCTTTCCGATTTCAATTCCAGAGCGATTGGCCCAATGAGTGCTTGATATTTAGTCGTTTTCAGCCAATTTTCTAGATTTTTGAAAATTTCACTTTTTTGTGAAAATATCCACTAAATGAGGGAATAATATGTGTGAGGGTAGAATATATATCCCACGGGGGTAAAATTGAAAAAAGTTGAAAACATTTTATTTTGGACTTAGTCATTTTTCCGACGTTTATCAGACTTTCAGATAGGGGAAATGTCAGTGAGCTTTCCAATTTCAGTTCCAGAGAGATTCACCCAATGAGTCCTTGATATTTAGTCGTTTTCAGCCAATATTTTGGATTTTTGAAAATTTCACTTTTTTTGTGAAAATAACCACTAAATGAGAGAATAATATGTGTGAGGGTACCCCAGGAGATTTCCAAATGTGTGTGGGTAGAATATATATCCCACGGGGGTAAAATTGAAAAAAGTTGAAAAATATTTTTTTTTGGACTTAGTCATTTTTCTGGCGTTTATCAGACTTTCAGATAGGGGAAATGTCAGTGAGCGTTCCGATTTCAGTTCCAGAGCGATTCGCCCAATGAGTCCTTGATATTTAGTCGTTTTCAGCCAACATTTTGGATTTTTTAAAATTTCACTTTTTTGTGAAAATATCCACTAAATGAGGGAATAATATGTGTGAGGGTACCCCAGGAGAGTTCCAAATGTGTGTGGGTAGAATATATATCCCACGGGGGAAAAATTGAAAAAAGTTGCAAAAAAATTTTTTTTTGGACTTAGTCATTTTTCTGGCGTTTATCAGACTTTCAGATAGGGGAAATGTCAGTGAGCTTTCCGATTTCAATTCCAGAGCGATTGGCCCAATGAGTCCTTGATATTTAGTCGTTTTCAGCCAATTTTCTAGATTTTTGAAAATTTCACTTTTTTGTGAAAATATCCACTAAATGAGGGAATAATATGTGTGAGGGTAGAATATATATCCCACGGGGGTAAAATTGAAAAAAGTTGAAAACATTTTTTTTTGGACTTAGTCATTTTTCCGGCGTTTATCAGACTTACAGATAGGGGAAATGTCAGTGAGCGTTCCGATTTCAGTCCCAGAGCGATTCGCCCAATGAGTCCTTGATATTTAGTCGTTTTCAGCCAATATTTTGGATTTTTGAAAATTTCACTTTTTTGTGAAAATATCCACTAAATGTGGGAATAATATGTGTGAGGGTACCCAGGGGAGTTCCAAATCTGTGTGGGTAGAATATATATCTCACGGGGGTAAAATTGAAAAAAGTTGAAAACATTTTTTTTTTGGAATTACTCATTTTTTCTGCGTTTATCAGACTTTCAGATAGGGGAAATGTCAGTGAGCATTCCGATTTCAGTTCCAGAGCGATTCGCCCAATCAGTCCTTGATATTTAGTTGTTTTCAGCCAATTTTCTGGATTTTTGAAAATTTCACTTTTTTGTGAAAATATCCACTAAATGAGGGAATAATATGTGTGAGGGTACCCCAGGAGAGTTCCAAATGTGTGTGGGTAGAATATATATCCCACGGGGGTAAAATTGAAAAAAGTTGCAAAAAAATTTTTTTTTGGACTTAGTCATTTTTCCGACGTTTATCAGACTTTCAGATAGGGGAAATGTCAGTGAGCTTTCCAATTTCAGTTCCAGAGAGATTCACCCAATGAGTCCATGATATTTAGTCGTTTTCAGCCAATATTTTGGATTTTTGAAAATTTCACTTTTTTGTGAAAATATCCACTAAATGAGGGAATAATATGTGTGAGGGTACCCCAGGAGAGTTCCAAATGTGTGTGGGTAGAATATATATCCCACGGGGGTAAAATTGAAAAAAGTTGAAAACATTTTTTTTTGGACTGTCATTTTTCCGACGTTTATCAGACTTTCAGATAGGGGAAATGTCAGTGAGCTTTCCAATTTCAGTTCCAGAGAGATTCACCCAATGAGTCCTTGATATTTAGTCGTTTTCAGCCAATATTTTGGATTTTTGAAAATTTCACTTTTTTGTGAAAATAACCACTAAATGAGAGAATAATATGTGTGAGGGTACCCCAGGAGATTTCCAAATGTGTGTGGGTAGAATATATATCCCACGGGGGTAAAATTGAAAAAGGTTGAAAAATATTTTTTTTTGGACTTAGTCATTTTTTCCGGCTTTTATCAGACTTTCAGATAGGGGAAATGTCAGTGAGCGTTCCGATTTCAGTTCCAGCGCGATTCGCCCAATGAGTCCTTGATATTTAGTCGTTTTCAGCCAACATTTTGGATTTTTTAAAATTTCACTTTTTTGTGAAAATATCCACTAAATGAGGGAATAATATGTGTGAGGGTACCCCAGGAGAGTTCCAAATGTGTGTGGGTAGAATATATATCCCACGGGGGTAAAATTGAAAAAAGTTGAAAACATTTTTTTTTTGGACTTAGTCATTTTTCCGGCGTTTATCAGACTTTCAGATAGGGGAAATGTCTGTGAGCGTTCCGATTTCAGTTCCAGAGCGATTCGCCCAATGAGTTCTTGTTATCTAGTTGTTTTCAGCCAATTTTCTGGATTTTTGAAAATTTCACTTTTTTGTGAAAATATCCACTAAATGAGGGAATAATATGTGTGAGGGTAGAATATATATCCCACGGGGGTAAAATTGAAAAAAGTTGAAAACATTTTTTTTTGGACTTAGTCATTTTTCCGGCGTTTATCAGACTTTCAGATAGGGGAAATGTCAGTGAGCGTTCCGATTTCAGTTCCAGAGCGATTCGCCCAATGAGTCCTTGATATTTAGTTGTTTTCAGCCAATTTTCTGGATTTTTGAAAATTTCACTTTTTTGTGAAAATATCCACTAAATAAGGGAATAATATGTGTGAGGGTACCCCAGGAGAGTTCCAAATGTGTGTGGGTAGAATATATATCCCACGGGGGTAAAATTGAAAAAAGTTGAAAACATTTTTTTTTGGACTTAGTCATTTTTCTGGCGTTTATCAGACTTTCAGATAGGGGAAATGTCAGTGAGCGTTCGAATTTCAGTTCCAGAGTGATTCGCCCAATGAGTATTTGATATTTAGTCGTTTTCAGCCAATATTTTGGACTTTTGAAAATTTCACTTTTTTGTGAAAATATCCACTAAATGAGGGAATAATATGTGTGAGGGTACCCCAGGAGAGTTCCAAATGTGTGTGGGTAGAATATATATCCCACGGGGGTAAAATTGAAAAAAGTTGAAAACATTTTTTTTTTTAATTACTCATTTTTTCTGCGTTTATCAGACTTTCAGATAGGGGAAATGTCAGTGAGCATTCCGATTTCAGTTCCAGAGCGATTCGCCCAATCAGTCCTTGATATTTAGTTGTTTTCAGCCAATTTTCTGGATTTTTGAAAATTTCACTTTTTTGTGAAAATATCCACTAAATGAGGGAATAATATGTGTGAGGGTACCCCAGGAGAGTTCCAAATGTGTGTGGGTAGAATATATATCCCACGGGGGTAAAATTGAAAAAAGTTGCAAAAAAATTTTTTTTTGGACTTAGTCATTTTTCCGGCGTTTATCAGACTTTCAGATAGGGGAAAATATATATCCCACGGGGTAAAATTGAAAAAAGTTGAAAAAATATTTTTTTTGGACTTAGTCATTTTTCCAGCGTTTATCAGACTTTCAGATAGGGGAAATGTCAGTGAGCGTTCCGATTTCAGTTCCAGAGCGATTCGCCCAATGAGTCCTTGATATTTAGTTGTTTTTAGAAAATTTTCTGGATTTTTGAAAATTTCACTTTTTTGTGAAAATATCCACTAAATGAGGGAATAAAATGTGTGAGGGTAGAATATATATCCCACGGGGGTAAAATTGAAAAAAGTTGAAAACATTTTTTTTTGGACTTAGACATTTTTCCGGCGTTTATCAGACTTTCTGATAGGGGAAATGTCAGTGAGCGTTCCGATTTCAGTCCCAGAGCGATTCGCCCAATGAGTCCTTGATATTTAGTCGTTTTCAGCCAATATTTTGGATTTTTGAAAATTTCACTTTTTTGTGAAAATATCCACTAAATGTGGGAATAATATGTGTGAGGGTACCCAGGAGAGTTCCAAATCTGTGTGGGTAGAATATATATCTCACGGGGGTAAAATTGAAAAAAGTTGAAAACATTTTTTTTTTGGAATTACTCATTTTTTCTGCGTTTATCAGACTTTCAGATAGGGGAAATGTCAGTGAGCATTCCGATTTCAGTTCCAGAGCGATTCGCCCAATGAGTCCTTGATATTTAGTTGTTTTCAGCCAATTTTCTGGATTTTTGAAAATTTCACTTTTTTGTGAAAATATCCACTAAATGAGGGAATAATATGTGTGAGGGTACCCTAGGAGAGTTCCAAATGTGTGTGGGTAGAATATATATCCCACGGGGGTAAAATTGAAAAAAGTTGCAAAAAAATTTTTTTTTGGACTTAGTCATTTTTCCGGCGTTTATCAGACTTTCAGATAGGGGAAATGTCAGTGAGAGTTCCAATTTCAGTTCCAGAGCGATTCGCCCAATGAGTCTTTGATATTTAGTCGTTTTCAGCCAATATTTTGGATTTTTGAAAATTTCACTTTTTTGTGAAAATATCCACTAAATGAGGGATTAATATGTGTGAGGGTAGAATATATCTCCCACGGGGGTAAAATTGAAAAAAGTTGAAAAAACATTTTTTTTTGGACTTAGTCATTTTTCCAGCGTTTATCAGACTTTCAGATAGGGGAAATGTCAGTGAGCGTTCCGATTTCAGTTCCAGAGCGATTCGCCCAATGAGTCCTTGATATTTAGTCGTTTTCAGCCAACATTTTGGATTTTTTAAAATTTCACTTTTTTGTGAAAATATCCACTAAATGAGGGAATAATATGTGTGAGGGTACCCCAGGAGAGTTCCAAATGTGTGTGGGTAGAATATATATCCCACGGGGGTAAAATTGAAAAAAGTTGAAAACATTTTTTTTTTGAACTTAGTCATTTTTCCGGCGTTTATCAGACTTTCAGATAGGGGAAATGTCTGTGAGCGTTCCGATTTCAGTTCCAGAGCGATTCGCCCAATGAGTTCTTGTTATCTAGTTGTTTTCAGCCAATTTTCTGGATTTTTCAAAATTTCACTTTTTTGTGAAAATATCCACTAAATGAGGGAATAATATGTGTGAGGGTAGAATATATATCCCACGGGGGTAAAATTGAAAAAAGTTGAAAACATTTTTTTTTGGACTTAGTCATTTTTCCGGCGTTTATCAGACTTTCAGATAGGGGAAATGTCAGTGAGCGTTCCGATTTCAGTCCCAGAGCGATTCGCCCAATGAGTCCTTGATATTTAGTCGTTTTCAGCCAATAATTTGGATTTTTGAAAATTTCACTTTTTTGTGAAAATATCCACTAAATGTGGGAATAATATGTGTGAGGGTACCCCAGGAGAGTTCCAAATGTGTGTGGGTAGAATATATATCCCACGGGGGTAAAATTGAAAAAAGTTGCAAAAAAATTTTTTTTTGGACTTAGTCATTTTTCCGACGTTTATCAGACTTTCAGATAGGGGAAATGTCAGTGAGCTTTCCAATTTCAGTTCCAGAGAGATTCACCCAATGAGTCCTTGATATTTAGTCGTTTTCAGCCAATATTTTGGATTTTTAAAAATTTCACTTTTTTGTGAAAATAACCACTAAATGAGAGAATAATATGTGTGAGGGTACCCCAGGAGATTTCCAAATGTGTGTGGGTAGAATATATATCCCACGGGGGTAAAATTGAAAAAAGTTGAAAAATATTTTTTTTTGGACTTAGTCATTTTTTCCGGCTTTTATCAGACTTTCAGATAGGGGAAATGTCAGTGAGCGTTCCGATTTCAGTTCCAGAGCGATTCGCCCAATGAGTTCTTGTTATCTAGTTGTTTTCAGCCAATTTTCTGGATTTTTGAAAATTTCACTTTTTTGTGAAAATATCCACTAAATGAGGGAATAATATGTGTGAGGGTAGAATATATATCCCACGGGGGTAAAATTGAAAAAAGTTGAAAACATTTTTTTTGGAATTACTCATTTTTTCTGCGTTTATCAGACTTTCAGATAGGGGAAATGTCAGTGAGCATTCCGATTTCAGTTCCAGAGCGATTCGCCCAATGAGTCCTTGATATTTAGTTGTTTTCAGCCAATTTTCTGGATTTTTGAAAATTTCACTTTTTTGTGAAAATATCCACTAAATGAGAGAATAACATGTGTGAGGGTACCCCAGGAGAGTTCCAAATGTGTGTGGGTAGAATGTATATCCCACGGAGGTAAAATTGAAAAAAGTTGAAAAATATTTTTTTTGGACTTAGTCATTTTTCTGGCGTTTAACAGACTTTCAGATAGGGGAAATGTCAGTGAGCGTTCCAATTTCAGTTCCAGAGCAATTCGCCCAATGAGTCTTTGATATTTAGGCGTTTTCAGCCAATATTTTGGATTTTTGAAAATTTCACTTTATTGTGAAAATATCCACTAAATGAGGGAATAATATGTGTGAGGGTACCCCAGGAGAGTTCCAAATGTGTGTGGGTAGAATGTATATCCCACGGAGGTAAAATTGAAAAAAGTTGAAAACATTTTTTTTTGGACTTAGTCATTTTTCCGGCGTTTATCAGACTTTCAGATAGGGGAAATGTCAGTGAGCTTTCCAATTTCAGTTCCAGAGCGATTCGCCCAATGAGTCCTTGATATTTCGTCGTTTTCAGCCAATATTTTGGATTTTTGAAAATTTCACTTTTTTGTGAAAATATCCACTAAATGAGAGAATAACATGTGTGAGGGTACCCCAGGAGATTTCCAAATGTGTGTGGGTAGAATATATATCCCACGGGGGTAAAATTGAAAAAAGTTGAAAAATATTTTTTTTTGGACTTAGTCATTTTTCTGGCGTTTATCAGACTTTCAGATAGGGGAAATGTCAGTGAGCGTTCAAATTTCAGTTCCAGAGCAATTCGCCCAATGAGTTTTTGATATTTAGTCGTTTTCAGCCAATATTTTGGATTTTTGAAAATTTCACTTTTTTGTGAAAATATCCACTAAATGAGGGAATAATATGTGTGAGGGTACCCCAGGAGATTTCCAAATTTGTGTGGGTAGAATATATATCCCACGGGGGTAAAATTGAAAAAAGTTGAAAAATATTTTTTTTTGGACTTAGTCATTTTTTCCGGCGTTTATCAGACTTTCAGATATGGGAAATGTCAGTGAGCGTTCCGATTTCAGTTCCAGAGCGATTCGCCCAATGAGTCCTTGATATTTATTCGTTTTCAGCCAATTTTCTGGATTTTTGAAAATTTCACTTTTTTGTGAAAATATCCACTAAATGAGGGAATAATATGTGTGAAAGTTGAATATATATCCCACGGGAGTAAAATTGAAAAAAGTTGAAAAAACATTTTTTTTGGACTTAGTCATTTTTCTGGCGTTTATCAGACTTTCAGATAGGGGAAATGTCAGTGAGCGTTCGAATTTCAGTTCCAGAGCGATTCGCCCAATGAGTATTTGATATTTTGTCGTTTTCAGCCAATATTTTGGACTTTTGAAAATTTCACTTTTTTGTGAAAATATCCACTAAATGAGGGAATAATATGTGTGAAGGTACCCCAGGAGAGTTCCAAATGTGTGTTGGTAGAATATATATCCCACGGGGGTAAAATTGAAAAAAGTTGAAAACATTTTTTTTTGGACTTAGTCATTTCTCTGGCGTTTATCAGACTTTCAGATAGGGGAAATGTCAGTGAGCGTTACGATTTCAGATCCAGAGCGATTCGCCCAATGAGTCCTTGATATTTAGTCGTTTTCAGCCAACTTTCTGGATTTTTTAAAATTTCACTTTTTTTGTGAAAATATCCACTAATTGAAAGAATAATATGTGTGAGGGTACCCCAGGAGAGTTCCAAATGTGTGTGGGTAGAATATATATCCCACGGGGGTAAAATTGCAAACAAAGTTGAAAACATTTTTTTTTTGGACTTAGTCATTTTTCCGGCGTTTATCAGACTTTCAGATAGGGGAAATGTCAGTGAGCGTTCCAATTTCAGTTCCAGATCGATTCGCCCAATGAGTCTTTGATATTTAGTCGTTTTCAGCCAATATTTTGGATTTTTGAAAATTTCACTTTTTTGTGAAAATATCCACTAAATGAGGGAATAATATGTGTGAGGGTACCCCAGGGGAGTTCCAAATGTGTGTGGGTAGAATATATATCCCACGGGGGTAAAATTGAAAAAAGTTGAAAACATTTTTTTTTGGACTTAGTAATTTTTCCGGCGTTTATCAGACTTTCAGATAGGGGAAATGTCAGTGAGCTTTCCAATTTCAGTTCCAGAGAGATTCACCCAATGAGTCCTTGATATTTAGTCGTTTTCAGCCAATATTTTGGATTTTTGAAAATTTCACTTTTTTGTGAAAATATCCACTAAATGAGGGAATAATATGTGTGAGGGTACCCCAGGAGAGTTCCAAATGTGTGTGGGTAGAATATATATCCCACGGGGGTAAAATTGAAAAAAGTTGAAAAATATTTTTTTTTGGACTTAGTCATTTTTTCCGGCTTTTATCAGACTTTCAGATAGGGGAAATGTCAGTGAGCGTTCCGATTTCAGTTCCAGAGTGATTCGCCCAATGAGTCTTTGATATTTAGTCGTTTTCAGCCAATTTTCTGGATTTTTGAAAATTTCACTTTTTTGTGAAAATATCCACTAAATGAGGGAATAATATGTGTGAGGGTAGAATATATATCCCACGGGGGTAAAATTGAAAAAAGTTGAAAACATTTTTTTTTTGGAATTACTCATTTTTTCTGCGTATATCAGACTTTCAGATAGGGGAAATGTCAGTGAGCATTCCGATTTCAGTTCCAGAGCGATTCGCCCAATGAGTCCTTGATATTTAGTTGTTTTCAGCCAATTTTCTGGATTTTTGAAAATTTCACTTTTTTGTGAAAATATCCACTAAATGAGGGAATAATATGTGTGAGGGTACCCCAGGAGAGTTCCAAATGTGTGTGGGAAGAATATATATCCCACGGGGGTAAAATTGAAAAAAGTTGAAAACATTTTTTTTTGGACTTAGTCATTTTTCCGGCGTTTATCAGACTTTCAGATAGGGGAAATGTCAATGAGCGTTCCGATTTCAGTTCCAGAGCGATTCGCCCAATGGGTCCTTGATATTTAGTCGTTTTCAGCCAATTTTCTGGATTTTTAAAAATTTCACTTTTTTGTGAAAATATCCACTAAATGAGGAAATAATATGTGTGAGGGTACCCCAGGAGAGTTAAAAATGTGTGTGGGTAGAATATATATCCCACGGGGGTAAAATTGAAAAAAGTTGAAAAAACATTTTTTTTGGACTTAATCATTTTTCCAGCGTTTATCAGACTTTCAGATAGGGGAAATGTCAGTGAGCTTTCCAATTTCAGTTCCAGAGAGATTCACCCAATGAGTCCTTGATATTTAGTCGTTTTCAGCCAATATTTTGGATTTTTGAAAATTTCACTTTTTTGTGAAAATAACCACTAAATGAGAGAATAATATGTGTGAGGGTACCCCAGGAGATTTCCAAATGTGTGTGGGTAGAATATATATCCCACGGGGGTAAAATTGAAAAAAGTTGAAAAAACATTTTTTTTTGGACTTAGTCATTTTTCTGGCGTTTATCAGACTTTCAGATAGGGGAAATGTCAGTGAGCTTTCCAATTTCAGTTCCAGAGCGATTCGCCCAATGAGTCCTTGATATTTAGTCGTTTTCAGCCAACATTTTGGATTTTTTTAAATTTCACTTTTTTGTGAAAATATCCACTAAATGAGGGAATAATATGTGTGAGGGTACCCCAGGAGAGTTCCAAATGTGTGTGGTTAGAATATATATCCCACGGGGGTAAAATTGAAAAAAGTTGAAAACATTTTTTTTTTGGACTTAGTCATTTTTCCGGCGTTTATCAGACTTTCAGATAGGGGAAATGTCTGTGAGCGTTCCGATTTCAGTTCCAGAGCGATTCGCCCAATGAGTTCTTGTTATCTAGTTGTTTTCAGCCAATTTTCTGGATTTTTGAAAATTTCACTTTTTTGTGAAAATATCCACTAAATGAGGGAATAATATGTGTGAGGGTACCCAGGAGAGTTCCAAATCTGTGTGGGTAGAATATATATCTCACGGGGGTAAAATTGAAAAAAGTTGAAAACATTTTTTTTTGGACTTAGTCATTTTTCCGGCGTTTATCAGACTTTCAGATAGGGGAAATGTCAGTGAGCGTTCCGATTTCAGTCCCAGAGCGATTCGCCCAATGAGTCCTTGATATTTAGTCGTTTTCAGCCAATATTTTGGATTTTTGAAAATTTCACTTTTTTGTGAAAATATCCACTAAATGTGGGAATAATATGTGTGAGGGTACCCAGGAGAGTTCCAAATCTGTGTGGGTAGAATATATATCTCACGGGGGTAAAATTGAAAAAAGTTGAAAACATTTTTTTTTTGGAATTACTCATTTTTTCTGCGTTTATCAGACTTTCAGATAGGGGAAATGTCAGTGAGCATTCCGATTTCAGTTCCAGAGCGATTCGCTCAATGAGTCCTTGATATTTAGTTGTTTTCAGCCAATTTTCTGGATTTTTGAAAATTTCACTTTTTTGTGAAAATATCCACTAAATGAGGGAATAATATGTGTGAGGGTACCCCAGGAGAGTTCCAAATGTGTGTGGGTAGAATATATATCCCACGGGGGTAAAATTGAAAAAAGTTGCAAAAAAATTTTTTTTTGGACTTAGTCATTTTTCCGACGTTTATCAGACTTTCAGATAGGGGAAATGTCAGTGAGCGTTCCGATTTCAGTTCCAGAGCGATTCGCCCAATGAGTCTTTGATATTTAGTCGTTTTCAGCCAATTTTCTGGATTTTTGAAAATTTCACTTTTTTGAGAAAATATCCACTAAATGAGGGAATAATATGTGTGAGGGTAGAATATATATCCCATGGGGGTAAAATTGAAAAAAGTTGAAAAAACATTTTTTTTTGGACTTAGTCATTTTTCTAGCGTTTATCAGACTTTCAGATAGGGGAAATGTCAGTGAGCGTTCCAATTTCAGTTCCAGAGCAATTCGCCCAATGAGTCTTTGATATTTAGGCGTTTTCAGCCAATATTTTGGATTTTTGAAAATTTCACTTTATTGTGAAAATATCCACTAAATGAGGGAATAATATGTGTGAGGGTACCCCAGGAGAGTTCCAAATGTGTGTGGGTAGAATGTATATCCCACGGAGGTAAAATTGAAAAAAGTTGAAAACATTTTTTTTTGGACTTAGTCATTTTTCCGGCGTTTATCAGACTTTCAGATAGGGGAAATGTCAGTGAGCTTTCCAATTTCAGTTCCAGAGCGATTCGCCCAATGAGTCCTTGATATTTCGTCGTTTTCAGCCAATATTTTGGATTTTTGAAAATTTCACTTTTTTGTGAAAATATCCACTAAATGAGAGAATAACATGTGTGAGGGTACCCCAGGAGATTTCCAAATGTGTGTGGGTAGAATATATATCCCACGGGGGTAAAATTGAAAAAAGTTGAAAAATATTTTTTTTTGGACTTAGTCATTTTTCTGGCGTTTATCAGACTTTCAGATAGGGGAAATGTCAGTGAGCGTTCAAATTTCAGTTCCAGAGCAATTCGCCCAATGAGTTTTTGATATTTAGTCGTTTTCAGCCAATATTTTGGATTTTTGAAAATTTCACTTTTTTGTGAAAATATCCACTAAATGAGGGAATAATATGTGTGAGGGTACCCCAGGAGATTTCCAAATTTGTGTGGGTAGAATATATATCCCACGGGGGTAAAATTGAAAAAAGTTGAAAAATATTTTTTTTTGGACTTAGTCATTTTTTCCGGCGTTTATCAGACTTTCAGATATGGGAAATGTCAGTGAGCGTTCCGATTTCAGTTCCAGAGCGATTCGCCCAATGAGTCCTTGATATTTATTCGTTTTCAGCCAATTTTCTGGATTTTTGAAAATTTCACTTTTTTGTGAAAATATCCACTAAATGAGGGAATAATATGTGTGAAAGTTGAATATATATCCCACGGGAGTAAAATTGAAAAAAGTTGAAAAAACATTTTTTTTGGACTTAGTCATTTTTCTGGCGTTTATCAGACTTTCAGATAGGGGAAATGTCAGTGAGCGTTCGAATTTCAGTTCCAGAGCGATTCGCCCAATGAGTATTTGATATTTTGTCGTTTTCAGCCAATATTTTGGACTTTTGAAAATTTCACTTTTTTGTGAAAATATCCACTAAATGATGGAATAATATGTGTGAGGGTACCCCAGGAGAGTTCCAAATGTGTGTGGGTAGAATATATATCCCACGGGGGTAAAATTGAAAAAAGTTGAAAACATTTTTTTTTGGACTTAGTCATTTTTCCGGCGTTTATCAGACTTTCAGATAGGGGAAATGTCAATGAGCGTTCCGATTTCAGTTCCAGAGCGATTCGCCCAATGGGTCCTTGATATTTAGTCGTTTTCAGCCAATATTCTGGATTTTTAAAAATTTCACTTTTTTGTGAAAATATCCACTAAATGAGGAAATAATATGTGTGAGGGTACCCCAGGAGAGTTCCAAATGTGTGTGGGTAGAATATATATCCCACAGGGATAAAATTGAAAAAAGTTGAAAACATTTTTTTTATGGACTTAGTCATTTCTCTGGCGTTTATCAGACTTTCAGATAGGGGAAATGTCAGTGAGCGTTACGATTTCAGATCCAGAGCGATTCGCCCAATGAGTCCTTGATATTTAGTCGTTTTCAGCCAACTTTCTGGATTTTTTAAAATTTCACTTTTTTTGTGAAAATATCCACTAATTGAAAGAATAATATGTGTGAGGGTACCCCAGGAGAGTTCCAAATGTGTGTGGGTAGAATATATATCCCACGGGGGTAAAATTGCAAACAAAGTTGAAAACATTTTTTTTTTGGACTTAGTCATTTTTCCGGCGTTTATCAGACTTTCAGATAGGGGAAATGTCAGTGAGCGTTCCAATTTCAGTTCCAGATCGATTCGCCCAATGAGTCTTTGATATTTAGTCGTTTTCAGCCAATATTTTGGATTTTTGAAAATTTCACTTTTTTGTGAAAATATCCACTAAATGAGGGAATAATATGTGTGAGGGTACCCCAGGGGAGTTCCAAATGTGTGTGGGTAGAATATATATCCCACGGGGGTAAAATTGAAAAAAGTTGAAAACATTTTTTTTTGGACTTAGTAATTTTTCCGGCGTTTATCAGACTTTCAGATAGGGGAAATGTCAGTGAGCTTTCCAATTTCAGTTCCAGAGAGATTCACCCAATGAGTCCTTGATATTTAGTCGTTTTCAGCCAATATTTTGGATTTTTGAAAATTTCACTTTTTTGTGAAAATATCCACTAAATGAGGGAATAATATGTGTGAGGGTACCCCAGGAGAGTTCCAAATGTGTGTGGGTAGAATATATATCCCACGGGGGTAAAATTGAAAAAAGTTGAAAAATATTTTTTTTTGGACTTAGTCATTTTTTCCGGCTTTTATCAGACTTTCAGATAGGGGAAATGTCAGTGAGCGTTCCGATTTCAGTTCCAGAGTGATTCGCCCAATGAGTCTTTGATATTTAGTCGTTTTCAGCCAATTTTCTGGATTTTTGAAAATTTCACTTTTTTGTGAAAATATCCACTAAATGAGGGAATAATATGTGTGAGGGTAGAATATATATCCCACGGGGGTAAAATTGAAAAAAGTTGAAAACATTTTTTTTTTGGAATTACTCATTTTTTCTGCGTATATCAGACTTTCAGATAGGGGAAATGTCAGTGAGCATTCCGATTTCAGTTCCAGAGCGATTCGCCCAATGAGTCCTTGATATTTAGTTGTTTTCAGCCAATTTTCTGGATTTTTGAAAATTTCACTTTTTTGTGAAAATATCCACTAAATGAGGGAATAATATGTGTGAGGGTACCCCAGGAGAGTTCCAAATGTGTGTGGGAAGAATATATATCCCACGGGGGTAAAATTGAAAAAAGTTGCAAAAAAATTTTTTTTTGGACTTAGTCATTTTTCCGACGTTTATCAGACTTTCAGATAGGGGAAATGTCAGTGAGCTTTCCAATTTCAGTTCCAGAGAGATTCACCCAATGAGTCCTTGATATTTAGTCGTTTTCAGCCAATATTTTGGACTTTTGAAAATTTCACTTTTTTGTGAAAATATCCACTAAATGAGGGAATAATATGTGTGAGGGTACCCCAGGAGAGTTCCAAATGTGTGTGGGTAGAATATATATCCCACGGGGGTAAAATTGAAAAAAGTTGAAAACATTTTTTTTTGGACTTAGTCATTTTTCCGGCGTTTATCAGACTTTCAGATAGGGGAAATGTCAATGAGCGTTCCGATTTCAGTTCCAGAGCGATTCGCCCAATGGGTCCTTGATATTTAGTCGTTTTCAGCCAATTTTCTGGATTTTTAAAAATTTCACTTTTTTGTGAAAATATCCACTAAATGAGGAAATAATATGTGTGAGGGTACCCCAGGAGAGTTAAAAATGTGTGTGGGTAGAATATATATCCCACGGGGGTAAAATTGAAAAAAGTTGAAAAAACATTTTTTTTGGACTTAATCATTTTTCCAGCGTTTATCAGACTTTCAGATAGGGGAAATGTCAGTGAGCTTTCCAATTTCAGTTCCAGAGAGATTCACCCAATGAGTCCTTGATATTTAGTCGTTTTCAGCCAATATTTTGGATTTTTGAAAATTTCACTTTTTTGTGAAAATAACCACTAAATGAGAGAATAATATGTGTGAGGGTACCCCAGGAGATTTCCAAATGTGTGTGGGTAGAATATATATCCCACGGGGGTAAAATTGAAAAAAGTTGAAAAAACATTTTTTTTTGGACTTAGTCATTTTTCTGGCGTTTATCAGACTTTCAGATAGGGGAAATGTCAGTGAGCTTTCCAATTTCAGTTCCAGAGCGATTCGCCCAATGAGTCCTTGATATTTAGTCGTTTTCAGCCAACATTTTGGATTTTTTTAAATTTCACTTTTTTGTGAAAATATCCACTAAATGAGGGAATAATATGTGTGAGGGTACCCCAGGAGAGTTCCAAATGTGTGTGGTTAGAATATATATCCCACGGGGGTAAAATTGAAAAAAGTTGAAAACATTTTTTTTTTGGACTTAGTCATTTTTCCGGCGTTTATCAGACTTTCAGATAGGGGAAATGTCTGTGAGCGTTCCGATTTCAGTTCCAGAGCGATTCGCCCAATGAGTTCTTGTTATCTAGTTGTTTTCAGCCAATTTTCTGGATTTTTGAAAATTTCACTTTTTTGTGAAAATATCCACTAAATGAGGGAATAATATGTGTGAGGGTACCCAGGAGAGTTCCAAATCTGTGTGGGTAGAATATATATCTCACGGGGGTAAAATTGAAAAAAGTTGAAAACATTTTTTTTTGGACTTAGTCATTTTTCCGGCGTTTATCAGACTTTCAGATAGGGGAAATGTCAGTGAGCGTTCCGATTTCAGTCCCAGAGCGATTCGCCCAATGAGTCCTTGATATTTAGTCGTTTTCAGCCAATATTTTGGATTTTTGAAAATTTCACTTTTTTGTGAAAATATCCACTAAATGTGGGAATAATATGTGTGAGGGTACCCAGGAGAGTTCCAAATCTGTGTGGGTAGAATATATATCTCACGGGGGTAAAATTGAAAAAAGTTGAAAACATTTTTTTTTTGGAATTACTCATTTTTTCTGCGTTTATCAGACTTTCAGATAGGGGAAATGTCAGTGAGCATTCCGATTTCAGTTCCAGAGCGATTCGCCCAATGAGTCCTTGATATTTAGTTGTTTTCAGCCAATTTTCTGGATTTTTGAAAATTTCACTTTTTTGTGAAAATATCCACTAAATGAGGGAATAATATGTGTGAGGGTACCCCAGGAGAGTTCCAAATGTGTGTGGGTAGAATATATATCCCACGGGGGTAAAATTGAAAAAAGTTGCAAAAAAATTTTTTTTTGGACTTAGTCATTTTTCCGACGTTTATCAGACTTTCAGATAGGGGAAATGTCAGTGAGCGTTCCGATTTCAGTTCCAGAGCGATTCGCCCAATGAGTCTTTGATATTTAGTCGTTTTCAGCCAATTTTCTGGATTTTTGAAAATTTCACTTTTTTGAGAAAATATCCACTAAATGAGGGAATAATATGTGTGAGGGTAGAATATATATCCCATGGGGGTAAAATTGAAAAAAGTTGAAAAAACATTTTTTTTTGGACTTAGTCATTTTTCTAGCGTTTATCAGACTTTCAGATAGGGGAAATGTCAGTGAGCTTTCCAATTTCAGTTCCAGAGCGATTCGCCCAATGAGTCCTTGATATTTAGTCGTTTTCAGCCAACATTTTGGATTTTTTAAAATTTCACTTTTTTGTGAAAATATCCACTAAATGAGGGAATAATATGTGTGAGAGTACCCCAGGAGAGTTCCAAATGTGTGTGGGTAGAATATATGTCCCACGGGGATAAAATTGAAAAAAGTTGAAAACATTTTTTTTTTGGACTTAGTCATTTTTCCGGCGTTTATCAGACTTTCAGATAGGGGAAATGTCTGTGAGCGTTCCGATTTCAGTTCCAGAGCGATTCGCCCAATGAGTTCTTGTTATCTAGTTGTTTTCAGCCAATTTTCTGGATTTTTGAAAATTTCACTTTTTTGTGAAAATATCCACTAAATGAGGGAATAATATGTGTGAGGGTAGAATATATATCCCACGGGGGTAAAATTGAAAAAAGTTGAAAACATTTTTTTTTGGACTTAGTCATTTTTCCGGCGTTTATCAGACTTTTAGATAGGGGAAATGTCAGTGAGCGTTCCGATATCAGTCCCAGAGCGATTCGCCCAATGAGTCCTTGATATTTAGTCGTTTTCAGCCAATATTTTGGATTTTTGAAAACTTCACTTTTTTGTGAAAATATCCACTAAATGTGGGAATAATATGTGTGAGGGTACCCAGGAGAGTTCCAAATCTGTGTGGGTAGAATATATATCTCACGGGGGTAAAATTGAAAAAAGTTGAAAACATTTTTTTTTGGACTTAGTCATTTTTCCGGCATTTATCAGACTTTCAGATAGGGGAAATGTCAGTGAGCGTTCCGATTTCAGTCCCAGAGCGATTCGCCCAATGAGTCCTTGATATTTAGTCGTTTTCAGCCAATATTTTGGATTTTTGAAAATTTCACTTTTTTGTGAAAATATCCACTAAATGAGGGAATAATATGTGTGAGGGTACCCCAGGAGAGTTCCAAATGTGTGTGGGTAGAATATATATCCCACGGGGGTAAAATTGAAAAAAGTTGAAAAATATTTTTTTTTGGACTTATTCATTTTTTCCGGCTTTTATCAGACTTTCAGATAGGGGAAATGTCAGTGAGCGTTCCAATTTCAGTTCCAGAGCGATTCGCCCAATGAGTCTTTGATATTTAGTCGTTTTCAACCAATATTTTGGATTTTTTAAAATTTCACTTTTTTGAGAAAATATCCACTAAATGAGGGATTAATATGTGTGAGGGTAGAATATATCTCCCACGGGGGTAAAATTGAAAAAAGTTGAAAAAACATTTTTTTTTGGACTTAGTCATTTTTCCAGCGTTTATCAGACTTTCAGATTGGGGAAATGTCAGTGAGCGTTCCGATTTCAGTTCCAGAGCGATTCGCCCAATGAGTCCTTGATATTTAGTCGTTTTCAGCCAACATTTTGGATTTTTTAAAATTTCACTTTTTTGTGAAAATATCCACTAAATGAGGGAATAATATGTGTGAGGGTACCCCAGGAGAGTTCCAAATGTGTGTGGGTAGAATATATATCCCACGGGGGTAAAATTGAAAAAAGTTGAAAACATTTTTTATTTGGACTTAGTCATTTTTCCGGCGTTTATCAGACTTTCAGATAGGGGAAATGTCTGTGAGCGTTCCGATTTCAGTTCCAGAGCGATTCGCCCAATGAGTTCTTGTTATCTAGTTGTTTTCAGCCAATTTTCTGGATTTTTGAAAATTTCACTTTTTTGTGAAAATATCCACTAAATGAGGGAATAATATGTGTGAGGGTAGAATATATATCCCACGGGGGTAAAATTGAAAAAAGTTGAAAACATTTTTTTTTGGACTTAGACATTTTTCCGGCGTTTATCAGACTTTCAGATAGGGGAAATGTCAGTGAGTGTTCCGATTTCAGTCCCAGAGCGATTCGCCCAATGAGTCCTTGATATTTAGTCGTTTTCAGCCAATATTTTGGATTTTTGAAAATTTCATTTTTTTTGTGAAAATATCCACTAAATGTGGGAATAATATGTGTGAGGGTACCCAGGAGAGTTCCAAATCTGTGTGGGTAGAATATATATCTCATGGGGGTAAAATTGAAAAAAGTTAAAAACATTTTTTTTTTGGAATTACTCATTTTTCCGACGTTTATCAGACTTTCAGATAGGGGAAATGTCAGTGAGCTTTCCAATTTCAGTTCCAGAGAGATTCACCCAATGAGTCCTTGATATTTAGTCGTTTTCAGCCAATATTTTAGATTTTTGAAAATTTCACTTTTTTGTGAAAATATCCACTAAATGAGGGAATAATATGTGTGAGGGTACCCAGGAGAGTTCCAAATCTGTGTGGGTAGAATATATATCTCACAGGGGTAAAATTGAAAAAAGTTGAAAACATTTTTTTTTTGGAATTACTCATTTTTTCTGCGTTTATCAGACTTTCAGATAGGGGAAATGTCAGTGAGCATTCCGATTTCAGTTCCAGAGCGATTCGCCCAATGAGTCCTTGATATTTAGTTGTTTTCAGACAATTTTCTGGATTTTTGAAAATTTCACTTTTTTGTGAAAATATCCACTAAATGAGGGAATAATATGTGTGAGGGTACCCCAGGAGAGTTCCAAATGTGTGTGGGTAGAATATATATCCCACGGGGGTAAAATTGAAAAAAGTTGAAAACATTTTTTTTTTGGACTTAGTCATTTTTCCGGCGTTTAACAGACTTTCAGATAGGGGAAATGTCTGTGAGCGTTCCGATTTCAGTTCCAGAGCGATTCGCCCAATGAGTCTTGTTATCTAGTTGTTTTCAGCCAATTTTCTGGATTTTTGAAAATTTAACTTTTTTGTGAAAATATCCACTAAATGAGGGAATAATATGTGTGAGGGTACCCCAGGAGAGTTCCAAATGTGTGTGGGTAGAATATATATCCCACGGGGGTAAAATTGAAAAAAGTTGCAAAAAAATTTTTTTTTGGACTTAGTCATTTTTCCAGCGTTTATCAGACTTTCAGATAGGGGAAATGTCAGTGAGCTTTCCAATTTCAGTTCCAGAGAGATTCACCCAATGAGTCCTTGATATTTAGTCCTTTTCAGCCAATATTTTGGATTTTTGAAAATTTCACTTTTTTGTGAAAATAACCACTAAATGAGAGAATAATATGTGTGAGGGTACCCCAGGAGATTTCCAAATGTGTGTGGGTAGAATATATATCACACGGGGGTAAAATTGAAAAAAGTTGAAAAATATTTTTTTTTGGACTTATTCATTTTTTCCGGCTTTTATCAGACTTTCAGATAGGGGAAATGTCAGTGAGCGTTCCAATTTCAGTTCCAGAGTGATTCGCCCAATGAGTCTTTGATATTTAGTCGTTTTCAGCCAATATTTTGGAGTTTTTAAAATTTCACTTTTTTGAGAAAATATCCACTAAATGAGGGATTAATATGTGTGAGGGTAGAATATATCTCCCACGGGGGTAAAATTGAAAAAAGTTGAAAAAACATTTTTTTTTGGACATAGTCATTTTTCCAGCGTTTATCAGACTTTCAGATAGGGGAAATGTCAGTGAGCGTTCCGATTTCAGTTCCAGAGCGATTCGCCCAATGAGTCCTTGATATTTAGTCGTTTTCAGCCAACATTTTGGATTTTTTAAAATTTCACTTTTTTGTGAAAATATCCACTAAATGAGGGAATAATATGTGTGAGGGTACCCCAGGAGAGTTCCAAATGTGTGTGGGTAGAATATATATCCCACGGGGGTAAAATTGAAAAAAGTTGCAAAAAAATTTTTTTTTGGACTTAGTCATTTTTCCGACGTTTATCAGACTTTCAGATAGGGGAAATGTCAGTGAGCTTTCCAATTTCAGTTCCAGAGAGATTCACCCAATGAGTCCTTGATATTTAGTCGTTTTCAGCCAATATTTTGGATTTTTGAAAATTTCACTTTTTTGTGAAAATAACCACTAAATGAGAGAATAATATGTGTGAGGGTACCCCAGGAGATTTCCAAATGTGTGTGGGTAGAATATATATCACACGGGGGTAAAATTGAAAAAAGTTGAAAAATATTTTTTTTTGGACTTATTCATTTTTTCCGGCTTTTATCAGACTTTCAGATAGGGGAAATGTCAGTGAGCGTTCCAATTTCAGTTCCAGAGCGATTCGCCCAATGAGTCCTTGATATTTAGTCGTTTTCAGCCAACATTTTGGATTTTTTAAAATTTCACTTTTTTGTGAAAATATCCACTAAATGAGGGAATAATATGTGTGAGGGTACCCCAGGAGAGTTCCAAATGTGTGTGGGTAGAATATATATCCCACGGGGGTAAAATTGAAAAAAGTTGAAAACATTTTTTTTTTGGACTTAGTCATTTTTCCCGCGTTTATCAGACTTTCAGATAGGGGAAATGTCTGTGAGCGTTCCGATTTCAGTTCCAGAGCGATTCGCCCAATGAGTTCTTGTTATCTAGTTGTTTTCAGCCAATTTTCTGGATTTTTGAAAATTTCACTTTTTTGTGAAAATATCCACTAAATGAGGGAATAATATGTGTGAGGGTAGAATATATATCCCACGGGGGTAAAATTGAAAAAAGTTGAAAACATTTTTTTTTGGACTTAGTCATTTTTCCGGCGTTTATCAGACTTTCAGATAGGGGAAATGTCAGTGCGCGTTCCGATTTCAGTCCCAGAGCGATTCGCCCAATGAGTCCTTGATATTTAGTCGTTTTCAGCCAATATTTTGGGTTTTTGAAAATTTCACTTTTTTGTGAAAATATCCACTAAATGTGGGAATAATATGTGTGAGGGTACCCAGGAGAGTTCCAAATCTGTGTGGGTAGAATATATATCTCACAGGGGTAAAATTGAAAAAAGTTGAAAACATTTTTTTTTTGGAATTACTCATTTTTTCTGCGTTTATCAGACTTTCAGATAGGGGAAATGTCAGTGAGCATTCCGATTTCAGTTCCAGAGCGATTCGCCCAATGAGTCCTTGATATTTAGTTGTTTTCAGACAATTTTCTGGATTTTTGAAAATTTCACTTTTTTGTGAAAATATCCACTAAATGAGGGAATAATATGTGTGAGGTTACCCCAGGAGAGTTCCAAATGTGTGTGGGTAGAATATATATCCCACGGGGGTAAAATTGAAAAAAGTTGAAAAATATTTTTTTTTGGACTTAGTCATTTTTTCCGGCTTTTATCAGACTTTCAGATAGGGGAAATGTCAGTGAGCGTTCCAATTTCAGTTCCAGAACGATTCGCCCAATGAGTCTTTGATATTTAGTCGTTTTCAGCCAATATTTTGGATTTTTTAAAATTTCACTTTTTTGAGAAAATATCCACTAAATGAGGGATTAATATGTGTGAGGGTAGAATATATATCCCACGGGGGTAAAATTGAAAAAAGTTGAAAAATATTTTTTTTTGGACTTAGTCATTTTTTCCGGCGTTTATCAGACTTTCAGATATGGGAAATGTCAGTGAGCGTTCCGATTTCAGTTCCAGAGCGATTCGCCCAATGAGTCCTTGATATTTAGTCGTTTTCAGCCAATTTTCTGGATTTTTGAAAATTTCACTTTTTTGTGAAAATATCCACTAAATGAGGGAATAATATGTGTGACGGTAGAATATATATCCCACGGGGGTAAAATTGAAAAAAGTTGAAAAAACTTTTTTTTTGGACTTAGTCATTTTTCCGGCGTTTATCAGACTTTCAGATAGGGGAAATGGCAATGAGCATTCCGATTTCAGTTCCAGAGTGATTCGCCCAATGGGTCCTTGATATTTAGTCGTTTTCAGCCAATTTTCTGGATTTTTGAAAATTTCACTTTTTTGTGAAAATATCCACTAAATGAGGAAATAATATTTGTGAGGGTACCCCAGGAGAGTTCCAAATGTGTGTGGGTAGAATATATATCCCACGGGGGTAAAATTGAAAAAAGTTGAAAAAAAATTTTTTTTGGACTTAGTCATTTTTCTGGCTTTTATCATACTTTCAGATAGGGGAAATGTCAGTGAGCGTTCCGATTTCAGTCCCAGAGCGATTCGCCCAATGAGTCCTTGATATTTAGTCGTTTTCAGCCAATATTTTGGATTTTTGAAAATTTCACTTTTTTGTGAAAATATCCACTAAATGTGGGAATAATATGTGTGAGGGTACCCAGGAGAGTTCCAAATCTGTGTGGGTAGAATATATATCCCACGGGGGTAAAATTGAAAAAAGTTGAAAACATTTTTTTTTGGACTTAGTCATTTTTCCGGCGTTTATCAGACTTTCAGATAGGGGAAATGTCAGTGAGCGTTCCGATTTCAGTCCCAGAGCGATTCGCCCAATGAGTCCTTGATATTTAGTCGTTTTCAGCCAATATTTTGGGTTTTTGAAAATTTCACTTTTTTGTGAAAATATCCACTAAATGTGGGAATAATATGTGTGAGGGCACCCAGGAGAGTTCCAAATCTGTGTGGGTAGAATATATATCTCACAGGGGTAAAATTGAAAAAAGTTGAAAACATTTTTTTTTTGGAATTACTCATTTTTTCTGCGTTTATCAGACTTTCAGATAGGGGAAATGTCAGTGAGCGTTCCAATTTCAGTTCCAGAACGATTCGCCCAATGAGTCTTTGATATTTAGTCGTTTTCAGCCAATATTTTGGATTTTTGAAAATTTCACTTTTTTGTGAAAATATCCACTAAATGAGGGAATAATATGTGTGAGGGTACCCCAGGAGAGTTCCAAATGTGTGTGGGTAGAATATATATCCCACGGGGGTAAAATTGAAAAAAGTTGAAAACCTTTTTTTTTTGCACTTAGTCATTTTTCCGGCGTTTATCAGACTTTCAGATAGGGGAAATGTCAGTGAGCTTTCCAATTTCAGTTCCAGAGCGATTCGCCCAATGAGTCCTTGATTTTTCGTCGTTTTCAGCCAATATTTTGGATTTTTGAAAATTTCACTTTTTTGTGAAAATATCCACTAAATGAGAGAATAACATGTGTGAGGGTACCCCAGGAGATTTCCAAATGTGTGTGGGTAGAATATATATCCCACGGGGGTAAAATTGAAAAAAGTTGAAAAATATTTTTTTTTGGACTTAGTCATTTTTCTGGCGTTTATCAGACTTTCAGATAGGGTAAATGTCAGTGAGTGTTCCAATTTCAGTTCCAGAGCGATTCGCCCAATGAGTCTTTGAAATTTAGTCGTTTTCAGCCAATATTTTGGATTTTTGAAAATTTCACTTTTTTGTGAAAATATCCACTAAATGAGGGAATAATATGTGTGAGGGTACCCCAGGAGAGTTCCAAATGTGTGTGGGTAGAATATATATCCCACGGGGGTAAAATTGAAAAAAGTTGAAAAATATTTTTTTTTGGACTTAGTCATTTTTTCCGGCGTTTATCAGACTTTCAGATATGGGAAATGTCAGTGAGCGTTCCGATTTCAGTTCCAGAGCGATTCGCCCAATGAGTCCTTGATATTTAGTCGTTTTCAGCCAATTTTCTGGATTTTTGAAAATTTCACTTTTTTGTGAAAATATCCACTAAATGAGGGAATAATATGTGTGACGGTAGAATATATATCCCACGGGGGTAAAATTGAAAAAAGTTGAAAAAACATTTTTTTTTGGACTTAGTCATTTTTCCGGTGTTTATCAGACTTTCAGATAGGGGAAATGTCAGTGAGCGTTCCAATTTCAGTTCCAGAACGATTCGCCCAATGAGTCTTTGATATTTAGTCGTTTTCAGCCAATATTTTGGATCTTTTAAAATTTCACTTTTTTGAGAAAATATCCACTAAATGAGGGATTAATATGTGTGAGGGTAGAATATATATCCCATGGGGGTAAAATTGAAAAAAGTTGAAAACATTTTTTTTTTGGACTTAGTCATTTTTCCGGCGTTTATCAGACTTTCAGATAGGGGAAATGTCAGTGAGAGTTCCAATTTCAGTTCCAGAGCGATTCGCCCAATGAGTCTTTGATATTTAGTCGTTTTCAGCCAATATTTTGGATTTTTGAAAATTTCACTTTTTTGTGAAAATATCCACTAAATGAGGGAATAATATGTGTGAGGGTACCCCAGGAGAGTTCCAAATGTGTGTGGGTAGAATATATATCCCACGGGGGTAAAATTGAAAAAAGTTGAAAACCTTTTTTTTTTGCACTTAGTCATTTTTCCGGCGTTTATCAGACTTTCAGATAGGGGAAATGTCAGTGAGCTTTCCAATTTCAGTTCCAGAGCGATTCGCCCAATGAGTCCTTGATATTTCGTCGTTTTCAGCCAATATTTTGGATTTTTGAAAATTTCACTTTTTTGTGAAAATATCCACTAAATGAGAGAATAACATGTGTGAGGGTACCCCAGGAGATTTCCAAATGTGTGTGGGTAGAATATATATCCCACGGGGGTAAAATTGAAAAAAGTTGAAAAATATTTTTTTTTGGACTTAGTCATTTTTTCCGGCGTTTATCAGACTTTCAGATATGGGAAATGTCAGTGAGCGTTCCGATTTCAGTTCCAGAGCGATTCGCCCAATGAGTCCTTGATATTTAGTCGTTTTCAGCCAATTTTCTGGATTTTTGAAAATTTCACTTTTTTGTGAAAATATCCACTAAATGAGGGAATAATATGTGTGACGGTAGAATATATATCCCACGGGGGTAAAATTGAAAAAAGTTGAAAAAACATTTTTTTTGGACTTAGTCATTTTTCCGGCGTTTATCAGACTTTCAGATAGGGAAAATGGCAATGAGCATTCCGATTTCAGTTCCAGAGCGATTCGCCCAATGGGTCCTTGATATTTAGTCGTTTTCAGCCAATTTTCTGGATTTTTGAAAATTTCACTTTTTTGTGAAAATATCCACTAAATGAGGAAATAATATTTGTGAGGGTACCCCAGGAGAGTTCCAAATGTGTGTGGGTAGAATATATATCCCACGGGGGTAAAATTGAAAAAAGTTGAAAAAAAATTTTTTTTGGACTTAGTCATTTTTCTGGCTTTTATCATACTTTCAGATAGGGGAAATGTCAGTGAGCGTTCCGATTTCAGTCCCAGAGCGATTCGCCCAATGAGTCCTTGATATTTAGTCGTTTTCAGCCAATATTTTGGATTTTTTAAAATTTCACTTTTTTGAGAAAATATCCACTAAATGAGGGAATAATATGTGTGACGGTAGAATATATATCCCACGGGGGTAAAATTGAAAAAAGTTGAAAAAACATTTTTTTTGGACTTAGTCATTTTTCCGGCGTTTATCAGACTTTCAGATAGGGGAAATGTCAGTGAGCATTCCGATTTCAGTTCCAGAGCGATTCGCCCAATGAGTCCTTGATATTTAGTTGTTTTCAGCCAATTTTCTGGATTTTTGAAAATTTCACTTTTTTGTGAAAATATCCACTAAATAAGGGAATAATATGTGTGAGGGTACCCCAGGAGAGTTCCAAATGTGTGTGGGTAGAATATATATCCCACGGGGGTAAAATTGAAAAAAGTTGAAAACATTTTTTTTTTGGACTTAGTCATTTTTCCGGCGTTTATCAGACTTTCAGATAGGGGAAATGTCAGTGAGAGTTCCAATTTCAGTTCCAGAGCGATTCGCCCAATGAGTCTTTGATATTTAGTCGTTTTCAGCCAATATTTTGGATTTTTGAAAATTTCACTTTTTTGTGAAAATATCCACTAAATGAGGGAATAATATGTGTGAGGGTACCCCAGGAGAGTTCCACATGTGTGTGGGTAGAATATATATCCCACGGGGGTAAAATTGAAAAAAGTTGAAAACCTTTTTTTTTTGCACTTAGTCATTTTTCCGGCGTTTATCAGACTTTCAGATAGGGGAAATGTCAGTGAGCTTTCCAATTTCAGTTCCAGAGCGATTCGCCCAATGAGTCCTTGATATTTCGTCGTTTTCAGCCAATATTTTGGATTTTTGAAAATTTCACTTTTTTGTGAAAATATCCACTAAATGAGAGAATAACATGTGTGAGGGTACCCCAGGAGAGTTCCAAATGTGTGTGGGTAGAATATATATCCCACGGGGGTAAAATTGAAAAAAGTTGAAAAAAAATTTTTTTTGGACTTAGTCATTTTTCTGGCTTTTATCATACTTTCAGATAGGGGAAATGTCAGTGAGCGTTCCGATTTCAGTCCCAGAGCGATTCGCCCAATGAGTCCTTGATATTTAGTCGTTTTCAGCCAATATTTTGGATTTTTTAAAATTTCACTTTTTTGAGAAAATATCCACTAAATGAGGGATTAATATGTGTGAGGGTAGAATATATATCCCACGGGGGTAAAATTGAAAAAAGTTGAAAACATTTTTTTTTTTGGACTTAGTCATTTTTTCTACGTTTATCAGACTTTCAGATAGGGGAAATGTCAGTGAGCATTCCGATTTCAGTTCCAGAGCGATTCGCCCAATGAGTCCTTGATATTTAGTTGTTTTCAGCCAATTTTCTGGATTTTTGAAAATTTCACTTTTTTGTGAAAATATCCACTAAATAAGGGAATAATATGTGTGAGGGTACCCCAGGAGAGTTCCAAATGTGTGTGGGTAGAATATATATCCCACGGGGGTAAAATTGAAAAAAGTTGAAAACATTTTTTTTTGGACTTAGTCATTTTTCCGGCGTTTATCAGACTTTCAGATAGGGGAAATGTCAGTGAGCTTTCCAATTTCAGTTCCAGAGCGATTCGCCCAATGAGTCCTTGATATTTAGTCGTTTTCAGCCAATATTTTGGATTTTTGAAAATTTCACTTTTTTGTGAAAATATCCACTAAATGAGAGAATAATATGTGTGAGGGTACCCCAGGAGAGTTCCAAATGTGTGTGGGTAGAATATATATCCCACGGGGGTAAAATTGAAAAAAGTTGAAAAAAATTTTTTTTTGGACTTAGTCATTTTTTCCGGCGTTTATCAGACTTTCAGATATGGGAAATGTCAGTGAGCGTTCCGATTTCAGTTCCAGAGCGATTCGCCCAATGAGTCCTTGATATTTAGTCGTTTTCAGCCAATTTTCTGGATTTTTGAAAATTTCACTTTTTTGTGAAAATATCCACTAAATGAGGGAATAATATGTGTGAGGGTAGAATATATATCCCACGGGGTAAAATTGAAAAAAGTTGAAAAAACATTTTTTTTTGGACTTAGTCATTTTTCCGGTGTCTATCAGACTTTCAGATAGGGGAAATGTCAGTGAGCGTTCCGATTTCAGTTCCAGAGCGATTCGCCCAATGAGTCCTTGATATTTAGTCGTTTTCAGCCAATTTTCTGGATTTTTGAAAATTTCACTTTTTTGTGAAAATATCCACTAAATGAGGAAATAATATGTGTGAGGGTAGAATATATATCCCACGGGGGTAAAATTGAAAAAAGTTGAAAAAAATTTTTTTTTGGACTTAGTCATTTTTCTGGCGTTCATCAGACTTTCAGATAGGGGAAATGTCAGTGAGCGTTCCGATTTCAGTCCCAGAGCGATTCGCCCAATGAGTCCTTGATATTTAGTAGTTTTCAGCCAATATTTTGGATTTTTGAAAATTTCACTTTTTTGTGAAAATATCCACTAAATGAGGGAATAATATGTGTGAGGGTACCCCAGGAGAGTTCCAAATGTGTGTGGGTAGAATATATATCCCACGGGGGTAAAATTGAAAAAAGTTGAAAACATTTTTTTTTGGACTTAGTCATTTTTCCGGCGTTTATCAGACTTTCAGATAGGGGAAATGTCAGCGAGCTTTCCAATTTCAGTTCCAGAGTGATTCGCCCAATGAGCCCTTGATATTTAGTCGTTTTCAGCCAATTTTCTGGATTTTTGAAAATTTCACTTTTTTGTGAAAATATCCACTAAATGAGGGAATAATATGTGTGAGGGTACCCCAGGAGAGTTCCAAATGTGTGTGGGTAGAATATATATCCCACGGGGGTAAAATTGAAAAAAGTTGAAAAAATTATTTTTTTGGACTTAGTCATTTTTCTGGCGTTCATCAGACTTTCAGATAGGGGAAATGTCAGTGAGCGTTCCGATTTCAGTCCCAGAGCGATTCTCCCAATGAGTCCTTGATATTTAGACGTTTTCAGCCAATATTTTGGATTTTTGAAAATTTCACTTTTTTGTGAAAATATCCACTAAATGAGGAAATAATATGTGTGAGGGTAGAATATATATCCCACGGGGGTAAAATTGAAAAAAGTTGAAAAAAATTTTTTTTTGGACTTAGTCATTTTTCTGGCGTTCATCAGACTTTCAGATAGGGGAAATGTCAGTGAGCGTTCCGATTTCAGTCCCAGAGCGATTCGCCCAATGAGTCCTTGATATTTAGTCGTTTTCAGCCAATATTTTGGATTTTTGAAAATTTCACTTTTTTGTGAAAATATCCACTAAATGAGGGAATAATATGTGTGAGGGTACCCCAGGAGAGTTCCAAATGTGTGTGGGTAGAATATATATCCCACGGGGATAAAATTGAAAAAAGTTTAAAAAAATTTTTTTTTGGACTTAGTCATTTTTCTGGCGTTTATCAGACTTTCAGATAGGGGAAATATCAGTGAGCGTTCCGATTTCAGTCCCAGAGCGATTCGCCCAATGAGTCCTTGATATTTAGTCGTTTTCAGCCAATATTTTGGATTTTTGAAAATTTCACTTTTTTGTGAAAATATCCACTAAATGAGGGAATAATATGTGTGAGGGTACCCCAGGAGAGTTCCAAATGTGTGTGGGTAGAATATATATCCCACGGGGGTAAAATTGAAAAAAGTTGAAAACATTTTTTTTTGGACTTAGTCATTTTTCCGGCGTTTATCAGACTTTCAGATAGGGGAAATGTCAGCGAGCTTTCCAATTTCAGTTCCAGAGTGATTCGCCCAATGAGTCCTTGATATTTAGTCGTTTTCAGCCAATTTTCTGGATTTTTGAAAATTTCACTTTTTTGTGAAAATATCCACTAAATGAGGGAATAATATGTGTGAGGGTACCCCAGGAGAGTTCCAAATGTGTGTGGGTAGAATATATATCCCACGGGGGTAAAATTGAAAAAAGTTGAAAAAAATTTTTTTTTGGACTTAGTCATTTTTCTGGCGTTCATCAGACTTTCAGATAGGGGAAATGTCAGTGAGCGTTCCGATTTCAGTCCCAGAGCGATTCGCCCAATGAGTCCTTGATATTTAGTCGTTTTCAGCCAATATTTTGGATTTTTGAAAATTTCACTTTTTTGTGAAAATATCCACTAAATGAGGGAATAATATGTGAGGGTACCCCAGGAGAGTTCCAAATGTGTGTGGGTAGAATATATATCCCACGGGGGTAAAATTGAAAAAAGTTGAAAAAACATTTTTTTTTGGACTTAGTCATTTTTCCGTTGTTTATCAGACTTTCAGATAGGGGAAACGTCAGTGAGCGTTCCGATTTCAGTTCCAGAGCGATTCGCCCAATGAGTTCTTGTTATTTAGTTGTTTTCAGCCAATTTTCTGGATTTTTGAAAATTTCACTTTTTTGTGAAATGATCCACTAAATGAGGGAATAATATGTGTGAGGGTAGAATATATATCCCACGGGGGTAAAATTGAAAAAAGTTGAAAAAATTTTTTTTTGGACTTAGTCATTTTTCTGGCGTTCATCAGACTGTCAGATAGGGGAAATGTCAGTGAGCGTTCCGATTTCAGTCCCAGAGCGATTCGCCCAATGAGTCCTTGATATTTAGTCGTTTTCAGCCAATATTTTGGATTTTTGAAAATTTCACTTTTTTGTGAAAATATCCACTAAATGAGGGAATAATATGTGTGAGGGTACCCCAGGAGAGTTCCAAATGTGTGTGGGTAGAATATATATCCCACGGGGATAAAATTGAAAAAAGTTTAAAAAAATTTTTTTTTGGACTTAGTCATTTTTCTGGCGTTTATCAGACTTTCAGATAGGGGAAATATCAGTGAGCGTTCCGATTTCAGTCCCAGAGCGATTCGCCCAATGAGTCCTTGATATTTAGTCGTTTTCAGCCAATATTTTGGATTTTTGAAAATTTCACTTTTTTTGTGAAAATATCCACTAAATGAGGGAATAATATGTGTGAGGGTACCCCAGGAGAGTTCCAAATGTGTGTGGGTAGAATATATATCCCACGGGGGTAAAATTGAAAAAAGTTGAAAACATTTTTTTTTGGACTTAGTCATTTTTCCGGCGTTTATCAGACTTTTAGATAGGGGAAATGTCAGCGAGCTTTCCGATTTCAGTCCCAGAGCGATTCGCCCAATGAGTCCTTGATATTTAGTCGTTTTCAGCCAATATTTTGGATTTTTGATAATTTCACTTTTTTGTGAAAATATCCACTAAATGAGGGAATAATATGTGTGAGGGTACCCAAGGAGAGTTCCAAATGTGTGTGGGTAGAATATATATGCCACGGGGGTAAAATTGAAAAAAGTAGAAAAAATTTTTTTTTGGACTTAGTCATTTTTCCGGCGTTTATCAGACTTTCAGATAGGGGAAATGTCAGTGAGCGTTCCGATTTCAGTCCCAGAGCGATTCGCCCAATGAGTCATTGATATTTAGTCGTTTTCAGCCAATATTTTGGATTTTTGAAAATTTCACTTTTTTTGTGAAAATATCCACTAAATGAGGAAATAATATGTGTGAGGGTAGAATATATATCCCACGGGGGTAAAATTGAAAAAAGTTGACAAAAATTTTTTTTCGGACTTACTCATTTTTCCGGCGTTTATCAGACTTTCAGATAGGGGAAATGTCAGTGAGAGTTCCAATTTCAGTTCCAGAGCGATTCGCCCAATGAGTCTTTGATATTTAGTCGTTTTCAGCCAATATTTTGGATTTTTGAAAATTTCACTTTTTTGTGAAAATATCCACTAAATGAGGGAATAATATGTGTGAGGGTACCCCAGGAGAGTTCCAAATGTGTGTGGGTAGAATATATATCCCACGGGGGTAAAATTGAAAAAAGTTGAAAACCTTTTTTTTTTGCACTTAGTCATTTTTCCGGCGTTTATCAGACTTTCAGATAGGGGAAATGTCAGTGAGCTTTCCAATTTCAGTTCCAGAGCGATTCGCCCAATGAGTCGTTGATATTTCGTCGTTTTCAGCCAATATTTTGGATTTTTGAAAATTTCACTTTTTTGTGAAAATATCCACTAAATGAGAGAATAACATGTGTGAGGGTACCCCAGGAGATTTCCAAATGTGTGTGGGTAGAATATATATCCCACGGGGGTAAAATTGAAAAAAGTTGAAAAAACATTTTTTTTGGACTTAGTCATTTTTCCGGCGTTTATCAGACTTTCAGATAGGGGAAATGGCAATGAGCATTCCGATTTCAGTTCCAGAGCGATTCGCCCAATGGGTCCTTGATATTTAGTCGTTTTCAGCCAATATTTTGGATTTTTGAAAATTTCACTTTTTTGTGAAAATATCCACTAAATGAGGGAATAATATGTGTGAGGGTACCCCAGGAGAGTTCCAAATGTGTGTGGGTAGAATATATATCCCACGGGGATAAAATTGAAAAAAGTTAAAAAAAATTTTTTTTTGGACTTAGTCATTTTTCTGGCGTTTATCAGACTTTCAGATAGGGGAAATGTCAGCGAGCTTTCCGATTTCAGTCCCAGAGCGATTCGCCCAATGAGTCCTTGATATTTAGTCGTTTTCAGCCAATATTTTGGATTTTTGATAATTTCACTTTTTTGTGAAAATATCCACTAAATGAGGGAATAATATGTGTGAGGGTACCCAAGGAGAGTTCCAAATGTGTGTGGGTAGAATATATATCCCACGGGGGTAAAATTGAAAAAAGTAGAAAAAATTTTTTTTTGGACTTAGTCATTTTTCCGGCGTTTATCAGACTTTCAGATAGGGGAAATGTCAGTGAGCGTTCCGATTTCAGTCCCAGATCGATTCGCCCAATGAGTCATTGATATTTAGTCGTTTTCAGCCAATATTTTGGATTTTTGAAAATTTCACTTTTTTTGTGAAAATATCCACTAAATGAGGAAATAATATGTGTGAGGGTAGAATATATATCCCACGGGGGTAAAATTTAAAAAAGTTGACAAAAATTTTTTTTTGGACTTACTCATTTTTCCGGCGTTTATCAGACTTTCAGATAGGGGAAATGTCAGTGAGAGTTCCAATTTCAGTTCCAGAGCGATTCGCCCAATGAGTCTTTGATATTTAGTCGTTTTCAGCCAATATTTTGGATTTTTGAAAATTTCACTTTTTTGTGAAAATATCCACTAAATGAGGGAATAATATGTGTGAGGGTACCCCAGGAGAGTTCCAAATGTGTGTGGGTAGAATATATATCCCACGGGGGTAAAATTGAAAAAAGTTGAAAACCTTTTTTTTTTGCACTTAGTCATTTTTCCGGCGTTTATCAGACTTTCAGATAGGGGAAATGTCAGTGAGCTTTCCAATTTCAGTTCCAGAGCGATTCGCCCAATGAGTCCTTGATATTTCGTCGTTTTCAGCCAATATTTTGGATTTTTGAAAATTTCACTTTTTTGTGAAAATATCCACTAAATGAGAGAATAACATGTGTGAGGGTACCCCAGGAGATTTCCAAATGTGTGTGGGTAGAATATATATCCCACGGGGGTAAAATTGAAAAAAGTTGAAAAAACATTTTTTTTGGACTTAGTCATTTTTCCGGCGTTTATCAGACTTTCAGATAGGGGAAATGGCAATGAGCATTCCGATTTCAGTTCCAGAGCGATTCGCCCAATGGGTCCTTGATATTTAGTCGTTTTCAGCCAATTTTCTGGATTTTTGAAAATTTCACTTTTTTGTGAAAATATCCACTAAATTAGGAAATAATATTTGTGAGGGTACCCCAGGAGAGTTCCAAATGTGTGTGGGTAGAATATATATCCCACGGGGGTAAAATTGAAAAAAGTTGAAAAAAAATTTTTTTTGGACTTAGTCATTTTTCTGGCTTTTATCATAATTTCAGATAGGGGAAATGTCAGTGAGCGTTCCGATTTCAGTCCCAGAGCGATTCGCCCAATGAGTCCTTGATATTTAGTCGTTTTCAGCCAATATTTTGGATTTTTGAAAATTTCACTTTTTTGTGAAAATATCCACTAAATGTGGGAATAATATGTGTGAGGGTACCCAGGAGAGTTCCAAATCTGTGTGGGTAGAATATATATCCCACGGGGATAAAATTGAAAAAAGTTAAAAAAAATTTTTTTTTGGACTTAGTCATTTTTCTGGCGTTTATCAGACTTTCAGATAGGGGAAATGTCAGCGAGCTTTCCGATTTCAGTCCCAGAGCGATTCGCCCAATGAGTCCTTGATATTTAGTCGTTTTCAGCCAATATTTTGGATTTTTGATAATTTCACTTTTTTGTGAAAATATCCACTAAATGAGGGAATAATATGTGTGAGGGTACCCAAGGAGAGTTCCAAATGTGTGTGGGTAGAATATATATCCCACGGGGGTAAAATTGAAAAAAGTAGAAAAAATTTTTTTTTGGACTTAGTCATTTTTCCGGCGTTTATCAGACTTTCAGATAGGGGAAATGTCAGTGAGCGTTCCGATTTCAGTCCCAGAGCGATTCGCCCAATGAGTCATTGATATTTAGTCGTTTTCAGCCAATATTTTGGATTTTTGAAAATTTCACTTTTTTTGTGAAAATATCCACTAAATGAGGAAATAATATGTGTGAGGGTAGAATATATATCCCACGGGGGTAAAATTTAAAAAAGTTGACAAAAATTTTTTTTTGGACTTACTCATTTTTCCGGCGTTTATCAGACTTTCAGATAGGGGAAATGTCAGTGAGAGTTCCAATTTCAGTTCCAGAGCGATTCGCCCAATGAGTCTTTGATATTTAGTCGTTTTCAGCCAATATTTTGGATTTTTGAAAATTTCACTTTTTTGTGAAAATATCCACTAAATGAGGGAATAATATGTGTGAGGGTACCCCAGGAGAGTTCCAAATGTGTGTGGGTAGAATATATATCCCACGGGGGTAAAATTGAAAAAAGTTGAAAACCTTTTTTTTTTGCACTTAGTCATTTTTCCGGCGTTTATCAGACTTTCAGATAGGGGAAATGTCAGTGAGCTTTCCAATTTCAGTTCCAGAGCGATTCGCCCAATGAGTCCTTGATATTTCGTCGTTTTCAGCCAATATTTTGGATTTTTGAAAATTTCACTTTTTTGTGAAAATATCCACTAAATGAGAGAATAACATGTGTGAGGGTACCCCAGGAGATTTCCAAATGTGTGTGGGTAGAATATATATCCCACGGGGGTAAAATTGAAAAAAGTTGAAAAAACATTTTTTTTGGACTTAGTCATTTTTCCGGCGTTTATCAGACTTTCAGATAGGGGAAATGGCAATGAGCATTCCGATTTCAGTTCCAGAGCGATTCGCCCAATGGGTCCTTGATATTTAGTCGTTTTCAGCCAATTTTCTGGATTTTTGAAAATTTCACTTTTTTGTGAAAATATCCACTAAATTAGGAAATAATATTTGTGAGGGTACCCCAGGAGAGTTCCAAATGTGTGTGGGTAGAATATATATCCCACGGGGGTAAAATTGAAAAAAGTTGAAAAAAAATTTTTTTTGGACTTAGTCATTTTTCTGGCTTTTATCATAATTTCAGATAGGGGAAATGTCAGTGAGCGTTCCGATTTCAGTCCCAGAGCGATTCGCCCAATGAGTCCTTGATATTTAGTCGTTTTCAGCCAATATTTTGGATTTTTGAAAATTTCACTTTTTTGTGAAAATATCCACTAAATGTGGGAATAATATGTGTGAGGGTACCCAGGAGAGTTCCAAATCTGTGTGGGTAGAATATATATCCCACGGGGGTAAAATTGAAAAAAGTTGAAAACATTTTTTTTTTTGGACTTAGTCATTTTTTCTACGTTTATCAGACTTTCAGATAGGGGAAATGTCAGTGAGCATTCCGATTTCAGTTCCAGAGCGATTCGCCCAATGAGTCCTTGATATTTAGTTGTTTTCAGCCAATTTTCTGGATTTTTGAAAATTTCACTTTTTTGTGAAAATATCCACTAAATAAGGGAATAATATGTGTGAGGGTACCCCAGGAGAGTTCCAAATGTGTGTGGGTAGAATATATATCCCACGGGGGTAAAATTGAAAAAAGTTGAAAACATTTTTTTTTGGACTTAGTCATTTTTCCGGCGTTTATCAGACTTTCAGATAGGGGAAATGTCAGTGAGCATTCCAATTTCAGTTCCAGAGCGATTCGCCCAATGAGTCCTTGATATTTAGTCGTTTTCAGCCAATATTTTGGATTTTTGAAAATTTCACTTTTTTGTGAAAATATCCACTAAATGAGAGAATAATATGTGTGAGGGTACCCCAGGAGAGTTCCAAATGTGTGTGGGTAGAATATATATCCCACGGGGGTAAAATTGAAAAAAGTTGAAAAAAATTTTTTTTTGGACTTAGTCATTTTTTCCGGCGTTTATCAGACTTTCAGATATGGGAAATGTCAGTGAGCGTTCCGATTTCAGTTCCAGAGCGATTCGCCCAATGAGTCCTTGATATTTAGTCGTTTTCAGCCAATTTTCTGGATTTTTGAAAATTTCACTTTTTTGTGAAAATATCCACTAAATGAGGGAATAATATGTGTGAGGGTAGAATATATATCCCACGGGGTAAAATTGAAAAAAGTTGAAAAAACATTTTTTTTTGGACTTAGTCATTTTTCCGGTGTCTATCAGACTTTCAGATAGGGGAAATGTCAGTGAGCGTTCCGATTTCAGTTCCAGAGCGATTCGCCCAATGAGTCCTTGATATTTAGTCGTTTTCAGCCAATTTTCTGGATTTTTGAAAATTTCACTTTTTTGTGAAAATATCCACTAAATGAGGAAATAATATGTGTGAGGGTAGAATATATATCCCACGGGGGTAAAATTGAAAAAAGTTGAAAAAAATTTTTTTTTGGACTTAGTCATTTTTCTGGCGTTCATCAGACTGTCAGATAGGGGAAATGTCAGTGAGCGTTCCGATTTCAGTCCCAGAGCGATTCGCCCAATGAGTCCTTGATATTTAGTCGTTTTCAGCCAATATTTTGGATTTTTGAAAATTTCACTTTTTTGTGAAAATATCCACTAAATGAGGGAATAATATGTGTGAGGGTACCCCAGGAGAGTTCCAAATGTGTGTGGGTAGAATATATATCCCACGGGGGTAAAATTGAAAAAAGTTGAAAACCTTTTTTTTTTGCACTTAGTCATTTTTCCGGCGTTTATCAGACTTTCAGATAGGGGAAATGTCAGTGAGCTTTCCAATTTCAGTTCCAGAGCGATTCGCCCAATGAGTCCTTGATATTTCGTCGTTTTCAGCCAATATTTTGGATTTTTGAAAATTTCACTTTTTTGTGAAAATATCCACTAAATGAGAGAATAACATGTGTGAGGGTACCCCAGGAGATTTCCAAATGTGTGTGGGTAGAATATATATCCCACGGGGGTAAAATTGAAAAAAGTTGAAAAAACATTTTTTTTGGACTTAGTCATTTTTCCGGCGTTTATCAGACTTTCAGATAGGGGAAATGGCAATGAGCATTCCGATTTCAGTTCCAGAGCGATTCGCCCAATGGGTCCTTGATATTTAGTCGTTTTCAGCCAATATTTTGGATTTTTGAAAATTTCACTTTTTTGTGAAAATATCCACTAAATGAGGGAATAATATGTGTGAGGGTACCCCAGGAGAGTTCCAAATGTGTGTGGGTAGAATATATATCCCACGGGGATAAAATTGAAAAAAGTTAAAAAAAATTTTTTTTTGGACTTAGTCATTTTTCTGGCGTTTATCAGACTTTCAGATAGGGGAAATATCAGTGAGCGTTCCGATTTCAGTCCCAGAGCGATTCGCCCAATGAGTCCTTGATATTTAGTCGTTTTCAGCCAATATTTTGGATTTTTGAAAATTTCACTTTTTTGTGAAAATATCCACTAAATGAGGGAATAATATGTGTGAGGGTACCCCAGGAGAGTTCCAAATGTGTGTGGGTAGAATATATATCCCACGGGGGTAAAATTGAAAAAAGTTGAAAACATTTTTTTTTGGACTTAGTCATTTTTCCGGCGTTTATCAGACTTTCAGATAGGGGAAATGTCAGCGAGCTTTCCGATTTCAGTCCCAGAGCGATTCGCCCAATGAGTCCTTGATATTTAGTCGTTTTCAGCCAATATTTTGGATTTTTGATAATTTCACTTTTTTGTGAAAATATCCACTAAATGAGGGAATAATATGTGTGAGGGTACCCAAGGAGAGTTCCAAATGTGTGTGGGTAGAATATATATCCCACGGGGGTAAAATTGAAAAAAGTAGAAAAAATTTTTTTTTGGACTTAGTCATTTTTCCGGCGTTTATCAGACTTTCAGATAGGGGAAATGTCAGTGAGCGTTCCGATTTCAGTCCCAGAGCGATTCGCCCAATGAGTCATTGATATTTAGTCGTTTTCAGCCAATATTTTGGATTTTTGAAAATTTCACTTTTTTTGTGAAAATATCCACTAAATGAGGAAATAATATGTGTGAGGGTAGAATATATATCCCACGGGGGTAAAATTGAAAAAAGTTGACAAAAATTTTTTTTTGGACTTACTCATTTTTCCGGCGTTTATCAGACTTTCAGATAGGGGAAATGTCAGTGAGAGTTCCAATTTCAGTTCCAGAGCGATTCGCCCAATGAGTCTTTGATATTTAGTCGTTTTCAGCCAATATTTTGGATTTTTGAAAATTTCACTTTTTTGTGAAAATATCCACTAAATGAGGGAATAATATGTGTGAGGGTACCCCAGGAGAGTTCCAAATGTGTGTGGGTAGAATATATATCCCACGGGGGTAAAATTGAAAAAAGTTGAAAACCTTTTTTTTTTGCACTTAGTCATTTTTCCGGCGTTTATCAGACTTTCAGATAGGGGAAATGTCAGTGAGCTTTCCAATTTCAGTTCCAGAGCGATTCGCCCAATGAGTCCTTGATATTTCGTCGTTTTCAGCCAATATTTTGGATTTTTGAAAATTTCACTTTTTTGTGAAAATATCCACTAAATGAGAGAATAACATGTGTGAGGGTACCCCAGGAGATTTCCAAATGTGTGTGGGTAGAATATATATCCCACGGGGGTAAAATTGAAAAAAGTTGAAAAAACATTTTTTTTGGACTTAGTCATTTTTCCGGCGTTTATCAGACTTTCAGATAGGGGAAATGGCAATGAGCATTCCGATTTCAGTTCCAGAGCGATTCGCCCAATGGGTCCTTGATATTTAGTCGTTTTCAGCCAATTTTCTGGATTTTTGAAAATTTCACTTTTTTGTGAAAATATCCACTAAATGAGGAAATAATATTTGTGAGGGTACCCCAGGAGAGTTCCAAATGTGTGTGGGTAGAATATATATCCCACGGGGGTAAAATTGAAAAAAGTTGAAAAAAAATTTTTTTTGGACTTAGTCATTTTTCTGGCTTTTATCATACTTTCAGATAGGGGAAATGTCAGTGAGCGTTCCGATTTCAGTCCCAGAGCGATTCGCCCAATGAGTCCTTGATATTTAGTCGTTTTCAGCCAATATTTTGGATTTTTGAAAATTTCACTTTTTTGTGAAAATATCCACTAAATGTGGGAATAATATGTGTGAGGGTACCCAGGAGAGTTCCAAATCTGTGTGGGTAGAATATATATCCCACGGGGGTAAAATTGAAAAAAGTTGAAAACATTTTTTTTTTTGGACTTAGTCATTTTTTCTGCGTTTATCAGACTTTCAGATAGGGGAAATGTCAGTGAGCATTCCGATTTCAGTTCCAGAGCGATTCGCCCAATGAGTCCTTGATATTTAGTTGTTTTCAGCCAATTTTCTGGATTTTTGAAAATTTCACTTTTTTGTGAAAATATCCACTAAATAAGGGAATAATATGTGTGAGGGTACCCCAGGAGAGTTCCAAATGTGTGTGGGTAGAATATATATCCCACGGGGGTAAAATTGAAAAAAGTTGAAAACATTTTTTTTTGGACTTAGTCATTTTTCCGGCGTTTATCAGACTTTCAGATAGGGGAAATGTCAGTGAGCTTTCCAATTTCAGTTCCAGAGCGATTCGCCCAATGAGTCCTTGATATTTCGTCGTTTTCAGCCAATATTTTGGATTTTTGAAAATTTCACTTTTTTGTGAAAATATCCACTAAATGAGAGAATAACATGTGTGAGGGTACCCCAGGAGATTTCCAAATGTGTGTGGGCAGAATATATATCCCACGGGGGTAAAATTGAAAAAAGTTGAAAAATATTTTTTTTTGGACTTAGTCATTTTTCTGGCGTTTATCAGACTTTCAGATAGGGTAAATGTCAGTGAGCGTTCCAATTTCAGTTCCAGAGCGATTCGCCCAATGAGTCTTTGATATTTAGTCGTTTTCAGCCAATTTTCTGGATTTTTGAAAATTTCACTTTTTTGTGAAAATATCCACTAAATGAGGAAATAATATTTGTGAGGGTACCCCAGGAGAGTTCCAAATGTGTGTGGGTAGAATATATATCCCACGGGGGTAAAATTGAAAAAAGTTGAAAAAAAATTTTTTTTGGACTTAGTCATTTTTCTGGCTTTTATCATACTTTCAGATAGGGGAAATGTCAGTGAGCGTTCTGATTTCAGTACCAGAGCGATTCGCCCAATGAGTCCTTGATATTTAGTCGTTTTCAGCCAATATTTTGGATTTTTGAAAATTTCACTTTTTTGTGAAAATATCCACTAAATGTGGGAATAATATGTGTGAGGGTACCCAGGAGAGTTCCAAATCTGTGTGGGTAGAATATATATCCCACAGGGGTAAAATTGAAAAAAGTTGAAAACATTTTTTTTTTTGGACTTAGTCATTTTTTCTACGTTTATCAGACTTTCAGATAGGGGAAATGTCAGTGAGCATTCCGATTTCAGTTCCAGAGCGATTCGCCCAATGAGTCCTTGATATTTAGTTGTTTTCAGCCAATTTTCTGGATTTTTGAAAATTTCACTTTTTTGTGAAAATATCCACTAAATAAGGGAATAATATGTGTGAGGGTACCCCAAGAGAGTTCCAAATGTGTGTGGGTAGAATATATATCCCACGGGGGTAAAATTGAAAAAAGTTGAAAACATTTTTTTTTGGACTTAGTCATTTTTCCGGCGTTTATCAGACTTTCAGATAGGGGAAATGTCAGTGAGCATTCCAATTTCAGTTCCAGAGCGATTCGCCCAATGAGTCCTTGATATTTAGTCGTTTTCAGCCAATATTTTGGATTTTTGAAAATTTCACTTTTTTGTGAAAATATCCACTAAATGAGAGAATAATATGTGTGAGGGTACCCCAGGAGAGTTCCAAATGTGTGTGGGTAGAATATATATCCCACGGGGGTAAAATTGAAAAAAGTTGAAAAAAATTTTTTTTTGGACTTAGTCATTTTTTCCGGCGTTTATCAGACTTTCAGATATGGGAAATGTCAGTGAGCGTTCCGATTTCAGTTCCAGAGCGATTCGCCCAATGAGTCCTTGATATTTAGTCGTTTTCAGCCAATTTTCTGGATTTTTGAAAATTTCACTTTTTTGTGAAAATATCCACTAAATGAGGGAATAATATGTGTGAGGGTAGAATATATATCCCACGGGGTAAAATTGAAAAAAGTTGAAAAAACATTTTTTTTTGGACTTAGTCATTTTTCCGGTGTCTATCAGACTTTCAGATAGGGGAAATGTCAGTGAGCGTTCCGATTTCAGTTCCAGAGCGATTCGCCCAATGAGTCCTTGATATTTAGTCGTTTTCAGCCAATTTTCTGGATTTTTGAAAATTTCACTTTTTTGTGAAAATATCCACTAAATGAGGAAATAATATGTGTGAGGGTAGAATATATATCCCACGGGGGTAAAATTGAAAAAAGTTGAAAAAAATTTTTTTTTGGACTTAGTCATTTTTCTGGCGTTCATCAGACTGTCAGATAGGGGAAATGTCAGTGAGCGTTCCGATTTCAGTCCCAGAGCGATTCGCCCAATGAGTCCTTGATATTTAGTCGTTTTCAGCCAATATTTTGGATTTTTGAAAATTTCACTTTTTTGTGAAAATATCCACTAAATGAGGAAATAATATGTGTGAGGGTAGAATATATATCCCACGGGGGTAAAATTGAAAAAAGTTGAAAAAAATTTTTTTTTGGACTTAGTCATTTTTCTGGCGTTCATCAGACTTTCAGATAGGGGAAATGTCAGTGAGCGTTCCGATTTCAGTCCCAGAGCGATTCGCCCAATGAGTCCTTGATATTTAGTCGTTTTCAGCCAATATTTTGGATTTTTGAAAATTTCACTTTTTTGTGAAAATATCCACTAAATGAGGGAATAATATGTGTGAGGGTACCCCAGGAGAGTTCCAAATGTGTGTGGGTAGAATATATATCCCACGGGGGTAAAATTGAAAAAAGTTGAAAAAAAATTTTTTTTGGACTTAGTCATTTTTCTGGCTTTTATCATACTTTCAGATAGGGGAAATGTCAGTGAGCGTTCCGATTTCAGTACCAGAGCGATTCGCCCAATGAGTCCTTGATATTTAGTCGTTTTCAGCCAATATTTTGGATTTTTGAAAATTTCACTTTTTTGTGAAAATATCCACTAAATGTGGGAATAATATGTGTGAGGGTACCCAGGAGAGTTCCAAATCTGTGTGGGTAGAATATATATCCCACGGGGGTAAAATTGAAAAAAGTTGAAAACATTTTTTTTTTTGGACTTAGTCATTTTTTCTACGTTTATCAGACTTTCAGATAGGGGAAATGTCAGTGAGCATTCCGATTTCAGTTCCAGAGCGATTCGCCCAATGAGTCCTTGATATTTAGTTGTTTTCAGCCAATTTTCTGGATTTTTGAAAATTTCACTTTTTTGTGAAAATATCCACTAAATAAGGGAATAATATGTGTGAGGGTACCCCAGGAGAGTTCCAAATGTGTGTGGGTAGAATATATATCCCACGGGGGTAAAATTGAAAAAAGTTGAAAACATTTTTTTTTGGACTTAGTCATTTTTCCGGCGTTTATCAGACTTTCAGATAGGGGAAATGTCAGTGAGCATTCCAATTTCAGTTCCAGAGCGATTCGCCCAATGAGTCCTTGATATTTAGTCGTTTTCAGCCAATATTTTGGATTTTTGAAAATTTCACTTTTTTGTGAAAATATCCACTAAATGAGAGAATAATATGTGTGAGGGTACCCCAGGAGAGTTCCAAATGTGTGTGGGTAGAATATATATCCCACGGGGGTAAAATTGAAAAAAGTTGAAAAAAATTTTTTTTTGGGCTTAGTCATTTTTTCCGGCGTTTATCAGACTTTCAGATATGGGAAATGTCAGTGAGCGTTCCGATTTCAGTTCCAGAGCGATTCGCCCAATGAGTCCTTGATATTTAGTCGTTTTCAGCCAATTTTCTGGATTTTTGAAAATTTCACTTTTTTGTGAAAATATCCACTAAATGAGGGAATAATATGTGTGAGGGTAGAATATATATCCCACGGGGTAAAATTGAAAAAAGTTGAAAAAACATTTTTTTTTGGACTTAGTCATTTTTCCGGTGTCTATCAGACTTTCAGATAGGGGAAATGTCAGTGAGCGTTCCGATTTCAGTTCCAGAGCGATTCGCCCAATGAGTCCTTGATATTTAGTCGTTTTCAGCCAATTTTCTGGATTTTTGAAAATTTCACTTTTTTGTGAAAATATCCACTAAATGAGGAAATAATATGTGTGAGGGTAGAATATATATCCCACGGGGGTAAAATTGAAAAAAGTTGAAAAAAATTTTTTTTTGGACTTAGTCATTTTTCTGGCGTTCATCAGACTGTCAGATAGGGGAAATGTCAGTGAGCGTTCCGATTTCAGTCCCAGAGCGATTCGCCCAATGAGTCCTTGATATTTAGTCGTTTTCAGCCAATATTTTGGATTTTTGAAAATTTCACTTTTTTGTGAAAATATCCACTAAATGAGGAAATAATATGTGTGAGGGTAGAATATATATCCCACGGGGGTAAAATTGAAAAAAGTTGAAAAAAATTTTTTTTTGGACTTAGTCATTTTTCTGGCGTTCATCAGACTTTCAGATAGGGGAAATGTCAGTGAGCGTTCCGATTTCAGTCCCAGAGCGATTCGCCCAATGAGTCCTTGATATTTAGTCGTTTTCAGCCAATATTTTGGATTTTTGAAAATTTCACTTTTTTGTGAAAATATCCACTAAATGAGGGAATAATATGTGTGAGGGTACCCCAGGAGAGTTCCAAATGTGTGTGGGTAGAATATATATCCCACGGGGATAAAATTGAAAAAAGTTTAAAAAAATTTTTTTTTGGACTTAGTCATTTTTCTGGCGTTTATCAGACTTTCAGATAGGGGAAATATCAGTGAGCGTTCCGATTTCAGTCCCAGAGCGATTCGCCCAATGAGTCCTTGATATTTAGTCGTTTTCAGCCAATATTTTGGATTTTTGAAAATTTCACTTTTTTGTGAAAATATCCACTAAATGAGGGAATAATATGTGTGAGGGTACCCCAGGAGAGTTCCAAATGTGTGTGGGTAGAATATATATCCCACGGGGGTAAAATTGAAAAAAGTTGAAAACATTTTTTTTTGGACTTAGTCATTTTTCCGGCGTTTATCAGACTTTCAGATAGGGGAAATGTCAGCGAGCTTTCCAATTTCAGTTCCAGAGTGATTCGCCCAATGAGTCCTTGATATTTAGTCGTTTTCAGCCAATTTTCTGGATTTTTGAAAATTTCACTTTTTTGTGAAAATATCCACTAAATGAGGGAATAATATGTGTGAGGGTACCCCAGGAGAGTTCCAAATGTGTGTGGGTAGAATATATATCCCACGGGGGTAAAATTGAAAAAAGTTGAAAAAAATTTTTTTTTGGACTTAGTCATTTTTCTGGCGTTCATCAGACTTTCAGATAGGGGAAATGTCAGTGAGCGTTCCGATTTCAGTCCCAGAGCGATTCGCCCAATGAGTCCTTGATATTTAGTCGTTTTCAGCCAATATTTTGGATTTTTGAAAATTTCACTTTTTTGTGAAAATATCCACTAAATGAGGGAATAATATGTGAGGGTACCCCAGGAGAGTTCCAAATGTGTGTGGGTAGAATATATATCCCACGGGGGTAAAATTGAAAAAAGTTGAAAAAACATTTTTTTTTGGACTTAGTCATTTTTCCGTTGTTTATCAGACTTTCAGATAGGGGAAATGTCAGTGAGCGTTCCGATTTCAGTTCCAGAGCGATTCGCCCAATGAGTTCTTGTTATTTAGTTGTTTTCAGCCAATTTTCTGGATTTTTGAAAATTTCACTTTTTTGTGAAATGATCCACTAAATGAGGGAATAATATGTGTGAGGGTAGAATATATATCCCACGGGGGTAAAATTGAAAAAAGTTGAAAACATTTTTTTTTTGACTTAGTCATTTTTCCGGCGTTTATCAGACTCTCAGATAGGGGAAATGTCAATGAGCGTTCTCATTTCAGTTCCAAAGCGATTCGCCCAATGAGTCTTTGATATTTAGTCGTTTTCAGCCAATATTTTGGATTTTTGAAAATTTCACTTTTTTGTGAAAATATCCACTAAATGAGGGAATAATATGTGTGAGGGTACCCCAGGAGAGTTCCAAATGTGTGTGGGTAGAATATATATCCCACGGGGGTAAAATTGAAAAAAGTTGAAAACATTTTTTTTTGGACTTAGTCATTTTTCCGGCGTTTATCAGACTTTCAGATAGGGGAAATGTCAGCGAGCTTTCCAATTTCAGTTCCAGAGTGATTCGCCCAATGAGTCCTTGATATTTAGTCGTTTTCAGCCAATTTTCTGGATTTTTGAAAATTTCACTTTTTTTGTGAAAATATCCACTAAATGAGGGAATAATATGTGTGAGGGTACCCCAGGAGAGTTCCAAATGTGTGTGGGTAGAATATATATCCCACGGGGGTAAAATTGAAAAAAGTTGAAAACATTTTTTTTTGGACTTAGTCATTTTTCCGGCGTTTATCAGACTTTCAGATAGGGGAAATGTCAGTGAGCTTTCCAATTTCAGTTCCAGAGCGATTCGCCCAATGAGTCCTTGATATTTAGTCGTTTTCAGCCAATATTTTGGATTTTTGAAAATTTCACTTTTTTGTGAAAATATCCACTAAATGAGAGAATAATATGTGTGAGGGTACCCCAGGAGATTTCCAAATGTGTGTGGGTAGAATATATATCCCACGGGGGTAAAATTGAAAAAAGTTGAAAAAAATTTTTTTTTGGACTTAGTCATTTTTTCCGGCGTTTATCAGACTTTCAGATATGGGAAATGTCAGTGAGCGTTCCGATTTCAGCTCCAGAGCGATTCGCCCAATGAGTCCTTGATATTTAGTCGTTTTCAGCCAATTTTGTGGATTTTTGAAAATTTCACTTTTTTGTGAAAATATCCACTAAATGAGGGAATAATATGTGTGAGGGTAGAATATATATCCCACGGGGTAAAATTGAAAAAAGTTGAAAAAACATTTTTTTTTGGACTTAGTCATTTTTCCGGTGTCTATCAGACTTTCAGATAGGGGAAATGTCAGTGAGCGTTCCGATTTCAGTTCCAGAGCGATTCGCCCAATGAGTTCTTGTTATTTAGTTGTTTTCAGCCAATTTTCTGGATTTTTGAAAATTTCACTTTTTTGTGAAATGATCCACTAAATGAGGGAATAATATGTGTGAGGGTAGAATATATATCCCACGGGGGTAAAATTGAAAAAAGTTGAAAACATTTTTTTTTTGACTTAGTCATTTTTCCGGCGTTTATCAGACTCTCAGATAGGGGAAATGTCAGCGAGCTTTCCAATTTCAGTTCCAGAGTGATTCGCCCAATGAGTCCTTGATATTTAGTCGTTTTCAGCCAATTTTCTGGATTTTTGAAAATTTCACTTTTTTTTGAAAATATCCACTAAATGAGGGAATAATATGTGTGAGGGTACCCCAGGAGAGTTCCAAATGTGTGTGGGTAGAATATATATCCCACGGGGGTAAAATTGAAAAAAGTTGAAAAAAATTTTTTTTTGGACTTAGTCATTTTTCTGGCGTTCATCAGACTTTCAGATAGGGGAAATGTCAGTGAGCGTTCCGATTTCAGTCCCAGAGCGATTCGCCCAATGAGTCCTTGATATTTAGTCGTTTTCAGCCAATATTTTGGATTTTTGAAAATTTCACTTTTTTTGTGAAAATATCCACTAAATGAGGAAATAATATGTGTGAGGGTAGAATATATATCCCACGGGGGTAAAATTGAAAAAAGTTGAAAAAAATTTTTTTTTGGACTTAGTCATTTTTCTGGCGTTCATCAGACTGTCAGATAGGGGAAATGTCAGTGAGCGTTCCGATTTCAGTCCCAGAGCGATTCGCCCAATGAGGCCTTGATATTTAGTCGTTTTCAGCCAATATTTTGGATTTTTGAAAATTTCACTTTTTTGTGAAAATATCCACTAAATGAGGGAATAATATGTGTGAGGGTACCCCAGGAGAGTTCCAAATGTGTGTGGGTAGAATATATATCCCACGGGGATAAAATTGAAAAAAGTTTAAAAAAATTTTTTTTTGGACTTAGTCATTTTTCTGGCGTTTATCAGACTTTCAGATAGGGGAAATGTCAGCGAGCTTTCCGATTTCAGTCCCAGAGCGATTCGCCCAATGAGTCCTTGATATTTAGTCGTTTTCAGCCAATATTTTGGATTTTTGATAATTTCACTTTTTTGTGAAAATATCCACTAAATGAGGGAATAATATGTGTGAGGGTACCCAAGGAGAGTTCCAAATGTGTGTGGGTAGAATATATATCCCACGGGGGTAAAATTGAAAAAAGTAGAAAAAATTTTTTTTTGGACTTAGTCATTTTTCCGGCGTTTATCAGACTTTCAGATAGGGGAAATGTCAGTGAGCGTTCCGATTTCAGTCCCAGAGCGATTCGCCCAATGAGTCATTGATATTTAGTCGTTTTCAGCCAATATTTTGGATTTTTGAAAATTTCACTTTTTTTGTGAAAATATCCACTAAATGAGGAAATAATATGTGTGAGGGTAGAATATATATCCCACGGGGGTAAAATTGAAAAAAGTTGACAAAAATTTTTTTTTGGACTTACTCATTTTTCCGGCGTTTATCAGACTTTCAGATAGGGGAAATGTCAGTGAGCGTTCCGATTTCAGTTCCAGAGCGATTCGCCCAATGAGTCCTTGATATTTAGTCCTTTTCAGCTAATATTTTGGATTTTTGAAAATTTCACTTTTTTGTGAAAATATCCACTAAATGAGGGAATAATATGTGTGAGGGTACCCCAGGAGAGTTCCAAATGTGTGTGGGTAGAATATATATCCCACAGGGGTAAAATTGAAAAAAGTTGAAAAAAAATTTTTTTTGGACTTAGTCATTTTTCTGGCGTTCATCAGACTTTCAGATAGGGGAAATGTCAGTGAGCGTTCCGATTTCAGTCCCAGAGCGATTCGCCCAATGAGTCCTTGATATTTAGTCGTTTTCAGCCAATATTTTGGATTTTTGAAAATTTCACTTTTTTGTGAAAATATCCACTAAATGAGGAAATAATATGTGTGAGGGTAGAATATATATCCCGCGGGGGTAAAATTGAAAAAAGTTTAAAAAAAATTTTTTTTGGACTTAGTCATTTTTCCGGCGTTTATCAGACTTTCAGATAGGGGAAATGTCAGTGAGCGTTCCAATTTCAGTTCCAGAGCGATTCGCCCAATGAGTCCTTGATATTTAGTCGTTTTCAGCCAATATTTTGGATTTTTGAAAATTTCACTTTTTTTGTGAAAATATCCACTAAATGAGGAAATAATATGTGTGAGGGTAGAATATATATCCCACGGGGTAAAATTGAAAAAAGTTGAAAAAAATTTTTTTTTGGACTTAGTCATTTTTCTGGCGTTCATCAGACTTTCAGATAGGGGAAATGTCAGTGAGCGTTCTGATTTCAGTCCCAGAGCGATTCGCCCAATGAGTCCTTGATATTTAGTCGTTTTCAGCCAATATTTTGGATTTTTGAAAATTTCACTTTTTTGTGAAAATATCCACTAAATGAGGGAATAATATGTGTGAGGGTACCCCAGGAGAGTTCCAAATGTGTGTGGGTAGAATATATATCCCACGGGGATAAAATTGAAAAAAGTTTAAAAAAATTTTTTTTTGGACTTAGTCATTTTTCTGGCGTTTATCAGACTTTCAGATAGGGGAAATATCAGTGAGCGTTCCGATTTCAGTCCCAGAGCGATTCGCCCAATGAGTCTTTGATATTTAGTCGTTTTCAGCCAATATTTTGGATTTTTGAAAATTTCACTTTTTTGTGAAAATATCCACTAAATGAGGGAATAATATGTGTGAGGGTACCCCAGGAGAGTTCCAAATGTGTGTGGGTAGAATATATATCCCACGGGGGTAAAATTGAAAAAAGTTGAAAAAAATTTTTTTTTGGACTTAGTCATTTTTCTGGCGTTCATCAGACTTTCAGATAGGGGAAATGTCAGTGAGCGTTCCGATTTCAGTCCCAGAGCGATTCGCCCAATGAGTCCTTGATATTTAGTCGTTTTCAGCCAATATTTTGGATTTTTGAAAATTTCACTTTTTTGTGAAAATATCCACTTAAATGAGGAAATAATATGTGTGAGGGTAGAATATATATCCCACGGGGGTAAAATTGAAAAAAGTTGAAAAAAATTTTTTTTTGGACTTAGTCATTTTTCTGGCGTTCATCAGACTTTCAGATAGGGGAAATGTCAGTGAGCGTTCCGATTTCAGTCCCAGAGCGATTCGCCCAATGAGTCCTTGATATTTAGTCGTTTTCAGATAATATTTTGGATTTTTGAAAATTTCACTTTTTTGTGAAAATATCCACTAAATGAGGGAATAATATGTGAGGGTACCCCAGGAGAGTTCCAAATGTGTGTGGGTAGAATATATATCCCACGGGGGTAAAATTTAAAAAAGTTGAAAAAAATTTTTTTTTGGACTTAGTCATTTTTCTGGCGTTTATCAGACTTTCAGATAGGGGAAATGTCAGTGAGCATTCCGATTTCAGTCCCAGAGCGATTCGCCCAATGAGTCCTTGATATTTAGTCGTTTTCAGCCAATATTTTGGATTTTTGATAATTTCACTTTTTTTTGAAAATATCCACTAAATGAGGGAATAATATGTGTGAGGGTACCCAAGGAGAGTTCCAAATGTGTGTGGGTAGAATATATATCCCACGGGGGTAAAATTGAAAAAAGTAGAAAAAATTTTTTTTTGGACTTAGTCATTTTTCCGGCGTTTATCAGACTTTCAGATAGGGGAAATGTCAGTGAGCATTCCGATTTCAGTCCCAGAGCGATTCGCCCAATGAGTCCTTGATATTTAGTCGTTTTCAGCCAATATTTTGGATTTTTGAAAATTTCACTTTTTTGTGAAAATATCCACTAAATGAGGGAATAATATGTGTGAGGGTACCCCAGGAGAGTTCCAAATGTGTGTGGGTAGAATATATATCCCACGGGGGTAAAATTGAAAAAAGTTGAAAAAAATTTTTTTTTGGACTTAGTCATTTTTCTGGCGTTTATCAGACTTTCAGATAGGGGAAATGTCAGTGAGCGTTCCGATTTCAGTCCCAGAGCGATTCGCCCAATGAGTCCTTGATATTTAGTCGTTTTCAGCCAATATTTTGGATTTTTGAAAATTTCACTTTTTTTGTGAAAATATCCACTAAATGAGGAAATAATATGTGTGTGGGTAGAATATATATCCCACGGGGGTAAAATTGAAAAAAGTTGACAAAAATTTTTTTTTGGACTTAGTCATTTTTCTGGCGTTTATCAGACTTTCAGATAGGGGAAATGTCAGTGAGCGTTCCGATTTCAGTCCCAGAGCGATTCGCCCAATGAGTCCTTGATATTTAGTCGTTTTCAGCCAATATTTTGGATTTTTGAAAATTTCACTTTTTTGTGAAAATATCCACTAAATGAGGGAATAATATGTGTGAGGGTACCCCAGGAGAGTTCCAAATGTGTGTGGGTAGAATATATATCCCACGGGGGTAAAATTGAAAAAAGTTGAAAAAAAATTTTTTTTGGACTTAGTCATTTTTCTGGCGTTCATCAGACTTTCAGATAGGGGAAATGTCAGTGAGCGTTCCGATTTCAGTCCCAGAGCGATTCGCCCAATGAGTCCTTGATATTTAGTTGTTTTCAGCCAATATTTTGGATTTTTGAAAATTTCACTTTTTTGTGAAAATATCCACTAAATGAGGAAATAATATGTGTGAGGGTAGAATATATATCCCACGGGGGTAAAATTGAAAAAAGTTTAAAAAAAATTTTTTTTGGACTTAGTCATTTTTCTGGCGTTTATCAGACTTTCAGATAGGGGAAATGTCAGTGAGCGTTCCGATTTCAGTCCCAGAGCGATTCGCCCAATGAGTCCTTGATATTTAGTCGTTTTCAGCCAATATTTTGGATTTTTGAAAATTTCACTTTTTTGTGAAAATATCCACTAAATGAGGGAATAATATGTGTGAGGGTACCCCAGGAGAGTTCCAAATGTGTGTGGGTAGAATACATATCCCACGGAGGTAAAATTGAAAAAAGTTGAAAAAAAATTTTTTTTGGACTTAGTCATTTTTCTGGCGTTTATCAGACTTTCAGATAGGGGAAATGTCAGTGAGCGTTCCGATTTCAGTCCCAGAGCGATTCGCCCAATGAGTCCTTGATATTTAGTCGTTTTCAGCCAATATTTTGGATTTTTGAAAATTTCACTTTTTTGTGAAAATATCCACTAAATGAGGGAATAATATGTGTGAGGGTACCCCAGGAGAGTTCCAAATGTGTGTGGGTAGAATACATATCCCACGGAGGTAAAATTGAAAAAAGTTGAAAAAAAATTTTTTTTGGACTTAGTCATTTTTCTGGCGTTTATCAGACTTTCAGATAGGGGAAATGTCAGTGAGCGTTCCGATTTCAGTCCCAGAGCGATTCGCCCAATGAGTCCTTGATATTTAGTCGTTTTCAGCCAATATTTTGGATTTTTGAAAATTTCACTTTTTTTGTGAAAATATCCACTAAATGAGGAAATAATATGTGTGAGGGTAGAATATATATCCCACGGGGGTAAAATTGAAAAAAGTAGAAAAAATTTTTTTTGGACTTAGTCATTTTTCCGGCGTTTATCAGACTTTCAGATAGGGGAAATGTCAGTGAGCGTTCCGATTTCAGTTCCAGAGCGATTCGCCCAATGAGTCTTTGATATTTAGTCGTTTTCAGCTAATATTTTGGATTTTTGAATATTTCACTTTTTTGTGAAAATATCCACTAAATGAGGGAATAATATGTGTGAGGGTACCCCAGGAGAGTTCCAAAGGTGTGTGGGTAGAATACATATCCCACGGGGGTAAAATTGAAAAAAGTTGAAAAAAAATTTTTTGGGACTTAGTCATTTTTCCGGCGTTTATCAGACTTTCAGATAGGGGAAATGTCAGTGAGCATTCCGATTTCAGTCCCAGAGCGATTCGCCCAATGAGTCCTTGATATTTAGTCGTTTTCAGCCAATATTTTGGATTTTTGAAAATTTCACTTTTTTTGTGAAAATATCCACTAAATGAGGAAATAATATGTGTGAGGGTAGAATATATATCCCACGGGGGTAAAATTGAAAAAAGTTGAAAAAAATTTCTTTTTGGACTTAGTCATTTTTCCGGCGTTTATCAGACTTTCAGATAGGGGAAATGTCAGTGAGCGTTCCTATTTCAGTCCCAGAGCGATTCGCCCAATGAGTCCTTGATATTTAGTCGTTTTCAGCTAATATTTTGGATTTTTGAAAATTTCACTTTTTTGTGAAAATATCCACTAAATGAGGGAATAATATGTGTGAGGGTACCCCAGGAGAGTTCCAAATGTGTGTGGGTAGAATATATATCCCACAGGGGTAAAATTGAAAAAAGTAGAAAAAATTTTTTTTGGGACTTAGTCATTTTTCCGGCGTTTATCAGACTTTCAGATAGGGGAAATGTCAGTGAGCATTCCGATTTCAGTCCCAGAGCGATTCGCCCAATGAGTCCTTGATATTTAGTCGTTTTCAGCCAATATTTTGGATTTTTGAAAATTTCACTTTTTTGTGAAAATATCCACTAAATGAGGGAATAATATGTGTGAGGGTACCCCAGGAGAGTTCCAAATGTGTGTGGGTAGAATATATATCCCACGGGGGTAAAATTGAAAAAAGTTGAAAAAAAATTTTTTTTGGACTTAGTCATTTTTCTGGCGTTCATCAGACTTTCAGATAGGGGAAATGTCAGTGAGCGTTCCGATTTCAGTCCCAGAGCGATTCGCCCAATGAGTCCTTGATATTTAGTTGTTTTCAGCCAATATTTTGGATTTTTGAAAATTTCACTTTTTTGTGAAAATATCCACTAAATGAGGAAATAATATGTGTGAGGGTAGAATATATATCCCACGGGGGTAAAATTGAAAAAAGTTTAAAAAAAATTTTTTTTGGACTTAGTCATTTTTCTGGCGTTTATCAGACTTTCAGATAGGGGAAATGTCAGTGAGCGTTCCGATTTCAGTCCCAGAGCGATTCGCCCAATGAGTCCTTGATATTTAGTCGTTTTCAGCCAATATTTTGGATTTTTGAAAATTTCACTTTTTTGTGAAAATATCCACTAAATGAGGGAATAATATGTGTGAGGGTACCCCAGGAGAGTTCCAAATGTGTGTGGGTAGAATACATATCCCACGGAGGTAAAATTGAAAAAAGTTGAAAAAAAATTTTTTTTGGACTTAGTCATTTTTCTGGCGTTTATCAGACTTTCAGATAGGGGAAATGTCAGTGAGCGTTCCGATTTCAGTCCCAGAGCGATTCGCCCAATGAGTCCTTGATATTTAGTCGTTTTCAGCCAATATTTTGGATTTTTGAAAATTTCACTTTTTTGTGAAAATATCCACTAAATGAGGGAATAATATGTGTGAGGGTACCCCAGGAGAGTTCCAAATGTGTGTGGGTAGAATACATATCCCACGGAGGTAAAATTGAAAAAAGTTGAAAAAAAATTTTTTTTGGACTTAGTCATTTTTCTGGCGTTTATCAGACTTTCAGATAGGGGAAATGTCAGTGAGCGTTCCGATTTCAGTCCCAGAGCGATTCGCCCAATGAGTCCTTGATATTTAGTCGTTTTCAGCCAATATTTTGGATTTTTGAAAATTTCACTTTTTTGTGAAAATATCCACTAAATGAGGGAATAATATGTGTGAGGGTACCCCAGGAGAGTTCCAAATGTGTGTGGGTAGAATACATATCCCACGGAGGTAAAATTGAAAAAAGTTGAAAAAAAATTTTTTTTGGACTTAGTCATTTTTCTGGCGTTTATCAGACTTTCAGATAGGGGAAATGTCAGTGAGCGTTCCGATTTCAGTCCCAGAGCGATTCGCCCAATGAGTCCTTGATATTTAGTCGTTTTCAGCCAATATTTTGGATTTTTGAAAATTTCACTTTTTTTGTGAAAATATCCACTAAATGAGGAAATAATATGTGTGAGGGTAGAATATATATCCCACGGGGGTAAAATTGAAAAAAGTAGAAAAAATTTTTTTTGGACTTAGTCATTTTTCCGGCGTTTATCAGACTTTCAGATAGGGGAAATGTCAGTGAGCGTTCCGATTTCAGTTCCAGAGCGATTCGCCCAATGAGTCTTTGATATTTAGTCGTTTTCAGCTAATATTTTGGATTTTTGAATATTTCACTTTTTTGTGAAAATATCCACTAAATGAGGGAATAATATGTGTGAGGGTACCCCAGGAGAGTTCCAAATGTGTGTGGGTAGAATACATATCCCACGGGGGTAAAATTGAAAAAAGTTGAAAAAAAATTTTTTGGGACTTAGTCATTTTTCCGGCGTTTATCAGACTTTCAGATAGGGGAAATGTCAGTGAGCATTCCGATTTCAGTCCCAGAGCGATTCGCCCAATGAGTCCTTGATATTTAGTCGTTTTCAGCCAATATTTTGGATTTTTGAAAATTTCACTTTTTTTGTGAAAATATCCACTAAATGAGGAAATAATATGTGTGAGGGTAGAATATATATCCCACGGGGGTAAAATTGAAAAAAGTTGAAAAAAATTTCTTTTTGGACTTAGTCATTTTTCCGGCGTTTATCAGACTTTCAGATAGGGGAAATGTCAGTGAGCGTTCCTATTTCAGTCCCAGAGCGATTCGCCCAATGAGTCCTTGATATTTAGTCGTTTTCAGCTAATATTTTGGATTTTTGAAAATTTCACTTTTTTGTGAAAATATCCACTAAATGAGGGAATAATATGTGTGAGGGTACCCCAGGAGAGTTCCAAATGTGTGTGGGTAGAATATATATCCCACAGGGGTAAAATTGAAAAAAGTAGAAAAAATTTTTTTTGGGACTTAGTCATTTTTCCGGCGTTTATCAGACTTTCAGATAGGGGAAATGTCAGTGAGCATTCCGATTTCAGTCCCAGAGCGATTCGCCCAATGAGTCCTTGATATTTAGTCGTTTTCAGCCAATATTTTGGATTTTTGAAAATTTCACTTTTTTGTGAAAATATCCACTAAATGAGGGAATAATATGTGTGAGGGTACCCCAGGAGAGTTCCAAATGTGTGTGGGTAGAATATATATCCCACGGGGGTAAAATTGAAAAAAGTTGAAAAAAAATTTTTTTTGGACTTAGTCATTTTTCTGGCGTTCATCAGACTTTCAGATAGGGGAAATGTCAGTGAGCGTTCCGATTTCAGTCCCAGAGCGATTCGCCCAATGAGTCCTTGATATTTAGTTGTTTTCAGCCAATATTTTGGATTTTTGAAAATTTCACTTTTTTGTGAAAATATCCACTAAATGAGGAAATAATATGTGTGAGGGTAGAATATATATCCCACGGGGGTAAAATTGAAAAAAGTTTAAAAAAAATTTTTTTTGGACTTAGTCATTTTTCTGGCGTTTATCAGACTTTCAGATAGGGGAAATGTCAGTGAGCGTTCCGATTTCAGTCCCAGAGCGATTCGCCCAATGAGTCCTTGATATTTAGTCGTTTTCAGCCAATATTTTGGATTTTTGAAAATTTCACTTTTTTGTGAAAATATCCACTAAATGAGGGAATAATATGTGTGAGGGTACCCCAGGAGAGTTCCAAATGTGTGTGGGTAGAATACATATCCCACGGAGGTAAAATTGAAAAAAGTTGAAAAAAAATTTTTTTTGGACTTAGTCATTTTTCTGGCGTTTATCAGACTTTCAGATAGGGGAAATGTCAGTGAGCGTTCCGATTTCAGTCCCAGAGCGATTCGCCCAATGAGTCCTTGATATTTAGTCGTTTTCAGCCAATATTTTGGATTTTTGAAAATTTCACTTTTTTGTGAAAATATCCACTAAATGAGGGAATAATATGTGTGAGGGTACCCCAGGAGAGTTCCAAATGTGTGTGGGTAGAATACATATCCCACGGAGGTAAAATTGAAAAAAGTTGAAAAAAAATTTTTTTTGGACTTAGTCATTTTTCTGGCGTTTATCAGACTTTCAGATAGGGGAAATTTCAGTGAGCGTTCCGATTTCAGTCCCAGAGCGATTCGCCCAATGAGTCCTTGATATTTAGTCGTTTTCAGCCAATATTTTGGATTTTTGAAAATTTCACTTTTTTTGTGAAAATATCCACTAAATGAGGAAATAATATGTGTGAGGGTAGAATATATATCCCACGGGGGTAAAATTGAAAAAAGTAGAAAAAATTTTTTTTGGACTTAGTCATTTTTCCGGCGTTTATCAGACTTTCAGATAGGGGAAATGTCAGTGAGCGTTCCGATTTCAGTTCCAGAGCGATTCGCCCAATGAGTCTTTGATATTTAGTCGTTTTCAGCTAATATTTTGGATTTTTGAATATTTCACTTTTTTGTGAAAATATCCACTAAATGAGGGAATAATATGTGTGAGGGTACCCCAGGAGAGTTCCAAATGTGTGTGGGTAGAATACATATCCCACGGGGGTAAAATTGAAAAAAGTTGAAAAAAAATTTTTTGGGACTTAGTCATTTTTCCGGCGTTTATCAGACTTTCAGATAGGGGAAATGTCAGTGAGCATTCCGATTTCAGTCCCAGAGCGATTCGCCCAATGAGTCCTTGATATTTAGTCGTTTTCAGCCAATATTTTGGATTTTTGAAAATTTCACTTTTTTTGTGAAAATATCCACTAAATGAGGAAATAATATGTGTGAGGGTAGAATATATATCCCACGGGGGTAAAATTGAAAAAAGTTGAAAAAAATTTCTTTTTGGACTTAGTCATTTTTCCGGCGTTTATCAGACTTTCAGATAGGGGAAATGTCAGTGAGCGTTCCTATTTCAGTCCCAGAGCGATTCGCCCAATGAGTCCTTGATATTTAGTCGTTTTCAGCTAATATTTTGGATTTTTGAAAATTTCACTTTTTTGTGAAAATATCCACTAAATGAGGGAATAATATGTGTGAGGGTACCCCAGGAGAGTTCCAAATGTGTGTGGGTAGAATATATATCCCACAGGGGTAAAATTGAAAAAAGTAGAAAAAATTTTTTTTGGGACTTAGTCATTTTTCCGGCGTTTATCAGACTTTCAGATAGGGGAAATGTCAGTGAGCATTCCGATTTCAGTCCCAGAGCGATTCGCCCAATGAGTCCTTGATATTTAGTCGTTTTCAGCCAATATTTTGGATTTTTGAAAATTTCACTTTTTTGTGAAAATATCCACTAAATGAGGGAATAATATGTGTGAGGGTACCCCAGGAGAGTTCCAAATGTGTGTGGGTAGAATATATATCCCACGGGGGTAAAATTGAAAAAAGTTGAAAAAAAATTTTTTTTGGACTTAGTCATTTTTCTGGCGTTCATCAGACTTTCAGATAGGGGAAATGTCAGTGAGCGTTCCGATTTCAGTCCCAGAGCGATTCGCCCAATGAGTCCTTGATATTTAGTTGTTTTCAGCCAATATTTTGGATTTTTGAAAATTTCACTTTTTTGTGAAAATATCCACTAAATGAGGAAATAATATGTGTGAGGGTAGAATATATATCCCACGGGGGTAAAATTGAAAAAAGTTTAAAAAAAATTTTTTTTGGACTTAGTCATTTTTCTGGCGTTTATCAGACTTTCAGATAGAGGAAATGTCAGTGAGCGTTCCGATTTCAGTCCCAGAGCGATTCGCCCAATGAGTCCTTGATATTTAGTCGTTTTCAGCCAATATTTTGGATTTTTGAAAATTTCACTTTTTTGTGAAAATATCCACTAAATGAGGGAATAATATGTGTGAGGGTACCCCAGGAGAGTTCCAAATGTGTGTGGGTAGAATACATATCCCACGGAGGTAAAATTGAAAAAAGTTGAAAAAAAATTTTTTTTGGACTTAGTCATTTTTCTGGCGTTTATCAGACTTTCAGATAGGGGAAATGTCAGTGAGCGTTCCGATTTCAGTCCCAGAGCGATTCGCCCAATGAGTCCTTGATATTTAGTCGTTTTCAGCCAATATTTTGGATTTTTGAAAATTTCACTTTTTTGTGAAAATATCCACTAAATGAGGGAATAATATGTGTGAGGGTACCCCAGGAGAGTTCCAAATGTGTGTGGGTAGAATACATATCCCACGGAGGTAAAATTGAAAAAAGTTGAAAAAAAATTTTTTTTGGACTTAGTCATTTTTCTGGCGTTTATCAGACTTTCAGATAGGGGAAATGTCAGTGAGCGTTCCGATTTCAGTCCCAGAGCGATTCGCCCAATGAGTCCTTGATATTTAGTCGTTTTCAGCCAATATTTTGGATTTTTGAAAATTTCACTTTTTTTGTGAAAATATCCACTAAATGAGGAAATAATATGTGTGAGGGTAGAATATATATCCCACGGGGGTAAAATTGAAAAAAGTAGAAAAAATTTTTTTTGGACTTAGTCATTTTTCCGGCGTTTATCAGACTTTCAGATAGGGGAAATGTCAGTGAGCGTTCCGATTTCAGTTCCAGAGCGATTCGCCCAATGAGTCCTTGATATTTAGTCGTTTTCAGCTAATATTTTGGATTTTTGAATATTTCACTTTTTTGTGAAAATATCCACTAAATGAGGGAATAATATGTGTGAGGGTACCCCAGGAGAGTTCCAAATGTGTGTGGGTAGAATACATATCCCACGGGGGTAAAATTGAAAAAAGTTGAAAAAAAATTTTTTTTGGACTTAGTCATTTTTCTGGCGTTTATCAGACTTTCAGATAGGGGAAATGTCAGTGAGCATTCCTATTTCAGTCCCAGAGCGATTCGCCCAATGAGTCCTTGATATTTAGTCGTTTTCAGCCAATATTTTGGATTTTTGAAAATTTCACTTTTTTGTGAAAATATCCACTAAATGAGGGAATAATATGTTTGAGGGTACCCCAGGAGAGTTCCAAATGTGTGTGGGTAGAATATATATCCCACGGGGGTAAAATTGAAAAAAGTTGAAAAAAAATTTTTTTTGGACTTAGTCATTTTTCTGGCGTTCATCAGACTTTCAGATAGGGGAAATGTCAGTGAGCGTTCCGATTTCAGTCCCAGAGCGATTCGCCCAATGAGTCCTTGATATTTAGTCGTTTTCAGCCAATATTTTGGATTTTTGAAAATTTCACTTTTTTGTGAAAATATCCACTAAATGAGGAAATAATATGTGTGAGGGTAGAATATATATCCCACGGGGGTAAAATTGAAAAAAGTTTAAAAAAAAATTTTTTTGGACTTAGTCATTTTTCCGGCGTTTATCAGACTTTCAGATAGGGGAAATGTCAGTGAGCATTCCAATTTCAGTTCCAGAGCGATTCGCCCAATGAGTCCCTGATATTTAGTCGTTTTCAGCTAATATTTTGGATTTTTGAAAATTTCACTTTTTTGTGAAAATATCCACTAAATGAGGGAATAATATGTGTGAGGGTACCCCAGGAGAGTTCCAAATGTGTGTGGGTAGAATATATATCCCACGCGGGTAAAATTGAAAAAAGAAGAAAAAAATTTTTTTTTGGACTTAGTCATTTTTCTGCCATTTATCAGACTTTCAGATAGGGGAAATGTCAGTGAGCATTCCGATTTCAGTCCCAGAGCGATTCGCCCAATGAGTCCTTGATATTTAGTCGTTTTCAGCCAATATTTTGGATTTTTGAAAATTTCACTTTTTTTGTGAAAATATCCACTAAATGAGGAAATAATATGTGTGAGGGTAGAATATATATCCCACGGGGGTAAAATTGAAAAAAGTTGAAAAAAATTTTTTTTTGGACTTAGTCATTTTTCCGGCGTTTATCAGACTTTCAGATAGGGGAAAATGTCAGTGAGCGTTCCGATTTCAGTTCCAGAGCGATTCGCCCAATGAGTCCTTGATATTTAGTCGTTTTCAGCTAATATTTTGGATTTTTGAAAATTTCACTTTTTTGTGAAAATATCCACTAAATGAGGGAATAATATGTGTGAGGGTACCCCAGGAGAGTTCCAAATGTGTGTGGGTAGAATATATATCCCACGGGGGTAAAATTTAAAAAAAGTTGAAAAAAAATTTTTTTTGGACTTAGTCATTTTTCCGGCGTTTATCAGACTTTCAGATAGGGGAAATGTCAGTGAGCGTTCCGATTTCAGTCCCACAGCGATTCGCCCAATGAGTCCTTGATATTTAGTCGTTTTCAGCCAATTTTTTGGATTTTCGAAAATTTCACTTTTTTTGTGAAAATATCCACTAAATGAGGAAATAATATGTGTGAGGGTAGAATATATATCCCACGGGGGTAAAATTGAAAAAAGTTGAAAAAATTTTTTTTTTGGACTTAGTCATTTTCCTGGCGTTTATCAGACTTTCAGATAGGGGAAATGTCAGTGAGCGTTCCAATTTCAGTTCCAGAGCGATTCGCCCAATGAGTCCTTGATATTTAGTCGTTTTCAGCTAATATTTTGGATTTTTGAAAATTTCACTTTTTTGTGAAAATATCCACTAAATGAGGGAATAATATGTGTGAGGGTACCCCAGGAGAGTTCCAGATGTGTGTGGGTAGAATATATATCCCACGGGGGTAAAATTGAAAAAAGAAGAAAAAAATTTTTTTTTGGACTTAGTCATTTTTCTGGCGTTTATCAGACTTTCAGATAGGGGAAATATTGGGCGTTCCGATTTCAGTCCCAGAGCGATTCGCCCAATGAGTCCTTGATATTTAGTCGTTTTCAGCCAATATTTTGGATTTTTGAAAATTTCACTTTTTTGTGAAAATATCCACTAAATGAGGAAATAATATGTGTGAGGGTAGAATATATATCCCACGGGGGTAAAATTGAAAAAAGTTTAAAAAAAATTTTTTTTGGACTTAGTCATTTTTCTGGCGTTTATCAGACTTTCAGATAGGGGAAATGTCAGTGAGCGTTCCGATTTCAGTCCCAGAGCGATTCGCCCAATGAGTCCTTGATATTTAGTCGTTTTCAGCCAATATTTTGGATTTTTGAAAATTTCACTTTTTTGTGAAAATATCCACTAAATGAGGGAATAATATGTGTGAGGGTACCCCAGGAGAGTTCCAAATGTGTGTGGGTAGAATATATATCCCACGGGGGTAAAATTGAAAAAAGTTGAAAAAAAATTTTTTTTGGACTTAGTCATTTTTCTGGCGTTCATCAGACTTTTAGATAGGGGAAATGTCAGTGAGCGTTCCGATTTCAGTCCCAGAGCGATTCGCCCAATGAGTCCTTGATATTTAGTCGTTTTCAGCCAATATTTTGGATTTTTGAAAATTTCACTTTTTTGTGAAAATATCCACTAAATGAGGAAATAATATGTGTGAGGATAGAATATATATCCCACGGGGGTAAAATTGAAAAAAGTTTAAAAAAAATTTTTTTTGGACTTAGTCATTTTTCCGGCGTTTATCAGACTTTCAGATAGGGGAAATGTCAGTGAGCGTTCCAACTTCAGTTCCAGAGCGATTCGCCCAATGAGTCCTTGATATTTAGTCGTTTTCAGCTAATATTTTGGATTTTTGAAAATTTCACTTTTTTGTGAAAATATCCACTAAATGAGGGAATAATATGTGTGAGGGTACCCCAGGAGAGTTCCAGATGTGTGTGGGTAGAATATATATCCCACGGGGGTAAAATTGAAAAAAGAAGAAAAAATTTTTTTTTGGACTTAGTCATTTTTCTGCCATTTATCAGACTTTCAGATAGGGGAAATGTCAGTGAGCATTCCGATTTCAGTCCCAGAGCAATTCGCCCAATGAGTCCTTGATATTTAGTCGTTTTCAGCCAATATTTTGGATTTTTGAAAATTTCACTTTTTTTGTGAAAATATCCACTAAATGAGGAAATAATATGTGTGAGGGTAGAATATATATCCCACGGGGGTAAAATTGAAAAAAGTAGAAAAAATTTTTTTTGGACTTAGTCATTTTTCCGGCGTTTATCAGACTTTCAGATAGGGGAAATGTCAGTGAGCGTTCCGATTTCAGTTCCAGAGCGATTCGCCCAATGAGTCTTTGATATTTAGTCGTTTTCAGCTAATATTTTGGATTTTTGAATATTTCACTTTTTTGTGAAAATATCCACTAAATGAGGGAATAATATGTGTGAGGGTACCCCAGGAGAGTTCCAAATGTGTGTGGGTAGAATACATATCCCACGGGGGTAAAATTGAAAAAAGTTGAAAAAAAATTTTTTGGGACTTAGTCATTTTTCCGGCGTTTATCAGACTTTCAGATAGGGGAAATGTCAGTGAGCATTCCGATTTCAGTCCCAGAGCGATTCGCCCAATGAGTCCTTGATATTTAGTCGTTTTCAGCCAATATTTTGGATTTTTGAAAATTTCACTTTTTTTGTGAAAATATCCACTAAATGAGGAAATAATATGTGTGAGGGTAGAATATATATCCCACGGGGGTAAAATTGAAAAAAGTTGAAAAAAATTTCTTTTTGGACTTAGTCATTTTTCCGGCGTTTATCAGACTTTCAGATAGGGGAAATGTCAGTGAGCGTTCCTATTTCAGTCCCAGAGCGATTCGCCCAATGAGTCCTTGATATTTAGTCGTTTTCAGCTAATATTTTGGATTTTTGAAAATTTCACTTTTTTGTGAAAATATCCACTAAATGAGGGAATAATATGTGTGAGGGTACCCCAGGAGAGTTCCAAATGTGTGTGGGTAGAATATATATCCCACAGGGGTAAAATTGAAAAAAGTAGAAAAAATTTTTTTTGGGACTTAGTCATTTTTCCGGCGTTTATCAGACTTTCAGATAGGGGAAATGTCAGTGAGCATTCCGATTTCAGTCCCAGAGCGATTCGCCCAATGAGTCCTTGATATTTAGTCGTTTTCAGCCAATATTTTGGATTTTTGAAAATTTCACTTTTTTGTGAAAATATCCACTAAATGAGGGAATAATATGTGTGAGGGTACCCCAGGAGAGTTCCAAATGTGTGTGGGTAGAATATATATCCCACGGGGGTAAAATTGAAAAAAGTTGAAAAAAAATTTTTTTTGGACTTAGTCATTTTTCTGGCGTTCATCAGACTTTCAGATAGGGGAAATGTCAGTGAGCGTTCCGATTTCAGTCCCAGAGCGATTCGCCCAATGAGTCCTTGATATTTAGTTGTTTTCAGCCAATATTTTGGATTTTTGAAAATTTCACTTTTTTGTGAAAATATCCACTAAATGAGGAAATAATATGTGTGAGGGTAGAATATATATCCCACGGGGGTAAAATTGAAAAAAGTTTAAAAAAAATTTTTTTTGGACTTAGTCATTTTTCTGGCGTTTATCAGACTTTCAGATAGAGGAAATGTCAGTGAGCGTTCCGATTTCAGTCCCAGAGCGATTCGCCCAATGAGTCCTTGATATTTAGTCGTTTTCAGCCAATATTTTGGATTTTTGAAAATTTCACTTTTTTGTGAAAATATCCACTAAATGAGGGAATAATATGTGTGAGGGTACCCCAGGAGAGTTCCAAATGTGTGTGGGTAGAATACATATCCCACGGAGGTAAAATTGAAAAAAGTTGAAAAAAAATTTTTTTTGGACTTAGTCATTTTTCTGGCGTTTATCAGACTTTCAGATAGGGGAAATGTCAGTGAGCGTTCCGATTTCAGTCCCAGGGCGATTCGCCCAATGAGTCCTTGATATTTAGTCGTTTTCAGCCAATATTTTGGATTTTTGAAAATTTCACTTTTTTGTGAAAATATCCACTAAATGAGGGAATAATATGTGTGAGGGTACCCCAGGAGAGTTCCAAATGTGTGTGGGTAGAATACATATCCCACGGAGGTAAAATTGAAAAAAGTTGAAAAAAAATTTTTTTTGGACTTAGTCATTTTTCTGGCGTTTATCAGACTTTCAGATAGGGGAAATGTCAGTGAGCGTTCCGATTTCAGTCCCAGAGCGATTCGCCCAATGAGTCCTTGATATTTAGTCGTTTTCAGCCAATATTTTGGATTTTTGAAAATTTCACTTTTTTTGTGAAAATATCCACTAAATGAGGAAATAATATGTGTGAGGGTAGAATATATATCCCACGGGGGTAAAATTGAAAAAAGTAGAAAAAATTTTTTTTGGACTTAGTCATTTTTCCGGCGTTTATCAGACTTTCAGATAGGGGAAATGTCAGTGAGCGTTCCGATTTCAGTTCCAGAGCGATTCGCCCAATGAGTCCTTGATATTTAGTCGTTTTCAGCTAATATTTTGGATTTTTGAATATTTCACTTTTTTGTGAAAATATCCACTAAATGAGGGAATAATATGTGTGAGGGTACCCCAGGAGAGTTCCAAATGTGTGTGGGTAGAATACATATCCCACGGGGGTAAAATTGAAAAAAGTTGAAAAAAAATTTTTTTTGGACTTAGTCATTTTTCTGGCGTTTATCAGACTTTCAGATAGGGGAAATGTCAGTGAGCATTCCTATTTCAGTCCCAGAGCGATTCGCCCAATGAGTCCTTGATATTTAGTCGTTTTCAGCCAATATTTTGGATTTTTGAAAATTTCACTTTTTTGTGAAAATATCCACTAAATGAGGGAATAATATGTTTGAGGGTACCCCAGGAGAGTTCCAAATGTGTGTGGGTAGAATATATATCCCACGGGGGTAAAATTGAAAAAAGTTGAAAAAAATTTTTTTTTGGACTTAGTCATTTTTCTGGCGTTCATCAGACTTTCAGATAGGGGAAATGTCAGTGAGCGTTCCGATTTCAGTCCCAGAGCGATTCGCCCAATGAGTCCTTGATATTTAGTCGTTTTCAGCCAATATTTTGGATTTTTGAAAATTTCACTTTTTTGTGAAAATATCCACTAAATGAGGAAATAATATGTGTGAGGGTAGAATATATATCCCACGGGGGTAAAATTGAAAAAAGTTTAAAAAAAAATTTTTTTGGACTTAGTCATTTTTCCGGCGTTTATCAGACTTTCAGATAGGTTAAATGTCAGTGAGCATTCCAATTTCAGTTCCAGAGCGATTCGCCCAATGAGTCCCTGATATTTAGTCGTTTTCAGCTAATATTTTGGATTTTTGAAAATTTCACTTTTTTGTGAAAATATCCACTAAATGAGGGAATAATATGTGTGAGGGTACCCCAGGAGAGTTCCAAATGTGTGTGGGTAGAATATATATCCCACGCGGGTAAAATTGAAAAAAGAAGAAAAAAATTTTTTTTTGGACTTAGTCATTTTTCTGCCATTTATCAGACTTTCAGATAGGGGAAATGTCAGTGAGCATTCCGATTTCAGTCCCAGAGCGATTCGCCCAATGAGTCCTTGATATTTAGTCGTTTTCAGCCAATATTTTGGATTTTTGAAAATTTCACTTTTTTTGTGAAAATATCCACTAAATGAGGAAATAATATGTGTGAGGGTAGAATATATATCCCACGGGGGTAAAATTGAAAAAAGTTGAAAAAAATTTTTTTTTGGACTTAGTCATTTTTCCGGCGTTTATCAGACTTTCAGATAGGGGAAAATGTCAGTGAGCGTTCCGATTTCAGTTCCAGAGCGATTCGCCCAATGAGTCCTTGATATTTAGTCGTTTTCAGCTAATATTTTGGATTTTTGAAAATTTCACTTTTTTGTGAAAATATCCACTAAATGAGGGAATAATATGTGTGAGGGTACCCCAGGAGAGTTCCAAATGTGTGTGGGTAGAATATATATCCCACGGGGGTAAAATTTAAAAAAAGTTGAAAAAAAATTTTTTTTGGACTTAGTCATTTTTCCGGCGTTTATCAGACTTTCAGATAGGGGAAATGTCAGTGAGCGTTCCGATTTCAGTCCCAGAGCGATTCGCCCAATGAGTCCTTGATATTTAGTCGTTTTCAGCCAATTTTTTGGATTTTCGAAAATTTCACTTTTTTTGTGAAAATATCCACTAAATGAGGAAATAATATGTGTGAGGGTAGAATATATATCCCACGGGGGTAAAATTGAAAAAAGTTGAAAAAAATTTTTTTTTGGACTTAGTCATTTTCCTGGCGTTTATCAGACTTTCAGATAGGGGAAATGTCAGTGAGCGTTCCAATTTCAGTTCCAGAGCGATTCGCCCAATGAGTCCTTGATATTTAGTCGTTTTCAGCTAATATTTTGGATTTTTGAAAATTTCACTTTTTTGTGAAAATATCCACTAAATGAGGGAATAATATGTGTGAGGGTACCCCAGGAGAGTTCCAGATGTGTGTGGGTAGAATATATATCCCACGGGGGTAAAATTGAAAAAAGAAGAAAAAAATTTTTTTTTGGACTTAGTCATTTTTCTGGCGTTTATCAGACTTTCAGATAGGGGAAATATTGGGCGTTCCGATTTCAGTCCCAGAGCGATTCGCCCAATGAGTCCTTGATATTTAGTCGTTTTCAGCCAATATTTTGGATTTTTGAAAATTTCACTTTTTTGTGAAAATATCCACTAAATGAGGAAATAATATGTGTGAGGGTAGAATATATATCCCACGGGGGTAAAATTGAAAAAAGTTTAAAAAAAATTTTTTTTGGACTTAGTCATTTTTCCGGCGTTTATCAGACTTTCAGATAGGGGAAATGTCAGTGAGCGTTCCTATTTCAGTCCCAGAGCGATTCGCCCAATGAGTCCTTGATATTTAGTCGTTTTCAGCTAATATTTTGGATTTTTGAAAATTTCACTTTTTTGTGAAAATATCCACTAAATGAGGGAATAATATGTGTGAGGGTACCCCAGGAGAGTTCCAAATGTGTGTGGGTAGAATATATATCCCACAGGGGTAAAATTGAAAAAAGTAGAAAAAATTTTTTTTGGGACTTAGTCATTTTTCCGGCGTTTATCAGACTTTCAGATAGGGGAAATGTCAGTGAGCATTCCGATTTCAGTCCCAGAGCGATTCGCCCAATGAGTCCTTGATATTTAGTCGTTTTCAGCCAATATTTTGGATTTTTGAAAATTTCACTTTTTTGTGAAAATATCCACTAAATGAGGGAATAATATGTGTGAGGGTACCCCAGGAGAGTTCCAAATGTGTGTGGGTAGAATATATATCCCACGGGGGTAAAATTGAAAAAAGTTGAAAAAAAATTTTTTTTGGACTTAGTCATTTTTCTGGCGTTCATCAGACTTTCAGATAGGGGAAATGTCAGTGAGCGTTCCGATTTCAGTCCCAGAGCGATTCGCCCAATGAGTCCTTGATATTTAGTTGTTTTCAGCCAATATTTTGGATTTTTGAAAATTTCACTTTTTTGTGAAAATATCCACTAAATGAGGAAATAATATGTGTGAGGGTAGAATATATATCCCACGGGGGTAAAATTGAAAAAAGTTTAAAAAAAATTTTTTTTGGACTTAGTCATTTTTCTGGCGTTTATCAGACTTTCAGATAGAGGAAATGTCAGTGAGCGTTCCGATTTCAGTCCCAGAGCGATTCGCCCAATGAGTCCTTGATATTTAGTCGTTTTCAGCCAATATTTTGGATTTTTGAAAATTTCACTTTTTTGTGAAAATATCCACTAAATGAGGGAATAATATGTGTGAGGGTACCCCAGGAGAGTTCCAAATGTGTGTGGGTAGAATACATATCCCACGGAGGTAAAATTGAAAAAAGTTGAAAAAAAATTTTTTTTGGACTTAGTCATTTTTCTGGCGTTTATCAGACTTTCAGATAGGGGAAATGTCAGTGAGCGTTCCGATTTCAGTCCCAGAGCGATTCGCCCAATGAGTCCTTGATATTTAGTCGTTTTCAGCCAATATTTTGGATTTTTGAAAATTTCACTTTTTTGTGAAAATATCCACTAAATGAGGGAATAATATGTGTGAGGGTACCCCAGGAGAGTTCCAAATGTGTGTGGGTAGAATACATATCCCACGGAGGTAAAATTGAAAAAAGTTGAAAAAAAATTTTTTTTGGACTTAGTCATTTTTCTGGCGTTTATCAGACTTTCAGATAGGGGAAATGTCAGTGAGCGTTCCGATTTCAGTCCCAGAGCGATTCGCCCAATGAGTCCTTGATATTTAGTCGTTTTCAGCCAATATTTTGGATTTTTGAAAATTTCACTTTTTTTGTGAAAATATCCACTAAATGAGGAAATAATATGTGTGAGGGTAGAATATATATCCCACGGGGGTAAAATTGAAAAAAGTAGAAAAATTTTTTTTTGGACTTAGTCATTTTTCCGGCGTTTATCAGACTTTCAGATAGGGGAAATGTCAGTGAGCGTTCCGATTTCAGTTCCAGAGCGATTCGCCCAATGAGTCCTTGATATTTAGTCGTTTTCAGCTAATATTTTGGATTTTTGAATATTTCACTTTTTTGTGAAAATATCCACTAAATGAGGGAATAATATGTGTGAGGGTACCCCAGGAGAGTTCCAAATGTGTGTGGGTAGAATACATATCCCACGGGGGTAAAATTGAAAAAAGTTGAAAAAAAATTTTTTTTGGACTTAGTCATTTTTCTGGCGTTTATCAGACTTTCAGATAGGGGAAATGTCAGTGAGCATTCCTATTTCAGTCCCAGAGCGATTCGCCCAATGAGTCCTTGATATTTAGTCGTTTTCAGCCAATATTTTGGATTTTTGAAAATTTCACTTTTTTGTGAAAATATCCACTAAATGAGGGAATAATATGTTTGAGGGTACCCCAGGAGAGTTCCAAATGTGTGTGGGTAGAATATATATCCCACGGGGGTAAAATTGAAAAAAGTTGAAAAAAAATTTTTTTTGGACTTAGTCATTTTTCTGGCGTTCATCAGACTTTCAGATAGGGGAAATGTCAGTGAGCGTTCCGATTTCAGTCCCAGAGCGATTCGCCCAATGAGTCCTTGATATTTAGTCGTTTTCAGCCAATATTTTGGATTTTTGAAAATTTCACTTTTTTGTGAAAATATCCACTAAATGAGGAAATAATATGTGTGAGGGTAGAATATATATCCCACGGGGGTAAAATTGAAAAAAGTTTAAAAAAAAATTTTTTTGGACTTAGTCATTTTTCCGGCGTTTATCAGACTTTCAGATAGGGGAAATGTCAGTGAGCATTCCAATTTCAGTTCCAGAGCGATTCGCCCAATGAGTCCCTGATATTTAGTCGTTTTCAGCTAATATTTTGGATTTTTGAAAATTTCACTTTTTTGTGAAAATATCCACTAAATGAGGGAATAATATGTGTGAGGGTACCCCAGGAGAGTTCCAAATGTGTGTGGGTAGAATATATATCCCACGCGGGTAAAATTGAAAAAAGAAGAAAAAAATTTTTTTTTGGACTTAGTCATTTTTCTGCCATTTATCAGACTTTCAGATAGGGGAAATGTCAGTGAGCATTCCGATTTCAGTCCCAGAGCGATTCGCCCAATGAGTCCTTGATATTTAGTCGTTTTCAGCCAATATTTTGGATTTTTGAAAATTTCACTTTTTTTGTGAAAATATCCACTAAATGAGGAAATAATATGTGTGAGGGTAGAATATATATCCCACGGGGGTAAAATTGAAAAAAGTTGAAAAAAATTTTTTTTTGGACTTAGTCATTTTTCCGGCGTTTATCAGACTTTCAGATAGGGGAAAATGTCAGTGAGCGTTCCGATTTCAGTTCCAGAGCGATTCGCCCAATGAGTCCTTGATATTTAGTCGTTTTCAGCTAATATTTTGGATTTTTGAAAATTTCACTTTTTTGTGAAAATATCCACTAAATGAGGGAATAATATGTGTGAGGGTACCCCAGGAGAGTTCCAAATGTGTGTGGGTAGAATATATATCCCACGGGGGTAAAATTTAAAAAAAGTTGAAAAAAAATTTTTTTTGGACTTAGTCATTTTTCCGGCGTTTATCAGACTTTCAGATAGGGGAAATGTCAGTGAGCGTTCCGATTTCAGTCCCACAGCGATTCGCCCAATGAGTCCTTGATATTTAGTCGTTTTCAGCCAATTTTTTGGATTTTCGAAAATTTCACTTTTTTTGTGAAAATATCCACTAAATGAGGAAATAATATGTGTGAGGGTAGAATATATATCCCACGGGGGTAAAATTGAAAAAAGTTGAAAAAATTTTTTTTTTGGACTTAGTCATTTTCCTGGCGTTTATCAGACTTTCAGATAGGGGAAATGTCAGTGAGCGTTCCAATTTCAGTTCCAGAGCGATTCGCCCAATGAGTCCTTGATATTTAGTCGTTTTCAGCTAATATTTTAGATTTTTGAAAATTTCAAATTTTTGTGAAAATATCCACTAAATGAGGGAATAATATGTGTGAGGGTACCCCAGGAGAGTTCCAGATGTGTGTGGGTAGAATATATATCCCACGGGGGTAAAATTGAAAAAAGAAGAAAAAAATTTTTTTTTGGACTTAGTCATTTTTCCGGCGTTTATCAGACTTTCAGATAGGGGAAAATGTCAGTGAGCGTTCCGATTTCAGTTCCAGAGCGATTCGCCCAATGAGTCCTTGATATTTAGTCGTTTTCAGCTAATATTTTGGATTTTTGAAAATTTCACTTTTTTGTGAAAATATCCACTAAATGAGGGAATAATATGTGTGAGGGTACCCCAGGAGAGTTCCAAATGTGTGTGGGTAGAATATATATCCCACGGGGGTAAAATTTAAAAAAAGTTGAAAAAAAATTTTTTTTGGACTTAGTCATTTTTCCGGCGTTTATCAGACTTTCAGATAGGGGAAATGTCAGTGAGCGTTCCGATTTCAGTCCCAGAGCGATTCGCCCAATGAGTCCTTGATATTTAGTCGTTTTCAGCCAATTTTTTGGATTTTCGAAAATTTCACTTTTTTTGTGAAAATATCCACTAAATGAGGAAATAATATGTGTGAGGGTAGAATATATATCCCACGGGGGTAAAATTTAAAAAGTTTAAAAAAAATTTTTTTTGGACTTAGTCATTTTTCCGGCGTTTATCAGACTTTCAGATAGGGGAAATGTCAGTGAGCGTTCCAACTTCAGTTCCAGAGCGATTCGCCCAATGAGTCCTTGATATTTAGTCGTTTTCAGCTAATATTTTGGATTTTTGAAAATTTCACTTTTTTGTGAAAATATCCACTAAATGAGGGAATAATATGTGTGAGGGTACCCCAGGAGAGTTCCAGATGTGTGTGGGTAGAATATATATCCCACGGGGGTAAAATTGAAAAAAGAAGAAAAAATTTTTTTTTGGACTTAGTCATTTTTCTGCCATTTATCAGACTTTCAGATAGGGGAAATGTCAGTGAGCATTCCGATTTCAGTCCCAGAGCAATTCGCCCAATGAGTCCTTGATATTTAGTCGTTTTCAGCCAATATTTTGGATTTTTGAAAATTTCACTTTTTTTGTGAAAATATCCACTAAATGAGGAAATAATATGTGTGAGGGTAGAATATATATCCCACGGGGGTAAAATTGAAAAAAGTTGAAAAAAATTTTTTTTTGGACTTAGTCATTTTTCCGGCGTTTATCAGACTTTCAGATAGGGGAAATGTCAGTGAGCGTTCCGATTTCAGTTCCAGAGCGATTCGCCCAATGAGTCCTTGATATTTAGTCGTTTTCAGCTAATATTTTGGATTTTTGAAAATTTCACTTTTTTGTGAAAATATCCACTAAATGAGGGAATAATATGTGTGAGGGTACCCCAGGAGAGTTCCAAATGTGTGTGGGTAGAATATATATCCCACGGGGGTAAAATTGAAAAAAGTTGAAAAAAAATTTTTTTTGGACTTAGTCATTTTTCTGGCGTTCATCAGACTTTCAGATAGGGGAAATGTCAGTGAGCGTTCCGATTTCAGTCCCAGAGCGATTCGCCCAATGAGTCCTTGATATTTAGTCGTTTTCAGCCAATATTTTGGATTTTTGAAAATTTCACTTTTTTGTGAAAATATCCACTAAATGAGGAAATAATATGTGTGAGGGTAGAATATATATCCCACGGGGGTAAAATTGAAAAAAGTTTAAAAAAAATTTTTTTTGGACTTAGTCATTTTTCTGGCGTTCATCAGACTTTCAGATAGGGGAAATAGTGGGCGTTCCGATTTCAGTCCCAGAGCGATTCGCCCAATGAGTCCTTGATATTTAGTCGTTTTCAGCTAATATTTTGGATTTATGAAAATTTCACTTTTTTGTGAAAATATCCACTAAATGAGGGAATAATATGTGTGAGGGTACCCCAGGAGAGTTCCAAATGTGTGTGGGTAGAATATATATCCCACGGGGGTAAAATTGAAAAAAGTAGAAAAAATTTTCTTTTGGACTTAGTCATTTTTCCGGCGTTTATCAGACTTTCAGATAGGGGAAATGTCAGTGAGCGTTCCGATTTCAGTTCCAGAGCGATTCGCCCAATGAGTCCTTGATATTTAGTCGTTTTCAGCTAATATTTTGGATTTTTGAAAATTTCACTTTTTTGTGAAAATATCCACTTAATGAGGGAATAATATGCGTGAGGGTACCCCAGGAGAGTTCCAAATGTGTGTGGGTAGAATACATATCCCACGGGGGTAAAATTGAAAAAAGTTGAAAAAAATTTTTTTTTGGACTTAGTCATTTTTCTGGCATTTATCAGACTTTCAGATAGGGGAAATGTCAGTGAGCATTCCGATTTCAGTCCCAGAGCGATTCGCCCAATGAGTCCTTGATATTTAGTCGTTTTCAGCCAATATTTTGGATTTTTGAAAATTTCACTTTTTTTGTGAAAATATCCACTAAATGAGGAAATAGTATGTGTGAGGGTAGAATATATATCCCACGGGGGTAAAATTGAAAAAAGTTGAAAAAAATTTTTTTTTGGACTTAGTCATTTTTCCGGCGTTTATCAGACTTTCAGATAGGGGAAATGTCAGTGAGCGTTCCGATTTCAGTTCCAGAGCGATTCGCCCAATGAGTCCTTGATATTTAGTCGTTTTCAGGTAATATTTTGGATTTTTGAAAATTTCACTTTTTTGTGAAAATATCCACTAAATGAGGAAATAATATGTGTGAGGGTAGAATATATATCCCACGGGGGTAAAATTGAAAAAAGTTTAAAAAAAATTTTTTTTGGACTTAGTCATTTTTCCGGCGTTTATCAGACTTTCAGATAGGGGAAATGTCAGTGAGCGTTCCAACTTCAGTTCCAGAGCGATTCGCCCAATGAGTCTTTGATATTTAGTCGTTTTCAGCTAATATTTTGGATTTTTGAAAATTTCACTTTTTTGTGAAAATATCCACTAAATGAGGGAATAATATGTGTGAGGGTACCCCAGGAGAGTTCCAGATGTGTGTGGGTAGAATATATATCCCACGGGGGTAAAATTGAAAAAAGAAGAAAAAATTTTTTTTTGGACTTAGTCATCTTTCTGCCATTTATCAGACTTTCAGATAGGGGAAATGTCAGTGAGCATTCCGATTTCAGTCCCAGAGCAATTCGCCCAATGAGTCCTTGATATTTAGTCGTTTTCAGCCAATATTTTGGATTTTTGAAAATTTCACTTTTTTTGTGAAAATATCCACTAAATGAGGAAATAATATGTGTGAGGGTAGAATATATATCCCACGGGGGTAAAATTGAAAAAAGTTGAAAAAAATTTTTTTTTGGACTTAGTCATTTTTCCGGCGTTTATCAGACTTTCAGATAGGGGAAATGTCAGTGAGCGTTCCGATTTCAGTTCCAGAGCGATTCGCCCAATGAGTCCTTGATATTTAGTCGTTTTCAGCTAATATTTTGGATTTTTGAAAATTTCACTTTTTTGTGAAAATATCCACTAAATGAGGGAATAATATGTGTGAGGGTACCCCAGGAGAGTTCCAAATGTGTGTGGGTAGAATATATATCCCACGGGGGTAAAATTGAAAAAAGTTGAAAAAAAATTTTTTTTGGACTTAGTCATTTTTCTGGCGTTCATCAGACTTTCAGATAGGGGAAATGTCAGTGAGCGTTCCGATTTCAGTCCCAGAGCGATTCGCCCAATGAGTCCTTGATATTTAGTCGTTTTCAGCCAATATTTTGGATTTTTGAAAATTTCACTTTTTTGTGAAAATATCCACTAAATGAGGAAATAATATGTGTGAGGGTAGAATATATATCCCACGGGGGTAAAATTGAAAAAAGTTTAAAAAAAATTTTTTTTGGACTTAGTCATTTTTCTGGCGTTCATCAGACTTTCAGATAGGGGAAATAGTGGGCGTTCCGATTTCAGTCCCAGAGCGATTCGCCCAATGAGTCCTTGATATTTAGTCGTTTTCAGCTAATATTTTGGATTTATGAAAATTTCACTTTTTTGTGAAAATATCCACTAAATGAGGGAATAATATGTGTGAGGGTACCCCAGGAGAGTTCCAAATGTGTGTGGGTAGAATATATATCCCACGGGGGTAAAATTGAAAAAAGTAGAAAAAATTTTCTTTTGGACTTAGTCATTTTTCCGGCGTTTATCAGACTTTCAGATAGGGGAAATGTCAGTGAGCGTTCCGATTTCAGTTCCAGAGCGATTCGCCCAATGAGTCCTTGATATTTAGTCGTTTTCAGCTAATATTTTGGATTTTTGAAAATTTCACTTTTTTGTGAAAATATCCACTTAATGAGGGAATAATATGCGTGAGGGTACCCCAGGAGAGTTCCAAATGTGTGTGGGTAGAATACATATCCCACGGGGGTAAAATTGAAAAAAGTTGAAAAAAATTTTTTTTTGGACTTAGTCATTTTTCTGGCATTTATCAGACTTTCAGATAGGGGAAATGTCAGTGAGCATTCCGATTTCAGTCCCAGAGCGATTCGCCCAATGAGTCCTTGATATTTAGTCGTTTTCAGCCAATATTTTGGATTTTTTAAAATTTCACTTTTTTTGTGAAAATATCCACTAAATGAGGAAATAGTATGTGTGAGGGTAGAATATATATCCCACGGGGGTAAAATTGAAAAAAGTTGAAAAAAATTTTTTTTTGGACTTAGTCATTTTTCCGGCGTTTATCAGACTTTCAGATAGGGGAAATGTCAGTGAGCGTTCCGATTTCAGTTCCAGAGCGATTCGCCCAATGAGTCCTTGATATTTAGTCGTTTTCAGGTAATATTTTGGATTTTTGAAAATTTCACTTTTTTGTGAAAATATCCACTAAATGAGGAAATAATATGTGTGAGGGTAGAATATATATCCCACGGGGGTAAAATTGAAAAAAGTTAAAAAAAAATTTTTTTTGGACTTAGTCATTTTTCCGGCGTTTATCAGACTTTCAGATAGGGGAAATGTCAGTGAGCGTTCCGATTTCAGTTCCAGAGCGATTCGCCCAATGAGTCTTCAGCTAATATTTTGGATTTTTGAAAATTTCACTTTTTTGTGAAAATATCCACTAAATGAGGGAATAATATGTGTGAGGGTACCCCAGGAGAGTTCCAAATGTGTGTGGGTAGAATATATATCCCACGGGGGTAAAATTGAAAAAAGTAGAAAAAATTTTTTTTTGGACTTAGTCATTTTTCGGGCGTTTATCAGACTTTCAGATAGGGGAAATGTCAGTGAGCGTTCCGATTTCAGTCCCAGAGCGATTCGCCCAATGAGTACTTGATATTTAGTCGTTTTCAGCCAGTATTTTGGATTTTTGAAAATTTCACTTTTTTGTGAAAATATCCACTAAATGAGGGAATAATATGTGTGAGGGTACCCCAGGAGAGTTCCACATGTGTGTGGGTAGAATATATATCCCACGGGGGTAAAATTGAAAAAAGTTGAAAAAAATTTTTTTTTGGACTTAGTCATTTTTCTGGCGTTTATCAGACTTTCAGATAGGGGAAATGTCAGTGAGCATTCCGATTTCAGTCCCAGAGCGATTCGCCCAATGAGTCCTTGATATTTAGTCGTTTTCAGCTAATATTTTGGATTTTTGAAAATTTCACTTTTTTGTGAAAATATCCACTAAATGAGGGAATAATATGTGTGAGGGTACCCCAGGAGAGTTCCAAATGTGTGTGGCTAGAATACATATCCCACGGGGGTAAAATTGAAAAAAGTTGAAAAAAATTTTTTTTTGGACTTAGTCATTTTTCTGGCATTTATCAGACTTTCAGATAGGGGAAATGTCAGTGAGCATTCCGATTTCAGTCCCAGAGCGATTCGCCCAATGAGTTCTTGATATTTAGTCGTTTTCAGCCAATATTTTGGATTTTTGAAAATTTCACTTTTTTTGTGAAAATATCCACTAAATGAGGAAATAGTATGTGTGAGGGTAGAATATATATCCCACGGGGGTAAAATTGAAAAAAGTTGAAAACAATTTTTTTTTGGACTTAGTCATTTTTCCGGCGTTTATCAGACTTTCAGATAGGGGAAATGTCAGTGAGCGTTCCGATTTCAGTTCCAGAGCGATTCGCCCAATGAGTCCTTGATATTTAGTCGTTTTCAGCTAATATTTTGGATTTTTGAAAATTTCACTTTTTTGTGAAAATATCCACTAAATGAGGGAATAATATGTGTGAGGGTACCCCAGGAGAGTTCCAAATGTGTGTGGGTAGAATATATATCCCACGGGGGTAAAATTGAAAAAAGTTGAAAAAAAATTTTTTTTGGACTTAGTCATTTTTCTGGCGTTCATCAGACTTTCAGATAGGGGAAATGTCAGTGAGCGTTCCGATTTCAGTCCCAGAGCGATTCGCCCAATGAGTCCTTGATATTTAGTCGTTTTCAGCCAATATTTTGGATTTTTGAAAATTTCACTTTTTTGTGAAAATATCCACTAAATGAGGAAATAATATGTGTGAGGGTAGAATATATATCCCACGGGGGTAAAATTGAAAAAAGTTTAAAAAAAATTTTTTTTGGACTTAGTCATTTTTCTGGCGTTCATCAGACTTTCAGATAGGGGAAATAGTGGGCGTTCCGATTTCAGTCCCAGAGCGATTCGCCCAATGAGTCCTTGATATTTAGTCGTTTTCAGCTAATATTTTGGATTTATGAAAATTTCACTTTTTTGTGAAAATATCCACTAAATGAGGGAATAATATGTGTGAGGGTACCCCAGGAGAGTTCCAAATGTGTGTGGGTAGAATATATATCCCACGGGGGTAAAATTGAAAAAAGTAGAAAAAATTTTCTTTTGGACTTAGTCATTTTTCCGGCGTTTATCAGACTTTCAGATAGGGGAAATGTCAGTGAGCGTTCCGATTTCAGTTCCAGAGCGATTCGCCCAATGAGTCCTTGATATTTAGTCGTTTTCAGCTAATATTTTGGATTTTTGAAAATTTCACTTTTTTGTGAAAATATCCACTTAATGAGGGAATAATATGCGTGAGGGTACCCCAGGAGAGTTCCAAATGTGTGTGGGTAGAATACATATCCCACGGGGGTAAAATTGAAAAAAGTTGAAAAAAATTTTTTTTTGGACTTAGTCATTTTTCTGGCATTTATCAGACTTTCAGATAGGGGAAATGTCAGTGAGCATTCCGATTTCAGTCCCAGAGCGATTCGCCCAATGAGTCCTTGATATTTAGTCGTTTTCAGCCAATATTTTGGATTTTTGAAAATTTCACTTTTTTTGTGAAAATATCCACTAAATGAGGAAATAGTATGTGTGAGGGTAGAATATATATCCCACGGGGGTAAAATTGAAAAAAGTTGAAAAAAATTTTTTTTTGGACTTAGTCATTTTTCCGGCGTTTATCAGACTTTCAGATAGGGGAAATGTCAGTGAGCGTTCCGATTTCAGTTCCAGAGCGATTCGCCCAATGAGTCCTTGATATTTAGTCGTTTTCAGGTAATATTTTGGATTTTTGAAAATTTCACTTTTTTGTGAAAATATCCACTAAATGAGGAAATAATATGTGTGAGGGTAGAATATATATCCCACGGGGGTAAAATTGAAAAAAGTTAAAAAAAAATTTTTTTTGGACTTAGTCATTTTTCCGGCGTTTATCAGACTTTCAGATAGGGGAAATGTCAGTGAGCGTTCCGATTTCAGTTCCAGAGCGATTCGCCCAATGAGTCTTCAGCTAATATTTTGGATTTTTGAAAATTTCACTTTTTTGTGAAAATATCCACTAAATGAGGGAATAATATGTGTGAGGGTACCCCAGGAGAGTTCCAAATGTGTGTGGGTAGAATATATATCCCACGGGGGTAAAATTGAAAAAAGTAGAAAAAATTTTTTTTTGGACTTAGTCATTTTTCGGGCGTTTATCAGACTTTCAGATAGGGGAAATGTCAGTGAGCGTTCCGATTTCAGTCCCAGAGCGATTCGCCCAATGAGTACTTGATATTTAGTCGTTTTCAGCCAATATTTTGGATTTTTGAAAATTTCACTTTTTTGTGAAAATATCCACTAAATGAGGGAATAATATGTGTGAGGGTACCCCAGGAGAGTTCCACATGTGTGTGGGTAGAATATATATCCCACGGGGGTAAAATTGAAAAAAGTTGAAAAAAATTTTTTTTTGGACTTAGTCATTTTTCTGGCGTTTATCAGACTTTCAGATAGGGGAAATGTCAGTGAGCATTCCGATTTCAGTCCCAGAGCGATTCGCCCAATGAGTCCTTGATATTTAGTCGTTTTCAGCTAATATTTTGGATTTTTGAAAATTTCACTTTTTTGTGAAAATATCCACTAAATGAGGGAATAATATGTGTGAGGGTACCCCAGGAGAGTTCCAAATGTGTGTGGCTAGAATACATATCCCACGGGGGTAAAATTGAAAAAAGTTGAAAAAAATTTTTTTTTGGACTTAGTCATTTTTCTGGCATTTATCAGACTTTCAGATAGGGGAAATGTCAGTGAGCATTCCGATTTCAGTCCCAGAGCGATTCGCCCAATGAGTTCTTGATATTTAGTCGTTTTCAGCCAATATTTTGGATTTTTGAAAATTTCACTTTTTTTGTGAAAATATCCACTAAATGAGGAAATAGTATGTGTGAGGGTAGAATATATATCCCACGGGGGTAAAATTGAAAAAAGTTGAAAACAATTTTTTTTTGGACTTAGTCATTTTTCCGGCGTTTATCAGACTTTCAGATAGGGGAAATGTCAGTGAGCGTTCCGATTTCAGTTCCAGAGCGATTCGCCCAATGAGTCCTTGATATTTAGTCGTTTTCAGCTAATATTTTGGATTTTTGAAAATTTCACTTTTTTGTGAAAATATCCACTAAATGAGGGAATAATATGTGTGAGGGTACCCCAGGAGAGTTCCAAATGTGTGTGGGTAGAATATATATCCCACGGAGGTAAAATTGAAAAAAGTTGAAAAAAATTTTTTTTTGGACTTAGTCATTTTTCTGGCGTTTATCAGACTTTCAGATAGGGGAAATATCAGTGAGCGTTCCGATTTCAGTCCCAGAGCGATTCGCCCAATGAGTCCTTGATATTTAGTCGTTTTCAGCCAATATTTTGGATTTTTGAAAATTTCACTTTTTTGTGAAAATATCCACTAAATGAGGAAATAATATGTGTGAGGGTAGAATATATATCCCACGGGGGTAAAATTGAAAAAAGTTGAAAAAAATTTTTTTTTGAACTTAGTCATTTTTCTGGCGTTTATCAGACTTTCAGATAGGGGAAATAGTGGGCGTTCCGATTTCAGTCCCAGAGCGATTCGCCCAATGAGTCCTTGATATTTAGTCGTTTTCAGCCAATATTTTGGATTTTTGAAAATTTCACTTTTTTTGTGAAAATATCCACTAAATGAGGAAATAATATGTGTGAGGGTAGAATATATATCCCACGGGGGTAAAATTGAAAAAAGTTGAAAAAAAAATTTTTTTGGACTTAGTCATTTTTCCGGCGTTTATCAGACTTTCAGATAGGGGAAATGTTAGTGAGCGTTCCGATTTCAGTTCCAGAGCGATTCGCCCTATGAGTCCTTGATATTTAGTCGTTTTCAGCTAATATTTTGGATTTTTGAAAATTTCACTTTTTTGTGAAAATATCCACTAAATGAGGGAATAATATGTGTGAGGGTACCCCAGGAGAGTTCCAAATGTGTGTGGGTAGAATATATATCCCACGGGGGTAAAATTGAAAAAAGTTAAAAAAAATTTTTTTTTGGACCTAGTCATTTTTCTGGCGTTTATCAGACTTTCAGATAGGGGAAATGTCAGTGAGCATTCCGATTTCAGTCCCAGAGCGATTCGCCCAATGAGTCCTTGATATTTAGTCGTTTTCAGCCAATATTTTGGATTTTTGAAAATTTCACTTTTTTGTGAAAATATCCACTAAATGAGGGAATAATATGTGTGAGGGTACCCCAGGAGAGTTCCAAATGTGTGTGGGTAGAATATATATGCCACGGGGGTAAAATTGAAAAAAGTTTAAAAAATTTTTTTTTTGGACTTAGTCATTTTTCCGGCGTTTATCAGACTTTCAGATAGGGGAAATGTCAATGAGCATTCCGATTTCAGTTCCAGAGTGATTCGCCCAATAAGTCCTTGATATTTAGTTGTTTTCAGCCAATTTTCTGGATTTTTGAAAATTTCACTTTTTTGTGAAAATATCCACTAAATGAGGGAATAATATGTGTGAGGGTACCCCAGGAGAGTTCCAAATGTGTGTGGGTAGAATATATATCCCACGGGGGTAAAATTGAAAAAAGTTGAAAATTTTTTTTTTCTGGACTTAGTCATTTTTCCGGCATTTATCAGACTTTCAGATAGGGGAAATGTCAGTGAGCGTTCCAATTTCAGTTCCAGAGCGATTTGCCCAATGAGTCCTTGATATTTAGTCGTTTTCAGCCAATTTTCTGGATTTTTGAAAATTTCACTTTTTTGTGAAAATATCCACTAAATGAGGGAATATGTGTGAGGGTACCCCAGGAGAGTTCCAAATGTGTGTGGGTAGAATATATATCCCACGGGGGTAAAATTGAAAAAAGTTGAAAACATTTTTTTTTTTACTTAGTCATTTTTCCGGCGTTTATCAGACTTTCAGATAGGGGAAATGTCAGTGAGCTTTCCAATTTCAGTTCCAGAGCGATTCGCCCAATGAGTCCTTGATATTTAGTCGTTTTCAGCTAATATTTTGGATTTTTGAAAATTTCAATTTTTTGTGAAAATATCCACTAAATGAGGGAATAATATGTGTGAGGGTAACCCAGGAGAGTTCCAAATGTGTGTGGGTAGAATATATATCCCACGGGGGTAAAATTGAAAGAAGTTGAAAACATTTTTTTTATGGACTTAGTCATTTTTCCGGCATTTATCAGACTTTCAGATAGGGGAAATGTCAGTGAGTGTTACGATTTCAGATCCAGAGCGATTCGCCCAATGAGTCCTTGATATTTAGTCGTTTTCAGCCAATTTTCTGAATTTTTGAAAATTTCACTTTTTTGTGAAAATATCCACATGAGGGAATGATATGTGTGAGAGTAGTATATATATCCCACGGGGGTAAAATTGAAAAAAGTTGAAAACATTTTTTTTTTGGACTTAGTCATTTTTCCGGCGTTTATCAGACTTTCAGATAGGGGAAATGTCAGTGAGCGTTCCGATTTCAGTCCCAGAGCGATGCGCCCAATGAGTCCTTGATATTTAGTCGTTTTCAGCCAATATTTTGGATTTTTGAAAATTTCACTTTTTTGTGAAAATATCCACTAAATGAGGGAATAATATGTGTGAGGGTACCCCAGGAGAGTTCCAAATGTGTGTGGGTAGAATATATATCCCACGGGGGTAAAATTGAAAAAAGTTGAAAACATTTTTTTTTTTACTTAGTCATTTTTCCGGCGTTTATCAGACTTTCAGATAGGGGAAATGTCAGTGAGCGTTACGATTTCAGATCCAGAGCGATTAACCCAATGAGTCCTTGATATTTAGTCGTTTTCAGCCAATTTTCTGGATTTTTGAAAATTTCACTTTTTTGTGAAAATATCCACTAAATGAGGGAATAATATGTGTGAGGGTACCCCAGGAGAGTTCCAAATGTGTGTGGGTAGAATATATATCCCACGGGGGTAAAATTGAAAAAAGTTGCAAAAAAATTTTTTTTTTATACTTAGTCAATTTTCTGCCGTTTATCAGACTTTCAAATAGGGGAAATGTCAGTGAGCGTTCCAATTTCAGTTCCAGAGCGATTCGCCCAATGAGTCTTTGATATTTAGTCGTTTTCAGCCAATATTTTGGATTTTTGAAAATTTCACTCTTTTGTGAAAATATCCACTAAATGAGGGAATAATATGTGTGAGGGTACCCCAGGAGATTTCCAAATGTGTGTGGGTAGAATATATATACCCCGGGGGTAAAATTGAAAAAAGTTGAAAAATATTTTTTTTTGGACTTAGTCATTTTTTCGAGCGTTTATCAGACTTTCAGATAGGGGAAATGTCAGTGAGCGTTCCGATTTCAGTTCCAGAGCGATTCGCCCAATGAGTCCTTGATATTTAGTCGTTTTCAGCTAATATTTTGGATTTTTGAAAATTTCACTTTTTTGTGAAAATATCCACTAAATGAGGGAATAATATGTGTGAGGGTACCCCAGGAGAGTTCCAAATGTGTGTGGGTAGAATATATATCCCGTGGGGGTAAAATTGAAAGAAGTTGAAAACATTTTTTTTATGGACTTAGTCATTTTTCCGGCATTTATCAGACTTTCAGATAGGGGAAATGTCAGTGAGCGTTACGATTTCAGATCCAGAGCGATTCGCCCAATGAGTCCTTGATATTTAGTTGTTTTCAGCCAATTTTCTAGATTTTTGAAAATTTCACTTTTTTGTGAAAATATCCGCTAAATGAGGGAATAATATGTGTGAGGGTAGAATATATATCCCACGGGGGTAAAATTGAAAAAAGTTGAAAAAACATTTTTTTTTGGACTTAGTCATTTTTCCGGCGTTTATCAGACTTTCAGATAGGGGAAATGTCAGTGAGCGTTCCGATTTCAGTTCCAGAGCGATTCGCCCAATGAGTCCTTGATATTTAGTCGTTTTCAGCTAATATTTTGGATTTTTGAAAATTTCACTTTTTTGTGAAAATATCCACTAAATGAGGGAATAATATGTGTGAGGGTACCCCAGGAGAGTTCCAAATGTGTGTGGGTAGAATATATATCCCACGGGGGTAAAATTGAAAAAAGTTGAAAACATTTTTTTTTTGGGCTTAGTCATTTTTCCGGCGTTTATCAGACTTTCAGATAGGGGAAATGTCTGTGAGCGTTCCGATTTCAGTTCCAGAGCGATTCGCCCAATGAGTTCTTGTTATTTAGTTGTTTTCAGCCAATTTTCTGGATTTTTGAAAATTTCACTTTTTTGTGAAAATATCCACTAAATGAGGGAATAATATGTGTGAGGGTACCCCAGGAGAGTTCCAAATGTGTGTGGGTAGAATATATATCCCACGGGGGTAAAATTGAAAAAAGTTGAAAAATTTTTTTTTCTGGACTTAGTCATTTTTCCGGCATTTATCAGACTTTCAGATAGGGGAAATGTCAGTGAGCGTTCCAATTTCAGTTCCAGAGCGATTTGCCCAATGAGTCCTTGATATTTAGTCGCTTTCAGCCAATTTTCTGGATTTTTGAAAATTTCACTTTTTTGTGAAAATATCCACTAAATGAGGGAATAATATGTGTGAGGGTACCCCAGGAGAATTCCAAATGTGTGTGAGTAGAATATATATCCCACGGGGGTAAAATTGAAAAAAGTTGCAAAAAAATTTTTTTTGGACTTAGTCATTTTTCTGGCGATTATCAGACTTTCAGATAGGGGAAATGTCAGTGAGCGTTCCGATTTCAGTTCCAGAGCGATTCGCCCAATGAGTCCTTGATATTTAGTCGTTTTCAGCTAATATTTTGGATTTTTGAAAATTTCACTTTTTTGTGAAAATATCCACTAAATGAGGGAATAATATGTGTGAGGGTACCCCAGGAGAGTTCCAAATGTGTGTCGGTAGAATATATATCCCACGGGGGTAAAATTGAAAAAAGTTAAAAAAAAATTTTTTTTGGACTTAGTCATTTTTCTGGCGTTTATCAGACTTTCAGATAGGGGAAATGTCAGTGAGCGTTCCGATTTCAGTCCCAGAGTGATTCGCCCAATGAGTCCTTGATATTTAGTCGTTTTCAGCCAATATTTTGGATTTTTGAAAATTTCACTTTTTTGTGAAAATATCCACTAAATGAGGGAATAATATGTGTGAGGGTACCCCAGGAGAGTTTCAAATGTGTGTGGGTAGAATATATATCCCACGGGGGTAAAATTGAAAAAAGTTGAAAAAAAATTTTTTTTGGACTTAGTCATTTTTCCGGCGTTTATCAGACTTTCAGATAGGGGAAATGTTAGTGAGCGTTCCGATTTCAGTTCCAGAGCGATTCGCCCAATGAGTCCTTGATATTTAGTCGTTTTCAGCTAATATTTTGGATTTTTGAAAATTTCACTTTTTTGTGAAAATATCCACTAAATGAGGGAATAATATGTGTGAGGGTACCCCAGGAGAGTTCCAAATGTGTGTGGGTAGAATATATATCCCACGGGGGTAAAATTGAAAAAAGTTGAAAAAAATTTTTTTTTGGACCTAGTCATTTTTCTGGCGTTTATCAGACTTTCAGATAGGGGAAATGTCAGTGAGCATTCCGATTTCAGTCCCAGAGCGATTCGCCCAATGAGTCCTTGATATTTAGTCGTTTTCAGGCAATATTTTGGATTTTTGAAAATTTCACTTTTTTGTGAAAATATCCACTAAATGAGGGAATAATATGTGTGAGGGTACCCCAGGAGAGTTCCAAATGTGTGTGGGTAGAATGTATATCCCGTGGGGGTAAAATTGAAAGAAGTTGAAAACATTTTTTTTATGGACTTAGTCATTTTTCCGGCATTTATCAGACTTTCAGATAGGGGAAATGGCAGTGAGCGTTACGATTTCAGATCCAGAGCGATTCGCCCAATGAGTCCTTGATATTTAGTTGTTTTCAGCCAATTTTCTGGATTTTTGAAAATTTCACTTTTTTGTGAAAATATCCACTAAATGAGGGAATAATATGTGTGAGGGTAGAATATATATCCCACGGGGGTAAAATTGGAAAAAGTTGAAAAAACATTTTTTTTTGGACTTAGTCATTTTTCCGGCGTTTATCAGACTTTCAGATAGGGGAAATGTCAGTGAGCGTTCCGATTTCAGTTCCAGAGCGATTCGCCCAATGAGTCCTTGATATTTAGTCGTTTTCAGCTAATATTTTGGATTTTTGAAAATTTCACTTTTTTGTGAAAATATCCACTAAATGAGGGAATAATATGTGTGAGGGTACCCCAGGAGGGTTCCAAATGTGTGTGGGTAGAATATATATCCCACGGGGGTAAAATTGAAAAAAGTTGAAAACATTTTTTTTTTGGACTTAGTCATTTTTCCGGCGTTTATCAGACTTTCAGATAGGGGAAATGTCTGTGAGCATTCCGATTTCAGTTCCAGAGCGATTCGCCCAATGAGTTCTTGTTATTTAGTTGTTTTCAGCCAATTTTCTGGATTTTTGAAAATTTTACTTTTTTGTGAAAATATCCACTAAATGAGGGAATAATATGTGTGAGGGTAGAATATATATCCCACGGGGGTAAAATTGAAAAAAGTTGAAAAAACATTTTTTTTTGGACTTAGTCATTTTTCCGGTGTTTATCAGACTTTCAGATAGGGGAAATGTCAGTGAGCGTTCCGATTTCAGTTCCAGAGCGATTCGCCCAATGAGTCCTTGATATTTAGTCGTTTTCAGCTAATATTTTGGATTTTTGAAAATTTCACTTTTTTGTGAAAATATCCACTAAATGAGGGAATAATATGTGTGAGGGTACCCCAGGAGAGTTCCAAATGTGTGTGGGTAGAATATATATCCCACGGGGGTAAAATTGAAAAAAGTTGAAAACATTTTTTTTTTGGACTTAGTCATTTTTCCGGCGTTTATCAGACTTTCAGATAGGGGAAATGTCTGTGAGCGTTCCGATTTCAGTTCCTGAGCGATTCGCCCAATGAGTTCTTGTTATTTAGTTGTTTTCAGCCAATTTTCTGGATTTTTGAAAATTTAAATTTTTGGTGAAAATATCCACTAAATGAGGGAATAATATGTGTGAGGGTACCCCAGGAGAGTTCCAAATGTGTGTGGGTAGAATATATATCCCACGGGGGTAAAATTGAAAAAAGTTTAAAAACATTTTCTTTTGGACTTAGTCATTTTTCCGGCGTTTATCAGACTTTCAGATAGGGGAAATGTCAGTGAGCGTTCCAATTTCAGTTCCAGAGCGATTCGCCCAATGAGTCTTTGATATTTAGTCGTTTTCAGCCACTATATTGGATTTTTGAAAATTTCACTTTTTTGTGAAAATATCCACTAAATGAGGGAATAATATGTGTGAGGGTACCCCAGGAGAGTTCCAAATGTGTGTGGGTAGAATATATATCCCACGGGGGTAAAATTGAAAAAAGTTGAAAACATTTTTTTTTGGACTTAATCATTTTTCCGGCGTTTATCAGACTTTCAGATAGGGGAAATGTCAGTGAGCGTTCCGATTTCAGTTCCAGAGCGATTCGCCCAATGAGTCCTTGATATTTTGTCGTTTTCAGCTAATATTTTGGATTTTTGAAAATTTCACTTTTTTGTGAAAATATCCACTAAATGAGGGAATAATATGTGTGAGGGTACCCCAGGAGAGTTCCAAATGTGTGTGAGTAGAATATATATCCCACGGGGGTAAAATTGAAAAAAGTTGCAAAAAAATTTTTTTTGGACTTAGTCATTTTTCTGGCGATTATCAGACTTTCAGATAGGGGAAATGTCAGTGAGCGTTCCGATTTCAGTTCCAGAGCGATTCGCCCAATGATTTCTTGTTATTTATTTGTTTTCAGCCAATTTTCTGGATTTTTGAAAATTTCACTTTTTTGTGAAAATATCCACTAAATGAGGGAATAATATGTGTGAGGGTACCCCAGGAGAGTTTCAAATGTGTGTGGGTAGAATATATATCCCACGGGGGTAAAATTGAAAAAAGTTGAAAAAAAATTTTTTTTGGACTTAGTCATTTTTCCGGCGTTTATCAGACTTTCAGATAGGGGAAATGTTAGTGAGCGTTCCGATTTCAGTTCCAGAGCGATTCGCCCAATGAGTCCTTGATATTTAGTCGTTTTCAGCTAATATTTTGGATTTTTGAAAATTTCACTTTTTTGTGAAAATATCCACTAAATGAGGGAATAATATGTGTGAGGGTACCCCAGGAGAGTTCCAAATGTGTGTGGGTAGAATATATATCCCACGGGGGTAAAATTGAAAAAAGTTGAAAAAAATTTTTTTTTGGACCTAGTCATTTTTCTGGCGTTTATCAGACTTTCAGATAGGGGAAATGTCAGTGAGCATTCCGATTTCAGTCCCAGAGCGATTCGCCCAATGAGTCCTTGATATTTAGTCGTTTTCAGGCAATATTTTGGATTTTTGAAAATTTCACTTTTTTGTGAAAATATCCACTAAATGAGGGAATAATATGTGTGAGGGTACCCCAGGAGAGTTCCAAATGTGTGTGGGTAGAATATATATCCCATGGGGGTAAAATTGAAAAAAGTTAAAAAAAATTTTTTTTTGGACTTAGTCATTTTTCTGGCGTTTATCAGACTTTCAGATAGGGGAAATGTCAGTGAGCGTTCCGATTTCAGTCCCAGAGTGATTCGCCCAATGAGTCCTTGATATTTAGTCGTTTTCAGCCAATATTTTGGATTTTTGAAAATTTCACTTTTTTGTGAAAATATCCACTAAATGAGGGAATAATATGTGTGAGGGTACCCCAGGAGAGTTCCAAATGTGTGTGGGTAGAGTATATATCCCACGGGGGTAAAATTGAAAAAAGTTAAAAAAAAATTTTTTTTGGACTTAGTCATTTTTCTGGCGTTTATCAGACTTTCAGATAGGGGAAATGTCAGTGAGCGTTCCGATTTCAGTCCCAGAGCGATTCGCCCAATGAGTCCTTGATATTTAGTCGTTTTCAGCCAATATTTTGGATTTTTGAAAATTTCACTTTTTTGTGAAAATATCCACTAAATGAGGGAATAATATGTGTGAGGGTAACCCAGGAGAGTTCCAAATGTGTGTGGGTAGAATATATATCCCACGGGGGTAAAATTGAAAGAAGTTGAAAACATTTTTTTTATGGACTTAGTCATTTTTCCGGCATTTATCAGACTTTCAGATAGGGGAAATGTCAGTGAGTGTTACGATTTCAGATCCAGAGCGATTCGCCCAATGAGTCCTTGATATTTAGTCGTTTTCAGCCAATTTTCTGAATTTTTGAAAATTTCACTTTTTTGTGAAAATATCCACATGAGGGAATAATATGTGTGAGAGTAGTATATATATCCCACGGGGGTAAAATTGAAAAAAGTTGAAAACATTTTTTTTTTGGACTTAGTCATTTTTCCGGCGTTTATCAGACTTTCAGATAGGGGAAATGTCAGTGAGCGTTCCGATTTCAGTCCCAGAGCGATGCGCCCAATGAGTCCTTGATATTTAGTCGTTTTCAGCCAATATTTTGGATTTTTGAAAATTTCACTTTTTTGTGAAAATATCCACTAAATGAGGGAATAATATGTGTGAGGGTACCCCAGGAGAGTTCCAAATGTGTGTGGGTAGAATATATATCCCACGGGGGTAAAATTGAAAAAAGTTGAAAACATTTTTTTTTTTACTTAGTCATTTTTCCGGCGTTTATCAGACTTTCAGATAGGGGAAATGTCAGTGAGCGTTACGATTTCAGATCCAGAGCGATTCGCCCAATGAGTCCTTGATATTTAGTCGTTTTCAGTCAATTTTCTGGATTTTTGAAAATTTCACTTTTTTGTGAAAATATCCACTAAATGAGGGAATAATATGTGTGAGGGTACCCCAGGAGAGTTCCAAATGTGTGTGGGTAGAATATATATCCCACGGGGGTAAAATTGAAAAAAGTTGCAAAAAAAATTTTTTTTTATACTTAGTCAATTTTCTGCCGTTTATCAGACTTTCAGATAGGGGAAATGTCAGTGAGCGTTCCAATTTCAGTTCCAGAGCGATTCGCCCAATGAGTCTTTGATATTTAGTCGTTTTCAGCCAATATTTTGGATTTTTGAAAATTTCACTTTTTTGTGAAAATATCCACTAAATGAGGGAATAATATGTGTGAGGGTACCCCAGGAGATTTCCAAATGTGTGTCGGTAGAATATATATACCCCGGGGGTAAAATTGAAAAAAGTTGAAAAATATTTTTTTTTGGACTTAGTCATTTTTTCGAGCGTTTATCAGACTTTCAGATAGGGGAAATGTCAGTGAGCGTTCCGATTTCAGTTCCAGAGCGATTCGCCCAATGAGTCCTTGATATTTAGTCGTTTTCAGCTAATATTTTGGATTTTTGAAAATTTCACTTTTTTGTGAAAATATCCACTAAATGAGGGAATAATATGTGTGAGGGTACCCCAGGAGAGTTCCAAATGTGTGTGGGTAGAATATATATCCCGTGGGGGTAAAATTGAAAGAAGTTGAAAACATTTTTTTTATGGACTTAGTCATTTTTCCGGCATTTATCAGACTTTCAGATAGGGGAAATGTCAGTGAGCGTTACGATTTCAGATCCAGAGCGATTCGCCCAATGAGTCCTTGATATTTAGTTGTTTTCAGCCAATTTTCTGGATTTTTGAAAATTTCACTTTTTTGTGAAAATATCCACTAAATGAGGGAATAATATGTGTGAGGGTAGAATATATATCCCACGGGGGTAAAATTGAAAAAAGTTGAAAAAACATTTTTTTTTGGACTTAGTCATTTTTCCGGCGTTTATCAGACTTTCAGATAGGGGAAATGTCAGTGAGCGTTCCGATTTCAGTTCCAGAGCGATTCGCCCAATGAGTCCTTGATATTTAGTCGTTTTCAGCTAATATTTTGGATTTTTGAAAATTTCACTTTTTTGTGAAAATATCCACTAAATGAGGGAATAATATGTGTGAGGGTACCCCAGGAGAGTTCCAAATGTGTGTGGGTAGAATATATATCCCACGGGGGTAAAATTGAAAAAAGTTGAAAACATTTTTTTTTTGGACTTAGTCATTTTTCCGGCGTTTATCAGACTTTCAGATAGGGGAAATGTCTGTGAGCATTCCGATTTCAGTTCCAGAGCGATTCGCCCAATGAGTTCTTGTTATTTAGTTGTTTTCAGCCAATTTTCTGGATTTTTGAAAATTTTACTTTTTTGTGAAAATATCCACTAAATGAGGGAATAATATGTGTGAGGGTAGAATATATATCCCACGGGGGTAAAATTGAAAAAAGTTGAAAAAACATTTTTTTTTGGACTTAGTCATTTTTCCGGTGTTTATCAGACTTTCAGATAGGGGAAATGTCAGTGAGCGTTCCGATTTCAGTTCCAGAGCGATTCGCCCAATGAGTCCTTGATATTTAGTCGTTTTCAGCTAATATTTTGGATTTTTGAAAATTTCACTTTTTTGTGAAAATATCCACTAAATGAGGGAATAATATGTGTGAGGGTACCCCAGGAGAGTTCCAAATGTGTGTGGGTAGAATATATATCCCACGGGGGTAAAATTGAAAAAAGTTGAAAACATTTTTTTTTTGGACTTAGTCATTTTTCCGGCGTTTATCAGACTTTCAGATAGGGGAAATGTCTGTGAGCGTTCCGATTTCAGTTCCAGAGCGATTCGCCCAATGAGTTCTTGTTATTTAGTTGTTTTCAGCCAATTTTCTGGATTTTTGAAAATTTAAATTTTTGGTGAAAATATCCACTAAATGAGGGAATAATATGTGTGAGGGTACCCCAGGAGAGTTCCAAATGTGTGTGGGTAGAATATATATCCCACGGGGGTAAAATTGAAAAAAGTTTAAAAACATTTTCTTTTGGACTTAGTCATTTTTCCGGCGTTTATCAGACTTTCAGATAGGGGAAATGTCAGTGAGCGTTCCAATTTCAGTTCCAGAGCGATTCGCCCAATGAGTCTTTGATATTTAGTAGTTTTCAGCCACTATATTGGATTTTTGAAAATTTCACTTTTTTGTGAAAATATCCACTAAATGAGGGAATAATATGTGTGAGGGTACCCCAGGAGAGTTCCAAATGTGTGTGGGTAGAATATATATCCCACGGGGGTAAAATTGAAAAAAGTTGAAAACATTTTTTTTTGGACTTAATCATTTTTCCGGCGTTTATCAGACTTTCAGATAGGGGAAATGTCAGTGAGCGTTCCGATTTCAGTTCCAGAGCGATTCGCCCAATGAGTCCTTGATATTTTGTCGTTTTCAGCTAATATTTTGGATTTTTGAAAATTTCACTTTTTTGTGAAAATATCCACTAAATGAGGGAATAATATGTGTGAGGGTACCCCAGGAGAGTTCCAAATGTGTGTGGGTAGAATATATATCCCACGGGGGTAAAATTGAAAAAAGTTGAAAACATTTTTTTTTTGGACTTAGTCATTTTTCCGGCGTTTATCAGACTTTCAGAGAGGAGAAATGTCTGTGAGCATTCCGATTTCAGTTCCAGAGCGATTCGCCCAATGAGTTCTTGTTATTTAGTTGTTTTCAGCCAATTTTCTGGATTTTTGAAAATTTTACTTTTTTGTGAAAATGTCCACTAAATGAGGGAATAATATGTGTGAGGGTACCCCAGGAGAGTTCCAAATGTGTGTGGGTAGAATATATATCCCACGGGGGTAAAATTGAAAGAAGTTGAAAACATTTTTTTTATGGACTTAGTCATTTTTCCGACATTTATCAGACTTTCAGATAGGGGAAATGTCAGTGTGCGTTACGATTTCAGATCCAGAGCGATTCGACCAATGAGTCCTTGATATTTAGTCGTTTGCAGCCAATTTTCTGGATTTTTGAAAATTTCACTTTTTTGTGAAAATATCCACTAAATGAGGGAATAATATGTGTGAGGGTACCACAGGAGAGTTCCAAATGTGTTTGGGTAGAATATATATCCCACGGGGGTAGAATTGAAAAAAGTTGCAAAAAAATTTTTTTTTGGACTTAGTCATTTTTCTGGCGTTTATCAGACTTTCAGATAGGGGAAATGTCAGTGAGCGTTCCAATTTCAGTTCCAGAGCGATTCGCCCAATGAGTCTTTGATATTTAGTCGTTTTCAGCCACTATATTGGATTTTTGAAAATTTCACTTTTTTGTGAAAATATCCACTAAATGAGGGAATAATATGTGTGAGGGTACCCCAGGAGAGTTCCAAATGTGTGTGGGTAGAATATATATCCCACGGGGGTAAAATTGAAAAAAGTAGAAAAAAATTATTTTTTGACTTAGTCATTTTTCCGGCGTTTATCAGACTTTCAGGTAGGGGAAATGTCAGTGAGCGTTCCGATTTCAGTTCCAGAGCGATTCGCCCAATGAGTTCTTGATATTTAGTCGTTTTCAGCTAATTTTCTGGATTTTTGAAAATTTCACTTTTTTTGTGAAAATATCCACTAAATGAGGGAATAATATGTGTGAGGATAAAATATATATCCCACGGGGGGAAAAATTGAAAAAAGTTGAAAACATTTTTTTTTGGACTTAGTCATTTTTCTGGCGTTTATCAGACTTTCAGATAGGGGAAATGTCAGTGAGCGTTACAATTTCAGTTCCAGAGCGATTCGCCCAATGAGTCTTTGATATTTAGACGTTTTCAGCCAATATTTTGGATTTTTGAAAATTTCACTTTTTTGTGAAAATATCCACTAAATGAGAGAATAATATGTGTGAGGGTACCCCAGGAGATTTCCAAATGTGTGTGGGCAAAATATATATCCCACGGGGGTAAAATTGAAAAAAGTTTAAAAAATTTTTTTTTTGGACTTAGTCATTTTTCTGGCGTTTATCAGACTTTCAGATTGGGGAAATGTCAGTGAGCGTTCCAATTTCAGTTCCAGAGCGATTCGCCCAATGAGTCTTTGATATTTAGACATTTTCAGCCAATATTTTGGATTTTTGAAAATTTCACTTTTTTGTGAAAATATCCACTAAATGAGGGAATAATATGTGTGAGGGTACCCCAGGAGAGTTCCAAATGTGTGTGGGTAGAATATATATCCCACGGGGGTAAAATTGAAAAAAGTTGAAAAAACATTTTTTTTTGGACTTAGTCATTTTTCCGGCGTTTATCAGACTTTCAGATAGGGGAAATGTCAGTGAGCGTTCCGATTTCAGTTCCAGAGCGATTCGCCCAATGAGTCCTTGATATTTTGTCGTTTTCAGCTAATATTTTGGATTTTTGAAAATTTCACTTTTTTGTGAAAATATCTACTAAATGAGGGAATAATATGTGTGAGGGTACCCCAGGAGAGTTCCAAATGTGTGTGGGTAGAATATATATCCCACGGGGGTAAAATTGAAAAAAGTTGAAAACATTTTTTTTTTGGACTTAGTCATTTTTCCGGCGTTTATCAGACTTTCAGATAGGAGAAATGTCTGTGAGCATTCCGATTTCAGTTCCAGAGCGATTCGCCCAATGAGTTCTTGTTATTTAGTTGTTTTCAGCCAATTTTCTGGATTTTTGAAAATTTTACTTTTTTGTGAAAATATCCACTAAATGAGGGAATAATATGTGTGAGGGTAGAATATATATCCCACGGGGGTAAAATTGAAAGAAGTTGAAAACATTTTTTTTATGGACTTAGTCATTTTTCCGGCATTTATCAGACTTTCAGATAGGGGAAATGTCAGTGAGCGTTCCGATTTCAGTTCCAGAGCGATTCGACCAATGAGTCCTTGATATTTAGTCGTTTGCAGCTAATTTTCTGGATTTTTGAAAATTTCACTTTTTTGTGAAAATATCCACTAAATGAGGGAATAATATGTGTGAGGATAAAATATATATCCCACGGGGATAAAATTGAAAAAAGTTGAAAACATTTTTTTTTGGACTTAGTCATTTTTCCGGCATTTATCAGACTTTCAGATAGGGGAAATGTCAGTGAGCGTTACGATTTCAGATCCAGAGAGATTCGCCCAATGAGTCCTTGATATTTAGTCGTTTTCAGCCAATTTTCTGGATTTTTGAAAATTTTACTTTTTTGTGAAAATATCCACTAAATGAGGGAATAATATGTGTGAGGGTAGAATATATATCCCACGGGGGTAAAATTGAAAAAAGTTGTAAAAACATTTTTTTTTGGACTTAGTCATTTTTCCGGTGTTTATCAGACTTTCAGATAGGGGAAATGTCAGTGAGCGTTCCGATTTCAGTTCCAGAGCGATTCGCCCAATGAGTCCTTGATATTTAGTCGTTTTCAGCTAATGTTTTGGATTTTTGAAAATTTCACTTTTTTGTAAAAATAACCACTAAATGAGGGAATAATATGTGTGAGGGTACCCCAGGAGAGTTCCAAATGTGTGTGGGTAGAATATATATCCCACGGGGGTAAAATTGAAAAAAGTTGAGAACATTTTTTTTTTGGACTTAGTCATTTTTCCGGCGTTTATCAGACTTTCAGATAGGGGAAATGTCTGTGAGCGTTCCGATTTCAGTTCCAGAGCGATTCGCCCAATGAGTTCTTGTTATTTAGTTGTTTTCAGCCAATTTTCTGGATTTTTGAAAATTTAACTTTTTTGTGAAAATATCCACTAAATGAGGGAATAATATGTGTGAGGGTACCCCAGGAGAGTTCCAAATGTGTGTGGGTAGAATATATATCCCACGGGGGTAAAATTGAAAAAAGTTTAAAAACATTTTCTTTTGGACTTAGTCATTTTTCCGGCGTTTATCAGACTTTCAGATAGGGGAAATGTTAATGAGCGTTACGATTTCAGTTCCAAAGCGATTCGCCCAATAAGTCCTTGATATTTAGTTGTTTTCAGCCAATTTTCTGGATTTTTGAAAATTTCACTTTTTTGTGAAAATATCCACTAAATGAGGGAATAATATGTGTGAGGGTACCCCAGGAGAGTTCCAAATGTGTGTGGGTAGAATATATATCCCACTGGGGTAAAATTGAAAAAAGTAGAAAAAAATTAATTTTTGACTTAGTCATTTTTCCGGCGTTTATCAGACTTTCAGATAGGGGAAATGTCAGTGAGCGTTCCGATTTCAAGTCCAGATCAATTCGCCCAATGATTCCTTGATATTTAGTCGTTTTCAGCCAATTTTCTGGATTTTTGAAAATTTCACTTTTTTGTGAAAATATCCACTAAATGAGGGAATAATATGTGTGAGGGTACCCCAGGAGAGTTCCAAATGTGTGTGGGTAGAATATATATCCCACGGGGGTAAAATTGAAAAAAGTAGAAAAAAAATATTTTTTGACTTAGTCATTTTTCCGGCGTTTATCAGACTTTCAGATAGGGGAAATGTCAGTGAGCGTTCCGATTTCAGTTCCAGAGCGATTCGCCCAATGAGTTCTTGATATTTAGTCGTTTTCAGCTAATTTTCTGGATTTTTGAAAATTTCACTTTTTTGTGAAAATATCCACTAAATGAGGGAATAATATGTGTAAGGATAAAATATATATCCCACGGGGGTAAAATTGAAAAAAGTTGAAAACATTTTTTTTTGGACTTAGTCATTTTTCTGGCGTTTATCAGACTTTCAGATAGGGGAAATGTCAATGAGTGTTCCGATTTCAGTTCCAGAGCGATTCGCCCAATAAGTCCTTGATATTTAGTTGTTTTCAGCCAATTTTCTGGATTTTTGAAAATTTCACTTTTTTGTGAAAATATCCACTAAATGAGAGAATAATATGTGTGAGGGTACCCCAGGAGATTTCCAAATGTGTGTGGGTAGAATATATATCCCACGGGGGTAAAATTGAAAAAAGTTGAAAACATTTTTTTTTGGACTTAGTCATTTTTCCGGCGTTTATCAGACTTTCAGATAGGGGAAATGTCAATGAGCGTTACGATTTCAGTTCCAGAGCGATTCGCCCAATAAGTCCTTGATATTTAGTTGTTTTCAGACAATTTTCTGGATTATTGAAAATTTCACTTTTTTGTGAAAATATCCACTAAATGAGGGAATAATATGTGTGAGGGTACCCCAGGAGAGTTCCAAATGTGTGTGGGTAGAATATATATCCCACGGGGGTAAAATTGAAAAAAGTTGAAAAAATTTTTTTTCTGGACTTAGTCATTTTTCCGGCGTTTAGCAGACTTTCAGATAGGGGAAATGTCAGTGAGCGTTCCGATTTCAGTTCCAGAGCGATTTGCCCAATGAGTCCTTGATATTTAGTCGCTTTCAGCCAATTTTCTGGATTTTTGAAAATTTCACTTTTTTTGTGAAAATATCCACTAAATGAGGGAATAATATGTGTGAGGGTAAAACATATATCCCACGGGGGTAAAATTGAAAAAAGTTGAAAACACTTTTTTTTGGACTTAGTCATTTTTCTGGCGTTTATCAGACTTTCAGATAGGGGAAATGTCAGTGAGCGTTCCAATTTCAGTTCCAGAGCGATTCACCCAATGAGTCTTTGATATTTAGAGGTTTTCAGCCAATATTTTGGATTTTTGAAAATGTCACTTTTTTGTGAAAATATCCACTAAATGAGAGAATAATATGTGTGAAGGTACCCCAGGAGAGTTCCAAATGTGTGTGGGTAGAATATATATCCCACGGGGGTAAAATTGAAAAAAGTTGAAAAAATTTTTTTTTGGGACTTAGTCATTTTTCCGGCGTTTATCAGACTTTCAGATAGGGGAAATGTCAGCGAGCTTTCCAATTTCAGTTCCAGAGTGATTCGCCCAATGAGTCCTTGATATTTAGTCGTTTTCAGCCAATGTTTTGGATTTTTGAAAATTTCACTTTTTTGTGAAAATATCCACTAAATGAGAGAATAATATGTGTGAGGATACCCCAGGAGATTTCCAAATGTGTGTGGGTAGAATATATATCCCATGGGGGTAAAATTGAAAAAAGTTGCAAACAAATTTTTTTTTGGACTTAGTCATTTTTCTGCCGTTTATCAGACTTTCAGATAGGCGAAATGTCAGTGAGCGTTCCAATTTCAGTTCCAGAGCGATTCGCCCAATGAGTCCTTGATATTTAGTCGTTTTCAGCTAATATTTTGGATTTTTGAAAATTTCACTTTTTTGTGAAATTATCCACTAAATGAGAGAATAATATGTGTGAGGGTACCCCAGGAGATTTCCAAATGTGTGTGGGTAGAATATATATCTCACGGGGGTAAAATTGAAAAAAGTTTAAAAAATTTTTTTTTTGGACTTAGTCATTTTTCCGGCATTTATCAGACTTTCAGATAGGGGAAATGTCAGTGAGCGTTCCAATTTCAGTTCCAGAGCGATTCGCCCAATGAGTCTTTGATATTTAATCGTTTTCAGACAATATTTTGGATTTTTGAAAATTTCACTTTTTTGTGAAAATATCCACTAAATGAGGGAATAATATGTGTGAGGGTACCCCAGGAGAGTTCCAAATGTGTGTGGGTAGAATATATATCCCATGGGGGTAAAATTGAAAAAAGTTGCAAACAAATTTTTTTTGGACTTAGTCATTTTTCTGCCGTTTATCAGACTTTCAGATAGGGGAAATGTCAGTGAGCGTTCCAATTTCAGTTCCAGAGCGATTCGCCCAATGAATCTTTGATATTTAGTCGATTTCAGCCAATATTTTGGATTTTTGAAAATTTCACTTTTTTGTGAAAGTATCCACTAAATGAGGGAATAATATGTGTCATGGTACCCCAGGAGAGTTCCAAATGTGTGTGGGTAGAATATATATCCCACGGGGGTAAATTGAAAGAAGTTGAAAACATTTTTTTTATGGACTTAGTCATTTTTCCGGCGTTTATCAGACTTTCAGATAGGGGAAATGTCAGTGAGTGTTCCGATTTCAATTCCAGAGCGATTCGCCCACTGATTCCTTGATATTTAGTCGTCTTCAGCCAATTTTCTGGATTTTTGAAAATTTCACTTTTTTGTGAAAATATCCACTAAATGAGGGAATAATATGTGTGAGGGTAGAATATATATCCCACGGGGGTAAAATTGAAAAAAGTTGAAAAAACATTTTTTTTTGGACTTAGTCATTTTTCCGGCGTTTATCAGACTTTCAGATAGGGGAAATGTCAGTGAGCATTCCGATTTCAGTTCCAGAGCGATTCACCCAATGAGTCCTTGATATTTAGTCATTTTCAGCTAATATTTTGGATTTTTGAAAATTTCACTTTTTTGTGAAAATATCCACTAAATGAGGGAATAATATGTGTGAGGGTACCCCAGGAGAGTTCCAAATGTGTGTGGGTAGAATATATATCCCACGGGGGTAAAATTGAAAAAAGTTTAAAAAATTTTTTTTTTTGACTTAGTCATTTTTCCGGCGTTTCTCAGACTTTCAGATAGGGGAAATGTCAATGAGCATTCCGATTTCAGTTCCAGAGCGATTCGCCCAATACGTCCTTGATATTTAGTTTTCAGCCAATTTTCTGGATTTTTGAAAATTTCACTTTTTTGTGAAAATATCCACTAAATGAGGGAATAATATGTGTGAGGGTACCCCAGGAGAGTTCCAAATGTGTGTGTGTAGAATATATATCCCACGGGGGTAAAATTGAAAAAAGTTGAAAAACATTATTTTTGGGACTTAGTAATTTTTCCGGCGTTTATCAGACTTTCAGATAGGGGAAATGTCAGTGAGCATTCCGATTTCAATTCCAGAGCGATTCGCCCAATGATTCCTTGATATTTAGTCGTTTTCAGCCAATTTTCTGGATTTTTGAAAATTTCACTTTTTTGTGAAAATATCCACTAAATGAGGGAATAATATGTGTGAGGGCACCCCAGGAGAGTTCCAAATGTGTGTGGGTAGAATATATATCCCACGGGGGTAAAATTGAAAAAAGTTGAAAACATTTTTTTTATGGACTTAGTCATTTTTCCGGCGTTTATCAGACTTTCAGATAGGGAAAATGTCAGTGAGCGTTCTGATTTCAGTCCCAGAGTGATTCGCCCAATGAGTCCTTGATATTTAGTCGTTTTCAGCCAATTTTCTGGATTTTTGAAAATTTCACTTTTTTGTGAAAATATCCACTAAATGAGGGAATAATATGTGTGAGGGTACCCCAGGAGAGTTCCAAATGTGTGTGGGTAGAATATATATCCAACGGGGGTAAAATTGAAAAAAGTTGAAAAAAATTTTTTTTTGGACTTAGTCATTTTTCTGGCGTTTATCAGACTTTCAGATAGGGCAAAAGTCAGTGAGCATTACGATTTCAGATACAGAGCGATTCGCATAAATGAGTCCTTTGATATTTATTCGTTTTCAGCCAATTTTCTGGATTTTTGAAAATTTCACTTTTTTGTGAAAATATCCACTAAATGAGGGAATAATATGTGTGAGGGTAGAATATATATCCCACGGGGGTAAAATTGAAAAAAGTTGAAAACATTTTTTTTTGGACTTAGTCATTTTTTCTGCGTTTAACAGACTTTCAGATAGGGGAAATGTCAGTGAGCATTCCGATTTCAGTTCCAGAGCGATTCGCCCAATGAGTCCTTGATATTTAGTTGCTTTCAGCCAATTTTCTGGATTTTTGAAAATTTCACTTTTTTGTGAAAATATCCACTAAATGAGGGAATAATATGTGTGAGGGTACTCCAGGAGAGTTCCAAATGTGTGTGGGTAGAATATATATCCCACGGGGTAAAATTGAAAAAAGTTGAAAAAAATTATTTTTGGGACTTAGTAATTTTTCCTGCGTTTATCAGACTTTCAGATAGGGGAAATGTCAGTGAGAGTTCCAATTTCAATTCCAGAACGATTCGCCCAATGAGTCCTTGATATTTAGTCGTTTTCAGCCAAGTTCTGGATTTTTGAAAATTTCACTTTTTTGTGAAAATATCCACTAAATGAGGGAATAATATGTGTGAGGGTAGAATATATATCCCACGGGGGTAAAATTGAAAAAAGTTGAAAACATTTTTTTTTGGACTTAGTCATTTTTTCTGCGTTTAACAGACTTTCAGATAGGGGAAATGTCAGTGAGCATTCCGATTTCAGTTCCAGAGCGATTCGCCCAATGAGTCCTTGATATTTAGTTGCTTTCAGCCAATTTTCTGGATTTTTGAAAATTTCACTTTTTTGTGAAAATATCCACTAAATGAGGGAATAATATGTGTGAGGGTACTCCAGGAGAGTTCCAAATGTGTGTGGGTAGAATATATATCCCACGGGGTAAAATTGAAAAAAGTTGAAAAAAATTATTTTTGGGACTTAGTAATTTTTCCTGCGTTTATCAGACTTTCAGATAGGGGAAATGTCAGTGAGAGTTCCAATTTCAATTCCAGAACGATTCGCCCAATGAGTCCTTGATATTTAGTCGTTTTCAGCCAAGTTCTGGATTTTTGAAAATTTCACTTTTTTGTGAAAATATCCACTAATTGAGGAAATAATATGTGTGAGGGTACCCCAGGAGAGTTCCAAATGTGTGTGGGTACAATATATATCCCACGGGGGTAAAATTGAAAAAAGTTGAAAACATTTTTTTTATGGACTTAGTCATTTTTCTGGCGTTTGTCAGACTTTCAGATAGGGAAAATGTCAGTGAGCATTCTGATTTCAGATCCAGAGCGATTCGCCGAATGAGTCCTTGATATTTAGTCGTTTTCAGCCAATTTTCTGGATTTTGGAAAATTTAACTTTTTTGTAAAAATATCCACTAATTGAGGAAATAATATGTGTGAGGGTAACCCAGGAGAGTTCCAAATGTGTGTGGGTAGAATATATATCCCACGGGGGAAAAATTGAAAAAAGTTGAAAACATTTTTTTTATGGACTTAGTCATTTTTCTGGCGTTTGTCAGACTTTCAGATAGGGAAAATGTCAGTGAGCGTTCTGATTTCAGTCCCAGAGCGATTCGCCGAATGAGTCCTTGATATTTAGTCATTTTCAAACAATATTTTGGATTTTTCAAAATTTCACTTTTATGTGAAAATATCCACTAAATGGGGGAATAATATGTGTGAGGGTAGAATATATATCCCACGGGGGTAAAATTGAAAAAAGTTGAAAAAACATATTTTTTGGACTTAGTCATTTTTCCGGCGTTTATCAGAATTTCAGAAAGGGGAAATGTCAGTGAGCGTTCCGATTTCAGTTCCAGAGCGATTCGCCCAATGAGTCCTTGATATTTAGTCGTCTTCAGCTAATATTTTGGATTTTTGAAAATTTCACTTTTTTGTGAAAATATCCACTAAATGAGGGAATAATATGTGTGAGGGTACCCCAGGAGAGTTCCAAATGTGTGTGGGTAGAATATATATCCCACGGGGGTAAAATTGAAAAAAGTTGAAAACATCTTTTTTTTGGACTTAGTCATTTTTCCGGCATTTATCAGACTTTCAGATAGGGGAAATGTCTGTGAGCGTTCCGATTTGAGTTCCAGAGCGATTCGCCCAATGTGCTCTTGTTATTTAGTTGTTTTCAGCCAATTTTCTGGATTTTTGAAAATTTCACTTTTTTGTGAAAATATCCACTAAATGAGGGAATAATATGTGTGAGGGTACCCCAGGAGAGTTCCAAATGTGTGTGGGTAGAATATATATCCCACAGGGGTAAAATTGAAAAAAGTTTAAACAATTTTTTTTCTGGACTTAGTCATTTTTCCGGCGTTTATCAGACTTTCAGATAGGGGAAATATCAGTGATCGTTCCGATTTCAGTTCCAGAGCGATTTGCCCAATGAGTCCTTTATATTTAGTCGCTTTCAGCCAATTTTCTGGATTTTTGAAAAATTCACTTTTTTGTGAAAATATCCACTAAATGAGGGAATAATATGTGTGAGGGTAGAATATATATCCCACGGGGGTAAAATTGAAAAAAGTTGAAAAGATTTTTTTTTGGACTTAGTCATTTTTCCGGCTTTTATCAGACTTTCAGATAGGGGAAATGTCAGTGAGCGTTCCGATTTCAATTCCAGAACGATTCTCCCATTGAGTCCTTGATATTTAGTAGTTTTCAGCCAATTTTCTGGATTTTTGAAAATTTCACTTTTTTGTAAAAATATCCACTAAATGAGGGAATAATATGTGTGAGGGTACCCAGGAGAGTTCCAAATGTGTGTGTGTAGAATATATATCCCACGGGGGTAAAATTGAATAAAAGTTGAAAACATTTTTTTTTTGGACTTAGTCATTTTTTCTGCGTTTAACAGACTTTCAGATAGGGGAAATGTCAGTGAGCGTTCCGATTTCAGTTCCAGAGCGATTCGCCCAATGAGTCCTTGATATTTAGTCGTTTTCAGCTAATATTTTGGATTTTTGAAAATTTCACTTTTTTGTGAAAATATCCACTAAATGAGGGAATAATATGTGTGAGGGTACACCAGGAGAGTTCCAAATGTGTGTGGGTAGAATATATATCCCACGGGGGTAAAATTGAAAAAAGTTGAAAACATTTTTTTTATGGACTTAGTCATTTTTCCGGCGTTTATCAGACTTTCAGATAGGGGAAATGTCAGTGAGCGTTACGATTTCAGATCCAGAGCGATTCGCCCAATGAGTCCTTGATATTTAGTCGTTTTCAGCCAATTTTCTGGATTTTTGAAAATTTCACTTTTTTTGTGAAAATATCCACTAATTGAGGAAATAATATGTGTGAGGGTACCCCAGGAGAGTTCCAAATGTGTGTGGGTATAATATATATCCCACGGGGGTAAAATTGAAAAAAGTTGAAAACATCTTTTTTTTGGACTTAGTCATTTTTCCGGCATTTATCAGACTTTCAGATAGGGGAAATATCAGTGATCGTTCCGATTTGACTTCCAGAGCGATTCGCCCAATGTGTTCTTGTTATTTAGTTGTTTTCAGCCAATTTTCTGGATTTTTGAAAATTTCACTTTTTTGTGAAAATATCCACTAAATGAGGGAATAATATGTGTGAGGGTACCCCAGGAGAGTTCCAAATGTGTGTGGGTAGAATATATATCCCACAGGGGTAAAATTGAAAAAAGTTTAAACAATTTTTTTTCTGGACTTAGTCATTTTTCCGGCGTTTATCAGACTTTCAGATAGGGGAAATATCAGTGATCGTTCCGATTTCAGTTCCAGAGCGATTTGCCCAATGAGTCCTTTTTATTTAGTCGCTTTCAGCCAATTTTCTGGATTTTTGAAAAATTCACTTTTTTGTGAAAATATCCACTAAATGAGGGAATAATATGTGTGAGGGTAGAATATATATCCCACGGGGCTAAAATTGAAAAAAGTTGAAAAGATTTTTTTTTGGACTTAGTCATTTTTCCGGCTTTTATCAGACTTTCAGATAGGGGAAATGTCAGTGAGCGTTCTGATTTCAGATCCAGAGCGATTCGCCGAATGAGTCCTTGATATTTAGTCGTTTTCAGCCAATTTTCTGGATTTTTGAAAATTTCACTTTTTTTGTGAAAATATCCACTAATTGAGGAAATAATATGTGTGAGGGTAACCCAGGAGAGTTCCAAATGTGTGTGGGTAGAATATATATCCCACGGGGGTAAAATTGAAAAAAGTTGAAAACATTTTTTTTATGGACTTAGTCATTTTTCTGGCGTTTGTCAGACTTTCAGATAGGGAAAATGTCAGTGAGCGTTCTGATTTCAGATCCAGAGCGATTCGCCGAATGAGTCCTTGATATTTAGTCGTTTTCAGCCAATTTTCTGGATTTTTGAAAATTTCACTTTTTTTGTGAAAATATCCACTAAATGAGGGAATAATATGTGTGAGGGTAACCCAGGAGAGTTCCAAATGTGTGTGGGTAGAATATATATCCAACGGGGGTAAAATTGAAAAAAGTTGAAAACATTTTTTTTATGGACTTAGTCATTTTTCCGGCGTTTATCAGACTTTCAGATAGGGGAAATGTCAGTGAGCGTTACGATTTCAGATCCAGAGCGATTCGCCCAATGAGTTCTTGATATTTAGTCGTTTTCAGACAATATTTTGGATTTTTGAAAATGTCACTTTTTTGTGAAAATATCCACTAAATGAGGGAATAATATGTGTGAGGGTAGAATATATATCCCACGGGGGTAAAATTGAAAAAAGTTGAAAACATCTTTTTTTGGACTTAGTCATTTTTCCGGCGTTTATCAGACTTTCAGATAGGGGAAATGTCAGTGAGCGTTCCGATTTCAATTCCAGAACGATTCGCCCAATGAGTCCTTGATATTTAGTCGTTTTCAGCCAATTTTCTGGATTTTGGAAAATTTAACTTTTTTGTGAAAATATCCACTAATTGAGGAAATAATATGTGTGAGGGTAACCCAGGAGAGTTCCAAATGTGTGTGGGTAGAATATATATCCCACGGGGGAAAAATTGAAAAAAGTTGAAAACATTTTTTTTATGGACTTAGTCATTTTTCTGGCGTTTGTCAGACTTTCAGATAGGGAAAATGTCAGTGAGCGTTCTGATTTCAGTCCCAGAGCGATTCGCCGAATGAGTCCTTGATATTTAGTCATTTTCAAACAATATTTTGGATTTTTCAAAATTTCACTTTTTTGTGAAAATATCCACTAAATGGGGGAATAATATGTGTGAGGGTAGAATATATATCCCACGGGGGTAAAATTGAAAAAAGTTGAAAAAACATATTTTTTGGACTTATTCATTTTTCCGGCGTTTATCAGACTTTCAGAAAGGGGAAATGTCAGTGAGCGTTCCGATTTCAGTTCCAGAGCGATTCGCCCAATGAGTCCTTGATATTTAGTCGTCTTCAGCTAATATTTTGGATTTTTGAAAATTTCACTTTTTTGTGAAAATATCCACTAAATGAGGGAATAATATGTGTGAGGGTACCCCAGGAGAGTTCCAAATGTGTGTGGGTAGAATATATATCCCACAGGGGTAAAATTGAAAAAAGTTTAAACAATTTTTTTTCTGGACTTACTCATTTTTCCGGCGTTTATCAGACTTTCAGATAGGGGAAATATCAGTGATCGTTCCGATTTCAGTTCCAGAGCGATTTGTCCAATGAGTCCTTTATATTTAGTCGCTTTCAGCCAATTTTCTGGATTTTTGAAAAATTCACTTTTTTGTGAAAATATCCACTAAATGAGGGAATAATATTTGTGAGGGTAGAATATATATCCCACGGGGGTAAAATTGAAAAAAGTTGAAAAGATTTTTTTTTGGACTTAGTCATTTTTCTGGCATTGATCAGACTTTCAGATAGGGGAAATGTCAGTGAGCATTCCGATTTCAGTTCCAGAGCGATTCGACCAATGAGTCCTTGATATTTAGTTGTTTTCAGCCAATTTTTTGGATTTTTGAAAATTTCACTTTTTTGTGAAAATATCCACTAAATGAGGGAATAATATGTGTGAGGGTAGAATATATATCCCACGGGGGTAAAATTGAAAAAAGTTGCAAAAAAATTTTTTTTTGGACTTAGTCATTTTCCCGGCGTTTATCAGACTTTCAGATAGGGGAAATGTCAGTGAGCGTTACGATTTCAGATCCAGAGCGATTCGCCCAATGAGTCCTTGATATTTAGTCGTTTTCAGTCAATATTTTGGATTTTTGAAAATGTCACTTTTTTGTGAAAATATCCACTAAATGAGAGAATAATATGAGTGAGGGTACCCCAGGAGATTTCCAAATGTGTGTGGGTAGAATATATATCCCACGGGGGTAAAATTGAAAAAAGTTGAAAAACTTTTTTTTGGACTTTGTCATTTTTTCCGGCGTTTATCAGACTTTCAGATAGGGGATATATCAGTGAGCGTTCCGATTTCAGTTCCTGAGCGATTCACCCAATGAGTCCTTGATATTTAGTCGTTTTCAGTCAATTTTCTGTATTTTTGAAAATTTCACTTTTTTGTGAAAATATCCACTAAATGAGGGAATAATATATGTGAGGGTAGAATATATATCCCACGGGGGTAAAATTGAAAAAAGTTGAAAAAACATTTTTTTTTGGACTTAGTCATTTTTCCAGCGTTTATCAGACTTTCAGATAGGGTAAATGTCAGTGAGCGTTCCAATTTCAGTTCCAGAGCGATTCGCCCAATGAGTCCTTGATATTTAGTCGTTTTCAGCTAATATTTTGGATTTTTGAAAATTTCACTTTTTTGTGAAAATATCCACTAATTGAGGAAATAATGTGTGTGAGGGTACCCCAGGAGAGTTCCAAATGTGTGTGGGTATAATATATATCCCACGGGGGTAAAATTGAAAAAAGTTGAAAACATTTTTTTTATGGACTTAGTCATTTTTCCGGCGTTTATCAGACTTTCAGATAGGGGAAATGTCAGTGAGCGTTATGATTTCAGATCCAAAGCGATTCGCCCAATGAGTCCTTGATATTTAGTCGTTTTCAGCCAATTTTCTGGATTTTTGAAAATTTCACTTTTTTTGTGAAAATATCCACTAATTGAGGAAATAATATGTGTGAGGGTACCCCAGGAGAGTTCCAAATGTGTGTGGGTATAATATATATCCCACGGGGGTAAAATTGAAAAAAGTTGAAAACATTTTTTTTATGGACTTAGTCATTTTTCCGGCGTTTATCAGACTTTCAGATAGGGGAAATGTCAGTGAGCATTACGATTTCAGATCCAGAGCGATTCACCCAATGAGTCCTTGATATTTAGTTGTTTTCAGCCAATTTTCTGGATTTTTGTAAATTTCACATTTTTGTGAAAATATCCACTAAATGAGGGAATAATATGTGTGAGGGTACCCCAGGAGAGTTCCAAATGTGTGTGGGTATAATATATATCCCACGGGGGTAAAATTGAAAAAAGTTGAAAACATTTTTTTTATGGACTTAGTCATTTTTCCGGCGTTTATCAGACTTTCAGATAGGGGAAATGTCAGTGAGCTTTCCAATTTCAGTTCCAGAGCGATTCGTCCAATGAGTCCTTGATATTTAGTCGTTTTCCGCCAATATTTTGGATTTTTGAAAATTTCACTTTTTTGTGAAAATATCCACTAAATGAGGGAATAATATGTGTGAGGGTACCCCAGGAGAGTTCCAAATGTGTGTGGGTAGAATATATATCCCACGGGGGTAAAATTGAAAAAAGTTGAAAACATTTTTTTTTGGACTTAGTCATTTTTCCAGCGTTTATCAGACTTTCAGATAGGGTAAATGTCAGTGAGCGTTCCAATTTCAGTTCCAGAGCGATTCGCCCAATGAGTCCTTGATATTTAGTCGTTTTCAGCTAATATTTTGGATTTTTGAAAATTTCACTTTTTTGTGAATATATCCACTAAATGAGGGAATAATATGTGTGAGGGTACCCCAGGAGAGTTCCAAATGTGTGTGGGTAGAATATATATCCCACGGGGGTAAAATTGAAAAAAGTTGAAAACATTTTTTTTTGGACTTAGTCATTTTTCTAGCGTTTATCAGACTTTCAGATAGGGTAAATGTCAGTGAGCGTTCCAATTTCAGTTCCAGAGCGATTCGCCCAATGAGTCCTTGATATTTAGTCGTTTTCAGCTATTATTTTGGATTTTTGAAAATTTCACTTTTTTGTGAAAATATCCACTAAATGAGGGAATAATATGTGTGAGGGTACCCCAGGAGAGTTCCAAATCTGTGTGGGTAGAATATATATCCCACGGGGGTAAAATTGAAAAAAGTTGAAAACATTTTTTTTATGGACTTAGTCATTTTTTCGGCGTTTATCAGACTTTCAGATAGGGGAAATGTCAGTGAGCATTACGATTTCAGATACAGAGCGATTCGCATAAATGAGTCCTTTGATATTTATTCGTTTTCAGCCAATTTTCTGGATTTTTGAAAATTTCACTTTTTTGTGAAAATATCCACTAAATGAGGGAATAATATGTGTGAGGGTAGAATATATATCCCACAGGGGTAAAATTGAAAAAAGTTTAAAAAAAATTTTTTTCTGGACTTAGTCATTTTTCCGGCGTTTATCAGACTTTCAGATAGGGGAAATGTCAGTGAGCGTTCCAATTTCAGTTCCAGAGCGATTCGCCCAATGAGTCCTTGATATTTAGTCGTTTTCAGTCAATTTTCTGGATTTTTGAAAATTTCACTTTTTTGTGAAAATATCCACTAAATGAGGGAATAATATGTGTGATGGTAGAATATATATCCCACGGGGGTAAAATTGAAAAAAGTTGAAAAAACATTTTTTTTTGGACTTAGTCATTTTTCCAGCGTTTATCAGACTTTCAGATAGGGTAAATGTCAGTGAGCGTTCCAATTTCAGTTCCAGAGCGATTCGCCCAATGAGTCCTTGATATTTAGTCGTTTTCAGCTAATATTTTGGATTTTTGAAAATTTCACTTTTTTGTGAAAATATCCACTAAATGAGGGAATAATATGTGTGAGGGTAGAATATATATCCCACGGGGGTAAAATTGAAAAAAGTTGCAAAAAAATTTTTTTTTGGACTTAGTCATTTTCCCGGCGTTTATCAGACTTTCAGATAGGGGAAATGTCAGTGAGCGTTACGATTTCAGATCCAGAGCGATTCGCCCAATGAGTCCTTGATATTTAGTCGTTTTCAGTCAATATTTTGGATTTTTGAAAATGTCACTTTTTTGTGAAAATATCCACTAAATGAGAGAATAATATGAGTGAGGGTACCCCAGGAGATTTCCAAATGTGTGTGGGTAGAATATATATCCCACGGGGGTAAAATTGAAAAAAGTTGAAAAACTTTTTTTTGGACTTTGTCATTTTTTCCGGCGTTTATCAGACTTTCAGATAGGGGATATATCAGTGAGCGTTCCGATTTCAGTTCCTGAGCGATTCACCCAATGAGTCCTTGATATTTAGTCGTTTTCAGTCAATTTTCTGTATTTTTGAAAATTTCACTTTTTTGTGAAAATATCCACTAAATGAGGGAATAATATATGTGAGGGTAGAATATATATCCCACGGGGGTAAAATTGAAAAAAGTTGAAAAAACATTTTTTTTTGGACTTAGTCATTTTTCCAGCGTTTATCAGACTTTCAGATAGGGTAAATGTCAGTGAGCGTTCCAATTTCAGTTCCAGAGCGATTCGCCCAATGAGTCCTTGATATTTAGTCGTTTTCAGCTAATATTTTGGATTTTTGAAAATTTCACTTTTTTGTGAAAATATCCACTTATTGAGGAAATAATGTGTGTGAGGGTACCCCAGGAGAGTTCCAAATGTGTGTGGGTATAATATATATCCCACGGGGGTAAAATTGAAAAAAGTTGAAAACATTTTTTTTATGGACTTAGTCATTTTTCCGGCGTTTATCAGACTTTCAGATAGGGGAAATGTCAGTGAGCGTTATGATTTCAGATCCAAAGCGATTCGCCCAATGAGTCCTTGATATTTAGTCGTTTTCAGCCAATTTTCTGGATTTTTGAAAATTTCACTTTTTTTGTGAAAATATCCACTAATTGAGGAAATAATATGTGTGAGGGTACCCCAGGAGAGTTCCAAATGTGTGTGGGTATAATATATATCCCACGGGGGTAAAATTGAAAAAAGTTGAAAACATTTTTTTTATGGACTTAGTCATTTTTCCGGCGTTTATCAGACTTTCAGATAGGGGAAATGTCAGTGAGCTTTCCAATTTCAGTTCCAGAGCGATTCGTCCAATGAGTCCTTGATATTTAGTCGTTTTCCGCCAATATTTTGGATTTTTGAAAATTTCACTTTTTTGTGAAAATATCCACTAAATGAGGGAATAATATGTGTGAGGGTACCCCAGGAGAGTTCCAAATGTGTGTGGGTAGAATATATATCCCACGGGGGTAAAATTGAAAAAAGTTGAAAACATTTTTTTTTGGACTTAGTCATTTTTCCAGCGTTTATCAGACTTTCAGATAGGGTAAATGTCAGTGAGCGTTCCAATTTCAGTTCCAGAGCGATTCGCCCAATGAGTCCTTGATATTTAGTCGTTTTCAGCTAATATTTTGGATTTTTGAAAATTTCACTTTTTTGTGAATATATCCACTAAATGAGGGAATAATATGTGTGAGGGTACCCCAGGAGAGTTCCAAATGTGTGTGGGTAGAATATATATCCCACGGGGGTAAAATTGAAAAAAGTTGAAAACATTTTTTTTTGGACTTAGTCATTTTTCCAGCGTTTATCAGACTTTCAGATAGGGTAAATGTCAGTGAGCGTTCCAATTTCAGTTCCAGAGCGATTCGCCCAATGAGTCCTTGATATTTAGTCGTTTTCAGCTATTATTTTGGATTTTTGAAAATTTCACTTTTTTGTGAAAATATCCACTAAATGAGGGAATAATATGTGTGAGGGTACCCCAGGAGAGTTCCAAATCTGTGTGGGTAGAATATATATCCCACGGGGGTAAAATTGAAAAAAGTTGAAAACATTTTTTTTATGGACTTAGTCATTTTTTCGGCGTTTATCAGACTTTCAGATAGGGGAAATGTCAGTGAGCATTACGATTTCAGATACAGAGCGATTCGCATAAATGAGTCCTTTGATATTTATTCGTTTTCAGCCAATTTTCTGGATTTTTGAAAATTTCACTTTTTTGTGAAAATATCCACTAAATGAGGGAATAATATGTGTGAGGGTAGAATATATATCCCACAGGGGTAAAATTGAAAAAAGTTTAAAAAAAATTTTTTTCTGGACTTAGTCATTTTTCCGGCGTTTATCAGACTTTCAGATAGGGGAAATGTCAGTGAGCGTTCCAATTTCAGTTCCAGAGCGATTCGCCCAATGAGTCCTTGATATTTAGTCGTTTTCAGTCAATTTTCTGGATTTTTGAAAATTTCACTTTTTTGTGAAAATATCCACTAAATGAGGGAATAATATGTGTGATGGTAGAATATATATCCCACGGGGGTAAAATTGAAAAAAGTTGAAAAAACATTTTTTTTTGGACTTAGTCATTTTTCCAGCGTTTATCAGACTTTCAGATAGGGTAAATGTCAGTGAGCGTTCCAATTTCAGTTCCAGAGCGATTCGCCCAATGAGTCCTTGATATTTAGTCGTTTTCAGCTAATATTTTGGATTTTTGAAAATTTCACTTTTTTGTGAAACTATCCACTAAATGAGGGAATAATATGTGTGAGGGTACCCCAGGAGAGTTCCAAATGTGTGTGGGTAGAATATATATCCCACGGGGGTAAAATTGAAAAAAGTTGAAAACATTTTTTTTTGGACTTAGTCATTTTTCCAGCGTTTATCAGACTTTCAGATAGGGTAAATGTCAGTGAGCATTCCAATTTCAGTTCCAGAGCGAATCGCCCAATGAGTCCTTGATATTTAGTCGTTTTCAGCTAATATTTTGGATTTTTGAAAATTTCACTTTTTTGTGAAAATATCCACTAAATGAGGGAATAATATGTGTGAGGGTACCCCAGGAGAGTTCCAAATGTGTGTGGGTAGAATATATATCCCACGGGGGTAAAATTGAAAAAAGTTGAAAACATTTTTTTTATGGACTTAGTCATTTTTCCGGCGTTTATCAGACTTTCAGATAGGGGAAATGTCAGTGAGCATTATGATTTCAGATACAGAGCGATTCGCATAAATGAGTCCTTTGATATTTAGTCGTTTTCAGCCAATTTTCTAGATTTTTGAAAATTTCACTTTTTTGTGAAAATATCCACTAAATGAGGGAATAATATGTGTGAGGGTAGAATATATATCCCACGGGGGTAAAATTGAAAAAAGTTGCAAAAAAAAATTTTTTTTTGGACTTAGTCATTTTCCCGGCGTTTATCAGACTTTCAGATAGGGGAAATGTCAGTGAGCGTTCCGATTTCAGTTCCAGAGCGATTCGCCCAATGAGTCCTTGATATTTAGTCGTTTTCAGTCAATTTTCTGTATTTTTGAAAATTTCACTTTTTTGTGAAAATATCCACTAAATGAGGGAATAATATATGTGAGGGTAGAATATATATTCCACGAGGGTAAAATTGAAAAAAGTTGAAAAAACATTTTTTTTTGGACTTAGTCATTTTCCCGGCGTTTATCAGACTTTCAGATAGGGGAAATGTCAGTGAGCGTTCCGATTTCAGTTCCAGAGCGATTCGCCCAATGAGTCCTTGATATTTAGTCGTTTTCAGCCAATTTTCTGGATTTTTGAAAATTTCACTTTTTTTGTGAAAATATCCACTAATTGAGGAAATAATATGTGTGAGGGTACCCCAGGAGAGTTCCAAATGTGTGTGGGTATAATATATATCCCACGGGGGTAAAATTGAAAAAAGTTGAAAACATTTTTTTTATGGACTTAGTCATTTTTCCGGCGTTTATCAGACTTTCAGATAGGGGAAATGTCAGTGAGCATTACGATTTCAGATCCAGAGCGATTCACCCAATGAGTCCTTGATATTTAGTTGTTTTCAGCCAATTTTCTGGATTTTTGAAAATTTCACTTTTTTGTGAAAATATCCACTAAATGAGGGAATAATATGTGTGAGGGTACCCCAGGAGAGTTCCAAATGTGTGTGGGTATAATATATATCCCACGGGGGTAAAATTGAAAAAAGTTGAAAACATTTTTTTTATGGACTTAGTCATTTTTCCGGCGTTTATCAGACTTTCAGATAGGGGAAATGTCAGTGAGCTTTCCAATTTCAGTTCCAGAGCGATTCGCCCAATGAGTCCTTGATATTTAGTCGTTTTCCGCCAATATTTTGGATTTTTGAAAATTTCACTTTTTTGTGAAAATATCCACTAAATGAGGGAATAATATGTGTGAGGGTACCCCAGGAGAGTTCCAAATGTGTGTGGGTAGAATATATATCACACAGGGGTAAAATTGAAAAAAGATGAAAAAAATTTTTTTTTGGACTTAGTCATTTTTCTGGCATTTATCAGACTTTCAGATAGGGGAAATGTCAGTGAGCATTCCGATTTCAGTTCCAGAGCGATTCGACCAATGAGTCCTTGATATTTAGTTGTTTTCAGCCAATTTTTTGGATTTTTGAAAATTTTACTTTTTTGTGAAAATATCCACTAAATGAGGGAATAATATGTGTGAGGGTAGAATATATATCCCACGGGGGTAAAATTGAAAAAAGTTGCAAAAATAATTTTTTTTTGGACTTAGTCATTTTTCCAGCGTTTATCAGACTTTCAGATAGGGTAAATGTCAGTGAGCGTTCCAATTTCAGTTCCAGAGCGATTCGCCCAATGAGTCCTTGATATTTAGTCGTTTTCAGCTAATATTTTGGATTTTTGAAAATTTCACTTTTTTGTGAAAATATCCACTAAATGAGGGAATAATATGTGTGAGGGTACCCCAGGAGAGTTCCAAATGTGTGTGGGTAGAATATATATCCCACGGGGGTAAAATTGAAAAAAGTTGAAAACATTTTTTTTTGGACTTAGTCATTTTTCCAGCGTTTATCAGACTTTCAGATAGGGTAAATGTCAGTGAGCGTTCCAATTTCAGTTCCAGAGCGATTCGCCCAATGAGTCCTTGATATTTAGTCGTTTTCAGCTAATATTTTGGATTTTTGAAAATTTCACTTTTTTGTGAAAATATCCACTAAATGAGGGAATAATATGTGTGAGGGTACCCCAGGAGAGTTCCAAATGTGTGTGGGTAGAATATATATCCCACGGGGGTAAAATTGAAAAAAGTTGAAAACATTTTTTTTATGGACTTAGTCATTTTTCCGGCGTTTATCAGACTTTCAGATAGGGGAAATGTCAGTGAGCATTACGATTTCAGATACAGAGCGATTCGCATAAATGAGTCCTTTGATATTTAGTCGTTTTCAGCCAATTTTCTGGATTTTTGAAAATTTCACTTTTTTGTGAAAATATCCACTAAATGAGGGAATAATATGTGTGAGGGTAGAATATATATCCCACAGGGGTAAAATTGAAAAAAGTTTAAAAAATTTTTTTTTCTGGACTTAGTCATTTTTCCGGCGTTTATCAGATTTTCAGATAGGGGAAATGTCAGTGAGCTTTCCAATTTCAGTTCCAGAGCGATTCGCCCAATGAGTCCTTGATATTTAGTTATTTTCAGCCAATATTTTGGATTTTTGAAAATTTCACTGTTTTGTGAAAATATCCACTAAATGAGGGAATAATATGTGTGATGGTAGAATATATATCCCACGGGGGTAAAATTGAAAAAAGTTGAAAAAACAATTTTTTTTGGACTTAGTCATTTTTCCAGCGTTTATCAGACTTTCAGATAGGGTAAATGTCAGTGAGCTTTCCAATTTCAGTTCCAGAGCGATTCGCCCAATGAGTCCTTGATATTTAGTCGTTTTCAGCTAATATTTTGGATTTTTGAAAATTTCACTTTTTTGTGAAAATATCCACTAAATGAGGGAATAATATGTGTGAGGGTACCCCAGGAGAGTTCCAAATGTGTGTGGGTAGAATATATATCCCACGGGGCTAAAATTGAAAAAAGTTGAAAACATTTTTTTTTGGACTTAGTCATTTTTCCAGCGTTTATCAGACTTTCAGATAGGGGATATATCAGTGAGCGTTCCGATTTCAGTTCCTGAGCGATTCACCCAATGAGTCCTTGATATTTAGTCGTTTTCAGTCAATTTTCTGGATTTTTGAAAATTTCACTTTTTTGTGAAAATATCCACTAAATGAGGGAATAATATGTGTGATGGTAGAATATATATCCCACGGGGGTAAAATTGAAAAAAGTTGAAAAAACATTTTTTTTTGGACTTAGTCATTTTTCCAGCGTTTATCAGACTTTCAGATAGGGTAAATGTCAGTGAGCGTTCCAATTTCAGTTCCAGAGCGAATCGCCCAATGAGTCCTTGATATTTAGTCGTTTTCAGCTAATATTTTGGATTTTTGAAAATTTCACTTTTTTGTGAAAATATCCACTAAATGAGGGAATAATATGTGTGAGGGTACCCCAGGAGAGTTCCAAATCTGTGTGGGTAGAATATATATCCCACGGGGGTAAAATTGAAAAAAGTTGAAAACATTTTTTTTATGGACTTAGTCATTTTTCCGGCATTTATCAGACTTTCAGATAGGGGAAATGTCAGTGAGCATTACGATTTCAGATACAGAGCGATTCGCATAAATGAGTCCTTTGATATTTAGTCGTTTTCAGCCAATTTTCTAGATTTTTGAAAATTTCACTTTTTTGTGAAAATATCCACTAAATGAGGGAATAATATGTGTGAGGGTAGAATATATATCCCACGGGGGTAAAATTGAAAAAAGTTGAAAAATATTTTTTTTTGGACTTAGTCATTTTTTCCGGCGTTTATCAGACTTTCAGATAGGGGATATATCAGTGAGCGTTCCGATTTCAGTTCCAGAGCGATTCACCCAATGAGTCCTTGATATTTAGTCGTTTTCAGTCAATTTTCTGGATTTTTGAAAATTTCACTTTTTTGTGAAAATATCCACTAAATGAGGGAATAATATGTGTGAGGGTAGAATATATATCCCACGGGGGTAAAATTGAAAAAAGTTGAAAACATTTTTTTTTGGACTTAGTCATTTTTCCAGCGTTTATCAGACTTTCAGATAGGGTAAATGTCAGTGAGCGTTCCAATTTCAGTTCCAGAGCGATTTGCCCAATGAGTCCTTGATATTTAGTCGTTTTCAGCTAATATTTTGGATTTTTGAAAATTTCACTTTTTTGTGAAAATATCCACTAAATGAGGGAATAATATGTGTGAGGGTACCCCAGGAGAGTTCCAAATGTGTGTGGGTAGAATATATATCCCACGGGGGTAAAATTGAAAAAAGTTGAAAACATTTTTTTTATGGACTTAGTCATTTTTCCGGCGTTTATCAGACTTTCAGATAGGGGAAATGTCAGTGAGCATTACGATTTGAGATACAGAGCGATTCACATAAATGAGTCCTTGATATTTAGTCGTTTTCAGCCAATTTTCTGGATTTTTGAAAATTTCACTTTTTTGTGAAAATATCCACTAAATGAGGGAATAATATGTGTGAGGGTAGAATATATATCCCACGGGGGTAAAATTGAAAAAAGTTGAAAAAACATTTTTTTTTGGACTTAGTCATTTTTCCAGCGTTTATCAGACTTTCAGATAGGGGAAATGTCAGTGAGCGTTCCGATTTCAGTTCCACAGCGATTCGCCCAATGAGTCCTTGATATTTAGTCGTTTTCAGCCAATATTTTGGATTTTTGAAAATTTCACTTTCTTGTGAAAATATCCACTAAATGAGAGAATAATATGTGTGAGGGTACCCCAGGAGAGTTCCAAATGTGTGTGGGTAGAATATATATCCAACGGGGGTAAAATTGAAAAAAGTTGAAAAATATTTTTTTTTGGACTTAGTCATTTTTTCCGGCGTTTATCAGACTTTCAGATAGGGGAAATGTCAGTGAGCGTTCCGATTTCAGTTCCAGAGCGATTCACCCAATGAGTCCTTGATATTTAGTCGTTTTCAGCCAATTCTCTGGATTTTTGAAAATTTCACTTTTTTGTGAAAATATCCACTAAATGAGGGAGGAATATGTGTGTGGATAGAATATATATCCCACGGGGGTAAAATTGAAAAAAGTTGAAAACATTTTTTTTATGGACTTAGTCATTTTTCCGGTGTTTATCAGACTTTCAGATAGGGGAAATGTCAGTGAGCGTTCCGATTTCAGTCCCAGAGTGATTCGCCCAATGAGTCCTTGATATTTAGTCGTTTTCAGCCAATATTTTGGATTTTTGAAATTTTCACTTTTTTGTGAAAATATCCACTAAATGAGGGAATAATATGTGTGAGGGTACCCCAGGAGAGTTCCAAATGTGTGTGGGTAGTTTATATATCCCACGGGGGTAAAATTGAAAAAAGTTGAAAACATTTTTTTTTTTGGACTTAGTCATTTTTCCGGCGTTTATCAGACTTTCAGAAAGGGGAAATGTCTGTGAGCGTTCCGATTTCAGTTCCAGAGCGATTCGCCCAATGAGTTCTTGTTATTTAGTTGTTTTCAGCCAATTTTCTGGATTTTTGAAAATTTCACTTTTTTGTGAAAATATCCACTAAATGAGGGAATAATATGTGTGTGGGTAGAATATATATCCCACGGGGGTAAAATTGAAAAAAGTTGAAAACATTTTTTTTTGGACTTAGTCATTTTTCCGGCGTTTGTCAGACTTTCAGATAGGGGAAATGTCAATGAGCGTTCCGATTTCAGTTCCAGAGCGATTCGCCCAATGGGTCCTTGATATTTAGTCGTTTTCAGCCAATTTTCTGGATTTTTAAAAATTTCACTTTTTTGTGAAAATATCCACTAAATGTGGAAATAATATGTGTGGGTACCCCAGGAGAGTACCAAATGTGTGTGGGTAGAATATATATCCCACAGGGGTAAAATTGAAAAAAGTTGAAAACATTTTTTTTATGGACTTAGTCATTTTTCCGGCGTTTATCAGACTTTCAGATAGGGGAAATGTCAGTGAGCATTCCGATTTCAGTCCCAGAGCGATTCGCCCAATGAGTCCTTGATATTTAGTCATTTTCAGCCAATATTTTGGATTTTTGAAAATTTCACTTTTTTGTGAAAATATCCACTAAATGAGGGAATAATATGTGTGAGGGTACCCCAGGAGAGTTCCAAATGTGTGTGGGTAGAATATATATCCCACGGGGGTAAAATTGAAAAAAGTTGAAAACATTTTTTTTTGGACTTAGTCATTTTTCCAGCGTTTATCAGACTTTCAGATAGGGTAAATGTCAGTGAGCGTTCCAATTTCAGTTCCAGAGCGATTCGCCCAATGAGTCCTTGATATTTAGTCGTTTTCAGCTAATATTTTGGATTTTTGAAAATTTCACTTTTTTGTGAAAATATCCACTAAATGAGGGAATAATATGTGTGAGGGTACCCCAGGAGAGTTCCAAATGTGTGTGGGTAGAATATATATCCCACGGGGGTAAAATTGAAAAAAGTTGAAAACATTTTTTTTATGGACTTAGTCATTTTTTCGGCGTTTATCAGACTTTCAGATAGGGGAAATGTCAGTGAGCATTACGATTTCAGATATAGAGCGATTCGCATAAATGAGTCCTTTGATATTTAGTCGTTTTCAGCCAATTTTCTGGATTTTTGAAAATTTCACTTTTTTGTGAAAATATCCACTAAATGAGGGAATAATATGTGTGAGGGTAGAATATATATCCCACAGGGGTAAAATTGAAAAAAGTTTAAAAAAAATTTTTTTCTGGACTTAGTCATTTTTCCGGCGTTAATCAGACTTTCAGATAGGGGAAATGTCAGTGAGCTTTCCAATTTCAGTTCCAGAGCGATTCGCCCAATGAGTCCTTGATATTTAGTTATTTTCAGCCAATATTTTGGATTTTTGAAAATTTCACTGTTTTGTGAAAATATCCACTAAATGAGAGAATAATATGTGTGAGGGTACCCCAGGAGATTTCCAAATGTGTGTGGGTAGAATATATATCCCACGGGGGCAAAATTGAAAAAAGTTGAAAAATATTTTTTTTTGGACTTAGTCATTTTTTCCGGCGTTTATCAGACTTTCAGATAGGGGATATATCAGTGAGCGTTCCGATTTCAGTTCCTGAGCGATTCACCCAATGAGTCCTTGATATTTAGTCGTTTTCAGTCAATTTTCTGGATTTTTGAAAATTTCACTTTTTTGTGAAAATATCCACTAAATGAGGGAATAATATGTGTGATGGTAGAATATATATCCCACGGGGGTAAAATTGAAAAAAGTTGAAAAAACATTTTTTTTTGGACTTAGTCATTTTTCCAGCGTTTATCAGACTTTCAGATAGGGTAAATGTCAGTGAGCGTTCCAATTTCAGTTCCAGAGCGATTCGCCCAATGAGTCCTTGATATTTAGTCGTTTTCAGCTAATATTTTGGATTTTTGAAAATTTCACTTTTTTGTGAAAATATCCACTAAATGAGGGAATAATATGTGTGAGGGTACCCCAGGAGAGTTCCAAATGTGTGTGGGTAGAATATATATCCCACGGGGCTAAAATTGAAAAAAGTTGAAAACATTTTTTTTTGGACTTAGTCATTTTTCCAGCGTTTATCAGACTTTCAGATAGGGGATATATCAGTGAGCGTTCCGATTTCAGTTCCTGAGCGATTCAACCAATGAGTCCTTGATATTTAGTCGTTTTCAGTCAATTTTCTGGATTTTTGAAAATTTCACTTTTTTGTGAAAATATCCACTAAATGAGGGAATAATATGTGTGATGGTAGAATATATATCCCACGGGGGTAAAATTGAAAAAAGTTGAAAAAACATTTTTTTTTGGACTTAGTCATTTTTCCAGCGTTTATCAGACTTTCTGATAGGGTAAATGTCAGTGAGTGTTCCAATTTCAGTTCCAGAGCGATTCGCCCAATGAGTCCTTGATATTTAGTCGTTTTCAGCTAATATTTTGGATTTTTGAAAATTTCACTTTTTTGTGAAAATATCCACTAAATGAAGGAATAATATGTGTGAGGGTACCCCAGGAGAGTTCCAAATCTGTGTGGGTAGAATATATATCCCACGGGGGTAAAATTGAAAAAAGTTGAAAACATTTTTTTTATGGATTTAGTCATTTTTCCGGCGTTTATCAGACTTTCAGATAGGGGAAATGTCAGTGAGCATTACGATTTCAGATACAGAGCGATTCGCATAAATGAGTCCTTTGATATTTAGTCGTTTTCAGCCAATTTTCTAGATTTTTGAAAATTTCACTTTTTTGTGAAAATATCCACTAAATGAGGGAATAATATGTGTGAGGGTAGAATATATATCCCACGGGGGTAAAATTGGAAAAAGTTGCAAAAAAAAATTTTTTTTTGGACTTAGTCATTTTTCCGGCGTTTATCAGACTTTCAGATAGGGGAAATGTCCGTGAGCATTCCGATTTCAGTTCCAGAGCGATTCACCCAATGAGTTCTTGTTATTTAGTTGTTTTCAGCCAATTTTCTGGATTTTTGAAAATTTCACTTTTTTGTGAAAATATCCACTAAATGAGGGAATAATATGTGTGAGGGTACCCCAGGAGAGTTCCAAATGTGTGTGGGTAGAATATATATCCCACGGGGGTAAAATTGAAAAAAGTTGAAAACATTTTTTTTATGGACTTAGTCATTTGTCTGGCGTTTATCAGACTTTCAGATAGGGGAAATGTCAGTGAGCGTTACGATTTCAGATCCAGAGCGATTCGCCCAATGAGTCCTTGATTTTTAGTCGTTTTCAGTCAATATTTTGGATTTTTGAAAATGTCACTTTTTTGTGAAAATATCCACTAAATGAGAGAATAATATGTGTGAGGGTACCCCAGGAGATTTCCAAATTTGTGTGGGTAGAATATATATCCCACGGGGGTAAAATTGAAAAAAGTTGAAAAATATTTTTTTTTGGACTTAGTCATTTTTTCCGGCGTTTATCAGACTTTCAGATAGGGGATATATCAGTGATCGTTCCGATTTCAGTTCCAGAGCGATTCACCCAATGAGTCCTTGATATTTAGTCGTTTTCAGTCAATTTTCTGGATTTTTGAAAATTTCACTTTTTTGTGAAAATATCCACTAAATGAGGGAATAATATGTGTGATGGTAGAATATATATCCCACGGGGGTAAAATTGAAAAAAGTTGAAAAAACATTTTTTTTTGGACTTAGTCATTTTTCCAGCGTTTATCAGACTTTCAGATAGGGTAAATGTCAGTGAGCGTTCCAATTTCAGTTCCAGAGCGATTCGCCCAATGAGTCCTTGATATTTAGTCGTTTTCAGCTAATATTTTGGATTTTTGAAAATTTCACTTTTTTGTGAAAATATCCACTAAATGAGGGAATAATATGTGTGAGGGTACCCCAGGAGAGTTCCAAATGTGTGTGGGTAGAATATATATCCCACGGGGCTAAAATTGAAAAAAGTTGAAAACATTTTTTTTTGGACTTAGTCATTTTTCCAGCGTTTATCAGACTTTCAGATAGGGGATATATCAGTGAGCGTTCCGATTTCAGTTCCTGAGCGATTCAACCAATGAGTCCTTGATATTTAGTCGTTTTCAGTCAATTTTCTGGATTTTTGAAAATTTCACTTTTTTGTGAAAATATCCACTAAATGAGGGAATAATATGTGTGATGGTAGAATATATATCCCACGGGGGTAAAATTGAAAAAAGTTGAAAAAACATTTTTTTTTGGACTTAGTCATTTTTCCAGCGTTTATCAGACTTTCTGATAGGGTAAATGTCAGTGAGTGTTCCAATTTCAGTTCCAGAGCGATTCGCCCAATGAGTCCTTGATATTTAGTCGTTTTCAGCTAATATTTTGGATTTTTGAAAATTTCACTTTTTTGTGAAAATATCCACTAAATGAAGGAATAATATGTGTGAGGGTACCCCAGGAGAGTTCCAAATCTGTGTGGGTAGAATATATATCCCACGGGGGTAAAATTGAAAAAAGTTGAAAACATTTTTTTTATGGATTTAGTCATTTTTCCGGCGTTTATCAGACTTTCAGATAGGGGAAATGTCAGTGAGCATTACGATTTCAGATACAGAGCGATTCGCATAAATGAGTCCTTTGATATTTAGTCGTTTTCAGCCAATTTTCTAGATTTTTGAAAATTTCACTTTTTTGTGAAAATATCCACTAAATGAGGGAATAATATGTGTGAGGGTAGAATATATATCCCACGGGGGTAAAATTGGAAAAAGTTGCAAAAAAAAATTTTTTTTTGGACTTAGTCATTTTTCCGGCGTTTATCAGACTTTCAGATAGGGGAAATGTCCGTGAGCATTCCGATTTCAGTTCCAGAGCGATTCACCCAATGAGTTCTTGTTATTTAGTTGTTTTCAGCCAATTTTCTGGATTTTTGAAAATTTCACTTTTTTGTGAAAATATCCACTAAATGAGGGAATAATATGTGTGAGGGTACCCCAGGAGAGTTCCAAATGTGTGTGGGTAGAATATATATCCCACGGGGGTAAAATTGAAAAAAGTTGAAAACATTTTTTTTATGGACTTAGTCATTTGTCTGGCGTTTATCAGACTTTCAGATAGGGGAAATGTCAGTGAGCGTTACGATTTCAGATCCAGAGCGATTCGCCCAATGAGTCCTTGATTTTTAGTCGTTTTCAGTCAATATTTTGGATTTTTGAAAATGTCACTTTTTTGTGAAAATATCCACTAAATGAGAGAATAATATGTGTGAGGGTACCCCAGGAGATTTCCAAATTTGTGTGGGTAGAATATATATCCTACGGGGGTAAAATTGAAAAAAGTTGAAAAATATTTTTTTTTGGACTTAGTCATTTTTTCCGGCGTTTATCAGACTTTCAGATAGGGGATATATCAGTGATCGTTCCGATTTCAGTTCCAGAGCGATTCACCCAATGAGTCCTTGATATTTAGTCGTTTTCAGTCAATTTTCTGGATTTTTGAAAATTTCACTTTTTTGTGAAAATATCCACTAAATGAGGGAATAATATGTGTGAGGGTAGAATATATATCCCACGGGGGTAAAATTGAAAAAAGTTGAAAAAACATTTTTTTTTGGACTTAGTCATTTTTCCAGCGTTTATCAGACTTTCAGATAGGGTAAATGTCAGTGAGCGTTCCAATTTCAGTTCCAGAGCGATTCGCCCAATGAGTCCTTGATATTTAGTCGTTTTCAGCTAATATTTTGGATTTTTGAAAATTTCACTTTTTTGTGAAAATATCCACTAAATGAGGGAATAATATGTGTGAGGGTACCCCAGGAGAGTTCCAAATGTGTATGGGTAGAATATATATCCCACGGGGGTAAAATTGAAAAAAGTTGAAAACATTTTTTTTGGACTTAGTCATTTTTCCAGCGTTTATCAGACTTTCAGATAGGGTAAATGTCAGTGAGCGTTCCAATTTCAGTTCCAGAGCGATTCGCCCAATGAGTCCTTGATATTTAGTCGTTTTCAGCTAATATTTTGGATTTTTGAAAATTTCACTTTTTTGTGAAAATATCCACTAAATGAGGGAATAATATGTGTGAGGGTACCCCAGGAGAGTTCCAAATGTGTGTGGGTAGAATATATATCCCACGGGGGTAAAATTGAAAAAAGTTGAAATCATTTTTTTTATGGACTTAGTCATTTTTCCGGCGTTTATCAGACTTTCAGATAGGGGAAATGTCAGTGAGCATTACGATTTGAGATACAGAGCGATTCGCATAAATGAGTCCTTGATATTTAGTCGTTTTCAGCCAATTTTCTGGATTTTTGAAAATTTCACTTTTTTGTGAAAATATCCACTAAATGAGGGAATAATATGTGTGAGGGTAGAATATATATCCCACGGGGGTAAAATTGAAAAAAGTTGAAAAAACATTTTTTTTTGGACTTAGTCATTTTTCCAGCGTTTATCAGACTTTCAGATAGGGGAAATGTCAGTGAGCGTTCCGATTTCAGTTCCACAGCGATTCGCCCAATGAGTCCTTGATATTTAGTCGTTTTCAGCCAATATTTTGGATTTTTGAAAATTTCACTTTCTTGTGAAAATATCCACTAAATGAGGGAGGAATATGTGTGTGGATAGAATATATATCCCACGGGGGTAAAATTGAAAAAAGTTGAAAACATTTTTTTTATGGACTTAGTCATTTTTCCGGTGTTTATCAGACTTTCAGATAGGGGAAATGTCAGTGAGCGTTACGATTTCAGTCCCAGAGTGATTCGCCCAATGAGTCCTTGATATTTAGTCGTTTTCAGCCAATATTTTGGATTTTTGAAAATTTCACTTTTTTGTGAAAATATCCACTAAATGAGGGAATAATATGTGTGAGGGTACCCCAGGAGAGTTCCAAATGTGTGTGGGTAGAATATATATCCCACGGGGGTAAAATTGAAAAAAGTTGAAAACATTTTTTTTATGGACTTAGTCATTTTTTCGGCGTTTATCAGACTTTCAGATAGGGGAAATGTCAGTGAGCATTACGATTTCAGATACAGAGCGATTCGCATAAATGAGTCCTTTGATATTTAGTCGTTTTCAGCCAATTTTCTGGATTTTTGAAAATTTCACTTTTTTGTGAAAATATCCACTAAATGAGGGAATAATATGTGTGAGGGTAGAATATATATCCCACAGGGGTAAAATTGAAAAAAGTTTAAAAAAATTTTTTTTCTGGACTTAGTCATTTTTCCGGCGTTAATCAGACTTTCAGATAGGGGAAATGTCAGTGAGCTTTCCAATTTCAGTTCCAGAGCGATTCGCCCAATGAGTCCTTGATATTTAGTTATTTTCAGCCAATATTTTGGATTTTTGAAAATTTCACTGTTTTGTGAAAATATCCACTAAATGAGAGAATAATATGTGTGAGGGTACCCCAGGAGATTTCCAAATGTGTGTGGGTAGAATATATATCCCACGGGGGCAAAATTGAAAAAAGTTGAAAAATATTTTTTTTTGGACTTAGTCATTTTTTCCGGCGTTTATCAGACTTTCAGATAGGGGATATATCAGTGAGCGTTCCGATTTCAGTTCCTGAGCGATTCACCCAATGAGTCCTTGATATTTAGTCGTTTTCAGTCAATTTTCTGGATTTTTGAAAATTTCACTTTTTTGTGAAAATATCCACTAAATGAGGGAATAATATGTGTGATGGTAGAATATATATCCCACGGGGGTAAAATTGAAAAAAGTTGAAAAAACATTTTTTTTTGGACTTAGTCATTTTTCCAGCGTTTATCAGACTTTCAGATAGGGTAAATGTCAGTGAGCGTTCCAATTTCAGTTCCAGAGCGATTCGCCCAATGAGTCCTTGATATTTAGTCGTTTTCAGCTAATATTTTGGATTTTTGAAAATTTCACTTTTTTGTGAAAATATCCACTAAATGAGGGAATAATATGTGTGAGGGTACCCCAGGAGAGTTCCAAATGTGTGTGGGTAGAATATATATCCCACGGGGCTAAAATTGAAAAAAGTTGAAAACATTTTTTTTTGGACTTAGTCATTTTTCCAGCGTTTATCAGACTTTCAGATAGGGGATATATCAGTGAGCGTTCCGATTTCAGTTCCTGAGCGATTCACCCAATGAGTCCTTGATATTTAGTCGTTTTCAGTCAATTTTCTGGATTTTTGAAAATTTCACTTTTTTGTGAAAATATCCACTAAATGAGGGAATAATATGTGTGATGGTAGAATATATATCCCACGGGGGTAAAATTGAAAAAAGTTGAAAAAACATTTTTTTTTGGACTTAGTCATTTTTCCAGCGTTTATCAGACTTTCAGATAGGGTAAATGTCAGTGAGTGTTCCAATTTCAGTTCCAGAGCGATTCGCCCAATGAGTCCTTGATATTTAGTCGTTTTCAGCTAATATTTTGGATTTTTGAAAATTTCACTTTTTTGTGAAAATATCCACTAAATGAGGGAATAATATGTGTGAGGGTACCCCAGGAGAGTTCCAAATGTGTGTGGGTAGAATATATATCCCACGGGGGTAAAATTGAAAAAAGTTGAAAACATTTTTTTTATGGACTTAGTCATTTTTTCGGCGTTTATCAGACTTTCAGATAGGGGAAATGTCAGTGAGCATTACGATTTCAGATACAGAGCGATTCGCATAAATGAGTCCTTTGATATTTAGTCGTTTTCAGCCAATTTTCTGGATTTTTGAAAATTTCACTTTTTTGTGAAAATATCCACTAAATGAGGGAATAATATGTGTGAGGGTAGAATATATATCCCACAGGGGTAAAATTGAAAAAAGTTTAAAAAAATTTTTTTTCTGGACTTAGTCATTTTTCCGGCGTTAATCAGACTTTCAGATAGGGGAAATGTCAGTGAGCTTTCCAATTTCAGTTCCAGAGCGATTCGCCCAATGAGTCCTTGATATTTAGTTATTTTCAGCCAATATTTTGGATTTTTGAAAATTTCACTGTTTTGTGAAAATATCCACTAAATGAGAGAATAATATGTGTGAGGGTACCCCAGGAGATTTCCAAATGTGTGTGGGTAGAATATATATCCCACGGGGGCAAAATTGAAAAAAGTTGAAAAATATTTTTTTTTGGACTTAGTCATTTTTTCCGGCGTTTATCAGACTTTCAGATAGGGGATATATCAGTGAGCGTTCCGATTTCAGTTCCTGAGCGATTCACCCAATGAGTCCTTGATATTTAGTCGTTTTCAGTCAATTTTCTGGATTTTTGAAAATTTCACTTTTTTGTGAAAATATCCACTAAATGAGGGAATAATATGTGTGATGGTAGAATATATATCCCACGGGGGTAAAATTGAAAAAAGTTGAAAAAACATTTTTTTTTGGACTTAGTCATTTTTCCAGCGTTTATCAGACTTTCAGATAGGGTAAATGTCAGTGAGCGTTCCAATTTCAGTTCCAGAGCGATTCGCCCAATGAGTCCTTGATATTTAGTCGTTTTCAGCTAATATTTTGGATTTTTGAAAATTTCACTTTTTTGTGAAAATATCCACTAAATGAGGGAATAATATGTGTGAGGGTACCCCAGGAGAGTTCCAAATGTGTGTGGGTAGAATATATATCCCACGGGGCTAAAATTGAAAAAAGTTGAAAACATTTTTTTTTGGACTTAGTCATTTTTCCAGCGTTTATCAGACTTTCAGATAGGGGATATATCAGTGAGCGTTCCGATTTCAGTTCCTGAGCGATTCACCCAATGAGTCCTTGATATTTAGTCGTTTTCAGTCAATTTTCTGGATTTTTGAAAATTTCACTTTTTTGTGAAAATATCCACTAAATGAGGGAATAATATGTGTGATGGTAGAATATATATCCCACGGGGGTAAAATTGAAAAAAGTTGAAAAAACATTTTTTTTTGGACTTAGTCATTTTTCCAGCGTTTATCAGACTTTCAGATAGGGTAAATGTCAGTGAGTGTTCCAATTTCAGTTCCAGAGCGATTCGCCCAATGAGTCCTTGATATTTAGTCGTTTTCAGCTAATATTTTGGATTTTTGAAAATTTCACTTTTTTGTGAAAATATCCACTAAATGAGGGAATAATATGTGTGAGGGTACCCCAGGAGAGTTCCAAATGTGTGTGGGTAGAATATATATCCCACGGGGGTAAAATTGAAAAAAGTTGAAAACATTTTTTTTTGGACTTAGTCATTTTTCCAGCGTTTATCAGACTTTCAGATAGGGTAAATGTCAGTGAGCGTTCCAATTTCAGTTCCAGAGTGAATCGCCCAATGAGTCCTTGATATTTAGTCGTTTTCAGCTAATATTTTGGATTTTTGAAAATTTCACTTTTTTGTGAAAATATCCACTAAATGAGGGAATAATATGTGTGAGGGTACCCCAGGAGAGTTCCAAATCTGTGTGGGTAGAATATATATCCCACGGGGGTAAAATTGAAAAAAGTTGAAAACATTTTTTTTATGGATTTAGTCATTTTTCCGGCGTTTATCAGACTTTCAGATAGGGGAAATGTCAGTGAGCATTACGATTTCAGATACAGAGCGATTCGCATAAATGAGTCCTTTGATATTTAGTCGTTTTCAGCCAATTTTCTAGATTTTTGAAAATTTCACTTTTTTGTGAAAATATCCACTAAATGAGGGAATAATATGTGTGAGGGTAGAATATATATCCCACGGGGGTAAAATTGGAAAAAGTTGCAAAAAAAAATTTTTTTTTGGACTTAGTCATTTTTCCGGCGTTTATCAGACTTTCAGATAGGGGAAATGTCCGTGAGCGTTCCGATTTCAGTTCCAGAGCGATTCACCCAATGAGTTCTTGTTATTTAGTTGTTTTCAGCCAATTTTCTGGATTTTTGAAAATTTCACTTTTTTGTGAAAATATCCACTAAATGAGGGAATAATATGTGTGAGGGTACTCCAGGAGAGTTCCAAATGTGTGTGGGTAGAATATATATCCCACGGGGGTAAAATTGAAAAAAGTTGAAAACATTTTTTTTATGGACTTAGTCATTTGTCTGGCGTTTATCAGACTTTCAGATAGGGGATATATCAGTGATCGTTCCGATTTCAGTTCCAGAGCGATTCACCCAATGAGTCCTTGATATTTAGTCGTTTTCAGTCAATTTTCTGGATTTTTGAAAATTTCACTTTTTTGTGAAAATATCCACTAAATGAGGGAATAATATGTGTGAGGGTAGAATATATATCCCACGGGGGTAAAATTGAAAAAAGTTGAAAAAACATTTTTTTTTGGACTTAGTCATTTTTCCAGCGTTTATCAGACTTTCAGATAGGGTAAATGTCAGTGAGCGTTCCAATTTCAGTTCCAGAGCGATTCGCCCAATGAGTCCTTGATATTTAGTCGTTTTCAGCTAATATTTTGGATTTTTGAAAATTTCACTTTTTTGTGAAAATATCCACTAAATGAGGGAATAATATGTGTGAGGGTACCCCAGGAGAGTTCCAAATGTGTGTGGGTAGAATATATATCCCACGGGGGTAAAATTGAAAAAAGTTGAAAACATTTTTTTTGGACTTAGTCATTTTTCCAGCGTTTATCAGACTTTCAGATAGGGTAAATGTCAGTGAGCGTTCCAATTTCAGTTCCAGAGCGATTCGCCCAATGAGTCCTTGATATTTAGTCGTTTTCAGCTAATATTTTGGATTTTTGAAAATTTCACTTTTTTGTGAAAATATCCACTAAATGAGGGAATAATATGTGTGAGGGTACCCCAGGAGAGTTCCAAATGTGTGTGGGTAGAATATATATCCCACGGGGGTAAAATTGAAAAAAGTTGAAATCATTTTTTTTATGGACTTAGTCATTTTTCCGGCGTTTATCAGACTTTCAGATAGGGGAAATGTCAGTGAGCATTACGATTTGAGATACAGAGCGATTCGCATAAATGAGTCCTTGATATTTAGTCGTTTTCAGCCAATTTTCTGGATTTTTGAAAATTTCACTTTTTTGTGAAAATATCCACTAAATGAGGGAATAATATGTGTGAGGGTAGAATATATATCCCACGGGGGTAAAATTGAAAAAAGTTGAAAAAACATTTTTTTTTGGACTTAGTCATTTTTCCAGCGTTTATCAGACTTTCAGATAGGGGAAATGTCAGTGAGCGTTCCGATTTCAGTTCCACAGCGATTCGCCCAATGAGTCCTTGATATTTAGTCGTTTTCAGCCAATATTTTGGATTTTTGAAAATTTCACTTTCTTGTGAAAATATCCACTAAATGAGGGAGGAATATGTGTGTGGATAGAATATATATCCCACGGGGGTAAAATTGAAAAAAGTTGAAAACATTTTTTTTATGGACTTAGTCATTTGTCTGGCGTTTATCAGACTTTCAGATAGGGGAAATGTCAGTGAGCGTTACGATTTCAGATCCAGAGCGATTCGCCCAATGAGTCCTTGATTTTTAGTCGTTTTCAGTCAATATTTTGGATTTTTGAAAATGTCACTTTTTTGTGAAAATATCCACTAAATGAGAGAATAATATGTGTGAGGGTACCCCAGGAGATTTCCAAATTTGTGTGGGTAGAATATATATCCCACGGGGGTAAAATTGAAAAAAGTTGAAAAATATTTTTTTTTGGACTTAGTCATTTTTTCCGGCGTTTATCAGACTTTCAGATAGGGGATATATCAGTGATCGTTCCGATTTCAGTTCCAGAGCGATTCACCCAATGAGTCCTTGATATTTAGTCGTTTTCAGTCAATTTTCTGGATTTTTGAAAATTTCACTTTTTTGTGAAAATATCCACTAAATGAGGGAATAATATGTGTGAGGGTAGAATATATATCCCACGGGGGTAAAATTGAAAAAAGTTGAAAAAACATTTTTTTTTGGACTTAGTCATTTTTCCAGCGTTTATCAGACTTTCAGATAGGGTAAATGTCAGTGAGCGTTCCAATTTCAGTTCCAGAGCGATTCGCCCAATGAGTCCTTGATATTTAGTCGTTTTCAGCTAATATTTTGGATTTTTGAAAATTTCACTTTTTTGTGAAAATATCCACTAAATGAGGGAATAATATGTGTGAGGGTACCCCAGGAGAGTTCCAAATGTGTGTGGGTAGAATATATATCCCACGGGGGTAAAATTGAAAAAAGTTGAAAACATTTTTTTTATGGACTTAGTCATTTTTCCGGCGTTTATCAGACTTTCAGATAGGGGAAATGTCAGTGAGCATTACGATTTGAGATACAGAGCGATTCGCATAAATGAGTCCTTGATATTTAGTCGTTTTCAGCCAATTTTCTGGATTTTTGAAAATTTCACTTTTTTGTGAAAATATCCACTAAATGAGGGAATAATATGTGTGAGGGTAGAATATATATCCCACGGGGGTAAAATTGAAAAAAGTTGAAAAAACATTTTTTTTTGGACTTAGTCATTTTTCCAGCGTTTATCAGACTTTCAGATAGGGGAAATGTCAGTGAGCGTTCCGATTTCAGTTCCACAGCGATTCGCCCAATGAGTCCTTGATATTTAGTCGTTTTCAGCCAATATTTTGGATTTTTGAAAATTTCACTTTCTTGTGAAAATATCCACTAAATGAGGGAGGAATATGTGTGTGGATAGAATGTATATCCCACGGGGGTAAAATTGAAAAAAGTTGAAAACATTTTTTTTATGGACTTAGTCATTTTTCCGGTGTTTATCAGACTTTCAGATAGGGGAAATGTCAGTGAGCGTTACGATTTCAGTCCCAGAGTGATTCGCCCAATGAGTCCTTGATATTTAGTCGTTTTCAGCCAATATTTTGGATTTTTAAAAATTTCACTTTTTTGTGAAAATATCCACTAAATGTGGAAATAATATGTGTGGGTACCCCAGGAGAGTACCAAATGTGTGTGGGTAGAATATATATCCCACAGGGGTAAAATTGAAAAAAGTTGAAAACATTTTTTTTATGGACTTAGTCATTTTTCCGGCGTTTATCAGACTTTCAGATAGGGGAAATGTCAGTGAGCATTCCGATTTCAGTCCCAGAGCGATTCGCCCAATGAGTCCTTGATATTTAGTCATTTTCAGCCAATATTTTGGATTTTTGAAAATTTCACTTTTTTGTGAAAATATCCACTAAATGAGGGAATAATATGTGTGAGGGTACCCCAGGAGAGTTCCAAATGTGTGTGGGTAGAATATATATCCCACGGGGGTAAAATTGAAAAAAGTTGAAAACATTTTTTTTTGGACTTAGTCATTTTTCCAGCGTTTATCAGACTTTCAGATAGGGTAAATGTCAGTGAGCGTTCCAATTTCAGTTCCAGAGCGATTCGCCCAATGAGTCCTTGATATTTAGTCGTTTTCAGCTAATATTTTGGATTTTTGAAAATTTCACTTTTTTGTGAAAATATCCACTAAATGAGGGAATAATATGTGTGAGGGTACCCCAGGAGAGTTCCAAATGTGTGTGGGTAGAATATATATCCCACGGGGGTAAAATTGAAAAAAGTTGAAAACATTTTTTTTATGGACTTAGTCATTTTTTCGGCGTTTATCAGACTTTCAGATAGGGGAAATGTCAGTGAGCATTACGATTTCAGATACAGAGCGATTCGCATAAATGAGTCCTTTGATATTTAGTCGTTTTCAGCCAATTTTCTGGATTTTTGAAAATTTCACTTTTTTGTGAAAATATCCACTAAATGAGGGAATAATATGTGTGAGGGTAGAATATATATCCCACAGGGGTAAAATTGAAAAAAGTTTAAAAAAAATTTTTTTCTGGACTTAGTCATTTTTCCGGCGTTTATCAGACTTTCAGATAGGGGAAATGTCAGTGAGCGTTCCAATTTCAGTTCCAGAGCGATTCGCCCAAAGAGTCCTTGATATTTAATCGTTTTCAGTCAATTTTCTGGATTTTTGAAAATTTCACTTTTTTGTGAAAATATCCACTAAATGAGGGAATAATATGTGTGATGGTAGAATATATATCCCACGGGGGTAAAATTGAAAAAAGTTGAAAAAACATTTTTTTTTGGACTTAGTCATTTTTCCAGCGTTTATCAGACTTTCAGATAGGGTAAATGTCAGTGAGCGTTACAATTTCAGTTCCAGAGCGATTCGTCCAATGAGTCCTTGATATTTAGTCGTTTTCAGCTAATATTTTGGATTTTTGAAAATTTCACTTTTTTGTGAAAATATCCACTAAATGAGGGAATAATATGTGTGAGGGTACCCCAGGAGAGTTCCAAATGTGTGTGGGTAGAATATATATCCCACGGGGGTAAAATTGAAAAAAGTTGAAAACATTTTTTTTTTGGACTTAGTCATTTTTCCGGCGTTTATCAGACTTTCAGATAGGGGAAATATCCGTGAGCGTTCCGATTTCAGTTCCAGAGCGATTCACCCAATGAGTTCTTGTTATATAGTTGTTTTCAGCCAATTTTCAGGATTTTTGAAAATTTCACTTTTTTGTGAAAATATCCACTAAATGAGGGAATAATATGTGTGAGGGTAGAATATATATCCCACGGGGGTAAAATTGAAAAAAGTTGAAAAAACATTTTTTTTTAGACTTAGTCATTTTTCCGGCGTTTATCAGACTTTCAGATAGGGGAAATGTCAGTGAGCGTTCCAATTTCAGTTCCAGAGCGATTCGCCCAATGAGTCCTTGATATTTTGTCGTTTTCATCTAATATTTTGGATTTTTGAAAATTTCACTTTTTTGTGAAAATATCCACTAAATGAGGGAATAATATGTGTGAGGGTACCCCAGGAGAGTTCCAAATGTGTGTGGGTAGAATATATATCCCACGGAGGTAAAATTGAAAAAAGTTGAAAACATTTTTTTTTGGACTTAGTCATTTTTCCAGCGTTTATCAGACTTTTAGATAGGGTAAATGTCAGTGAGCGTTCCAATTTCAGTTCCAGAGCGATTCGCCCAATGTTTCCTTGATATTTAGTCGTTTTCAGCTATTATTTTGGATTTTTGAAAATTTCACTTTTTTGTGAAAATATCCACTAAATGAGGGAATAATATGTGTGAGGGTACCCCAGGAGAGTTCCAAATCTGTGTGGGTAGAATATATATCCCACGGGGGTAAAATTGAAAAAAGTTGAAAACAATTTTTTTATGGACTTTGTCATTTTTTCGGCGTTTATCAGACTTTCAGATAGGGGAAATGTCAGTGAGCATTACGATTTCAGATACAGAGCGATTCGCATAAATGAGTCCTTTGATATTTATTCGTTTTCAGCCAATTTTCTGGATTTTTGAAAATTTCACTTTTTTGTGAAAATATCCACTAAATGAGGGAATAATATGTGTGAGGGTAGAATATATATCCCACGGGGGTAAAATTGAAAAAAGTTGCAAAAAAAAATTTTTTTTTGGACTTAGTCATTTTCCCGGCGTTTATCAGACTTTCAGATAGGGGAAATGTCAGTGAGCGTTCCGATTTCAGTTCCAGAGCGATTCGCCCAATGAGTCCTTGATATTTAGTCGTTTTCAGCTAATATTTTGGATTTTTGAAAATTTCACTTTTTTGTGAAAATATCCACTAAACGAGGGAATAATATGTGTGAGGGTACCCCAGGAGAGTTCCAAATGTGTGTGGGTAGAATATATATCCCACGGGGGTAAAATTGAAAAAAGTTGAAAACATTTTTTTTTTGGACTTAGTCATTTTTCCGGCGTTTATCAGACTTTCAGATAGGGGAAATGTCCGTGAGCGTTCCGATTTCAGTTCCAGAGCGATTCACCCAATGAGTTCTTGTTATATAGTTGTTTTCAGCCAATTTTCTGGATTTTTGAAAATTTCACTTTTTTGTGAAAATATCCACTAAATGAGGGAATAATATGTGTGAGGGTAGAATATATATCCCACGGGGATAAAATTGAAAAAAGTTGAAAAAACATTTTTTTTTAGACTTAGTCATTTTTCCGGCGTTTATCAGACTTTCAGATAGGGGAAATGTCAGTGAGCGTTCCAATTTCAGTTCCAGAGCGATTCGCCCAATGAGTCCTTGATATTTTGTCGTTTTCAGCTAATATTTTGGATTTTTGAAAATTTCACTTTTTTGTGAAAATATCCACTAAATGAGGGAATAATATGTGTGAGGGTACCCCAGGAGAGTTCCAAATCTGTGTGGGTAGAATATATATCCCACGGGGGTAAAATTGAAAAAAGTTGAAAACATTTTTTTTATGGACTTAGTCATTTTTTCGGCGTTTATCAGACTTTCAGATAGGGGAAATGTCAGTGAGCATTACGATTTCAGATACAGAGCGATTCGCATAAATGAGTCCTTTGATATTTATTCGTTTTCAGCCAATTTTCTGGATTTTTGAAAATTTCACTTTTTTGTGAAAATATCCACTAAATGAGGGAATAATATGTGTGAGGGTAGAATATATATCCCACAGGGGTAAAATTGAAAAAAGTTTAAAAAATTTTTTTTTCTGGACTTAGTCATTTTTCCGGCGTTTATCAGACTTTCAGATAGGGGAAATGTCAGTGAGCGTTCCAATTTCAGTTCCAGAGCGATTCGCCCAATGAGTCCTTGATATTTAGTCGTTTTCAGTCAATTTTCTGGATTTTTGAAAATTTCACTTTTTTGTGAAAATATCCACTAAATGAGGGAATAATATGTGTGATGGTAGAATATATATCCCACGGGGGTAAAATTGAAAAAAGTTGAAAAAACATTTTTTTTTGGACTTAGTCATTTTTCCAGCGTTTATCAGACTTTCAGATAGGGTAAATGTCAGTGAGCGTTCCAATTTCAGTTCCAGAGCGATTCGCCCAATGAGTCCTTGATATTTAGTCGTTTTCAGCTAATATTTTGGATTTTTGAAAATTTCACTTTTTTGTGAAAATATCCACTAAATGAGGGAATAATATGTGTGAGGGTACCCCAGGAGAGTTCCAAATGTGTGTGGGTAGAATATATATCCCACGGGGGTAAAATTGAAAAAAGTTGAAAACATTTTTTTTTGGACTTAGTCATTTTTCCAGCGTTTATCAGACTTTCAGATAGGGTAAATGTCAGTGAGCGTTCCAATTTCAGTTCCAGAGCGAATCGCCCAATGAGTCCTTGATATTTAGTCGTTTTCAGCTAATATTTTGGATTTTTGAAAATATCACTTTTTTGTGAAAATATCCACTAAATGAGGGAATAATATGTGTGAGGGTACCCCAGGAGAGTTCCAAATGTGTGTGGGTAGAATATATATCCCACGGGGGTAAAATTGAAAAAAGTTGAAAACATTTTTTTTATGGACTTAGTCATTTTTCCGGCGTTTATCAGACTTTCAGATAGGGGAAATGTCAGTGAGCATTACGATTTCAGATACAGAGCGATTCGCATAAATGAGTCCTTTGATATTTAGTCGTTTTCAGCCAATTTTCTAGATTTTTGAAAATTTCACTTTTTTGTGAAAATATCCACTAAATGAGGGAATAATATGTGTGAGGGTAGAATATATATCCCACGGGGGTAAAATTGAAAAAAGTTGCAAAAAAAAATTTTTTTTTGGACTTAGTCATTTTCCCGGCGTTTATCAGACTTTCAGATAGGGGAAATGTCAGTGAGCGTTCCGATTTCAGTTCCAGAGCGATTCGCCAATGAGTCCTTGATATTTAGTCGTTTTCAGCTAATATTTTGGATTTTTGAAAATTTCACTTTTTTGTGAAAATATCCACTAAACGAGGGAATAATATGTGTGAAGGTACCCCAGGAGAGTTCCAAATGTGTGTGGGTAGAATATATATCCCACGGGGGTAAAATTGAAAAAAGTTGAAAACATTTTTTTATGGACTTAGTCATTTTTTCGGCATTTATCAGACTTTCAGATAGGGGAAATGTCAGTGAGCATTACGATTTCAGATACAGAGCGATTCGCATAAATGAGTCCTTTGATATTTATTCGTTTTCAGCCAATTTTCTGGATTTTTGAAAATTTCACTTTTTTGTGAAAATATCCACTAAATGAGGGAATAATATGTGTGAGGGTAGAATATATATCCCACAGGGGTAAAATTGAAAAAAGTTTAAAAAAAATTTTTTTCTGGACTTAGTCATTTTTCCGGCGTTTATCAGACTTTCAGATAGGGGAAATGTCAGTGAGCGTTCCAATTTCAGTTCCAGAGCGATTCGCCCAATGAGTCCTTGATATTTAGTCGTTTTCAGTCAATTTTCTGGATTTTTGAAAATTTCACTTTTTTGTGAAAATATCCACTAAATGAGGGAATAATATGTGTGATGGTAGAATATATATCCCACGGGGGTAAAATTGAAAAAAGTTGAAAAAACATTTTTTTTTGGACTTAGTCATTTTTCCAGCGTTTATCAGACTTTCAGATAGGGTAAATGTCAGTGAGCGTTCCAATTTCAGTTCCAGAGCGATTCGCCCAATGAGTCCTTGATATTTAGTCGTTTTCAGCTAATATTTTGGATTTTTGAAAATTTCACTTTTTTGTGAAAATATCCACTAAATGAGGGAATAATATGTGTGAGGGTACCCCAGGAGAGTTCCAAATGTGTGTGGGTAGAATATATATCCCACGGGGGTAAAATTGAAAAAAGTTGAAAACATTTTTTTTTGGACTTAGTCATTTTTCCAGCGTTTATCAGGCTTTCAGATAGGGTAAATGTCAGTGAGCGTTCCAATTTCAGTTCCAGAGGGAATCGCCCAATGAGTCCTTGATATTTAGTCGTTTTCAGCTAATATTTTGGATTTTTGAAAATATCACTTTTTTGTGAAAATATCCACTAAATGAGGGAATAATATGTGTGAGGGTACCCCAGGAGAGTTCCAAATGTGTGTGGGTAGAATATATATCCCACAGGGGTAAAATTGAAAAAAGTTGAAAACATTTTTTTTATGGACTTAGTCATTTTTCCGGCGTTTATCAGACTTTCAGATAGGGGAAATGTCAGTGAGCATTACGATTTCAGATACAGAGCGATTCGCATAAATGAGTCCTTTGATATTTAGTCGTTTTCAGCCAATTTTCTAGATTTTTGAAAATTTCACTTTTTTGTGAAAATATCCACTAAATGAGGGAATAATATGTGTGAGGGTAGAATATATATCCCACGGGGGTAAAATTGAAAAAAGTTGCAAAAAAAAATTTTTTTTTGGACTTAGTCATTTTCCCGGCGTTTATCAGACTTTCAGATAGGGGAAATGTCAGTGAGCGTTCCGATTTCAGTTCCAGAGCGATTCGCCCAATGAGTCCTTGATATTTAGTCGTTTTCAGCTAATATTTTGGATTTTTGAAAATTTCACTTTTTTGTGAAAATATCCACTAAACGAGGGAATAATATGTGTGAGGGTACCCCAGGAGAGTTCCAAATGTGTGTGGGTAGAATATATATCCCACGGGGGTAAAATTGAAAAAAGTTGAAAACATTTTTTTTTTGGACTTAGTCATTTTTCCGGCGTTTATCAGACTTTCAGATAGGGGAAATGTCCGTGAGCGTTCCGATTTCAGTTCCAGAGCGATTCACCCAATGAGTTCTTGTTATATAGATGTTTTCAGCCAATTTTCTGGTTTTTTGAAAATTTCACTTTTTTGTGAAAATATCCACTAAATGAGGGAATAATATGTGTGAGGGTAGAATATATATCCCACGGGGGTAAAATTGAAAAAAGTTGAAAAAACATTTTTTTTTAGACTTAGTCATTTTTCCGGCGTTTATCAGACTTTCAGATAGGGGAAATGTCAGTGAGCGTTCCAATTTCAGTTCCAGAGCGATTCGCCCAATGAGTCCTTGATATTTTGTCATTTTCAGCTAATATTTTGGATTTTTGAAAATTTCACTTTTTTGTGAAAATATCCACTAAATGAGGGAATAATATGTGTGAGGGTACCCCAGGAGAGTTCCAAATCTGTGTGGGTAGAATATATATCCCACGGGGGTAAAATTGAAAAAAGTTGAAAACATTTTTTTTATGGACTTAGTCATTTTTTCGGCGTTTATCAGACTTTCAGATAGGGGAAATGTCAGTGAGCATTACGATTTCAGATACAGAGCGATTCGCATAAATGAGTCCTTTGATATTTATTCGTTTTCAGCCAATTTTCTGGATTTTTGAAAATTTCACTTTTTTGTGAAAATATCCACTAAATGAGGGAATAATATGTGTGAGGGTAGAATATATATCCCACAGGGGTAAAATTGAAAAAAGTTTAAAAAAAATTTTTTTCTGGACTTAGTCATTTTTCCGGCGTTTATCAGACTTTCAGATAGGGGAAATGTCAGTGAGCGTTCCAATTTCAGTTCCAGAGCGATTCGCCCAATGAGTCCTTGATATTTAGTCGTTTTCAGTCAATTTTCTGGATTTTTGAAAATTTCACTTTTTTGTGAAAATATCCACTAAATGAGGGAATAATATGTGTGATGGTAGAATATATATCCCACGGGGGTAAAATTGAAAAAAGTTGAAAAAACATTTTTTTTTGGACTTAGTCATTTTTCCAGCGTTTATCAGACTTTCAGATAGGGTAAATATCAGTGAGCGTTCCAATTTCAGTTCCAGAGCGATTCGCCCAATGATTCCTTGATATTTAGTCGTTTTCAGCTAATATTTTGGATTTTTGAAAATTTCACTTTTTTGTGAAAATATCCACTAAATGAGGGAATAATATGTGTGAGGGTACCCCAGGAGAGTTCCAAATGTGTGTGGGTAGAATATATATCCCACGGGGGTAAAATTGAAAAAAGTTTAAAACATTTTTTTTTGGACTTAGTCATTTTTCCAGCGTTTATCAGACTTTCAGATAGGGTAAATGTCAGTGAGCGTTCCAATTTCAGTTCCAGAGCGATTCGCCCATTGAGTCCTTGATTTTTAGTCGTTTTCAGTCAATATTTTGGATTTTTGAAAATGTCACTTTTTTGTGAAAATATCCACTAAATGAGAGAATAATATGTGTGAGGGTACCCCAGGAGATTTCAAATGTGTGTGGGTAGAATATATATCCCACGGGGGTAAAATTGAAAAAAGTTGAAAAATATTTTTTTTTGGACTTAGTCATTTTTTCCGGCGTTTATCAGACTTTCAGATAGGGGATATATCAGTGAGCGTTCCGATTTCAGTTCCAGAGCGATTCACCCAATGAGTCCTTGATATTTAGTCGTTTTCAGTCAATTTTCTGGATTTTTGAAAATTTCACTTTTTTGTGAAAATATCCACTAAATGAGGGAATAATATGTGTGAGGGTAGAATATATATCCCACGGGGGTAAAATTGAAAAAAGTTGAAAAAACATTTTTTTTTGGACTTAGTCATTTTTCCAGCGTTTATCAGACTTTCAGATAGGGGAAATGTCAGTGAGCATTACGATTTGAGATACAGAGCGATTCGCATAAATGAGTCCTTGATATTTAGTCGTTTTCAGCCAATTTTCTGGATTTTTGAAAATTTCACTTTTTTGTGAAAATATCCACTAAATGAGGGAATAATATGTGTGAGGGTAGAATATATATCCCACGGGGGTAAAATTGAAAAAAGTTGAAAAAACATTTTTTTTTGGACTTAGTCATTTTTCCAGCGTTTATCAGACTTTCAGATAGGGGAAATGTCAGTGAGCTTTCCAATTTCAGTTCCAGAGCGATTCGCCCAATGAGTCCTTGATATTTAGTCGTTTTCAGTCAATATTTTGGATTTTTGAAAATGTCACTTTTTTGTAAAAATATCCACTAAATGAGAGAATAATATATGTGAGGGTACCCCAGGAGATTTCCAAATGTGTGTGGGTAGAATATATATCCCACGGGGGTAAAATTGAAAAAAGATGAAAAATTTTTTTTTGGACTTAGTCATTTTTCCAGCGTTTATCAGGCTTTCAGATAGGGTAAATGTCAGTGAGCGTTCCAATTTCAGTTCCAGAGGGAATCGCCCAATGAGTCCTTGATATTTAGTCGTTTTCAGCTAATATTTTGGATTTTTGAAAATATCACTTTTTTGTGAAAATATCCACTAAATGAGGGAATAATATGTGTGAGGGTACCCCAGGAGAGTTCCAAATGTGTGTGGGTAGAATATATATCCCACAGGGGTAAAATTGAAAAAAGTTGAAAACATTTTTTTTATGGACTTAGTCATTTTTCCGGCGTTTATCAGACTTTCAGATAGGGGAAATGTCAGTGAGCATTACGATTTCAGATACAGAGCGATTCGCATAAATGAGTCCTTTGATATTTAGTCGTTTTCAGCCAATTTTCTAGATTTTTGAAAATTTCACTTTTTTGTGAAAATATCCACTAAATGAGGGAATAATATGTGTGAGGGTACCCCAGGAGAGTTCCAAATGTGTGTGGGTAGAATATATATCCCACGGGGGTAAAATTGAAAAAAGTTTAAAAATATTTTTTTTTCGACTTAGTCATTTTTCCAGCGTTTATCAGACTTTCAGATAGGGCAAATGTCAGTGAGCGTTCCGATTTCAGTTCCAGAGCGATTCGCCCAATGAGTCCTTGATATTTAGTCGTTTTCAGCCAATTTTCTGGATTTTTGAAAATGTCACTTTTTTGTGAAAATATCCACTAAATGAGGGAATAATATGTGTGAGGGTACCCCAGGAGAGTTCCAAATGTGTGTGGGTAGAATATATATCCCACGGGGGTAAAATTGAAAAAAGTTGAAAAAAATTATTTTTGGGACTTAGTAATTTTTCCGGCGTTTATCAGACTTTCAGAAAGGGGAAATGTCATTGAGCGTTCCGATTTCAGTTCCAGAGCGATTCGCCCAATGAGCTCTTGATATTTAGTCGTTTTCAGCCAATTTTCTGGATTTTTGAAAATTTCACTTTTTTGTGAAAACATCCACTAAATGAGGGAATAATATGTGTGAGGTTAGAATATATATCCCACGGGGGTAAAATTGAAAAAAGTTGAAAACATTTTTTTTTGGACTTAGTCATTTTTCCGGCGTTTATCAGACTTTTTAGATAGGAAAAATGTCAGAGAGCGTTCCGATTTCAATTCCAGAACAATTCGCCCAATGAGTACTTGATATTTAGTCGTTTTCAGCCAATTTTCTGGATTTTTGAAAATTTCACTTTTTTGTGAAAATATCCACTAATTGAGGAAATAATATGTGTGAGGGTACCCCAGGAGAGTTCCAAATGTGTGTGGGTAGAATATATATCCCACGGGGGTAAAATTGAAAACAGTTTAAAAATATTTTTTTTTCGACTTAGTCATTTTTCCAGCGTTTATCAGACTTTCAGATAGGGCAAATGTCAGTGAGCGTTCCGATTTCAGTTCCAGAGCGATTCGCCCAATGAGTCCTTGATATTTAGTCGTTTTCAGCCAATTTTCTGGATTTTTGAAAATGTCACTTTTTTGTGAAAATATCCACTAAATGAGGGAATAATATGTGTGAGGGTAGCCCAGGAGAGTTCCAAATGTGTGTGCATAGAATATATATCCCACGGGGGTAAAATTGAAAAAAGTTGAAAAATTTTTTTTTGGTGACATAGTCATTTTTACGGCGTTTATCAGACTTTCAAATAGGTCAAATGTCAGTGAGCGTTCCGATTTCAGTTCCAGAGCGATTCGCCCAATGAGTCCTTGATATTTAGTCGTTTTCAGCCAATATTTTGGATTTTTGAAAATGTCACTTTTTTGTGAAAATATCCACTAAATGAGGGAATAATCCACTAAATGAGGGAATAATAGTGGAGAGATCCAAATGTGTGTGGGTAGAATATATATCCCACGGGGGTAAAATTGAAAAAAGTTGAAATAAAATTTTTTTTGGATGTAGTAATTTTTCCAGCGTTTATCAGACTTTCAGATAGTTCAAAAGTTAGTGAGCGTTCCGATTTCAGTTCCAGAGCGATTCGCCCAATGAGTCCTTGATATTTCATCGTTTTCAGCCAATTTTCTGGATTTTTGAAAATGTCACTTTTTTGTGAAAATATCCTATAAATGAGGGAATAATATGTGTGAGGGTACCCCAGGAGAGTTCCAAATGTGTGTGGGTAGAATATATATCCCACGGGGGTAAAATTGAAAAAAGTTTAAAAATATTTTTTTTTCGACTTAGTCATTTTTCCAGCGTTTATCAGACTTTCAGATAGGGCAAATGTCAGGGAGCGTTCCGATTTCAGTTCCAGAGCGATTCGCCCAATGAGTTCTTGTTATTTAGTTGTTTTCAGCCAATTTTCTGGATTTTTGAAAATTTCACTTTTTTGTGAAAATATCCACTAAATGTGGAAATAATATGTGTGAGGGTACCCCAGGAGAGTACCAAATGTGTGTGGGTAGAATATATATCCCACAGGGGTAAAATTGAAAAAAGTTGAAAACATTTTTTTTATGGACTTAGTCATTTTTCCGGCATTTATCAGACTTTCAAATAGGGGAAATGTCAGTGAGCATTCCGATTTCAGTCCCAGAGCGATTCGCCCAATGAGTCCTTGATATTTAGTCATTTTCAGCCAATATTTTGGATTTTTGAAAATTTCACTTTTTTGTGAAAATATCCACTAAATGAGGGAATAATATGTGTGAGGGTACCCAGGAGAGTTCCAAATGTGTGTGGGTAGAATATATATCCCACGGGGGTAAAATTGAAAAAAGTTGAAAACATTTTTTTTTTGGACTTAGTCATTTTTCCGGCGTTTATCAGACTTTCAGATAGGGCAAATGTCAGTGAGCGTTCCGATTTCAGTTCCAGAGCGATTCGCCCAATGATTCCTTGATATTTCATCGTTTTCAGCCAATTTTCTGGATTTTTGAAAATGTCACTTTTTTGTGAAAATATCCGCTAAATGAGGGAATAATATGTGTGAGGGTACCCCAGGAGAGTTACAAATGTGTGTGGGTAGAATATATATCCCACGGGGGTAAAATTGAAAAAAGTTGAAAAATATTTTTTTGGGGACATAGTCATTTTTACGGCGTTTATCAGACTTTCAGATAGGTCAAATGTCAGTGAGCATTCCGATTTCAGTTCCAGAGCGATTCGCCCAATGAGTCCTTGATATTTAGTCGTTTTCAGCCAATTTTCTGGATTTTTGAAATTGTCACTTTTTTGTGAAAATATCCACTAAATGAGGGAATAATATGTGTGAGGGTACCCCAGGAGAGTTCCAAATGTGTGTGGGTAGAATATATGTCCCACGGGGGTAAAATTAAAAAAAGTTGAAAATTTTTTTTGGGGGGATTTAGTCATTTTTACGGCGTTTATCATACTTTCAGATAGGTCAAATGTCAGTGAGCGTTCCGATTTCAGTTCCAGAGCGATTCGCCCAATGAGTCCTTGATATTTAGTCGTTTTCAGCCAATTTTCTGGATTTTTGAAAATGTCACTTTTTTGTGAAAATATCTACTAAATGAGGGAATAATATGTGTGAGGGTACCCCAGGAGAGTTACAAATGTGTGTGGGTAGAATATATATCCCACGGGGGTAAAATTGAAAAAAGTTGAAAAAAATTTCTTTTTGGACTTAGTCATTTTTCCGGCGTTTATCAGGCTTTCAGATAGGGCAAATGTCAGTGAGCGTTCCGATTTCAGTTCCAGAGAAAATCGCCCAATGAGTCCTTGATATTTAGTTGTTTTCAGCCAATGTTTAGGATTTTTGAAAATTTCACTTTTTTGTGAAAATATACACTAAATGAGGGAATAATATGTGTGAGGGTACCCCAGGAGAGTTCCAAATGTGTGTGGGTAGAATATATATCCCACGGGGGTAAAATTGAAAAAAGTTGAAAAATTTTTTTTTTCGACTTAGTCATTTTTCCAGCGTTTATCAGACTTTCAGATAGGGCAAATGTCAGTGAGCATTCCGATTTCAGTTCCAGAGCGATTCGCCCAATGAGTCCTTGATATTTAGTCGTTTTCAGCCAATATTTTGGATTTTTGAACATTTCACTTTTTTGTGAAAATATCCACTAAATGAAGGAATAATATGTGTGAGGGCACCCCAGGAGAGTTCCAAATGTGTGTGGGTAGAATATATATCCCACGGGGGTAAAATTGAAAAAAGTTGAAAAATTTTTTTTTGGGGACTTAGTTATTTTTACGGCGTTTATCAGACTTTCAGATAGGTCAAATGTCAGTGAGCGTTCCGATTTCAGTTCCAGAGCGATTCGCCCAATGAGTCCTTGATATTTAGTCGTTTTCAGCCAATTTTCTGGATTTTTGAAAATGTCACTTTTTTATGAAAATATCCACTAAATGAGGGAATAATATGTGTGAGGGTACCCCAGGAGAGTTCCAAATGTGTGTGGGTAGAATATATATCCCACGGGGGTAAAATTAAAAAAAGTTGAAAATTTTTTTTTGGGGGACGTAGTCATTTTTACGGCATTTATCAGACTTTCAGATAGGTCAAATGTCAGTGAGCGTTCCGATTTCAGTTCCAGAGCGATTCGCCCAATGAGTCCTTGATATTTAGTCGTTTTCAGCCAATTTTCTGGATTTTTGAAAATGTCACTTTTTTGTGAAAATATCCACTAAATGAGGGAATAATATGTGTGAGGGTACCCCAGGAGAGTTCCAAATGTGTGTGGGTAGAATATATGTCCCACGGGGGTAAAATTAAAAAAAGTTGAAAAATTTTTTTGGGGGGATTTAGTCATTTTTACGGCGTTTATCAGACTTTCAGATAGGTCAAATGTCAGTGAGCGTTCCGATTTCAGTTCCAGAGCGATTCGCCCAATGAGTCCTTGATATTTAGTCGTTTTCAGCCAATTTTCTGGATTTTTGAAAATGTCACTTTTTTGTGAAAATATCCACTAAATGAGGGAATAATATGTGTGAGGGTACCCCAGGAGAGTTCCAAATGTGTGTGGGTAGAATATATATCCCACGGGGGTAAAATTGAAAAAAGTTGAAAAAAAATTTTTTTTGGACTTAGTCATTTTTCCAGCGTTTATCAGACTTTCAGATAGGGCAAATGTCAGTGAGCATTCCGATTTCAGTTCCAGAGCGATTCGCCCAATGAGTCCTTGATATTTAGTCATTTTCAGCCAATATTTTGGATTTTTGAATATTTCACTTTTTTGCGAAAATATCCACTAAATGAAGGAATAATATGTGAGGGCACCCCAGGAGAGTTCCAAATGTGTGTGGGTAGAATATATATCCCACGGGGGTAAAATTGAAAAAAGTTGAAAAAATTTTTTTTTTGGACTTAGTCATTTTTTTTAGCGTTTATCAGACTTTCAGATAGGGCAAAAGTCAGTGAGCATTCCGATTTCCGTTCCAGAGCGATTCGCCCAATGAGTTCTTGATATTTCGTCGTTTTCAGCCAATATTTTGGATTTTTGAAAATGTCACTTTTTTGTGAAAATATCCACTAAATGAGGGAATAATATGTGTGAGGGTACCCCAGGAGAATTCCAAATGTGTGTGGGTAGAATATATATCCCACGGGGGTAAAATTGAAAAAAGTTGAAAAAAAATTTTTTTTGGACTTACTCATTTTTCCGGCGTTTATCAGGCTTTCAGATAGGGCAAATGTCAGTGAGCGTTCCGATTTCAGTTCCAGAGTGATTCGACCAATGAGTCCTTGATATTTAGTTGTTTTCAGCCAATATTTAGGATTTTTGAAAATTTCACTTTTTTGTGAAAATATCCACTAAATGAGGAATAATATGTGTGAGGGTACCCCAGGAGAGTTACAAATGTGTGTGGGTAGAATATATATCCCACAGGGGTAAAATTGAAAAAAGTTGAAAAAAAATTTTTTTTGGACTTAGTCATTTTTCCGGCGTTTATCAGGCTTTCAGATAGGGCAAATGTCAGTGAGCATTCCGATTTCAGTTCCAGAGCGATTTGCCCAATGAGTCCTTGATATTTAGTTGTTTTCAGCCAATATTTAGGATTTTTGAAAATGTCACTTTTTTGTGAAAATATCCACTAAATGAGGGAATAATATGTGTGAGGGTACCCCAGGAGAGTTCCAAATGTGTGTGGGTAGAATATATATCCCACGGGGGTAAAATTGAAAAAAGTTGAAAAAAAATTTTTTTTGGACTTACTCATTTTTCCGGCGTTTATCAGGCTTTCAGATAGGGCAAATGTCAGTGAGCGTTCCGATTTCAGTTCTAGAGCGATTCGACCAATGAGTCCTTGATATTTAGTTGTTTTCAGCCAATATTTAGGATTTTTGAAAATTTCACTTTTTTGTGAAAATATCCACTAAATGAGGGAATAATATGTGTGAGGGTACCCCAGGAGAGTTCCAAATGTGTGTGGGTAGAATATATATCCCACGGGGGTAAAATTGAATAAAGTTGAAAAAAAATTTTTTTTGGACTTACTCATTTTTCCGGCGTTTATCAGGCTTTCAGATAGGGCAAATGTCAGTGAGCGTTCCGATTTCAGTTCCAGAGCGATTCGACCAATGAGTCCTTGATATTTAGTTGTTTTCAACTAATATTTAGGATTTTTGAAAATTTCACTTTTTTGTGAAAATATCCACTAAATGAGGGAATAATATGTGTGAGGGTACCCCAGGAGAGTTACAAATGTGTGTGGGAGGAATATATATCCCACGGGGGTAAAATTGCAAAAAGTTGAAAAAAATTACTTTTTGGACTTAGTCATTTTTCCGGCGTTTATCAGACTTTCAGATAGGTCAAAAGTTAGTGAGCGTTCCGATTTCAGTTCCAGAGCGATTCGCCCCATGATTCCTTGATATTTCGTCGTTTTCAGCCAATTTTCTGGATTTTTGAAAATTTCACTTTTTTTGAAAATATCCACTAAATGAGGGAATAATATGTGTGAGGGTACCCCAGGAGAGTTCCAAATGTGTGTGGGTAGAATATACAGTTATATGAAAAAGTTTGGGCATCCCTATTAATCTTAAGCTTTATGTTTTATAAAAATTGGTGTTTTTGCAACAGCTATTTCAGTTTGATATATATAATAACTGTTGGACACAGTAATGTTTCTGCCTTGAATTGAGGTTTATTGTACTAACAGAAAATGTGCAATCTGCATTCAAACAAAATGTGACAGGTGCATAAGTATGGGCACCCTTATCATTTTCTTGTTTTAAATACTCCTACCTACTTTTTACTGACTTACTAAAGCACTGTTTTTGGTTTTGTAACCTCATTGAGCTTTGAACTTCATAGCCAGGTGTATGCAATCATGAGAAACGCTTCTTAAAGTGGCCACTTGCAAGTTGTACTCCTGTTTGAATCTCCTCTGAAGAGTGGCATCATGGGCTCCTCAAAACAACTGTCAAATGATCTGAAAACAAAGATTATTCAACATAGTTGTTCAGAGGAAGGATACAAAAAGCTGTCTCAGAGATTTAACCTGTCAGTTTCCACTGTGAGGAACATTGTAAGGAAATGGAAGAACACAGGGACAGTTCTTGTTAAGGCCAGAAGTGGCAGGCCAAGAAAAAAGTCAGAAAGGCAGAGAAGAAGAATGGTGAGATCAGTCAAGGACAATCCTCAGACCACCTCCAGAGAGCTGCAGCCTCAGCTTGCTGCAGATGGTGTCACTGTGCATCGGTCAACTATACAACGCACTTTGCACAAGGAGAAGCTGTATGGGAGAGTGATGCGAAAGAAGCCGTTTCTGCAAGCACACCACAAACAGAGTCGGCTGAGGTATGCAAAAGCACATTTGGAGAAGCCAATTTCTTTTTGGAAGAAGGTCCTGTGCACTGATGAAACCAAGATTGAGTTGTTTGGTCATACAAAAAGGCGTTATGCATGGCAGCAAAAAAACACAGCATTCCAAGAAAAACACTTGCTACCCACAGTAAAATTTGGTGGAGGTTACATCATGCTTTGGGGCTGAGTGGCCAATGCCGGCACCGGGAATCTTGTTAAAGTTGAGGGACGCATGGATTGCACTCAGTATCAGCAGATTCTTGACAATAATGTTCAAGAATCAGTGATAAAGTTGAAGTTACGCAGGGGATGGATCTTTCAGCAAGACAATGATCCAAAACACTGCTCCAAATCTACTCAGGCATTCATGCAGAGGAACAATTACAATATTCTGGAATGGCCATCCCAGTCCCCAGACCTGAATATCATTGATCATCTGTGGGATCATTTGAAGAGGGCTGTCCATGCTCGGCGACAATCAAACTTAACTGAACTGGAATTGTTTTGTAAAGAGGAATGGTCAAAAATACCTTCATCCAGGATCCAGGAACTCATTAAAAGCTACAGGAAGCGACTAGAGGCTGTTATTTTTACAAAAGGAGGAACTACTAAATATTATTGTCACTTTTCTGGTGAGGTGCCCATACTTATGCACCTGACAAATTTTGTTTGAATGCAGATTGCACATTTTCTGTTAGTACAATAAACCTCATTTCAAGGCAGAAACATTACTGTGTCCAACAGTTATTACATATATCAAACTGAAATAGCTGTTGCAAAAACACCAATTTTTATAAAACATTAAGCTTAAGATTAATAGGGGTGCCCAAACTTTTTCATATAACTGTATATCCCACGGGGGTAAAATTGAAAAAAGTTGAAAAATTTTTTTTTGGGGACTTAGTCATTTTTATGGCGTTTATCAGACTTTCAGATAGGTCAAATGTCAGTGAGCGTTCCGATTTCAGTTCCAGAGCGATTCGCCCAATGAGTCCTTGATATTTAGTCGTTTTCAGCCAATTTTCTGGATTTTTCAAAATGTCACTTTTTTGAGAAAATATCCACTAAATGAGGGAATAATATGTGTAAGGTTACCCCAGGAGAGTTGCAAATGTGTGTGGGTAGAATATATATCCCACGGGGGTAAAATTGAAAAAAGTTGAAAAATTTTTTTTGGGGGACTTAGTCATTTTTACAGCGTTTATCAGACTTTCAGATAGGTCAAATGTCAGTGAGCGTTCCGATTTCAGTTCCAGAGCGATTCGCCCAATGAGTCCTTGATATTTAGTCGTTTTCAGCCAATTTTCTGGATTTTTGAAAATTTCACTTTTTTGTGAAAATATCCACTAAATGAGGGAATAATATGTGTGAGGGTACCCCAGGAGAGTTCCAAATGTGTGTGGGTAGAATATATATCCCACGGGGGTAAAATTGAAAAAAGTTTAAAAAATTTTTTTGGGGGACTTAGTCATTTTTACGGCGTTTATCAGACTTTCAGATAGGTCAAATGTCAGTGAGCGTTCCGATTTCAGTTCCAGAGCGATTCGCCCAATGAGTCCTTGATATTTAGTCGTTTTCAGCCAATTTTCTGGATTTTTGAAAATGTCACTTTTTTGAGAAAATATCCACTAAATGAGGGAATAATATGTGTGAGGTTAACCCAGGAGAGTTCCAAATGTGTGTGGGTAGAATATATATCCCACGGGGGTAAAATTGAAAAAAGTTGAAAAAAAATTTTTTTTGGACTTACTCATTTTTCCGGCGTTTATCAGGCTTTCAGATAGGGCAAATGTCAGTGAGCGTTCCGATTTCAGTTCCAGAGCGATTCGACTAATGAGTCCTTGATATTTAGTTGTTTTCAGCCAATATTTAGGATTTTTGAAAATTTCACTTTTTTGTGAAAATATCCACTAAATGAGGGAATAATATATGTGAGGGTACCCCAGGAGAGTTACAAATGTGTGTGGGTAGAATATATATCCCACGGGGGTAAAATTGAAAAAAGTTGAAAAATTTTTTTTTGGGGACTTAGTCATTTTTACAGCATTAATCAGACTTTCAGATAGGTCAAATGTCAGTGAGCGTTCTGATTTCAGTTCCAGAGCGATTCGCCCAATGAGTCCTTGATATTTCGTCGTTTTCAGCCAATTTTCTGGATTTTTGAAAATTTCACTTTTTTGTGAAAATATCCACTAAATGAGGGAATAATATGTGTGAGGGTACCCCAGGAGAGTTCCAAATGTGTGTGATTAGAATATATATCCCACGGGGGTAAAATTGAAAAAAGTTGAAAAAAAATTTTTTTTCGACTTAGTCATTTTTCCAGCGTTTATCAGACTTTCAGATATGGCAAATGTCAGTGAGCATTCCGATTTCAGTTCCAGAGCGATTCGCCCAATGAGTCCTTGATATTTAGTCGTTTTCAGCCAATATTTTGGATTTTTGAATATTTCACTTTTTTGTGAAAATATCCACTAAATGAAGGAATAATATGTGTGAGGGCACCCCAGGAGAGTTCCAAATGTGTGTGGGTAGAATATATATCCCACGGGGGTAAAATTGAAAAAAGTTGAAAAATTTTTTTTTGGGGACTTAGTCATTTTTACAGCGTTTATCAGACTTTCAGATAGGGCAAAAGTCAGTGAGCATTCCGATTTCAGTTCCAGAGCGATTCGCCCAATGAGTCCTTGATATTTCGTCGTTTTCAGCCAATATTTTGGATTTTTGAAAATGTCACTTTTTTGTGAAAATATCCACTAAATGAGGGAATAATATGTGTGAGGGTACCCCAGGAGAGTTCCAAATGTGTGTGGGTAGAATATATATCCCACGGGGGTAAAATTGAAAAAAGTTTAAAAATATTTTTTTTTCGACTTAGTCATTTTTCCAGCGTTTATCAGACTTTCAGATAGGGCAAATGTCAGGGAGCGTTCCGATTTCAGTTCCAGAGCGATTCGCCCAATGAGTTCTTGTTATTTAGTTGTTTTCAGCCAATTTTCTGGATTTTTGAAAATTTCACTTTTTTGTGAAAATATCCACTAAATGTGGAAATAATATGTGTGAGGGTACCCCAGGAGAGTACCAAATGTGTGTGGGTAGAATATATATCCCACAGGGGTAAAATTGAAAAAAGTTGAAAACATTTTTTTTATGGACTTAGTCATTTTTCCGGCATTTATCAGACTTTCAAATAGGGGAAATGTCAGTGAGCATTCCGATTTCAGTCCCAGAGCGATTCGCCCAATGAGTCCTTGATATTTAGTCATTTTCAGCCAATATTTTGGATTTTTGAAAATTTCACTTTTTTGTGAAAATATCCACTAAATGAGGGAATAATATGTGTGAGGGTACCCAGGAGAGTTCCAAATGTGTGTGGGTAGAATATATATCCCACGGGGGTAAAATTGAAAAAAGTTGAAAACATTTTTTTTTTGGACTTAGTCATTTTTCCGGCGTTTATCAGACTTTCAGATAGGGCAAATGTCAGTGAGCGTTCCGATTTCAGTTCCAGAGCGATTCGCCCAATGATTCCTTGATATTTCATCGTTTTCAGCCAATTTTCTGGATTTTTGAAAATGTCACTTTTTTGTGAAAATATCCGCTAAATGAGGGAATAATATGTGTGAGGGTACCCCAGGAGAGTTACAAATGTGTGTGGGTAGAATATATATCCCACGGGGGTAAAATTGAAAAAAGTTGAAAAATATTTTTTTGGGGACATAGTCATTTTTACGGCGTTTATCAGACTTTCAGATAGGTCAAATGTCAGTGAGCATTCCGATTTCAGTTCCAGAGCGATTCGCCCAATGAGTCCTTGATATTTAGTCGTTTTCAGCCAATTTTCTGGATTTTTGAAATTGTCACTTTTTTGTGAAAATATCCACTAAATGAGGGAATAATATGTGTGAGGGTACCCCAGGAGAGTTCCAAATGTGTGTGGGTAGAATATATGTCCCACGGGGGTAAAATTAAAAAAAGTTGAAAATTTTTTTTGGGGGGATTTAGTCATTTTTACGGCGTTTATCATACTTTCAGATAGGTCAAATGTCAGTGAGCGTTCCGATTTCAGTTCCAGAGCGATTCGCCCAATGAGTCCTTGATATTTAGTCGTTTTCAGCCAATTTTCTGGATTTTTGAAAATGTCACTTTTTTGTGAAAATATCTACTAAATGAGGGAATAATATGTGTGAGGGTACCCCAGGAGAGTTACAAATGTGTGTGGGTAGAATATATATCCCACGGGGGTAAAATTGAAAAAAGTTGAAAAAAATTTCTTTTTGGACTTAGTCATTTTTCCGGCGTTTATCAGGCTTTCAGATAGGGCAAATGTCAGTGAGCGTTCCGATTTCAGTTCCAGAGAAAATCGCCCAATGAGTCCTTGATATTTAGTTGTTTTCAGCCAATGTTTAGGATTTTTGAAAATTTCACTTTTTTGTGAAAATATACACTAAATGAGGGAATAATATGTGTGAGGGTACCCCAGGAGAGTTCCAAATGTGTGTGGGTAGAATATATATCCCACGGGGGTAAAATTGAAAAAAGTTGAAAAATTTTTTTTTTCGACTTAGTCATTTTTCCAGCGTTTATCAGACTTTCAGATAGGGCAAATGTCAGTGAGCATTCCGATTTCAGTTCCAGAGCGATTCGCCCAATGAGTCCTTGATATTTAGTCATTTTCAGCCAATATTTTGGATTTTTGAATATTTCACTTTTTTGCGAAAATATCCACTAAATGAAGGAATAATATGTGAGGGCACCCCAGGAGAGTTCCAAATGTGTGTGGGTAGAATATATATCCCACGGGGGTAAAATTGAAAAAAGTTGAAAAAATTTTTTTTTTGGACTTAGTCATTTTTTTTAGCGTTTATCAGACTTTCAGATAGGGCAAAAGTCAGTGAGCATTCCGATTTCCGTTCCAGAGCGATTCGCCCAATGAGTTCTTGATATTTCGTCGTTTTCAGCCAATATTTTGGATTTTTGAAAATGTCACTTTTTTGTGAAAATATCCACTAAATGAGGGAATAATATGTGTGAGGGTACCCCAGGAGAATTCCAAATGTGTGTGGGTAGAATATATATCCCACGGGGGTAAAATTGAAAAAAGTTGAAAAAAAATTTTTTTTGGACTTACTCATTTTTCCGGCGTTTATCAGGCTTTCAGATAGGGCAAATGTCAGTGAGCGTTCCGATTTCAGTTCCAGAGTGATTCGACCAATGAGTCCTTGATATTTAGTTGTTTTCAGCCAATATTTAGGATTTTTGAAAATTTCACTTTTTTGTGAAAATATCCACTAAATGAGGAATAATATGTGTGAGGGTACCCCAGGAGAGTTACAAATGTGTGTGGGTAGAATATATATCCCACAGGGGTAAAATTGAAAAAAGTTGAAAAAAAATTTTTTTTGGACTTAGTCATTTTTCCGGCGTTTATCAGGCTTTCAGATAGGGCAAATGTCAGTGAGCATTCCGATTTCAGTTCCAGAGCGATTTGCCCAATGAGTCCTTGATATTTAGTTGTTTTCAGCCAATATTTAGGATTTTTGAAAATGTCACTTTTTTGTGAAAATATCCACTAAATGAGGGAATAATATGTGTGAGGGTACCCCAGGAGAGTTCCAAATGTGTGTGGGTAGAATATATATCCCACGGGGGTAAAATTGAAAAAAGTTGAAAAAAAATTTTTTTTGGACTTACTCATTTTTCCGGCGTTTATCAGGCTTTCAGATAGGGCAAATGTCAGTGAGCGTTCCGATTTCAGTTCTAGAGCGATTCGACCAATGAGTCCTTGATATTTAGTTGTTTTCAGCCAATATTTAGGATTTTTGAAAATTTCACTTTTTTGTGAAAATATCCACTAAATGAGGGAATAATATGTGTGAGGGTACCCCAGGAGAGTTCCAAATGTGTGTGGGTAGAATATATATCCCACGGGGGTAAAATTGAATAAAGTTGAAAAAAAATTTTTTTTGGACTTACTCATTTTTCCGGCGTTTATCAGGCTTTCAGATAGGGCAAATGTCAGTGAGCGTTCCGATTTCAGTTCCAGAGCGATTCGACCAATGAGTCCTTGATATTTAGTTGTTTTCAACTAATATTTAGGATTTTTGAAAATTTCACTTTTTTGTGAAAATATCCACTAAATGAGGGAATAATATGTGTGAGGGTACCCCAGGAGAGTTACAAATGTGTGTGGGAGGAATATATATCCCACGGGGGTAAAATTGCAAAAAGTTGAAAAAAATTACTTTTTGGACTTAGTCATTTTTCCGGCGTTTATCAGACTTTCAGATAGGTCAAAAGTTAGTGAGCGTTCCGATTTCAGTTCCAGAGCGATTCGCCCCATGATTCCTTGATATTTCGTCGTTTTCAGCCAATTTTCTGGATTTTTGAAAATTTCACTTTTTTTGAAAATATCCACTAAATGAGGGAATAATATGTGTGAGGGTACCCCAGGAGAGTTCCAAATGTGTGTGGGTAGAATATACAGTTATATGAAAAAGTTTGGGCATCCCTATTAATCTTAAGCTTTATGTTTTATAAAAATTGGTGTTTTTGCAACAGCTATTTCAGTTTGATATATATAATAACTGTTGGACACAGTAATGTTTCTGCCTTGAATTGAGGTTTATTGTACTAACAGAAAATGTGCAATCTGCATTCAAACAAAATGTGACAGGTGCATAAGTATGGGCACCCTTATCATTTTCTTGTTTTAAATACTCCTACCTACTTTTTACTGACTTACTAAAGCACTGTTTTTGGTTTTGTAACCTCATTGAGCTTTGAACTTCATAGCCAGGTGTATGCAATCATGAGAAACGCTTCTTAAAGTGGCCACTTGCAAGTTGTACTCCTGTTTGAATCTCCTCTGAAGAGTGGCATCATGGGCTCCTCAAAACAACTGTCAAATGATCTGAAAACAAAGATTATTCAACATAGTTGTTCAGAGGAAGGATACAAAAAGCTGTCTCAGAGATTTAACCTGTCAGTTTCCACTGTGAGGAACATTGTAAGGAAATGGAAGAACACAGGGACAGTTCTTGTTAAGGCCAGAAGTGGCAGGCCAAGAAAAAAGTCAGAAAGGCAGAGAAGAAGAATGGTGAGATCAGTCAAGGACAATCCTCAGACCACCTCCAGAGAGCTGCAGCCTCAGCTTGCTGCAGATGGTGTCACTGTGCATCGGTCAACTATACAACGCACTTTGCACAAGGAGAAGCTGTATGGGAGAGTGATGCGAAAGAAGCCGTTTCTGCAAGCACACCACAAACAGAGTCGGCTGAGGTATGCAAAAGCACATTTGGAGAAGCCAATTTCTTTTTGGAAGAAGGTCCTGTGCACTGATGAAACCAAGATTGAGTTGTTTGGTCATACAAAAAGGCGTTATGCATGGCAGCAAAAAAACACAGCATTCCAAGAAAAACACTTGCTACCCACAGTAAAATTTGGTGGAGGTTACATCATGCTTTGGGGCTGAGTGGCCAATGCCGGCACCGGGAATCTTGTTAAAGTTGAGGGACGCATGGATTGCACTCAGTATCAGCAGATTCTTGACAATAATGTTCAAGAATCAGTGATAAAGTTGAAGTTACGCAGGGGATGGATCTTTCAGCAAGACAATGATCCAAAACACTGCTCCAAATCTACTCAGGCATTCATGCAGAGGAACAATTACAATATTCTGGAATGGCCATCCCAGTCCCCAGACCTGAATATCATTGATCATCTGTGGGATCATTTGAAGAGGGCTGTCCATGCTCGGCGACAATCAAACTTAACTGAACTGGAATTGTTTTGTAAAGAGGAATGGTCAAAAATACCTTCATCCAGGATCCAGGAACTCATTAAAAGCTACAGGAAGCGACTAGAGGCTGTTATTTTTACAAAAGGAGGAACTACTAAATATTATTGTCACTTTTCTGGTGAGGTGCCCATACTTATGCACCTGACAAATTTTGTTTGAATGCAGATTGCACATTTTCTGTTAGTACAATAAACCTCATTTCAAGGCAGAAACATTACTGTGTCCAACAGTTATTACATATATCAAACTGAAATAGCTGTTGCAAAAACACCAATTTTTATAAAACATTAAGCTTAAGATTAATAGGGGTGCCCAAACTTTTTCATATAACTGTATATCCCACGGGGGTAAAATTGAAAAAAGTTGAAAAATTTTTTTTTGGGGACTTAGTCATTTTTATGGCGTTTATCAGACTTTCAGATAGGTCAAATGTCAGTGAGCGTTCCGATTTCAGTTCCAGAGCGATTCGCCCAATGAGTCCTTGATATTTAGTCGTTTTCAGCCAATTTTCTGGATTTTTCAAAATGTCACTTTTTTGAGAAAATATCCACTAAATGAGGGAATAATATGTGTAAGGTTACCCCAGGAGAGTTGCAAATGTGTGTGGGTAGAATATATATCCCACGGGGGTAAAATTGAAAAAAGTTGAAAAATTTTTTTTGGGGGACTTAGTCATTTTTACAGCGTTTATCAGACTTTCAGATAGGTCAAATGTCAGTGAGCGTTCCGATTTCAGTTCCAGAGCGATTCGCCCAATGAGTCCTTGATATTTAGTCGTTTTCAGCCAATTTTCTGGATTTTTGAAAATTTCACTTTTTTGTGAAAATATCCACTAAATGAGGGAATAATATGTGTGAGGGTACCCCAGGAGAGTTCCAAATGTGTGTGGGTAGAATATATATCCCACGGGGGTAAAATTGAAAAAAGTTTAAAAAATTTTTTTGGGGGACTTAGTCATTTTTACGGCGTTTATCAGACTTTCAGATAGGTCAAATGTCAGTGAGCGTTCCGATTTCAGTTCCAGAGCGATTCGCCCAATGAGTCCTTGATATTTAGTCGTTTTCAGCCAATTTTCTGGATTTTTGAAAATGTCACTTTTTTGAGAAAATATCCACTAAATGAGGGAATAATATGTGTGAGGTTAACCCAGGAGAGTTCCAAATGTGTGTGGGTAGAATATATATCCCACGGGGGTAAAATTGAAAAAAGTTGAAAAAAAATTTTTTTTGGACTTACTCATTTTTCCGGCGTTTATCAGGCTTTCAGATAGGGCAAATGTCAGTGAGCGTTCCGATTTCAGTTCCAGAGCGATTCGACTAATGAGTCCTTGATATTTAGTTGTTTTCAGCCAATATTTAGGATTTTTGAAAATTTCACTTTTTTGTGAAAATATCCACTAAATGAGGGAATAATATATGTGAGGGTACCCCAGGAGAGTTACAAATGTGTGTGGGTAGAATATATATCCCACGGGGGTAAAATTGAAAAAAGTTGAAAAATTTTTTTTTGGGGACTTAGTCATTTTTACAGCATTAATCAGACTTTCAGATAGGTCAAATGTCAGTGAGCGTTCTGATTTCAGTTCCAGAGCGATTCGCCCAATGAGTCCTTGATATTTCGTCGTTTTCAGCCAATTTTCTGGATTTTTGAAAATTTCACTTTTTTGTGAAAATATCCACTAAATGAGGGAATAATATGTGTGAGGGTACCCCAGGAGAGTTCCAAATGTGTGTGATTAGAATATATATCCCACGGGGGTAAAATTGAAAAAAGTTGAAAAAAAATTTTTTTTCGACTTAGTCATTTTTCCAGCGTTTATCAGACTTTCAGATATGGCAAATGTCAGTGAGCATTCCGATTTCAGTTCCAGAGCGATTCGCCCAATGAGTCCTTGATATTTAGTCGTTTTCAGCCAATATTTTGGATTTTTGAATATTTCACTTTTTTGTGAAAATATCCACTAAATGAAGGAATAATATGTGTGAGGGCACCCCAGGAGAGTTCCAAATGTGTGTGGGTAGAATATATATCCCACGGGGGTAAAATTGAAAAAAGTTGAAAAATTTTTTTTTGGGGACTTAGTCATTTTTACAGCGTTTATCAGACTTTCAGATAGGGCAAAAGTCAGTGAGCATTCCGATTTCAGTTCCAGAGCGATTCGCCCAATGAGTCCTTGATATTTCGTCGTTTTCAGCCAATATTTTGGATTTTTGAAAATGTCACTTTTTTGTGAAAATATCCACTAAATGAGGGAATAATATGTGTGAGGGTACCCCAGGAGAGTTCCAAATGTGTGTGGGTAGAATATATATCCCACGGGGGTAAAATTGAAAAAAGTTTAAAAATATTTTTTTTTCGACTTAGTCATTTTTCCAGCGTTTATCAGACTTTCAGATAGGGCAAATGTCAGGGAGCGTTCCGATTTCAGTTCCAGAGCGATTCGCCCAATGAGTTCTTGTTATTTAGTTGTTTTCAGCCAATTTTCTGGATTTTTGAAAATTTCACTTTTTTGTGAAAATATCCACTAAATGTGGAAATAATATGTGTGAGGGTACCCCAGGAGAGTACCAAATGTGTGTGGGTAGAATATATATCCCACAGGGGTAAAATTGAAAAAAGTTGAAAACATTTTTTTTATGGACTTAGTCATTTTTCCGGCATTTATCAGACTTTCAAATAGGGGAAATGTCAGTGAGCATTCCGATTTCAGTCCCAGAGCGATTCGCCCAATGAGTCCTTGATATTTAGTCATTTTCAGCCAATATTTTGGATTTTTGAAAATTTCACTTTTTTGTGAAAATATCCACTAAATGAGGGAATAATATGTGTGAGGGTACCCAGGAGAGTTCCAAATGTGTGTGGGTAGAATATATATCCCACGGGGGTAAAATTGAAAAAAGTTGAAAACATTTTTTTTTTGGACTTAGTCATTTTTCCGGCGTTTATCAGACTTTCAGATAGGGCAAATGTCAGTGAGCGTTCCGATTTCAGTTCCAGAGCGATTCGCCCAATGATTCCTTGATATTTCATCGTTTTCAGCCAATTTTCTGGATTTTTGAAAATGTCACTTTTTTGTGAAAATATCCGCTAAATGAGGGAATAATATGTGTGAGGGTACCCCAGGAGAGTTACAAATGTGTGTGGGTAGAATATATATCCCACGGGGGTAAAATTGAAAAAAGTTGAAAAATATTTTTTTGGGGACATAGTCATTTTTACGGCGTTTATCAGACTTTCAGATAGGTCAAATGTCAGTGAGCATTCCGATTTCAGTTCCAGAGCGATTCGCCCAATGAGTCCTTGATATTTAGTCGTTTTCAGCCAATTTTCTGGATTTTTGAAATTGTCACTTTTTTGTGAAAATATCCACTAAATGAGGGAATAATATGTGTGAGGGTACCCCAGGAGAGTTCCAAATGTGTGTGGGTAGAATATATGTCCCACGGGGGTAAAATTAAAAAAAGTTGAAAATTTTTTTTGGGGGGATTTAGTCATTTTTACGGCGTTTATCATACTTTCAGATAGGTCAAATGTCAGTGAGCGTTCCGATTTCAGTTCCAGAGCGATTCGCCCAATGAGTCCTTGATATTTAGTCGTTTTCAGCCAATTTTCTGGATTTTTGAAAATGTCACTTTTTTGTGAAAATATCTACTAAATGAGGGAATAATATGTGTGAGGGTACCCCAGGAGAGTTACAAATGTGTGTGGGTAGAATATATATCCCACGGGGGTAAAATTGAAAAAAGTTGAAAAAAATTTCTTTTTGGACTTAGTCATTTTTCCGGCGTTTATCAGGCTTTCAGATAGGGCAAATGTCAGTGAGCGTTCCGATTTCAGTTCCAGAGAAAATCGCCCAATGAGTCCTTGATATTTAGTTGTTTTCAGCCAATGTTTAGGATTTTTGAAAATTTCACTTTTTTGTGAAAATATACACTAAATGAGGGAATAATATGTGTGAGGGTACCCCAGGAGAGTTCCAAATGTGTGTGGGTAGAATATATATCCCACGGGGGTAAAATTGAAAAAAGTTGAAAAATTTTTTTTTTCGACTTAGTCATTTTTCCAGCGTTTATCAGACTTTCAGATAGGGCAAATGTCAGTGAGCATTCCGATTTCAGTTCCAGAGCGATTCGCCCAATGAGTCCTTGATATTTAGTCGTTTTCAGCCAATATTTTGGATTTTTGAACATTTCACTTTTTTGTGAAAATATCCACTAAATGAAGGAATAATATGTGTGAGGGCACCCCAGGAGAGTTCCAAATGTGTGTGGGTAGAATATATATCCCACGGGGGTAAAATTGAAAAAAGTTGAAAAATTTTTTTTTGGGGACTTAGTTATTTTTACGGCGTTTATCAGACTTTCAGATAGGTCAAATGTCAGTGAGCGTTCCGATTTCAGTTCCAGAGCGATTCGCCCAATGAGTCCTTGATATTTAGTCGTTTTCAGCCAATTTTCTGGATTTTTGAAAATGTCACTTTTTTATGAAAATATCCACTAAATGAGGGAATAATATGTGTGAGGGTACCCCAGGAGAGTTCCAAATGTGTGTGGGTAGAATATATATCCCACGGGGGTAAAATTAAAAAAAGTTGAAAATTTTTTTTTGGGGGACGTAGTCATTTTTACGGCATTTATCAGACTTTCAGATAGGTCAAATGTCAGTGAGCGTTCCGATTTCAGTTCCAGAGCGATTCGCCCAATGAGTCCTTGATATTTAGTCGTTTTCAGCCAATTTTCTGGATTTTTGAAAATGTCACTTTTTTGTGAAAATATCCACTAAATGAGGGAATAATATGTGTGAGGGTACCCCAGGAGAGTTCCAAATGTGTGTGGGTAGAATATATGTCCCACGGGGGTAAAATTAAAAAAAGTTGAAAAATTTTTTTGGGGGGATTTAGTCATTTTTACGGCGTTTATCAGACTTTCAGATAGGTCAAATGTCAGTGAGCGTTCCGATTTCAGTTCCAGAGCGATTCGCCCAATGAGTCCTTGATATTTAGTCGTTTTCAGCCAATTTTCTGGATTTTTGAAAATGTCACTTTTTTGTGAAAATATCCACTAAATGAGGGAATAATATGTGTGAGGGTACCCCAGGAGAGTTCCAAATGTGTGTGGGTAGAATATATATCCCACGGGGGTAAAATTGAAAAAAGTTGAAAAAAAATTTTTTTTGGACTTAGTCATTTTTCCAGCGTTTATCAGACTTTCAGATAGGGCAAATGTCAGTGAGCATTCCGATTTCAGTTCCAGAGCGATTCGCCCAATGAGTCCTTGATATTTAGTCATTTTCAGCCAATATTTTGGATTTTTGAATATTTCACTTTTTTGCGAAAATATCCACTAAATGAAGGAATAATATGTGAGGGCACCCCAGGAGAGTTCCAAATGTGTGTGGGTAGAATATATATCCCACGGGGGTAAAATTGAAAAAAGTTGAAAAAATTTTTTTTTTGGACTTAGTCATTTTTTTTAGCGTTTATCAGACTTTCAGATAGGGCAAAAGTCAGTGAGCATTCCGATTTCCGTTCCAGAGCGATTCGCCCAATGAGTTCTTGATATTTCGTCGTTTTCAGCCAATATTTTGGATTTTTGAAAATGTCACTTTTTTGTGAAAATATCCACTAAATGAGGGAATAATATGTGTGAGGGTACCCCAGGAGAATTCCAAATGTGTGTGGGTAGAATATATATCCCACGGGGGTAAAATTGAAAAAAGTTGAAAAAAAATTTTTTTTGGACTTACTCATTTTTCCGGCGTTTATCAGGCTTTCAGATAGGGCAAATGTCAGTGAGCGTTCCGATTTCAGTTCCAGAGTGATTCGACCAATGAGTCCTTGATATTTAGTTGTTTTCAGCCAATATTTAGGATTTTTGAAAATTTCACTTTTTTGTGAAAATATCCACTAAATGAGGAATAATATGTGTGAGGGTACCCCAGGAGAGTTACAAATGTGTGTGGGTAGAATATATATCCCACAGGGGTAAAATTGAAAAAAGTTGAAAAAAAATTTTTTTTGGACTTAGTCATTTTTCCGGCGTTTATCAGGCTTTCAGATAGGGCAAATGTCAGTGAGCATTCCGATTTCAGTTCCAGAGCGATTTGCCCAATGAGTCCTTGATATTTAGTTGTTTTCAGCCAATATTTAGGATTTTTGAAAATGTCACTTTTTTGTGAAAATATCCACTAAATGAGGGAATAATATGTGTGAGGGTACCCCAGGAGAGTTCCAAATGTGTGTGGGTAGAATATATATCCCACGGGGGTAAAATTGAAAAAAGTTGAAAAAAAATTTTTTTTGGACTTACTCATTTTTCCGGCGTTTATCAGGCTTTCAGATAGGGCAAATGTCAGTGAGCGTTCCGATTTCAGTTCTAGAGCGATTCGACCAATGAGTCCTTGATATTTAGTTGTTTTCAGCCAATATTTAGGATTTTTGAAAATTTCACTTTTTTGTGAAAATATCCACTAAATGAGGGAATAATATGTGTGAGGGTACCCCAGGAGAGTTCCAAATGTGTGTGGGTAGAATATATATCCCACGGGGGTAAAATTGAATAAAGTTGAAAAAAAATTTTTTTTGGACTTACTCATTTTTCCGGCGTTTATCAGGCTTTCAGATAGGGCAAATGTCAGTGAGCGTTCCGATTTCAGTTCCAGAGCGATTCGACCAATGAGTCCTTGATATTTAGTTGTTTTCAACTAATATTTAGGATTTTTGAAAATTTCACTTTTTTGTGAAAATATCCACTAAATGAGGGAATAATATGTGTGAGGGTACCCCAGGAGAGTTACAAATGTGTGTGGGAGGAATATATATCCCACGGGGGTAAAATTGCAAAAAGTTGAAAAAAATTACTTTTTGGACTTAGTCATTTTTCCGGCGTTTATCAGACTTTCAGATAGGTCAAAAGTTAGTGAGCGTTCCGATTTCAGTTCCAGAGCGATTCGCCCCATGATTCCTTGATATTTCGTCGTTTTCAGCCAATTTTCTGGATTTTTGAAAATTTCACTTTTTTTGAAAATATCCACTAAATGAGGGAATAATATGTGTGAGGGTACCCCAGGAGAGTTCCAAATGTGTGTGGGTAGAATATACAGTTATATGAAAAAGTTTGGGCATCCCTATTAATCTTAAGCTTTATGTTTTATAAAAATTGGTGTTTTTGCAACAGCTATTTCAGTTTGATATATATAATAACTGTTGGACACAGTAATGTTTCTGCCTTGAATTGAGGTTTATTGTACTAACAGAAAATGTGCAATCTGCATTCAAACAAAATGTGACAGGTGCATAAGTATGGGCACCCTTATCATTTTCTTGTTTTAAATACTCCTACCTACTTTTTACTGACTTACTAAAGCACTGTTTTTGGTTTTGTAACCTCATTGAGCTTTGAACTTCATAGCCAGGTGTATGCAATCATGAGAAACGCTTCTTAAAGTGGCCACTTGCAAGTTGTACTCCTGTTTGAATCTCCTCTGAAGAGTGGCATCATGGGCTCCTCAAAACAACTGTCAAATGATCTGAAAACAAAGATTATTCAACATAGTTGTTCAGAGGAAGGATACAAAAAGCTGTCTCAGAGATTTAACCTGTCAGTTTCCACTGTGAGGAACATTGTAAGGAAATGGAAGAACACAGGGACAGTTCTTGTTAAGGCCAGAAGTGGCAGGCCAAGAAAAAAGTCAGAAAGGCAGAGAAGAAGAATGGTGAGATCAGTCAAGGACAATCCTCAGACCACCTCCAGAGAGCTGCAGCCTCAGCTTGCTGCAGATGGTGTCACTGTGCATCGGTCAACTATACAACGCACTTTGCACAAGGAGAAGCTGTATGGGAGAGTGATGCGAAAGAAGCCGTTTCTGCAAGCACACCACAAACAGAGTCGGCTGAGGTATGCAAAAGCACATTTGGAGAAGCCAATTTCTTTTTGGAAGAAGGTCCTGTGCACTGATGAAACCAAGATTGAGTTGTTTGGTCATACAAAAAGGCGTTATGCATGGCAGCAAAAAAACACAGCATTCCAAGAAAAACACTTGCTACCCACAGTAAAATTTGGTGGAGGTTACATCATGCTTTGGGGCTGAGTGGCCAATGCCGGCACCGGGAATCTTGTTAAAGTTGAGGGACGCATGGATTGCACTCAGTATCAGCAGATTCTTGACAATAATGTTCAAGAATCAGTGATAAAGTTGAAGTTACGCAGGGGATGGATCTTTCAGCAAGACAATGATCCAAAACACTGCTCCAAATCTACTCAGGCATTCATGCAGAGGAACAATTACAATATTCTGGAATGGCCATCCCAGTCCCCAGACCTGAATATCATTGATCATCTGTGGGATCATTTGAAGAGGGCTGTCCATGCTCGGCGACAATCAAACTTAACTGAACTGGAATTGTTTTGTAAAGAGGAATGGTCAAAAATACCTTCATCCAGGATCCAGGAACTCATTAAAAGCTACAGGAAGCGACTAGAGGCTGTTATTTTTACAAAAGGAGGAACTACTAAATATTATTGTCACTTTTCTGGTGAGGTGCCCATACTTATGCACCTGACAAATTTTGTTTGAATGCAGATTGCACATTTTCTGTTAGTACAATAAACCTCATTTCAAGGCAGAAACATTACTGTGTCCAACAGTTATTACATATATCAAACTGAAATAGCTGTTGCAAAAACACCAATTTTTATAAAACATTAAGCTTAAGATTAATAGGGGTGCCCAAACTTTTTCATATAACTGTATATCCCACGGGGGTAAAATTGAAAAAAGTTGAAAAATTTTTTTTTGGGGACTTAGTCATTTTTATGGCGTTTATCAGACTTTCAGATAGGTCAAATGTCAGTGAGCGTTCCGATTTCAGTTCCAGAGCGATTCGCCCAATGAGTCCTTGATATTTAGTCGTTTTCAGCCAATTTTCTGGATTTTTCAAAATGTCACTTTTTTGAGAAAATATCCACTAAATGAGGGAATAATATGTGTAAGGTTACCCCAGGAGAGTTGCAAATGTGTGTGGGTAGAATATATATCCCACGGGGGTAAAATTGAAAAAAGTTGAAAAATTTTTTTTGGGGGACTTAGTCATTTTTACAGCGTTTATCAGACTTTCAGATAGGTCAAATGTCAGTGAGCGTTCCGATTTCAGTTCCAGAGCGATTCGCCCAATGAGTCCTTGATATTTAGTCGTTTTCAGCCAATTTTCTGGATTTTTGAAAATTTCACTTTTTTGTGAAAATATCCACTAAATGAGGGAATAATATGTGTGAGGGTACCCCAGGAGAGTTCCAAATGTGTGTGGGTAGAATATATATCCCACGGGGGTAAAATTGAAAAAAGTTTAAAAAATTTTTTTGGGGGACTTAGTCATTTTTACGGCGTTTATCAGACTTTCAGATAGGTCAAATGTCAGTGAGCGTTCCGATTTCAGTTCCAGAGCGATTCGCCCAATGAGTCCTTGATATTTAGTCGTTTTCAGCCAATTTTCTGGATTTTTGAAAATGTCACTTTTTTGAGAAAATATCCACTAAATGAGGGAATAATATGTGTGAGGTTAACCCAGGAGAGTTCCAAATGTGTGTGGGTAGAATATATATCCCACGGGGGTAAAATTGAAAAAAGTTGAAAAAAAATTTTTTTTGGACTTACTCATTTTTCCGGCGTTTATCAGGCTTTCAGATAGGGCAAATGTCAGTGAGCGTTCCGATTTCAGTTCCAGAGCGATTCGACTAATGAGTCCTTGATATTTAGTTGTTTTCAGCCAATATTTAGGATTTTTGAAAATTTCACTTTTTTGTGAAAATATCCACTAAATGAGGGAATAATATATGTGAGGGTACCCCAGGAGAGTTACAAATGTGTGTGGGTAGAATATATATCCCACGGGGGTAAAATTGAAAAAAGTTGAAAAATTTTTTTTTGGGGACTTAGTCATTTTTACAGCATTAATCAGACTTTCAGATAGGTCAAATGTCAGTGAGCGTTCTGATTTCAGTTCCAGAGCGATTCGCCCAATGAGTCCTTGATATTTCGTCGTTTTCAGCCAATTTTCTGGATTTTTGAAAATTTCACTTTTTTGTGAAAATATCCACTAAATGAGGGAATAATATGTGTGAGGGTACCCCAGGAGAGTTCCAAATGTGTGTGATTAGAATATATATCCCACGGGGGTAAAATTGAAAAAAGTTGAAAAAAAATTTTTTTTCGACTTAGTCATTTTTCCAGCGTTTATCAGACTTTCAGATATGGCAAATGTCAGTGAGCATTCCGATTTCAGTTCCAGAGCGATTCGCCCAATGAGTCCTTGATATTTAGTCGTTTTCAGCCAATATTTTGGATTTTTGAATATTTCACTTTTTTGTGAAAATATCCACTAAATGAAGGAATAATATGTGTGAGGGCACCCCAGGAGAGTTCCAAATGTGTGTGGGTAGAATATATATCCCACGGGGGTAAAATTGAAAAAAGTTGAAAAATTTTTTTTTGGGGACTTAGTCATTTTTACAGCGTTTATCAGACTTTCAGATAGGGCAAAAGTCAGTGAGCATTCCGATTTCAGTTCCAGAGCGATTCGCCCAATGAGTCCTTGATATTTCGTCGTTTTCAGCCAATATTTTGGATTTTTGAAAATGTCACTTTTTTGTGAAAATATCCACTAAATGAGGGAATAATATGTGTGAGGGTACCCCAGGAGAGTTCCAAATGTGTGTGGGTAGAATATATATCCCACGGGGGTAAAATTGAAAAAAGTTGAAAAAAAATTTTTTTTGGAATTACTCATTTTTCCGGCGTTTATCAGACTTTCAGATAGAGCAAATGTCAGTGAGCATTCCGATTTCAGTTCCAGAGCGATTCGCCAATCACTCCTTGATATATAGTCGTTTTCAGCCAATTTTCAGGATTTTTGAAAATGTCACTTTTTTGAGAAAATATCCACTAAATGAGGGAATAATATGTGTGAGGTTACCCCAGGAGAGTTCCAAATGTGTGTGGGTAGAATATATATCCCACGGGGGTAAAATTGAAAAAAGTTGAAAAAAAATTTTTTTTGGACTTACTCATTTTTCCGGCGTTTATCAGGCTTTCAGATAGGGCAAATGTCAGTTAGCATTCCGATTTCAGTTCCAGAGCGATTCGACCAATGAGTCCTTGATATTTAGTTGTTTTCAGCCATTATTTAGGATTTTTGAAAATTTCACTTTTTTGTGAAAATATCCACTAAATGAGGGAATAATATGTGTGAGGGCACCCCAGGAGAGTTACAAATGTGTGTAGGTAGAATATATATCCCACGGGGGTAAAATTGAAAAAAGTTGAAAAATTTTTTTTTGGGGACTTAGTCATTTTTACAGCATTAATCAGACTTTCAGATAGGTCAAATGTCAGTGAGCGTTCTGATTTCAGTTCCAGAGCGATTCGCCCAATGAGTCCTTGATATTTCGTCGTTTTCAGCCAATTTTCTGGATTTTTGAAAATTTCACTTTTTTGTGAAAATATCCACTGAATGAGGGAATAATATGTGTGAGGGTACCCCAGGAGAGTTCCAAATGTGTGTGATTAGAATATATATCCCACGGGGGTAAAATTGAAAAAAGTTGAAAAAAAAATTTTTTTCGACTTAGTCATTTTTCCAGCGTTTATCAGACTTTCAGATAGGGCAAATGTCAGTGAGCATTCCGATTTCAGTTCCAGAGCGATTCGCCCAATGAGTCCTTGATATTTAGTCGTTTTCAGCCAATATTTTGGATTTTTGAATATTTCACTTTTTTGTGAAAATATCCACTAAATGAAGGAATAATATGTGTGAGGGCACCCCAGGGGAGTTCCAAATGTGTGTGGGTAGAATATATATCCCACGGGGGTAAAATTGAAAAAAGTTGAAAAATTATTTTTTGGGGACTTAGTCATTTTTACAGCGTTTATCAGACTTTCAGATAGGTCAAATGTCAGTGAGCGTTCCGATTTCAGTTCCAGAGCGATTCGCCCAATGAGTCCTTGATATTTCGTCGTTTTCAGCCAATTTTCTGGATTTTTGAAAATTTCACTTTTTTTGTGAAAATATCCACTAAATGAGGGAATAATATGTGTGAGGGTACCCCAGGAGAGTTCCAAATGTGTGTGGGTAGAATATATATCCCACGGGGGTAAAATTGAAAAAAGTTGAAAAAATTTTTTTTGGGGACTTAGTCATTTTTACGGAGTTTATCAGACTTTCAGATAGGTCAAATGTCAGTGAGCGTTCCGATTTCAGTTCCAGAGCAATTCGCCCAATGAGTCCTTGATATTTAGTCGTTTTCAGCCAATATTTTGGATTTTTGAATATTTCACTTTTTTGTGAAAATATCCACTAAATGAAGGAATAATATGTGTGAGGGCACCCCAGGAGAGTTCCAAATGTGTGTGGGTAGAATATATATCCCACGGGGGTAAAATTGAAAAAAGTTGAAAAATTTTTTTTTGGGGACATAGTCATTTTTACAGCGTTTATCAGACTTTCAGATAGGGCAAAAGTCAGTGAGCATTCCGATTTTAGTTCCAGAGCGATTCACCCAATGAGTCCTTGATATTTCGTCGTTTTCAGCCAATATTTTGGATTTTTGAAAATGTCACTTTTTTGTGAAAATATCCACTAAATGAGGGAATAAAATGTGTGAGGGTACCCCAGGAGAGTTCCAAATGTGTGTGGGTAGAATATATATCCCACGGGGGTAAAATTGAAAAAAGTTGAAAAAAAATTTTTTTTGGACTTACTCATTTTTCCGCCGTTTATCAGGCTTTCAGATAGAGCAAATGTCAGTGAGCGTTCCGATTTCAGTTCCAGAGCGATTCGACCAATGAGTCCTTGATATTTAGTTGTTTTCAGCCATTATTTAGGATTTTTGAAAATTTCACTTTTTTGTGAAAATATCCACTAAATGAGGGAATAATATGTGTGAGGGCACCCCAGGAGAGTTACAAATGTGTGTAGGTAGAATATATATCCCACGGGGGTAAAATTGAAAAAAGTTGAAAAATTTTTTTTTGGGGACTTAGTCATTTTTACAGCATTAATCAGACTTTCAGATAGGTCAAATGTCAGTGAGCGTTCTGATTTCAGTTCCAGAGCGATTCGCCCAATGAGTCCTTGATATTTCGTCGTTTTCAGCCAATTTTCTGGATTTTTGAAAATTTCACTTTTTTGTGAAAATATCCACTAAATGAGGGAATAATATGTGTGAGGGTACCCCAGGAGAGTTCCAAATGTGTGTGATTAGAATATATATCCCACGGGGGTAAAATTGAAAAAAGTTGAAAAAAATTTTTTTTTCGACTTAGTCATTTTTCCAGCGTTTATCAGACTTTCAGATAGGGCAAATGTCAGTGAGCATTCCGATTTCAGTTCCAGAGCGGTTCGCCCAATGAGTCCTTGATATTTAGTCGTTTTCAGCCAATATTTTGGATTTTTGAATATTTCACTTTTTTGTGAAAATATCCACTAAATGAAGGAATAATATGTGTGAGGGCACCCCAGGAGAGTTCCAAATGTGTGTGGGTAGAATATATATCCCACGGGGGTAAAATTGAAAAAAGTTGAAAAAATTTTTTTTGGGGACTTAGTCATTTTTACGGAGTTTATCAGACTTTCAGATAGGTCAAATGTCAGTGAGCGTTCCGATTTCAGTTCCAGAGCGATTCGCCCAATGAGTCCTTGATATTCAGTCGTTTTCAGCCAATTTTCTGGATTTTTGAAAATTTCACTTTTTTGTGAAAATATCCACTAAATGAGGGAATAATATGTGTGAGGGTACCCCAGGAGAGTTCCAAATGTGTGTGGGTAGAATATATATCCCACGGGGGTAAAATTGAAAAAAGTTGAAAAAAAATTATTTTTGGACTTAGTCATTTTTCCGGCGTTTATCAGGCTTTCAGATAGGGCAAATGTCAGTGAGCATTCCGATTTCAGTTCCAGAGCGATTAGACCAATGAGTTCTTGATATTTAGTTGCTTTCAGCCAATATTTAGGATTTTTGAAAATTTCACTTTTTTGTGAAAATATCCACTAAATGAGGGAATAATATGTGTGAGGGTACCCCAGGAGAGTTACAAATGTGTGTGGGTAGAATATATATCCCACGGGGGTAAAATTGAAAAAAGTTGAAAAAAATTTCTTTTTGGACTTAGTCATTTTTCCGGCGTTTATCAGACTTTCAGATAGGTCAAAAGTTAGTGAGCGTTCCGATTTCAGTTCCAGAGCGATTCGCCCAATGATTCCTTGATATTTCGTCGTTTTCAGCCAATTTTCTGGATTTTTGAAAATTTCGCTTTTTTGTGAAAATATCCACTAAATGAGGGAATAATATGTGTGAGGGTACCCCAGGAGAGTTCCAAATGTGTGTGGGTAGAATATATATCCCACGGGGGTAAAATTGAAAAAAGTTGAAAATTTTTTTTTTGGGGACTTAGTCATTTTTCCGGCGTTTATCAGGCTTTCAGATAGGGCAAATGTCAGTGAGCGTTCCGATTTCAGTTCCAGAGCGATTAGACCAATGATTCCTTGATATTTCTTCGTTTTCAGCCAATTTTCTGGATTTTTGAAAATTTCACTTTTTTGTGAAAATATCCACTAAATGAGGGAATAATATGTGTGAGGGTACCCCAGGAGAGTTCCAAATGTGTGTGAGTAGAATATATATCCCACGGGGGTAAAATTGAAAAAAGTTGAAAAATTTTTTTTTTTTGGACTGTCATTTTTCCAGCGTTTATCAGACTTTCAGATAGGTCAAATGTCAGTGAACGCTCCGATTTCAGTTCCAGAGCGATTCGCCCAATGAGTCCTTGATATTTAGTCGTTTTCAGCCAATTTTCAGGATTTTTGAAAATGTCACTTTTTTGTGAAAATATCCACTAAATGAGGTAATAATATGTGTGAGGTAAACCCAGGAGAGTTCCAAATGTGTGTGGGTAGAATATATATCCCACGGGGGTAAAATTGAAAAAAGTTGAAAAAATTTTTTTTTTGGGCTTAGTAATTTTTCCAGCGTTTATCAGACTTTCAGATAGGGCAAAAGTCAGTGAGCATTCCGATTTCAGTTCCAGAGCGATTCGCCCAATGAGTCCTTGATATTTAGTCGTTTTCAGCCAATATTTTGGATTTTTGAAAATGTCACTTTTTTGTGAAAATATCCACTAAATGAGGGAATAATATTTGTGAGGTTACCCCAGGAGAGTTCCAAATGTGTGTGGGTAGAATATATATCCCACGGGGGTAAAATTGAAAAAAGTTGAAAAAATTTTTTTTGGGGACTTAGTCATTTTTACGGAGTTTATCAGACTTTCAGATAGGTCAAATGTCAGTGAGCGTTCCGATTTCAGTTCCAGAGCGATTCGCCCAATGAGTCCTTGATATTTAGTCGTTTTCAGCCAATTTTCTGGATTTTTGAAAATGTCACTTTTTTGAGAAAATATCCACTAAATGAGGGAATAATATGTGTGAGGTTACCCCAGGAGAGTTCCAAATGTGTGTGGGTAGAATATATATCCCACGGGGGTAAAATTGAAAAAAGTTGAAAAAAAATTTTTTTTGGACTTACTCATTTTTCCGGCGTTTATCAGGCTTTCAGATAGGGCAAATGTCAGTGAGCGTTCCGATTTCACTTCCAGAGCGATTCGACCAATGAGTCCTTGATATTTAGTTGTTTTCAGCCAATATTTAGGATTTTTGAAAATTTAACTTTTTTGTGAAAATATCCACTAAATGAGGGAATAATATGTGTGAGGGTACCCCAGGAGAGTTACAAATGTGTGTGGGTAGAATATATATCCCACGGGGGTAAAATTGAAAAAAGTTGAAAACTTTTTTTTTGGGGACTTAGTCATATTTACAGCGTTTATCAGACTTTCAGATAGGTCAAATGTCAGTGAGCATTCCGATTTCAGTTCCAGAGCGATTAGACCAATGAGTCCTTGATATTTAGTTGTTTTCAGCCAATATTTAGGATTTTTGAAAATTTCACTTTTTTGTGAAAATATCCACTAAATGAGGGAATAATATGTGTGAGATTACCCCATGAGAGTTAGAAATGTGTGTAGAATATATATCCCACGGGGGTAAAATTGAAAAAAGTTGAAAAAAATTTCTTTTTGGATTAAGTCATTTTTCCGGCGTTTATCAGACTTTCAGATAGGTCAAAAGTTAGTGAGCGTTCCGATTTCAGTTCCAGAGCGATTCGCCCAATGATTCCTTGATATTTCGTCGTTTTCAGCCAATTTTCTGGATTTTTGAAAATGTCACTTTTTTGAGAAAATATCCACTAAATGAGGGAATAATATGTGTGAGGTTACCCCAGGAGAGTTCCAAATGTGTGTGGGTAGAATATATATCCCACGGGGGTAAAATTGAAAAAAGTTGAAAATTTTTTTTTTGGGGACTTAGTCATTTTTCCGGCGTTTATCAGGCTTTCAGATAGGGCAAATGTCAGTGAGCGTTCCGATTTCAGTTCCAGAGCGATTAGACCAATGATTCCTTGATATTTCTTCGTTTTCAGCCAATTTTCTGGATTTTTGAAAATTTCACTTTTTTGTGAAAATATCCACTAAATGAGGGAATAATATGTGTGAGGGTACCCCAGGAGAGTTCCAAATGTGTGTGAGTAGAATATATATCCCACGGGGGTAAAATTGAAAAAAGTTGAAAAATTTTTTTTTTTTGGACTGTCATTTTTCCAGCGTTTATCAGACTTTCAGATAGGTCAAATGTCAGTGAACGCTCCGATTTCAGTTCCAGAGCGATTCGCCCAATGAGTCCTTGATATTTAGTCGTTTTCAGCCAATTTTCAGGATTTTTGAAAATGTCACTTTTTTGTGAAAATATCCACTAAATGAGGTAATAATATGTGTGAGGTAAACCCAGGAGAGTTCCAAATGTGTGTGGGTAGAATATATATCCCACGGGGGTAAAATTGAAAAAAGTTGAAAAAATTTTTTTTTTGGGCTTAGTAATTTTTCCAGCGTTTATCAGACTTTCAGATAGGGCAAAAGTCAGTGAGCATTCCGATTTCAGTTCCAGAGCGATTCGCCCAATGAGTCCTTGATATTTAGTCGTTTTCAGCCAATATTTTGGATTTTTGAAAATGTCACTTTTTTGTGAAAATATCCACTAAATGAGGGAATAATATTTGTGAGGTTACCCCAGGAGAGTTCCAAATGTGTGTGGGTAGAATATATATCCCACGGGGGTAAAATTGAAAAAAGTTGAAAAAATTTTTTTTGGGGACTTAGTCATTTTTACGGAGTTTATCAGACTTTCAGATAGGTCAAATGTCAGTGAGCGTTCCGATTTCAGTTCCAGAGCGATTCGCCCAATGAGTCCTTGATATTTAGTCGTTTTCAGCCAATTTTCTGGATTTTTGAAAATGTCACTTTTTTGAGAAAATATCCACTAAATGAGGGAATAATATGTGTGAGGTTACCCCAGGAGAGTTCCAAATGTGTGTGGGTAGAATATATATCCCACGGGGGTAAAATTGAAAAAAGTTGAAAAAAAATTTTTTTTGGACTTACTCATTTTTCCGGCGTTTATCAGGCTTTCAGATAGGGCAAATGTCAGTGAGCGTTCCGATTTCACTTCCAGAGCGATTCGACCAATGAGTCCTTGATATTTAGTTGTTTTCAGCCAATATTTAGGATTTTTGAAAATTTAACTTTTTTGTGAAAATATCCACTAAATGAGGGAATAATATGTGTGAGGGTACCCCAGGAGAGTTACAAATGTGTGTGGGTAGAATATATATCCCACGGGGGTAAAATTGAAAAAAGTTGAAAACTTTTTTTTTGGGGACTTAGTCATATTTACAGCGTTTATCAGACTTTCAGATAGGTCAAATGTCAGTGAGCATTCCGATTTCAGTTCCAGAGCGATTAGACCAATGAGTCCTTGATATTTAGTTGTTTTCAGCCAATATTTAGGATTTTTGAAAATTTCACTTTTTTGTGAAAATATCCACTAAATGAGGGAATAATATGTGTGAGATTACCCCATGAGAGTTAGAAATGTGTGTAGAATATGTATCCCACGAGGGTAAAATTGAAAAAAGTTGAAAAAAATTTCTTTTTGGATTAAGTCATTTTTCCGGCGTTTATCAGACTTTCAGATAGGTCAAAAGTTAGTGAGCGTTCCGATTTCAGTTCCAGAGCGATTCGCCCAATGATTCCTTGATATTTCGTCGTTTTCAGCCAATTTTCTGGATTTTTGAAAATGTCACTTTTTTGAGAAAATATCCACTAAATGAGGGAATAATATGTGTGAGGTTACCCCAGGAGAGTTCCAAATGTGTGTGGGTAGAATATATATCCCACGGGAGTAAAATTGAAAAAAGTTGAAAAAAAATTTTTTTTGGACTTACTCATTTTTCCGGCATTTATCAGGCTTTCAGATAGGGCAAATGTCAGTGAGCGTTCCGATTTCAGTTCTTGAGCGATTCGCCCAATGAGTCCTTGATATTTCGTCGTTTTCAGCCAATTTTCTGGATTTTTGAAAATTTCATTTTTTTGTGAAAATATCCACTAAATGAGGGAATAATATGTGTGAGGGTACCCCAGGAGAGTTCCAAATGTGTGTGGGTAGAATACATATCCCACGGGGGTAAAATTGAAAAGTTGAAAAAAAAATTTTTTTCGACTTAGTCATTTTTCCAGCGTTTATCAGACTTTCAGATAGGGCAAATGTCAGTGAGCATTCCGATTTCAGTTCCAGAGCGATTCGACCAATGAGTCCTTGATATTTAGTCGTTTTCAGCCAATATTTTGGATTTTTGAATATTTCACTTTTTTGTGAAAATATCCACTAAATGAAGGAATAATGTGTGTGAGGGCACCCCAGGAGAGTTCCAAATGTGTGTGGGTAGAATATATATCCCACGGGGGCAAAATTGAAAAAAGTTGAAAAAAATTTCTTTTTGGATTAAGTCATTTTTCCGGCATTTATCAGACTTTCAGATAGGTCAAAAGTTAGTGAGCGTTCCGATTTCAGTTCCAGAGCGATTCGCCCAATGATTCCTTGATATTTCGTCGTTTTCAGCCAATTTTCTGGATTTTTGAAAATTTCACTTTTTTTGTGAAAATATCCACTAAATGAGGGAATAATGTGTGTGAGGGTACCCCAGGAGAGTTCCAAATGTGTGTGGGTAGAATATATATCCCACGGGGGTAAGATTGAAAAAAGTTGAAAAATTTTTTTTGGGGGACTTAGTCATTTTTACAGCGTTTATCAGACTTTCAGATAGGTCAAATGTCAGTGAGCGTTCCGATTTCAGTTCCAGAGCGATTCGCCCAATGAGTCCTTGATATTTAGTTGTTTTCAGCCAATTTTCTGGATTTTTGAAAATTTTACTTTTTTGTGAAAATATCCACTAAATGAGGGAATAATGTGTGTGAGGGTACCCCAGGAGAGTTCCAAATGTGTGTGGGTAGAATATATATCCCACGGGGGTAAAATTTAAAAAAGTTGAAAAATTTTTTTTTGGGGACTTAGTCATTTTTACGGCGTTTATCAGACTTTCAGATAGGTCAAATGTCAGTGAGCGTTCCGATTTCAGTTCCAGAGCGATTCGCCCAATGAGTCCTTGATATTTAGTCGTTTTCAGCCAATTTTCTGGATTTTTGAAAATGTCACTTTTTTGAGAAAATATCCACTAAATGAGGGAATAATATGTGTGAGGTTACCCCAGGAGAGTTCCAAATGTGTGTGGGTAGAATATATATCCCACGGGGGTAAAATTGAAAAAAGTTGAAAAAAAATTATTTTTGGACTTAGTCATTTTTCCGGCGTTTATCAGGCTTTCAGATAGGTCAAAAGTTAGTGAGCGTTCCGATTTCAGTTCCAGAGCGATTCGCCCAATGATTCCTTGATATTTCGTCGTTTTCAGCCAATTTTCTGGATTTTTGAAAATTTCACTTTTTTGTGAAAATATCCACTAAATGAGGGAATAATGTGTGTGAGGGTACCCCAGGAGAGTTCCAAATGTGTGTGTTTAGAATATATATCCCACGGGGGTAAAATTTAAAAAAGTTTAAAAAATTTTTTTTGGACTTAGTCATTTTTACGGCGTTTATCAGACTTTCAGATAGGTCAAATGTCAGTGAGCGTTCCGATTTCAGTTCCAGTGCGATTCGCCCAATGAGTCCTTGATATTTCGTCGTTTTCAGCCAATATTTTGGATTTTTGAAAATGTCACTTTTTTGTGAAAATATCCACTAAATGAGGGAATAATATGTGTGAGGGTACCCCAGGAGAGTTCCAAATGTGTGTGGGTAGAATATATATCCCACGGGGGTAAAATTGAAAAAAGTTGAAAAAAAATTCTTTTTGGACTTAGTCATTTTTCCGGCGTTTATCAGGCTTTCAGATAGGGCAAATGTTAGTGAGATTTCCGATTTCAGTTCCAGAGCGATTCGCCCAATGATTCCTTGATATTTTGTCGTTTTCAGCCAATTTTCTGGATTTTTGAAAATTTCACTTTTTTGTGAAAATATCCACTAAATGAGGGAATAATATGTGTGAGGGTACCCCAGGAGAGTTCCAAATGTGTGTGGGTAGAATATATATCCCACGGGGGTAAAATTGAAAAAAGTTGAAAATTTTTTTTTTTTTGGTCTTAGTCATTTTTCCAGCGTTTATCAGACTTTCAGATAGGTCAAATGTCAGTGAACGCTCCGATTTCAGTTCCAGAGCGATTCGCCCAATGAGTCCTTGATATTTAGTTGTTTTCAGCCAATATTTAGGATTTTTGAAAATTTCACTTTTTTGTGAAAATATCCACTAAATGAGGGAATAATATGTGTGAGGGTACCCCAGGAGAGTTACAAATGTGTGTGGGTAGAATATATATCCCACGGGGGTAAAATTGAAAAAAGTTGAAAAAAAATTCTTTTTGGACTTAGTCATTTTTCCAGCGTTTATCAGACTTTCAGATAGGTCAAATGTCAGTGAACGCTCCGATTTCAGTTCCAGAGCGATTCACCTAATGAGTCCTTGATATTTAGTCGTTTTCAGCCAATTTTCTGGATTTTTGAAAATGTCACTTTTTTGTGAAAATATCCACTAAATGAGGGAATAATATGTGTGAGGGTACCCCAGGAGAGTTACAAATGTGTGTGGGTAGAATATATATCCCACGGGGGTAAAATTGAAAAAAGTTGAAAAAAAATTCTTTTTGGACTTAGTCATTTTTCCGGCGTTTATCAGGCTTTCAGATAGGGCAAATGTTAGTGAGCGTTCCGATTTCAGTTCCAGAGCGATTAGACCAATGAGTCCTTGATATTTAGTTGTTTTCAGCCAATATTTAGGATTTTTGAAAATTTCACTTTTTTGTGAAAATATCCACTAAATGAGGGAATAATATGTGTGAGGGTACCCCAGGAGAGTTACAAATGTGTGTGGGTAGAATATATATCCCACGGGGGTAAAATTGAAAAGAGTTGAAAAAAATTTCTTTTTGGACTTAGTCATTTTTCCGGCGTTTATCAGACTTTCAGATAGGTTAAAAGTTAGTGAGCGTTCCGATTTCAGTTCCAGAGCGATTCGCCCAATGATTCCTTGATATTTCGTCGTTTTCAGCCAATTTTCTGGATTTTTGAAAATGTCACTTTTTTGTGAAAATATCCACTAAATGAGGGAATAATATGTGTGAGGGTACCCCAGGAGAGTTACAAATGTGTGTGGGTAGAATATATATCCCACGGGGGTAAAATTGAAAAAAGTTGAAAATTTTTTTTTTGGGGACATAGTCATTTTTACGGCGTTTATCAGACTTTCAGATAGGTCAAATGTCAGTGAGCATTCCGATTTCAGTTCCAGAGCGATTCGCCCAATGAGTCCTTGATATTTATTCGTTTTCAGCCAATTTTCTGGATTTTTGAAAATGTCACTTTTTTGAGAAAATATCCACTAAATGAGGGAATAATATGTGTGAGGTAACCCCAGGAGAGTTCCAAATGTGTGTGGGTAGAATATATATCCCATGGGGGTAAAATTGAAAAAAGTTGAAAAAAATTTTTTTTTGGGCTTAGTAATTTTTCCAGCGTTTATCAGACTTTCAGATAGGGCAAAAGTCAGTGAGCATTCCGATTTCAGTTCCAGAGCGATTCGCCCAATGAGTCCTTGATATTTCGTCGTTTTCAGCCAATATTTTGGATTTTTGAAAATGTCACTTTTTTGTGAAAATATCCACTAAATGAGGGAATAATATGTGTGAGGGTACCCCAGGAGAGTTCCAAATGTGTGTGGGTAGAATATATATCCCACGGGGGTAAAATTGAAAAAAGTTGAAAAAATTTTTTTTTTGGACTTAGTAATTTTTCCAGCGTTTATCAGACTTTCAGATAGGGCAAAAGTCAGTGAGCATTCCGATTTCAGTTCCAGAGCGATTCGCCCAATGAGTCCTTGATATTTCGTCGTTTTCAGCCAATATTTTGGATTTTTGAAAATGTCACTTTTTTGTGAAAATATCCACTAAATGAGGGAATAATATGTGTGAGGGTACCCCAGGAGAGTTCTAAATGTGTGTGGGTAGAATATATATCCCACGGGGGTAAAATTGAAAAAAGTTGAAAAAAAATTCTTTTTGGACTTAGTCATTTTTCCAGCGTTTATCAGACTTTCAGATAGGTCAAATGTCAGTGAACGCTCCGATTTCAGTTCCAGAGCGATTCACCTAATGAGTCCTTGATATTTAGTCGTTTTCAGCCAATTTTCTGGATTTTTGAAAATGTCACTTTTTTGTGAAAATATCCACTAAATGAGGGAATAATATGTGTGAGGGTACCCCAGGAGAGTTACAAATGTGTGTGGGTAGAATATATATCCCACGGGGGTAAAATTGAAAAAAGTTGAAAAAAAATTCTTTTTGGACTTAGTCATTTTTCCGGCGTTTATCAGGCTTTCAGATAGGGCAAATGTTAGTGAGCGTTCCGATTTCAGTTCCAGAGCGATTAGACCAATGAGTCCTTGATATTTAGTTGTTTTCAGCCAATATTTAGGATTTTTGAAAATTTCACTTTTTTGTGAAAATATCCACTAAATGAGGGAATAATATGTGTGAGGGTACCCCAGGAGAGTTACAAATGTGTGTGGGTAGAATATATATCCCACGGGGGTAAAATTGAAAAGAGTTGAAAAAAATTTCTTTTTGGACTTAGTCATTTTTCCGGCGTTTATCAGACTTTCAGATAGGTTAAAAGTTAGTGAGCGTTCCGATTTCAGTTCCAGAGCGATTCGCCCAATGATTCCTTGATATTTCGTCGTTTTCAGCCAATTTTCTGGATTTTTGAAAATGTCACTTTTTTGTGAAAATATCCACTAAATGAGGGAATAATATGTGTGAGGGTACCCCAGGAGAGTTACAAATGTGTGTGGGTAGAATATATATCCCACGGGGGTAAAATTGAAAAAAGTTGAAAATTTTTTTTTTGGGGACATAGTCATTTTTACGGCGTTTATCAGACTTTCAGATAGGTCAAATGTCAGTGAGCATTCCGATTTCAGTTCCAGAGCGATTCGCCCAATGAGTCCTTGATATTTAGTCGTTTTCAGCCAATTTTCTGGATTTTTGAAAATGTCACTTTTTTGAGAAAATATCCACTAAATGAGGGAATAATATGTGTGAGGTAACCCCAGGAGAGTTCCAAATGTGTGTGGGTAGAATATATATCCCATGGGGGTAAAATTGAAAAAAGTTGAAAAAAATTTTTTTTTGGGCTTAGTAATTTTTCCAGCGTTTATCAGACTTTCAGATAGGGCAAAAGTCAGTGAGCATTCCGATTTCAGTTCCAGAGCGATTCGCCCAATGAGTCCTTGATATTTAGTCGTTTTCAGCCAATATTTTGGATTTTTGAAAATGTCACTTTTTTGTGAAAATATCCACTAAATGAGGGAATAATATGTGTGAGGTTACCCCAGGAGAGTTCCAAATGTGTGTGGGTAGAATATATATCCCACGGGGGTAAAATTGAAAAAAGTTGAAAAAAATTTTTTTTTGGTTTAGTAATTTTTCCAGCGTTTATCAGACTTTCAGATAGGGCAAAAGTCAGTGAGCATTCCGATTTCAGTTCCAGAGCGATTCGCCCAATGAGTCCTTGATATTTCGTCGTTTTCAGCCAATATTTTGGATTTTTGAAAATGTCACTTTTTTGTGAAAATATCCACTAAATGAGGGAATAATATGTGTGAGGGTACCCCAGGAGAGTTCCAAATGTGTGTGGGTAGAATATATATCCCACGGGGGTAAAATTGAAAAAAGTTGAAAAAATTTTTTTTTTGGACTTAGTAATTTTTCCAGCGTTTATCAGACTTTCAGATAGGGCAAAAGTCAGTGAGCATTCCGATTTCAGTTCCAGAGCGATTCGCCCAATGAGTCCTTGATATTTCGTCGTTTTCAGCCAATATTTTGGATTTTTGAAAATGTCACTTTTTTGTGAAAATATCCACTAAATGAGGGAATAATATGTGTGAGGGTACCCCAGGAGAGTTACAAATGTGTGTGGGTAGAATATATATCCCACGGGGGTAAAATTGAAAAAAGTTGAAAATTTTTTTTTTGGGGACATAGTCATTTTTACGGCGTTTATCAGACTTTCAGATAGGTCAAATGTCAGTGAGCATTCCGATTTCAGTTCCAGAGCGATTCGCCCAATGAGTCCTTGATATTTAGTCGTTTTCAGCCAATTTTCTGGATTTTTGAAAATGTCACTTTTTTGAGAAAATATCCACTAAATGAGGGAATAATATGTGTGAGGTAACCCCAGGAGAGTTCCAAATGTGTGTGGGTAGAATATATATCCCATGGGGGTAAAATTGAAAAAAGTTGAAAAAAATTTTTTTTTGGGCTTAGTAATTTTTCCAGCGTTTATCAGACTTTCAGATAGGGCAAAAGTCAGTGAGCATTCCGATTTCAGTTCCAGAGCGATTCGCCCAATGAGTCCTTGATATTTAGTCGTTTTCAGCCAATATTTTGGATTTTTGAAAATGTCACTTTTTTGTGAAAATATCCACTAAATGAGGGAATAATATGTGTGAGGTTACCCCAGGAGAGTTCCAAATGTGTGTGGGTAGAATATATATCCCACGGGGGTAAAATTGAAAAAAGTTGAAAAAAATTTTTTTTTGGTTTAGTAATTTTTCCAGCGTTTATCAGACTTTCAGATAGGGCAAAAGTCAGTGAGCATTCCGATTTCAGTTCCAGAGCGATTCGCCCAATGAGTCCTTGATATTTCGTCGTTTTCAGCCAATATTTTGGATTTTTGAAAATGTCACTTTTTTGTGAAAATATCCACTAAATGAGGGAATAATATGTGTGAGGGTACCCCAGGAGAGTTCCAAATGTGTGTGGGTAGAATATATATCCCACGGGGGTAAAATTGAAAAAAGTTGAAAAAATTTTTTTTTTGGACTTAGTAATTTTTCCAGCGTTTATCAGACTTTCAGATAGGGCAAAAGTCAGTGAGCATTCCGATTTCAGTTCCAGAGCGATTCGCCCAATGAGTCCTTGATATTTCGTCGTTTTCAGCCAATATTTTGGATTTTTGAAAATGTCACTTTTTTGTGAAAATATCCACTAAATGAGGGAATAATATGTGTGAGGGTACCCCAGGAGAGTTCTAAATGTGTGTGGGTAGAATATATATCCCACGGGGGTAAAATTGAAAAAAGTTGAAAAAAAATTCTTTTTGGACTTAGTCATTTTTCCAGCGTTTATCAGACTTTCAGATAGGTCAAATGTCAGTGAACGCTCCGATTTCAGTTCCAGAGCGATTCACCGAATGAGTCCTTGATATTTAGTCGTTTTCAGCCAATTTTCTGGATTTTTGAAAATGTCACTTTTTTGTGAAAATATCCACTAAATGAGGGAATAATATGTGTGAGGGTACCCCAGGAGAGTTACAAATGTGTGTGGGTAGAATATATATCCCACGGGGGTAAAATTGAAAAAAGTTGAAAAAAAATTCTTTTTGGACTTAGTCATTTTTCCGGCGTTTATCAGGCTTTCAGATAGGGCAAATGTTAGTGAGCGTTCCGATTTCAGTTCCAGAGCGATTAGACCAATGAGTCCTTGATATTTAGTTGTTTTCAGCCAATATTTAGGATTTTTGAAAATTTCACTTTTTTGTGAAAATATCCACTAAATGAGGGAATAATATGTGTGAGGGTACCCCAGGAGAGTTACAAATGTGTGTGGGTAGAATATATATCCCACGGGGGTAAAATTGAAAAGAGTTGAAAAAAATTTCTTTTTGGACTTAGTCATTTTTCCGGCGTTTATCAGACTTTCAGATAGGTTAAAAGTTAGTGAGCGTTCCGATTTCAGTTCCAGAGCGATTCGCCCAATGATTCCTTGATATTTCGTCGTTTTCAGCCAATTTTCTGGATTTTTGAAAATGTCACTTTTTTGTGAAAATATCCACTAAATGAGGGAATAATATGTGTGAGGGTACCCCAGGAGAGTTACAAATGTGTGTGGGTAGAATATATATCCCACGGGGGTAAAATTGAAAAAAGTTGAAAATTTTTTTTTTGGGGACATAGTCATTTTTACGGCGTTTATCAGACTTTCAGATAGGTCAAATGTCAGTGAGCATTCCGATTTCAGTTCCAGAGCGATTCGCCCAATGAGTCCTTGATATTTAGTCGTTTTCAGCCAATTTTCTGGATTTTTGAAAATGTCACTTTTTTGAGAAAATATCCACTAAATGAGGGAATAATATGTGTGAGGTAACCCCAGGAGAGTTCCAAATGTGTGTGGGTAGAATATATATCCCATGGGGGTAAAATTGAAAAAAGTTGAAAAAAATTTTTTTTTGGGCTTAGTAATTTTTCTAGCGTTTATCAGACTTTCAGATAGGGCAAAAGTCAGTGAGCATTCCGATTTCAGTTCCAGAGCGATTCGCCCAATGAGTCCTTGATATTTAGTCGTTTTCAGCCAATATTTTGGATTTTTGAAAATGTCACTTTTTTGTGAAAATATCCACTAAATGAGGGAATAATATGTGTGAGGTTACCCCAGGAGAGTTCCAAATGTGTGTGGGTAGAATATATATCCCACGGGGGTAAAATTGAAAAAAGTTGAAAAAAATTTTTTTTTGGTTTAGTAATTTTTCCAGCGTTTATCAGACTTTCAGATAGGGCAAAAGTCAGTGAGCATTCCGATTTCAGTTCCAGAGCGATTCGCCCAATGAGTCCTTGATATTTCGTCGTTTTCAGCCAATATTTTGGATTTTTGAAAATGTCACTTTTTTGTGAAAATATCCACTAAATGAGGGAATAATATGTGTGAGGGTACCCCAGGAGAGTTCCAAATGTGTGTGGGTAGAATATATATCCCACGGGGGTAAAATTGAAAAAAGTTGAAAAAATTTTTTTTTTGGACTTAGTAATTTTTCCAGCGTTTATCAGACTTTCAGATAGGGCAAAAGTCAGTGAGCATTCCGATTTCAGTTCCAGAGCGATTCGCCCAATGAGTCCTTGATATTTCGTCGTTTTCAGCCAATATTTTGGATTTTTGAAAATGTCACTTTTTTGTGAAAATATCCACTAAATGAGGGAATAATATGTGTGAGGGTACCCCAGGAGAGTTCTAAATGTGTGTGGGTAGAATATATATCCCACGGGGGTAAAATTGAAAAAAGTTGAAAAAAAATTCTTTTTGGACTTAGTCATTTTTCCGGCGTTTAGCAGGCTTTCAGATAGGGCAAATGTTAGTGAGCGTTCCGATTTCAGTTCCAGAGCGATTAGACCAATGAGTCCTTGATATTTAGTTGTTTTCAGCCAATATTTAGGATTTTTGAAAATTTCACTTTTTTGTGAAAATATCCACTAAATGAGGGAATAATATGTGTGAGGGTACCGCAGGAGAGTTACAAATGTGTGTGGGTAGAATATATATCCCACGGGGGTAAAATTGAAAAAAGTTGAAAAAAATTTCTTTTTGGACTTAGTCATTTTTCCGGCGTTTATCAGACTTTCAGATAGGTCAAAAGTTAGTGAGCATTCCGATTTCAGTTCCAGAGCGATTCGCCCAATGATTCCTTGATATTTCGTCGTTTTCAGCCAATTTTCTGGATTTTTGAAAATTTTACTTTTTTGTGAAAATATCCACTAAATGAGGGAATAATGTGTGTGAGGGTACCCCAGGAGAGTTCCAAATGTGTGTGGGTAGAATATATATCCCACGGGGGTAAAATTTAAAAAAGTTGAAAAATTTTTTTTTGGGGACTTAGTCATTTTTACGGCGTTTATCAGACTTTCAGATAGGTCAAATGTCAGTGAGCGTTCCGATTTCAGTTCCAGAGCGATTCGCCCAATGAGTCCTTGATATTTAGTCGTTTTCAGCCAATTTTCTGGATTTTTGAAAATGTCACTTTTTTGAGAAAATATCCACTAAATGAGGGAATAATATGTGTGAGGTTACCCCAGGAGAGTTCCAAATGTGTGTGGGTAGAATATATATCCCACGGGGGTAAAATTGAAAAAAGTTTAAAAAAATTTTTTTTTGGACTTAGTCATTTTTACGGCGTTTATCAGACTTTCAGATAGGTCAAATGTCAGTGAGCGTTCCGATTTCAGTTCCAGTGCGATTCGCCCAATGAGTCCTTGATATTTAGTCGTTTTCAGCCAATATTTTGGATTTTTGAAAATGTCACTTTTTTGTGAAAATATCCACTAAATGAGGGAATAATATGTGTGAGGGTACCCCAGGAGAGTTCCAAATGTGTGTGGGTAGAATATATATCCCACGGGGGTAAAATTGAAAAAAGTTGAAAAAAAATTCTTTTTGGACTTAGTCATTTTTCTGGCGTTTATCAGGCTTTCAGATAGGTCAAAAGTTAGTGAGCGTTCCGATTTCAGTTCCAGAGCGATTCGCCCAATGATTCCTTGATATTTCGTCGTTTTCAGCCAATTTTCTGGATTTTTGAAAATTTCACTTTTTTGTGAAAATATCCACTAAATGAGGGAATAATGTGTGTGAGGGTACCCCAGGAGAGTTCCAAATGTGTGTGTTTAGAATATATATCCCACGGGGGTAAAATTTAAAAACGTTTAAAAAAATTTTTTTGGACTTAGTCATTTTTACGGCGTTTATCAGACTTTCAGATAGGTCAAATGTCAGTGAGCGTTCCGATTTCAGTTCCAGTGCGATTCGCCCAATGAGTCCTTGATATTTCGGCGTTTTCAGCCAATATTTTGGATTTTTGAAAATTTCACTTTTTTGTGAAAATATCCACTAAATGAGGGAATAATATGTGTGAGGGTACCCCAGGAGAGTTCCAAATGTGTGTGGGTAGAATATATATCCCACGGGGGTAAAATTGAAAAAAGTTGAAAAATTTTTTTTTTTTGGACTGTCATTTTTCCAGCGTTTATCAGACTTTCAGATAGGTCAAATGTCAGTGAGCGCTCCGATTTCAGTTCCAGAGCGATTCGCCCAATGAGTCCTTGATATTTAGTCGTTTTCAGCCAATTTTCTGGATTTTTGAAAATGTCACTTTTTTGTGAAAATATCCACTAAATGAGGGAATAATATGTGTGAGGGTACCCCAGGAGAGTTACAAATGTGTGTGGGTAGAATATATATCCCATGGGGGTAAAATTGAAAAAAGTTGAAAATTTTTTTTTTGGGGACATAGTCATTTTTACGGTGTTTATCAGACTTTCAGATAGGTCAAATGTCAGTGAGCATTCCGATTTCAGTTCCAGAGCGATTCGCCCAATGAGTCCTTGATATTTAGTCGTTTTCAGCCAATTTTCTGGATTTTTGAAAATGTCACTTTTTTGAGAAAATATCCACTAAATGAGGGAATAATATGTGTGAGGTAACCCCAGGATAGTTCCAAATGTGTGTGGGTAGAATATATATCCCATGGGGGTAAAATTGAAAAAAGTTGAAAAAAATTTTTTTTTGGGCTTAGTAATTTTTCCAGCGTTTATCAGACTTTCAGATAGGGCAAAAGTCAGTGAGCATTCCGATTTCAGTTCCAGAGCGATTCGCCCAATGAGTCCTTGATATTTAGTCGTTTTCAGCCAATATTTTGGATTTTTGAAAATGTCACTTTTTTGTGAAAATATCCACTAAATGAGGGAATAATATGTGTGAGGTTACCCCAGGAGAGTTCCAAATGTGTGTGGGTAGAATATATATCCCACGGGGGTAAAATTGAAAAAAGTTGAAAAAATTTTTTTTTTGGTTTAGTAATTTTTCCAGCGTTTATCAGACTTTCAGATAGGGCAAAAGTCAGTGAGCATTCCGATTTCAGTTCCAGAGCAATTCGCCCAATGAGTCCTTGATATTTAGTAGTTTTCAGACAATATTTTGGATTTTTGAAAATGTCACTTTTTTGTGAAAATATCCACTAAATGAGGGAATAATATGTGTGAGGGTACCCCAGGAGAGTTCCAAATGTGTGTGGGTAGAATATATATCCCACGGGGGTAAAATTGAAAAAAGTTGAAAAAATTTTTTTTTTGGACTTAGTAATTTTTCCAGCGTTTATCAGACTTTCAGATAGGGCAAAAGTCAGTGAGCATTCCGATTTCAGTTTCAGAGCGATTCGCCCAATGAGTCCTTGATATTTCGTCGTTTTCAGCCAATATTTTGGATTTTTGAAAATGTCACTTTTTTGTGAAAATATCCACTAAATGAGGGAATAATATGTGTGAGGGTACCCCAGGAGAGTTCCAAATGTGTGTGGGTAGAATATATATCCCACGGGGGTAAAATTGAAAAAAGTTGATAAAAAATTCTTTTTGGACTTAGTCATTTTTCCGGCGTTTAGCAGGCTTTCAGATAGGGCAAATGTTAGTGAGCGTTCCGATTTCAGTTCCAGAGCGATTAGACCAATGAGTCCTTGATATTTAGTTGTTTTCAGCCAATATTTAGGATTTTTGAAAATTTCACTTTTTTGTGAAAATATCCACTAAATGAGGGAATAATATGTGTGAGGGTACCGCAGGAGAGTTACAAATGTGTGTGGGTAGAATATATATCCCACGGGGGTAAAATTGAAAAAAGTTGAAAAAAATTTCTTTTTGGACTTAGTCATTTTTCCGGCGTTTATCAGACTTTCAGATAGGTCAAAAGTTAGTGAGCATTCCGATTTCAGTTCCAGAGCGATTCGCCCAATGATTCCTTGATATTTCGTCGTTTTCAGCCAATTTTCTGGTTTTTGAAAATTTCACTTTTTTGTGAAAATATCCACTAAATGAGGGAATAATATGTGTGAGGGTACCCCAGGAGAGTTCCAAATGTGTGTGGGTAGAATATATATCCCACGGGGGTAAAATTGAAAAAAGTTGAAAAAAAATTCTTTTTGGACTTAGTCATTTTTCCGGCGTTTAGCAGGCTTTCAGATAGGGCAAATGTTAGTGAGCGTTCCGATTTCAGTTCCAGAGCGATTAGACCAATGAGTCCTTGATATTTAGTTGTTTTCAGCCAATATTTAGGATTTTTGAAAATTTCACTTTTTTGTGAAAATATCCACTAAATGAGGGAATAATATGTGTGAGGGTACCGCAGGAGAGTTACAAATGTGTGTGGGTAGAATATATATCCCACGGGGGTAAAATTGAAAAAAGTTGAAAAAAATTTCTTTTTGGACTTAGTCATTTTTCCGGCGTTTATCAGACTTTCAGATAGGTCAAAAGTTAGTGAGCATTCCGATTTCAGTTCCAGAGCGATTCGCCCAATGATTCCTTGATATTTCGTCGTTTTCAGCCAATTTTCTGGATTTTTGAAAATTTCACTTTTTTGTGAAAATATCCACTAAATGAGGGAATAATATGTGTGAGGGTACCCCAGGAGATTTCCAAATGTGTGTGGGTAGAATATATATCCCACGGGGGTAAAATTGAAAAAAGTTGAAAATTTTTTTTTTTTTGGACTTAGTCATTTTTCCAGCGTTTATCAGACTTTCAGATAGGTCAAATGTCAGTGAACGCTCCGATTTCAGTTCCAGAGCGATTCGCCCAATGAGTCCTTGATATTTAGTCGTTTTCAGCCAATTTTCTGGATTTTTGAAAATGTCACTTTTTTGTGAAAATATCCACTAAATGAGGGAATAATATGTGTGAGGGTACCCCAGGAGAGTTACAAATGTGTGTGGGTAGAATATATATCCCACGGGGGTAAAATTGAAAAAAGTTGAAAATTTTTTTTTTGGGGACATAGTCATTTTTACGGCGTTTATCAGACTTTCAGATAGGTCAAATGTCAGTGAACGCTCCGATTTCAGTTCCAGAGCGATTCGCCCAATGAGTGCTTGATATTTAGTCGTTTTCAGCCAATTTTCTGGATTTTTGAAAATGTCACTTTTTTGTGAAAATATCCACTAAATGAGGGAATAATATGTGTGAGGGTACCCCAGGAGAGTTCCAAATGTGTGTGCGTAGAATATATATCCCACGGGGGTAAAATTGAAAAAAGTTGAAAAAATTTTTTTTTGGTACTTAGTAATTTTTCCAGCGTTTATCAGACTTTCAGATAGGGCAAAAGTCAGTGAGCATTCCGATTTCAGTTCCAGAGCGATTCGCCCAATGAGTCCTTGATATTTCGTCGTTTTCAGCCAATATTTTGGATTTTTGAAAATTTCACTTTTTTGTGAAAATATCCACTAAATGAGGGAATAATATGTGTAAGGGTACCCCAGGAGAGTTCCAAATCTGTGTGGGTAGAGTATATATCCCACGGGGGTAAAATTGAAAAAAGTTGAAAAAAATTTTTTTTTGGTTTAGTAATTTTTCCAGCGTTTATCAGACTTTCAGATAGGGCAAAAGTCAATGAGCATTCCGATTTCAGTTCCAGAGCGATTCGCCAATGAGTCCTTGATATTTAGTAGTTTTCAGACAAAATTTTGGATTTTTGAAAATGTCACTTTTTTGTGAAAATATGCACTAAATGAGGGAATAATATGTGTGAGGGTACCCCAGGAGAGTTCCAAATGTGTGTGGGTATAATATATATCCCACGGGGGTAAAATTGAAAAAAGTTGAAAAAAAATTCTTTTTGGACTTAGTCATTTTTCCGGCGTTTATCAGGCTTTCAGATAGGGCAAATGTTAGTGAGCGTTCCGATTTCAGTTCCAGAGCGATTAGACCAATGAGTCCTTGATATTTAGTTGTTTTCAGCCAATATTTAGGATTTTTGAAAATTTCACTTTTTTGTGAAAATATCCACTAAATGAGGGAATAATATATGTGAGGGTACCCCAGGAGAGTTACAAATGTGTGTGGGTAGAATATATATCCCACGAGGGTAAAATTGAAAAAAGTTGAAAAAAATTTCTTTTTGGACTTAGTCATTTTTCCGGCGTTTATCAGACTTTCAGATAGGTCAAAAGTTAGTGAGCGTTCCGATTTCAGTTCCAGAGCGATTCGCCCAATGATTCCTTGATATTTCGTCGTTTTCAGCCAATTTTCTGGATTTTTGAAAATTTCACTTTTTTGTGAAAATATCCACTAAATGAGGGAATAATATGTGTGAGGTAACCCCAGGAGAGTTCCAAATGTGTGTGGGTAGAATATATATCCCACGGGGGTAAAATTGAAAAAAGTTGAAAAAAAATTTTTTTTGGGCTTAGTAATTTTTCCAGCGTTTATCAGACTTTCAGATAGGGCAAAAGTCAGTGAGCATTCCGATTTGAGTTCCAGAGCGATTCGCCCAGTGAGTCCTCGATATTTAGTCGTTTTCAGCCAATATTTTGGATTTTTGAAAACGTCACTTTTTTGTGAAAATATCCACTAAATGAGGGAATAATATGTGTGAGGGTACCCCAGGAGAGTTCCAAATGTGTGTGGGTAGAATATATATCCCACGGGGGTAAAATTGAAAAAAGTTGAAAAAAAATTCTTTTTGGACTTAGTCATTTTTCCGGCGTTTAGCAGGCTTTCAGATAGGGCAAATGTTTGTGAGCGTTCCGATTTCAGTTCCAGAGCGATTAGACCAATGAGTCCTTGATATTTAGTTGTTTTCAGCCAATATTTAGGATTTTTGAAAATTTCACTTTTTTGTGAAAATATCCACTAAATGAGGGAATAATATGTGTGAGGGTACCGCAGGAGAGTTACAAATGTGTGTGGGTAGAATATATATCCCACGGGGGTAAAATTGAAAAAAGTTGAAAAAAATTTCTTTTTGGACTTAGTCATTTTTCCGGCGTTTATCAGACTTTCAGATAGGTCAAAAGTTAGTGAGCATTCCGATTTCAGTTCCAGAGCGATTCGCCCAATGATTCCTTGATATTTCGTCGTTTTCAGCCAATTTTCTGGTTTTTGAAAATTTCACTTTTTTGTGAAAATATCCACTAAATGAGGGAATAATATGTGTGAGGGTACCCCAGGAGAGTTCCAAATGTGTGTGGGTAGAATATATATCCCACGGGGGTAAAATTGAAAAAAGTTGAAAAAAAATTCTTTTTGGACTTAGTCATTTTTCCGGCGTTTAGCAGGCTTTCAGATAGGGCAAATGTTAGTGAGCGTTCCGATTTCAGTTCCAGAGCGATTAGACCAATGAGTCCTTGATATTTAGTTGTTTTCAGCCAATATTTAGGATTTTTGAAAATTTCACTTTTTTGTGAAAATATCCACTAAATGAGGGAATAATATGTGTGAGGGTACCGCAGGAGAGTTACAAATGTGTGTGGGTAGAATATATATCCCACGGGGGTAAAATTGAAAAAAGTTGAAAAAAATTTCTTTTTGGACTTAGTCATTTTTCCGGCGTTTATCAGACTTTCAGATAGGTCAAAAGTTAGTGAGCATTCCGATTTCAGTTCCAGAGCGATTCGCCCAATGATTCCTTGATATTTCGTCGTTTTCAGCCAATTTTCTGGATTTTTGAAAATTTCACTTTTTTGTGAAAATATCCACTAAATGAGGGAATAATATGTGTGAGGGTACCCCAGGAGATTTCCAAATGTGTGTGGGTAGAATATATATCCCACGGGGGTAAAATTGAAAAAAGTTGAAAATTTTTTTTTTTTTGGACTTAGTCATTTTTCCAGCGTTTATCAGACTTTCAGATAGGTCAAATGTCAGTGAACGCTCCGATTTCAGTTCCAGAGCGATTCGCCCAATGAGTCCTTGATATTTAGTCGTTTTCAGCCAATTTTCTGGATTTTTGAAAATGTCACTTTTTTGTGAAAATATCCACTAAATGAGGGAATAATATGTGTGAGGGTACCCCAGGAGAGTTACAAATGTGTGTGGGTAGAATATATATCCCACGGGGGTAAAATTGAAAAAAGTTGAAAATTTTTTTTTTGGGGACATAGTCATTTTTACGGCGTTTATCAGACTTTCAGATAGGTCAAATGTCAGTGAACGCTCCGATTTCAGTTCCAGAGCGATTCGCCCAATGAGTGCTTGATATTTAGTCGTTTTCAGCCAATTTTCTGGATTTTTGAAAATTTCACTTTTTTGTGAAAATATCCACTAAATGAGGGAATAATATGTGTAAGGGTACCCCAGGAGAGTTCCAAATCTGTGTGGGTAGAGTATATATCCCACGGGGGTAAAATTGAAAAAAGTTGAAAAAAATTTTTTTTTGGTTTAGTAATTTTTCCAGCGTTTATCAGACTTTCAGATAGGGCAAAAGTCAGTGAGCATTCCGATTTCAGTTCCAGAGCGATTCGCCAATGAGTCCTTGATATTTAGTAGTTTTCAGCCAATATTTAGGATTTTTGAAAATTTCACTTTTTTGTGAAAATATCCACTAAATGAGGGAATAATATATGTGAGGGTACCCCAGGAGAGTTACAAATGTGTGTGGGTAGAATATATATCCCACGGGGGTAAAATTGAAAAAAGTTGAAAAAAATTTCTTTTTGGACTTAGTCATTTTTCCGGCGTTTATCAGACTTTCAGATAGGTCAAAAGTTAGTGAGCGTTCCGATTTCAGTTCCAGAGCGATTCGCCCAATGATTCCTTGATATTTCGTCGTTTTCAGCCAATTTTCTGGATTTTTGAAAATTTCACTTTTTTGTGAAAATATCCACTAAATGAGGGAATAATATGTGTGAGGTAACCCCAGGAGAGTTCCAAATGTGTGTGGGTAGAATATATATCCCACGGGGGTAAAATTGAAAAAAGTTGAAAAAAAATTTTTTTTGGGCTTAGTAATTTTTCCAGCGTTTATCAGACTTTCAGATAGGGCAAAAGTCAGTGAGCATTCCGATTTGAGTTCCAGAGCGATTCGCCCAGTGAGTCCTCGATATTTAGTCGTTTTCAGCCAATATTTTGGATTTTTGAAAACGTCACTTTTTTGTGAAAATATCCACTAAATGAGGGAATAATATTTGTGAGGTTACCCCAGGAGAGTTCCAAATGTGTGTGGGTAGAATATATATCCCACGGGGGTAAAATTGAAAAAAGTTGAAAAAAATTTTTTTTTTGGTTTAGTAGTTTTTCCAGCGTTTATCAGACTTTCAGATAGGGCAAAAGTCAGTGAGCATTCCGATTTCAGTTCCAGAGCGATTCGCCAATGAGTCCTTGATATTTAGTAGTTTTCAGACAATATTTTGGATTTTTGAAAATGTCACTTTTTTGTGAAAATATCCACTAAATGAGGGAATAATATGTGTGAGGGTACCCCAGGAGAGTTCCAAATGTGTGTGGGTAGAATATATATCCCACGGGGGTAAAATTGAAAAAAGTTGAAAAAAATTTTTTTTTGAACTTAGTAATTTTTCCAGCGTTTATCAGACTTTCAGATAGGGCAACAGTCAGTGAGCGTTCCGATTTCAGTTCCAGAGTGGTTCGCCCAATGATTCCTTGATATTTCGTCGTTTTCAGCCAATTTTCTGGATTTTTGAAAATTTCACTTTTTTGTGAAAATATCCACTAAATGAGGGAATAATGTGTGTGAGGGTACCCCAGGAGAGTTCCAAATGTGTGTGGGTAGAATAAATATCCCACGGGGGTAAAATTGAAAAAAGTTGAAAAAAATTTTTTTTTGGACTTAGTCATTTTTACGGCGTTTATCAGACTTTCAGATAGGTCAAATGTCAGTGAGCGTTCCGATTTCAGTTCCAGAGCGATTCGCCCAATGAGTCCTTGATAGTTAGTCGTTTTCAGCCAATTTTCTGGATTTTTGAAAATGTCACTTTTTTGAGAAAATATCCACTAAATGAGGGAATAATATGTGTGAGGTTACCCCAGGAGAGTTCCAAATGTGTGTGGGTAGAATATATATCCCACGGGGGTAAAATTGAAAAAAGTTGAAAAAAATTTTTTTTTGGACTTAGTCATTTTTACGGCGTTTATCAGACTTTCAGATAGGTCAAAAGTTAGTGAGCGTTCCGATTTCAGTTCCATAGCGATTCGCCCAATGATTCCTTGATATTTCGTCGTTTTCAGCCAATTTTCTGGATTTTTGAAAATTTCACTTTTTTGTGAAAATATCCACTAAATGAGGGAATAATGTGTGTGAGGGTACCCCAGGAGAGTTCCAAATGTGTGTGGGTAGAATAAATATCCCACGGGGGTAAAATTGAAAAAAGTTGAAAAATTTTTTTTGGGACTTAGTCATTTTTACGGCGTTTATCAGACTTTCAGATAGGTCAAACGTCAGTGAGCGTTCCGATTTCAGTTCCAGAGCGATTCGCCCAATGAGTCCTTGATATTTAGTCGTTTTCAGCCAATTTTCTGGATTTTTGAAAATGTCACTTTTTTGAGAAAATATCAACTAAATGAGGGAATAATATGTGTGAGGTTACCCCAGGAGAGTTCCAAATGTGTGTGGGTAGAATATATATCCCACGGGGGTAAAATTGAAAAAAGTTGAAAAAAATTTTTTTTTGGACTTAGTCATTTTTACGGCGTTTATCAGACTTTCAGATAGGTCAAATGTCAGTGAGCGTTCCGATTTCAGTTCCAGTGCGATTCGCCCAATGAGTCCTTGATATTTCGTCGTTTTCAGCCAATATTTGGGATTTTTGAAAATGTCACTTTTTTGGGAAAATATCCACTAAATGAGTGAATAATATGTGTGAGGGTACCCCGGGAGAGTTCCAAATGTGTGTGGGTAGAATATATATCCCACGGGGGTAAAATTGAAAAAAGTTGAAAAAAAATTCTTTTTGGACTTAGTAATTTTTCCAGCGTTTAGCAGACTTTCAGATAGGGCAAAAGTCAGTGAGCATTCCGATTTCAGTTTCAGAGAGATTCGCCCAATGAGTCCTTGATATTTCGTCGTTTTCAGCCAATATTTTGGATTTTTGAAAATTTCACTTTTTTGTGAAAATATCCACTAAATGAGGGAATAATATGTGTGAGGGTACCCCAGGAGAGTTCCAAATGTGTGTGGGAAGAATATATATCCCACGGGGGTAAAAGTGAAAATAGTTGAAAGCATTTTTTTTTGGGACTTAGTCATTTTTACGGCGTTTATCAGACTTTCAGATAGGGCAAATGTCAGCTACCGTTCCGATTTCAGTTCCAGAGCGATTCGCCCAGTGAGTCCTTGATATTTAGTTGTTTTCGGTCAATTTTCTGGATTTTTGAAAATTTCACTTTTTTGTGAAAATATCCACTAAATGAGGGAATAATATGCGTGAGTGTACCCCAGGAGAGTTCCAAATGTGTGTGGGTAGAATATATATCCCATGGGGGTAAAATTGAAAAAAATTGAAAACATTTATTTTTTCGACTTAGTCATTTTTCCAGCGTTTATCAGACTTTCAGATAGGGCAAAAGTCAGTGAGCGTTCCGATTTCAGTTCCAGAGCGATTCGCCCAATGAGTCCTTGATATTTAGTCGTTTTCAGCCAATTTTCTGGATTTTAGAAAATGTCACTTTTTTGTGAAAATATCCACTAAATGAAGGAATAATATGTGTGTGGACACCCCAGGAGAGTTCCAAATGTGTGTGGGTAGAATATATATCCCACGGGGGTAAAATTGAAAAAAGTTGAAAACATTTTTTTTTGGGACTTAGTCATTTTTACGGCGTTTATCAGACTTTCAGATAGGTCAAATGTCAGTGAGCATTCCGATTTCAGTTCCAGAGCGATTCGCCCAATGAGTCCTTGATATTTCGTCGTTTTCAGCCAATATTTTGGATTTTTGAAAATTTCACTTATTTGTGAAAATATCCACTAAATGAGGGAATAATATGTGTGAGGGTACCCCAGCAGAGTTCCAAATGTGTGTGGGTAGAATATATATCCCACGGGGGTAAAATTGAAAAAAGTTGAAAAAAATTTCTTTTTGGACTTAATCATTTTTCCGGCGTTTATCAGACTTTCAGATAGGTCAAAAGTTAGTGAGCGTTCCGATTTCAGTTCCAGAGCGATTCGCCCAATGATTCCTTGATATTTCGTCGATTTCAGCCAATTTTCTGGATTTTTGAAAATTTCACTTTTTTGTGAAAATATCCACTAAATGAGGGAATAATATGTGTGAGGGTACCCCAGGAGAGTTCCAAATGTGTGTGGGTAGAATATATATCCCACGGGGGTAAAAGTGAAAAAAGTTGAAAACATTTTTTTTTGGGACTTAGTCATTTTTACGGCGTTTATCAGACTTTCAGATAGGTCTAATGTCAGTGAGCATTCCGATTTCAGTTCCAGAGCGATTCGCCCAATGAGTCCTTGATATTTAGTCGTTTTCAGCCAATATTTTGAATTTTTGAAAATTTCACTTATTTGTGAAAATATCCACTAAATGAGGGAATAATATGTGTGAGGGTACCCCAGGCGAGTTACAAATGTGTGTGGGTAGAATATATATCCCACGGGGGTAAAATTGAAAAAAGTTGAAAAAAATTTATTTTTGGACTTAGTCATTTTTCCGGCGTTTATCAGGCTTTCAGATAGGGCAAATGTCAGTGAGCGTTCCGATTTCAGTTCCAGAGCGATTCGCCCAATGAGTCCTTGATATTTAGTCGTTTTCAGCCAATATTTTAGATTTTTGAAAATGTCACTTTTTTGTGAAAATATCCACTAAATGAGGGAATAATATGTGTGAGGGTACCCCAGGAGATTTCCAAATGCGTGTGGGTAGAATATATATCCCACGGTGGTAAAATTTAAAAAAGTTGAAAAAAATTTTTTTTTTGGACTTAGTCATTTTTCCGGCGTTTATCAGACTTTCAGATAGAGCAAATGTCAGCTACCGTTCCGATTTCAGTTCCAGAGCGATTCGCCCAGTGAGTCCTTGATATTTAGTTGTTTTCGGCCAATTTTCTGGATTTTTGAAAATTTCACTTTTTTGTGAAAATATCCACTAAATGAGGGAATAATATGTGTGAGGGTACCCCAGGAGAGTTCCAAATGTGTGTGGGTAGAATATATATCCCATGGGGGTAAAATTGAAAAAAGTTGAAAACATTTATTTTTTCGACTTAGTCATTTTTCCAGCGTTTATCAGACTTTCAGATAGGGCAAAAGTGAGTGAGCATTCCGATTTCAGTTCCAGAGCGATTCGCCCAATGAGTCCTTGATATTTCGTCGTTTTCAGCCAATATTTAGGATTTTTGAAAATTTCACTTATTTGTGAAAATATCCACTAAATGAGGGAATAATATGTGTGAGGGAACCCCAGGAGAGTTACAAATGTGTATGGGTAGAATATATATCCCACGGGGGTAAAATTGAAAAAAGTTGAAAACATTTTTTTTTTCGACTTAGTCATTTTTCCAGCGTTTATCAGACTTTCAGATAGGGCAAATGTCAGTGAGCGTTCCAACTTCAGTTCCAGAGCGATTCACCCAATGAGTCCTTGATAATTAGTCGTTTTCAGCCAATTTTCTGGATTTTTGAAAATGTCACTTTTTTGAGAAAATATCCACTAAATGAGGGAATAATATGTGTGAGGGTACCCCAGGAGAGTTCCAAATGTGTATGGGTAGAATATATATCCCACGGGGGTAAATATGAAAAAATTTGAAAAAAATTTTTTTTTGGACTTAGTCATTTTTCCGGCGTTTATCAGGCTTTCAGATAGGGGAAATGTTAGTGAGCGTTCCGATTTCAGTTCCAGAGCGATTCGCCCAATGAGTCCTTGATATTTAGTCGTTTTCAGCTAATATTTTGGATTTTTGAAAATTTCACTTTTTTGTGAAAATATCCACTAAATGAGGGAATAATATGTGGGAGGGTACCCCAGCAGAGTTCCAAATGTGTGTGGGTAGAATATATATCCCACGGGGGTAAAATTGAAAAAAGTTGAAAAATATTTTTTTTTCGACTTAGTCTTTTTTCCAGCGTTTATCAGACTTTCAGATAGGGCAAATGTCAGTGAGCGTTCCGATTTCAGTTCCAGAGCGATTCGCCCAATGAGTCCTTGATATTTAGTCGTTTTCAGCCAATTTTCTGGATTTTTGAAAATGTCACTTTTTTGAGAAAATATCCACTAAATGAGGGAATAATATGTGTGTGGGTACCCCAGGAGAGTTCCAAATGTGTGTGGGCAGAATATATATCTCACGGGGGTAAAATTGAAAAAAGTTGAAAAATATTTTTTTTTCGACTTAGTCATTTTTCCAGCATTTATCAGACTTTCAGATAGGGCAAATGTCAGTGAGCGTTCCGATATCAGTTCCAGAGCGATTCGCCCAAGGAGTCCTTGATATTTAGTCGTTTTCAGCCAATATTTTGGATTTTTGAAAATGTCACTTTTTTGTGAAAATATCCACTAAATGAGGGAATAATATGTGTGAGGGTACCCCAGGAGAGTTCCAAATGTGTGTGGGTAAAATATATATCCCACGGGGGTAAAATTGGAAAAAGATGAAAAAATTTTTTTTTTGGACTGTCATTTTCCCAGCGTTTATCAGACTTTCCGATAGGGCAAAAGTCAGTGAGCATTCCGATTTCAGTTCCAGAGCGATTCGCCCAATGATTCCTTGATATTTTGTCGTTTTCAGCCAATTTTCTGGATTTTTGAAAATTTCACTTTTTTGTTAAAATATCCACTAAATTCGGGAATAATATGTGTGAGGGCACCCCAGGAGAGTTACCAATGTGTGTGGGTAGAATATATATCCCACGGGGGTAAAATTGAAAAAAGTTGAAAAAATTTTTTTTTTGGACTTAGTCATTTTTACGGCGTTTATCACACTTTCAGGTAGGTCAAATGTCAGTGAGCGTTCCGATTTCAGTTCCAGAGCGATTCACCCAATGAGTCCTTGATATTTAGTCGTTTTCAGCCAATTTTCTGGATTTTTGAAAATGTCACTTTTTTGAGAAAATATTCACTAAATGAGGGAATAATATGTGTGAGGTTACCCCAGGAGAGTTCCAAATGTGTGTGGGTAGAATATATATCCCATGGGGGTAAAATTGAAAAAAGTTTAAAAAATTTTTTTTTTGGATTTAGTCATTTTTCCAGCGTTTATCAGACTTTCAGATAGGGCAAAAGTGAGTGAGCATTCCGATTTCAGTCCCAGAGCGATTCGCCCAATGAGTCCTTGATATTTCGTAGTTTTCAGCCAATTTTCTGGATTTTTGAAAATGTCACTTTTTTGAGAAAATATCCACTAAATGAGGGAATAATATGTGTGAGGTTACCCCAGGAGAGTTCCAAATGTGTGTGGGTAGAATATATATCCCACGGGGGTAAAATTGAAAAAAGTTGAAAAATTTTTTTTTTGGACTTTGTTATTTTTCCAGCGTTTATCAGACTTTCAGATAGGGCAAATGTCAGTGAGCGTTCCGATTTCAGTTCCAGAGGGATTCGCCCAATGAGTCCTTGATATTTAGTCGTTTTCAGCCAATTTTCTCTTTTTTTGAAAATGTCACTTTTTTGAGAAAATATCCACTAAATGAGGGAATAATATGTGTGAGGGCACCCCAAATGTGTGTTGGTAGGAATATATATCCCACGGGGGTAAAATTGAAAAAACTTTTTGTTTGGCCTTAGTCATTTTTCCGGCGTTTATCAGACTTTCAGATAGGGCAAAAGTCAGTGAGCATTCCAATTTCAGTTGCAGAGCGATTCGCCCAATGAGTCCTTGATATTCAGTCGTTTTCAGCCAATTTTCTGGATTTTTGAAAATTTCACTTTTTTGTGAAAATATCCACTAAATGAGGGAATAATATGTGTGAGGGTACCCCAGCAGAGTTCCAAATGTGTGTGGGTAGAATATATATCCCACGGGGGTAAAATTGAAAAAAGGTGAAAACATTTTTTTTTTCGACTTAGTCATTTTTCCAGCGTTTATCAGACTTTCAGATAGGGCAAATGTCAGTGAGCGTTCTGATTTCAGTTCCAGAGCGATTCGCACAATGAGTCCTTGATATTTAGTCGTTTTCAGCAAATTTTCTGGATTTTTGAAAATGTCACTTTTTTGTGAAAATATCCACTAAATGAAGGAATAATATTGTGAGGGCACCCCAGGAGAGTTCCAAATATGTGTGGGTAGAATATATATCCCACGGGGGTAAAATTGAAATAAGTTGAAAAAAATTTTTTTTTGGACTTAGTCATTGTTCCGGCGTTTATCAGGCTTTCAGATAGGTCAAATGTCAGTGAGCGTTCCAATTTCAGTTCCAGAGCGATTCGCCCAATGAGTCCTTGATATTTAGTAGTTTTCAGCCAATTTTCTGGATTTTTGAAAATGTCACTTTTTTGAGAAAATATCCACTAAATGAGGGAATAATATGTGTGAGGTTACCCCAGGAGAGTTCCAAATGTGTGTGGGTAGAATATATATCCCACGGGGGTAAAATTGAAAAAAGTTGAAAAATTTTTTTTTTGGGCTTTGTCATTTTTCCAGCGTTTATCAGACTTTCAGATATGGCAAAAGTTAGTGAGCATTCCGATTTCAGTTCCAGAGCGATTCGCCCAATGAGTCTTTGATATTTAGTCGTTTTCAGCCAATATTTTGGATTTTTGAATATTTCACTTTTTTGTGAAAATATCCACTAAATGAGGGAATAATATGTGTGAGGGTACCCCAGTAGAGTTCCAGATGTGGGTGGGTAGAATATATATCCCACGGGGGTAAAATTGAAAAAAGTTGAAAACATTTTTTTTTTCGACTTAGTCATTTTTCCAGCGTTTATCAGACTTTCAGATAGGGCAAATATCAGTGAGCGTTCCGATTTCAGTTCCAGAGCGATTCGCCCAGAGAGTCCTTGATATTTTGTCGTTTTCAGCCAATTTTCTGGATTTTTGAAAATTTCACTTTTTTGTGAAAATATCCACTAAATGAAGGAATAATATGTGTGAGGGTACCCCAGGAGAGTTCCAAATGTAGGTGGGTAGAATATATATCCCACGGGGGTAAAATTGAAAAATTTTTTTTTTGGACTTAGTCATTTTTCCGGCGTTTATCAGACTTTCAGATAGGGCAAAAGTCAGTGAGCATTCCGATTTCAGTTGAAGAGCGATTCGCCCAATGAGTCCTTGATATTCAGTCGTTTTTAGACAATTTTCTGGATTTTTGAAAATTTCACTTTTTTGGGAAAATATCCACTAAATGAGGGAATAATATGTGTGAGGGTACCCCACTAGAGTTCCAAATGTGTGTGGATAGAATATATATCCCACGGGGGTAAAGTTGAAAAAAGTTGAAAAATTTTTTTTTTTGGACTTAGTCATTTTTCCAGCGTTTATCAGACTTTCAGATAGGGGAAATGTCAGTGAGCATTCCGATTTCAGTTCCAGAGTGATGCGCCCAATGAGTCCTTGATATTTAGTTGTTTTCAGCCAATCTTCTGGATTTTTGAAAATTTCACTTTTTTGTGAAAATATCCACTAAATGAGGGAATAATATATGTGAGGGTACCCCAGGAGAGTTCCAAATGTGTGTGGGCAGAATATATATCCCACGGGGGTAAAATTGAAAAAAGTTGAAAACATTTTTTTTTTGGACTTAGTCATTTTTCCGGCGTTTATCAGACTTTCAGATAGGGCAAAAGTCAGTGAGCATTCCGATTTCAGTGGCAGAGCGATTCGCCCAATGACTCGTTGATATTCAGTCGTTTTCAGCCAATTTTCTGGATTTTTGAAAATGTCACTTTTTTGTGAAAATATCCACTAAATGAGGGAATAATATGTGTGAGGGTACCCCAGGAGAATTCCAAATGTGTGTGGATAGAATATGTATCCCACGGGGGTAAAATTGAAAAAAGTTGAAAAAATTTTTTTTTTGGACTTAGTCATTTTTCCGGCGGTTATCAGACTTTCAGATAGGGCATATGTCAGTGAGCGTTCCGATTTCAGTTCCAGAGTGACTCACCCAATGAGTCCTTGATATTTAGTCGTTTTCAGCCAATATTTTGGATTTTTGAAAATTTCACTTTTTTGTGAGAATATCCATTAAATGAGGGAATAATATGTGTGAGGGTACCCTTAGGAGAGTACCAAATGTGTGTGGGTAGAATATATATCCCACGGGGGTAAAATTGAAAAAAGTTGAAAAAATTCTTTTTTTGGGCTTAGTCATTTTTCCGACGTTTATCAGACTTTCAGATAGGACAAATGTCAGCAACCGTTCTGATTTCAGTTCCAGAGCGGTTCTCCCAATGAGTCCTTGATATTTATACGTTTTCAGCCAATTTTCTGGATTTTTGAAAATTTCACTTTTTTGTGAAAATATCCACTAAATGAGGGAATAATATGTTTGAGGGTACCCCAGGAGAGTTCCAAATGTGTGTGGGTAGAATATATATCCCGTGGGGGTAAAATTGAAAAAAGTTGAAAACATTTTTTTTTGGACTTAATCATTTTTCCGGCGTTTATCAGACTTTCAGATAGGGCAAAAGTCAGTGAGCATTCCGATTTCAGTGGCAGAGCGATTCGCCCAATGACTCGTTGATATTCAGTCGTTTTCAGCCAATTTTCTGGATTTTTGAAAATGTCACTTTTTTGTGAAAATATCCACTAAATGAGGGAATAATATGTGTGAGGGTACCCCAGGAGAGTTCCAAATGTGTGTGGGTAGAATATATATCCCACGGGGGTAAAATTGAAAAAAGTTGAAAATTTTTTTTTTTGCGACTTAGTCATTTTTCCAGCGTTTATCAGACTTTCAGATAGGGGAAATGTCAGTGAGCATTCCGATTTCAGTTCCAGAGCGATTCGCCCAATGAGTCCTTGATATTTCGTCGTTTTCAGACAATATTTTGGATTTTTGAAAATTTCATTTTTTTGTGAAAATATCCACTAAATGAGGGAATAATATGTGTGAGGGCACCCCAAATGTGTGTAAGTAGAATTTATATCCCACGGGGGTAAAGTTGAAAAAAGTTGAAAAAATTTTTTTTTTACACTTAGTCATTTTTCCAGCGTTTATCAGACTTTCAGATAGGGGAAATGTCAGTGAGCATTCCGATTTCAGTTCCAGAGTGATGCGCCCAATGAGTCCTTGATATTTCGTTGTTTTCAGCCAATCTTCTGGATTTTTGAAAATTTCACTTTTTCGTGAAAATATCCACTAAATGAGGGAAAAATATGTGTGAGGGTACCCCAGGAGAGTTCCAAATGTGTGTGGGTAGAATATATATCCCACGGGTGTAAAATTGAAAAAAGGTTAAAAAAAATTTTTTTTGGGCTTAGTCATTATTCCGGCGTTTATCAGACTTTCAGATAGGGCAAATGTCAGTGAGCATTCCGATTTCAGTTCCAGAGTGATTCGCCCAATGAGTCCTTGATATTTAGTCGTTTTCAGCCAATTTTCTGGATTTTTGAAAATTTCACTTTTTTTATGAAAATATCCACTAAATGAGGGAATAATATGTGTGAGGGTACCCCAGGAAAGTTCCAAATGTGTGTGGGTAGAATATATATCCCACGGGGGTAAAATTGAAAAAAGTTGAAAAATATTTTTTTTTGGACTTAGTCATTTTTTCAGCGTTTATCAGACTTTTGGATAGGTCAAAAGTCAGTGAGCATTCCGATTTCAGTTCCAGAGCGATTCGCCCAATGAGTCCTTGATATTTAGTCGTTTCAAGCCAATATTTTGGATTTTTGAAAATTTCACTTTTTTGTGAAAATATCCTCTAAATGAGGGAATAATATGTGTGAGGGTACGCCAGGAGAGTTCCAAATGTGTGTGGGTAGAACATATATCCCACGGGGGTAAAATTGAAAAAAGTTGAAAAATATTTTTTTTTCGACTTAGTCATTTTTCCAGCGTTTATCAGACTTTCAGATAGGGCAAATGTCAGTGAGCTTTCCGATTTCAGTTCCAGAGCGATTCGCCCAATGAGTCCTTGATATTTATTCGTTTTCAGCCAATTTTCTGGATTTTTGAAAATTTCACTTTTTTGTGAAAATATCCACTAAATGAGGGAATAATATGTGTGAGAGTAAACCAGGAGAGTTCCAAATGTGTGTAGGTAGAATATATATCCCACGGGGGTAAAATTGAAAAAAGATGAAAAATTATTTTTTTTGGACTGTCATTTTTCCGGCGTTTATCAGACTTTCAGATAGGGGAAATGTCAGTGAGCGTTCCAATTTCAGTTCCAGAGCGATTCGCCCAATGAGTCCTTGATATTTAGTAGTTTTCAGCCAATATGTTGGATTTTTGAAAATTTCACTTTTTTGTGAAAATATCCACTAAATGAGGGAATAATATGTGTGAGGGTACCCCAGGAGAGTTCCAAATGTGTGTGGATTGAAAATGTATCCCACGGGGGTAAAATTGAAAAAAGATGAAAACATTTTTTTTTTTGGACTTAGTCACTTTTCCGGCGTTTATCAGACTTTCAGATAAGGGAAATGTCAGTGAGCGTTCCGATATCAGTACCAGAGCGATTCGCCCAATGAGTCCTTGATATTTAGTCGTTTTCAGCCAATTTTCTGGATTTTTGAAAATTTCACTTTTTTGTGAAAATATCCTCTAAATGAGGGAATAATATGTGTGAGGGTACCCCAGGAGAATTCCAAATGTGTGTGGATAGAATATGTATCCCACGGGGGTAAAATTGAAAAAAGTTGAAAAAATTTTTTTTTTGGACTTAGTCATTTTTCCGGCGGTTATCAGACTTTCAGATAGGGCATATGTCAGTGAGCGTTCCGATTTCAGTTCCAGAGTGACTCACCCAATGAGTCCTTGATATTTAGTCGTTTTCAGCCAATATTTTGGATTTTTGAAAATTTCACTTTTTTGTGAGAATATCCATTAAATGAGGGAATAATATGTGTGAGGGTACCCTAGGAGAGTACCAAATGTGTGTGGGTAGAATATATATCCCACGGGGGTAAAATTGAAAAAAGTTGAAAAAATTCTTTTTTTGGGCTTAGTCATTTTTCCGACGTTTATCAGACTTTCAGATAGGACAAATGTCAGCAACCGTTCTGATTTCAGTTCCAGAGCGGTTCTCCCAATGAGTCCTTGATATTTATACGTTTTCAGCCAATTTTCTGGATTTTTGAAAATTTCACTTTTTTGTGAAAATATCCACTAAATGAGGGAATAATATGTTTGAGGGTACCCCAGGAGAGTTCCAAATGTGTGTGGGTAGAATATATATCCCGTGGGGGTAAAATTGAAAAAAGTTGAAAAAAATTTTTTTTGGGACTTAGTCATTTTTCCAGCGTTTATCAGACTTTCAGATAGGGGAAATGTCAGTGAGCGTTCCGATTTCAGTTCCAGGGCGATTCGCCCAATGAGTCCTTGATATTTAGTCGTTTTCAGCCAATATTTTGGATTTTTGAAAATTTCACTTTTTTGTGAAAATATCCACTAAATGAGGGAATAATATGTGTGAGGGTACCCCAGGAGAGTTCCAAATGTGTGTGGATAGAAAATGTATCCCACGGGGGTAAAATTGAAAAAAGTTGAAAAAAAAATTTTTTTGGACTTAGTCATTTTTCCGGTGTTTTTCAGACTTTCAGATAGGGCAAATGTCAGCAACCGTTCCGATTTCAGTTCCAGACCGATTCGCCCAGTGAGTCCTTGATATTTAGTTGTTTTCAGCCAATTTTCTGGATTTTTGAAAATTTCACTTTTTTGTGAAAATATCCTCTAAATGAGGGAATAATATGTGTGAGGGTACCCCAGGAGAGTTCCAAATATGTGTGGGTAGAATATATATCCCAAGGGGGTAAAATCGAAAAAAGCTGAAAATTTTTTTTTTTCGGACTTAGTCATTTTTCCGGCGTTTATCAGACTTTCAGATAGGGCAAATGTCAGTGAGCGTTCCGATTTCAGTTCCACAGCGATTCGCCCAATGAGTCCTTGATATTTAGTCGTTTTCAGCCAATATTTTGGATTTTTGAAAATTTCACTTTTTTGTGAAAATATCCACTAAATGAGGGAATAATATGTGTGAGGGTACCCCAGGAGAGTTCCAAATTTGTGTGGGTAGTATATACATCCCACGGGGGTAAAATTGAAAAAAGTTGAAAACATTTTTTTTTTGACTTAGTCATTTTTCTGGCGTTTATCAGACTTTCAGATAGGGGAAATGTCAGTGAGCGTTCCGATTTCAGTTCCAGAGCGGTTCGCCCAATGAGTCCTTGATATTTAGTCGTTTTCAGCCAATTTTCTGGATTTTTGAAAATTTCACTTTTTTGTGAAAATATCCTCTAAATGAGGGAATAATATGTGTGAGGGTACCCCAGGAGAATTCCAAATGTGTGTGGATAGAATATGTATCCCACGGGGGTAAAATTGAAAAAAGATGAAAAAATTTTTTTTTTGGACTTAGTCATTTTTCCGGCGTTTATCAGACTTTCAGATAGGGGAAATGTCAGTGAGCGTTCCGATTTCAGTTCCAGAGCGGTTCTCCCAATGAGTCCTTGATATTTATACGTTTTCAGCCAATTTTCTGGATTTTTGAAAATTTCACTTTTTTGTGAAAATATCCACTAAATGAGGGAATAATATGTGTGAGGGTACCCCAGGAGAGTTCCAAATGTGTGTGGGTAGAATATATATCCCGTGGGGGTAAAATTGAAAAAAGTTGAAAAAAATTTTTTTTGGGACTTAGTCATTTTTCCAGCGTTCATCAGACTTTCAGATAGGGGAAATGTCAGTGAGCGTTCCGATTTCAGTTCCAGAGCGATTCGCCCAATGAGTCCTTGATATTTATTCGTTTTCAGCCAATATTTTGGATTTTTGAAAATTTCACTTTTTTGTGAAAATATCCACTAAATGAGGGAATAATATGTGTGAGGGTACCCCCAGGAGAGTTCCAAATGTGTGTGGATAGAAAATGTATCCCACGGGGGTAAAATTGAAAAAAGTTGAAAAAAAAATTTTTTTGGACTTAGTCATTTTTCCGGTGTTTTTCAGACTTTCAGATAGGGCAAATGTCAGCAACCGTTCCGATTTCAGTTCCAGACCGATTCGCCCAGTGAGTCCTTGATATTTAGTTGTTTTCAGCCAATTTTCTGGATTTTTGAAAATTTCACTTTTTTGTGAAAATATCCACTAAATGAGGGAATAATATGTGTGAGGGTACCCCAGGAGAGTTCCAAATATGTGTGGGTAGAATATATATCCCACGGGGGTAAAATCGAAAAAAGCTGAAAAATTTTTTTTTTCGGACTTAGTCATTTTTCTGGCGTTTATCAGACTTTCAGATAGGGCAAATGTCAGTGAGCATTCCGATTTCAGTTCCAGAGCGATTCGCCCAATGAGTCCTTGATATTTAGTCGTTTTCAGCCAATTTTCTGGATTTTTGAAAATTTCACTTTTTTGTGAAAATATCCTCTAAATGAGGGAATAATATGTGTGAGGGTACCCCAGGAGAGTTCCAAATGTGTGTGGATAGAATATATATCCCACGGGGGTAAAATTGAAAAAAGTTGAAAAAAATTTTTTTTTGGACTTAGTCATTTATCCAGCGTTTATCAGACTTTCAGATAGGGGAAATGTCAGTGAGCGTTTCGATTTCAGTTCCAGAGCGATTCGCCCAATGAGTCCTTGATATTTAGTCGTTTTCAGCCAATGTTTTGGATTTTTGAAAATTTCACTTTTTTGTGAAAATATCCACTAAATGAGGGAATAATATGTGTGAGGGTACCCCAGGAGAGTTCCAAATGTGTGTGGGTAGAATATGTATCCCACGGGGGTAAAATTGAATAAAGATGAAAAATTATTTTTTTTGGACTGTCATTTTTCCGGCGTTTATCAGACTTTCAGATAGGGGAAATGTCAGTGAGCGTTCCGATTTCAGTTCCAGAGCGATTCGCCCAATGAGTCCTTGATATTTATTCGTTTTCAGCCAATTTTCTGGATTTTTGAAAATTTCACTTTTTTGTGAAAATATCCACTAAATGAGGGAATAATATGTGTGAGGGTACCCCAGGAGAGTTCCAAATGTGTGTGGGTAGAATATATATCCCACGGGGGTAAAATTGAAAAAAGTTGAAAACATTTTTTTTTTTTACTTAGTCATTTTTCCGGCGTTTATCAGACTTTCAGATAGGGGAAATGTCAGTGAGCGTTCCGATTTCAGTTCCAGAGCGGTTCGCCCAATGAGTCCTTGATATTTAGTCGTTTTCAGCCAATTTTCTGGATTTTTGAAAATTTCACTTTTTTGTGAAAATATCCTCTAAATGAGGGAATAATATGTGTGAGGGTACCCCAGGAGAGTTCCAAATGTGTGTGGATAGAATATATATCCCACGGGGGTAAAATTGAAAAAAGTTGAAAAAAATTTTTTTTTGGACTTAGTCATTTTTCCACCGTTTATCAGACTTTCAGATAGGGGAAATGTCAGTGAGCGTTCCGATTTCAGTTCCAGAGCGATTCGCCCAATGAGTCCTTGATATTTAGTCGTTTTCAGTCAATATTTTGGATTTTTGAAAATTTCACTTTTTTGTGAAAATATCCACTAAATGAGGGAATAATATGTGTGAGGGTACCCCAGGAGAGTTCCAAATGTGTGTGGGTAGAATATATATCCCACGGGGGTAAAATTGAAAAAAGTTGAAAACATTTTTTTTTTTGACTTAGTCATTTTTCCGGCGTTTATCACACTTTCAGATAGGGGAAATGTCAGTGAGCATTCCGATTTCAGTTCCAGAGCGGTTCGCCCAATGAGTAGTGTTGAGCCACCCCCGTAGTGTTCGAGTTCGGTTCGGTTCGTCGAACACCCGTGTGTTCGCCGAACTGTTCGTCGAACACCTTCGAACACCGTTAAAACCAATGGCAGGCAAACAAAAACACATAGAAACACATAGAAAACACCTTCAAAGGTGTCCAAAAGCTGACAAACTGCTCAGAAGACATAACTAACACATGGAAAAGTGACAAGTACATATAGTCATGCGAAAATAAAAGAGGTGGAGGAGTAAAAGGAGGGGGAGACACAGATATAGGCATGTCATGCCCTTCTAAAATCCAAAAAGTGAGAAGCCGACACGGCCAGTCCGCTCCTGCCCGTGCCACTTCCGTGTCGCCGGGTTTGTGCCAGAGCCGCGGTGAATCCTGATGGCCAGCCCCCCTCTCCCAATACTGGTGCCTGTCCGCTGGTGGGTCGAGCGAGCCCCCCTGTGGTGGAGGCAGCTCTAAGCTTTTTAATTTAAATTGTCTCTCTAATTTGAATGAATACACTTTAAATCCATTTACAAGGATCTATTGGAGGGCAAGTCTCATGCCAGCAGCTGCGTAATTCCAGCTCCAGTAGCGTCCACTAAAGCTGCTGCGGTTAAAAAGCTTTTATAAGGATCGAGCTCGGCTGTCCACCGCAAGGCATCCTACTGCCAGTCCCAGCCCCTATGCCTTGGGGTGCCTCCTGATGCTCTTCACTAAGTATCCCATGCTCCCGAAGCATTTCCTTTGAAAAAATTAAGTGTCTAAACTACAGGTGGTGTAGCTTGCTTAACAGCCGGGATAATCCGCTGACTAGCAGACACTGCTACTAGGCACAAAGTATTTCCTGGGCAAGATGCAGTTAAAAATTTGTAATTAGATACTCTCGTTGGATGCTGAGAAAGCATTCCATAGAGTCTCCTGGCACGCCATATATGATTCTCTTAAAAAGCTTGGGGTAGGGGTCTAGGGGACCCTTTTATAGCCAAAATCACAGCCCTGTATCACAATACGTCACCTAGGCAGAAGATAAATGGAACTGTAGCACCCTGAGGGCTCGGTTGCTACAGACGTATTTCACCTCACCCAGAGGTGTGATATCTCACTCTCAGGTAAGGATGGAGTGTGGATCAGGACCCGACACCTGCATGCATTACACCACATTGCCGTGGGGCAGGGCGACCAATATGCCCCTGAGATGGGCACGACAGTCCCTGTCCCTGGCTGGAGTGGGGGGAGGGAACACTGAGGAAGGGGAACCCTGTAGTGCAGGAGCAGGGAGGAAGCAGTTCCTGGGTGCATTGAGAAGGGAGTATAAAAGGTGGGCACCATCTTAGTTCAGTGCAGAGAAGTCTGAGCAGAAGTGGCAGGGAGCAGGGTCTCTGCATGAGCTCTGCTCCGGAGGCGGGCCTAGTAACAGAGGCCCAGGCCTGGAAGAGGGAGAAGGAAGGAAGAGGAGCGGAGAAGGCTCCAGGAACGAGGAATGAAGGGATCCCAGGGGTGCGGACGGGCGAGTCGCCACCGCAAGCCCGAATCCACCTGCGTGGAGGGGTCAGGCCAAAGGGGGAGACCGGTCCCCGAACTAGTGGAGGCAGGAAATGACCCTCAGCTAGAAACCGGAGGCTCTGACATTTTATGTGGCGCAGCCCCTCGCTACACCCGCTAGGAAGGCACCACATAGGGTCAGGGAAACTGGCGCCAAGTTTACCAAGAGGAGGCCCGAGGCAGCCGGACAGAAGTGTTGGTAAGAAAGGCCAGACAAAGGACACACAAAGGGGGTCCTGTGAAGTGCTCCAAAGTTATCTGGGAGTTGTCTGAGCCCCTCACCTGGTGAGCACAGTACGACGTGGGCAGCCGTTACCTGCAGACGTGGTCTGGATAATAAGAACTGTGAGTAAATTCCCTGAACTGCATCACTGACTCCGTGTCGTTACTGCTGCTGCCCTGCACCATCACCCCCATCCTCCGCATACACTGCCCTGAGGCTATACTCCTCCCGTGGGGAGTTATGCTACGCTCTGCTGCACCCACAACACCAGCCTCAGCGGTCTGCCCTGTAGCGGCGGTTCACTCTGACCGCAATCCACGGGTGGCGTAGTCGGACATTTAAACATCAAAACCACATAAATAGTTCCGCCATTGGTTTGACCGCCCTGAGCCACGGAACCGGGTCGCCGCCACGAAGACTACAACCACCAGCATCCACCAAAAAGGGTCCGGCTCCGGGTGTCCCAAGGCCCAGGGGGTGCGTCAGAACATTTTCATCACCTTTCACAATCACCAATGGGACAAGGCAGGGATGTCCTCTGTCCCCTCTCTTATACATCCTAGTGACGCAGCACCTGCTCTCATCAATTCGCCATAACCCCAATATTAGGTGGATTGAGGTGGGAGGCACCGAGTACAAGTGCTCTCTATTTGCTGATGATGTCCTAGTATATATCACTCAATCACATATATCCATCCATGCTGTTATGGCTGAAATAGATCACTTTGTTACATGGTAAAATTTTAAAATCAATGCAGCGAAGTCTGAGGCCCTCGATGTCTCCCTCCCCAAATCCATATAGGATTCCATCCAGTCCAACTTTCCCTTTGCCTGACCCTCACAGGGTATCAAATACTTCGGAATTCCTATTCATAGAGACCTCTCCCATCTATGTTATCTTAATTTTGGGCCCTTTATTGAACAACTCCATACAGACCATGGTTGGCAAGTTAGAACTGTAAGATTCACTACGTGAACCACTGGTGTTTTGTGGAAAAGCACATGTACGCTGCGTTCCAAATTATTATGCAAAAAGTGTTTAGGAGTGATAAGGGAAGAATTTGTTTGTTTGTCAGTTAAACTCATTGATGGTGATGTGTGTCAGGGCTCTTTATATCGCTGTAAGCAATTGCAGACACCTGTGCTAATTAGTTTGGCAGGTGTGTCCAATGAAAGGCAAGACTACTTAAGAAGGCTCTCTCACATTATTAAGCAGCCTACATTTTCTGCCAAAATGGGAAAGAAAAAGGATGTGTCGGCTGCTGAGAAGCAACAAATTGTGGAGTGTTTAGGTCAAGGCATGACTACAATCAACATTGTGCGATGATCAGGATGAAGTGTCTTGGCAATCAAGAAGTATGTAGCTGAATCACAGTACACACGTGTGCGTGCTGATAAGGGCAAATTGAGGACTCTTTCCTACAGGCAATTACGTCAGGTTGAAAGAGCAGCGGCAAAAAAGCCTTGTCATAGCAGCAGACAAGTTTTTGAAGCTGCTTGTGCCTCCAACGTCCCCCGAACAACAAGATGCAGGGTCCTTCAGAGGTTTGCAGCTGTGCATACGCCATCCTGTCGACCTCCTCTATCCACTTCACACAAGCAGAAACGGCTCCAGTGGGCCAAACATTACATGAAGACTGATTTCAAAACTGTTTTGTTCACGGATGAGTGCCGTGCAGCGCTCGATGGTCCAGATGGATGGAGTGGAGGATGGCTGGTTGATGGACACCCCACGCAAACACGGCTTCAGCGCCAACAAGGAGGAGGTGGAGTAATGTTTTGGGCTGGAATCATGGGGAGAGAGATTGTCGACCCCTTTAGGATCCCTGAAGGCGCTAAAGATGAACTCCATAATGTATGTGGATTTTCTCAAACAGCACTTCCTGCCATGGTTCAAGAAGAAGAACCGTGTATTTCACAGCAAGATCATTTTTCTGCATGATAATGCACCATCTCATGCTGCACATAAAACATCTGCATCTCTGGCTGATATGGGCATAAAAGGGGACAAACTTATGGTGTGACCCCCATGCTCCCCTGACCTCTACCCCATTCAGAACCTTTGGAGCATCATTAAAAGGAGTGTCTATGATGGCGGGAGGCAGTTCACATCTAAGCAACAGCTCTGGGAGGGTATTCTGTCCTCATGCAAAACAATTGAAGCAGAAACCATCCAAAACCTGACAAATTCAATGGACGAGAGAGTTCAGAAGCTCCTTTCGAACAAGGGGTCCTATGTGAAAATGTAACATCACCTAGAGTAAAGTTTTGAGTTGAAAACTGTTTGATTTCAGTTTCTAACAACCTGCTAATGCTTATAATTTCAAAAATGACCATTTTTTTGGTCTTTATTAAAATGAAAAGGTTGATCGAAAAGTTTGGGGGATCTAAGAGTGTGGCAACCCAGTAGTCATGATTACTTCGAATTCTGACAATATGAGGGTCATGCTGCAGGTAGTGCAGCAAGAAGGCACTTATGTGTCTTGCGCATCTCGGAGCCCCAAAATTATTTTCCGGGCTAGATGCAGCTAAAAATTATTTTTAATTTTAAATCTGGTGAAGCTTTAGTATAGATGGCCTAATAGGATCAGTGCTGCACACTGCTACAAAGCCCAAATTATTTTCCAGTCAAGATACAGATAAACATGATTAGTAATTTGAAAGCTTAAAACGGTTGGTAGGGTGATTTTAACCAATCATCAATCTTTTACTCTCCCCAGGATGACACAGGGGTAGAAAAGTCATTTCGGATCCGTGATTTGTTCATCTTTATGAACGTGAGTCTGTCTACATTATCAGTGGAGAGCCGCGTGCGCTTATCTGTCAGCACACCACCAGCAGCGCTGAACACACGTTCAGACAGAATGCTGGCTGCGGGGCATGACAAGATCTCCAAGGCGTAAGTGGCTAGCTCCGGCCATTTATCCAGATTGGAAGCCCAAAAAGAGCAAGGGTCCAGTGACACAGTCGTGGCTTCAATGTTTACTTGGAGATACTCCTGTACCATCGTCTCTAGGCGTTGACTATGTGTCAGACTTCTTGTCTCCTGTGGCCTTGCAAAGGATGGGCTAAAAAAGTGGTGAAATGATTCCGCAAAATTGTTGTTACCAGCAGATACTGTGGTTCTGTTACGGTTTGAGTGCTGAACACTTGACGGTCCCACGGTTGGCAAGTTGGAACTGTGAGATTCACTACGTGCACCACTGGTATTTTGTGGAAAAGCACATGTAAGATTCTGCAACAGTCTCTGCTGATACTCCTGCATGCGTGCATCCCTTTCTATGGCAGGAATAATTTCTGCAAATTTACTTTTGTACCGGGGATCTAACAGTGTGGCAACCCAGTAGTCAGGATTATTTCTAATTCTCACAATTCGAGGGTCATGTTGCAGGTAGTGCAGCAAGAAGGCACTCATGTGTGTTGCGCATCCAGGAGCACCAAGTCCCTGTTGTGTTGGTGGCGAGGTAACAATCATGCTTCCTTCCTCTGTCCTCTCCCCCCAACCTCGCACAACAGAAATGTGATCAAGGTCTCCCTCATCTGATGAGTCTTCCATCAGTTCGTCCTCCACTTCTTCCTGGGCTCCTGCACCTTCCTCACTAGTTTGGCTGCTACCATGCGCCCTGCTAAAACCATCTCCCCCACCCTCACATGCCTGCCGCCTTGGTGCTGCCGACCGTCTGGACCTTGCAGATGTTAGCCCTTCCGCATACAACTCCTCCTCCTCTACTTCCTCCACCTCCTCTTGTGCCACCACCTGACTCCGAATTCTGTTTAACATGTGCTCCAGCATGTAAATCACCGGAATAGTCATGCTGATAATGGCATCGTCAGCACTAAACATCTTCGTCGCCATTTCAAAACTGTGCAGAAGGGTGCATAGGTCCCTGATCTGAGACCACTCCTCCAGCGTGATTTGCCCCACCTCTGAATCTCGTTGGCCCAGGCTATACGTCAGAACGTATTGCACCAGGGCTTGTTGGTGCTGTCACAGTCGCTGCAACATGTGCAGAGTTGAATTCCACCGGGTAGGCACATCGCATTTTAGCCGGTGAAGTGGCAGGCCCAACGACTTCTGTAGAGATGTAAGTCGCTGAGCTGCGGGATGCGAACGGCGGAAGTGAGCACACAGCGACCGTGCCCTCTGCAGAAGGCCATCTAGTCTGGGATAGTGGGCTAAAAATTGCTGGACAACCAGGTTCAACACGTGAGCCATACAAGGCACGTGTGTGACATTGCCCCGGCGAAGGGCCGCACCCAGGTTTGCAGCATTGTCGCACACGGCCTTCCCTGGTTTCAGGTCCAGTGGAGACAACCATTCATGAAATTGGTTCTCCAGAGCTGACCACAACTCCTCAGCTGTGTGACTCACATTTCCCAGACATTTCAATGTAAAAACCGCCTAATGACGTTGAGCCCTACTGCCAGCATAGTAAGGAGGTGTGCAGGATCCCTTCTGCGCAGTTAGAAAGCTTGTGGCATGACCAGACAGGCTTTGGGTGCAGGTGGAAGACCGAGAGGAGGTTGAGGAGGCAGAAGCAGTGGAGGAACTTTGACATAAAGAGGATTGACGCACAACTCGTGGGGACGGCAAGACTTGGACAGCAGCTCCTTGTCCTGCTGTCACCATAGTTACCCAGTGCCCAGTCAGCGACATGTAACGCCCCTGTCCATGCCTACTCGTCCAAGTGTCTGTGGTGAAATGCACCCTGTCACACACAGAGTTTATCAAAGAAGCGGTGATGTTGTGTGCGACATGCTGGTGGAGCGCAGGCACACCTTTCTTTGAGAAGTAGTGCCGACTGGGCATCTGGTACTGGCGCACTGCGACGGACATAAGGTCTCGAAAATCCTCTGTGTCCACCAGGCGGAAAGGCAGCATTTCTGTAGCCAAGAGCTTGCAGATGGTGAAATTCAACCTCTTAGCTTTCTCATGGCTAGGAGAAAATGGTCTTTTACTTGTCCACATCTGAGGGACCGAGGGCTGGCTATTGTGCTTAGACGGGGTTGATAAGGGTGTCCCCGGCAAACTGCCGGTCTGTGAGGAAGATGCAGGCGGACATGTTAGGTTGCCTTGGTCCAAAGGTGGTGCTATCGATGTCGGACAGCGCTCAACACCAGCTGGTGTTACCACCTCCAAATAAAATGATGACCTGCCAATCACGCTGGCTGTTGCGGGTAAAGAGGTGGCAGGTCTGCGCCCCAAAACAGGTGTGACTGCTGTCCCCCCAGTCACAGAGGATGAAGAGGCCGCGGATGCACAAGATATGGCAGACGGTGGTTGGCCCGGCCGGCTAGGCCGCATTGTAGCACACTGAGCTTCCCACTGCAACTTATGCTTCATGTCCATGTGCCGGTTCATGCATGAAGTACTCAAACTATGTATTTTTTGGCCTCTACTTAGCTTTTGCTGACAAATGTTACAGATAACACGAGTTGGGTCATCTTTATCGATCTGAAAAAATGCCCAGGCTATGCAAGGCTTAGCACCCATGCGACCTGAAGAGCCACCACGACTTGTGGTGAGAGGCAGAGTTGTGTTTGAGGATGCAGTTGTTGACGTGCTTCCAGTACTACGTCTCTGTCCAGGAAGGCGCAACCTGACCTCGTCGTCACTAGCATCTTCCTCCACCTCCTCTGCTGACCTCATCTCTTGGCTGACTGTGGGTTGACAGTAAGTGGGATCTCCGACCTCATCATCATCACCCTGTGCGTTATCACACCCGTCGTCCTCAGAGCCAACCTGTTCCTGCCCTGACAAAAAACTAAAGTTGTCGCTCCAATCAGGTGTTTGAGTCTTATCATCGTCTTCCTCATTGTCTCCACCAACAGGAGTTACAGTTTGGGAATGAGGGTCTACATTATGGTCAGAACCTTCTACGTCTGGTCCTGGATCCGACTCATAAAGATTCTGAGTATCAGTGCAGATCATTTCCTCGTCTGGATTCACAGAAGCGCTGGAGTCGACCTCTGATTCCCAGGCTATAGTATGAGTAAACAGCTCTGCAGACTCAACCATTTGTTCTACCTCATACTCAGGCGCTCAGCTGGAGATTTGGGAGCTGTGAGGAAGCAAGTGCGATTGGGGTGACACCTTTGATGACTGGAGTATTTGTGATGTTGAAGTTGATATGGAGGAGAGCCCACTTAAAGGAGCACTTGATATCCGTTGAAGCACCTGCTGTTTTTGTGCCTCATCTGGAATTTGTAGCGATTGGCGTGGCCGTAAGAAAGGGATCTTATCACATTGTCCGCTAAAAGAAGTAGACATTTTAGTTTGGCTGGAAGATGGTCTTTCTTCTGCAGATGTTACTGTTGCTTTAACACCTACCCCACGGACACAACCTTTTTTCCCTTTCCCAACACGCCTATTCCCCTTTCCACCAGCAGCAGGCCTTTTTCCACTCATTTTGGTGGTTAACTAATTCACAACTCTGGAGTTGTTTGCACAAAAAAACAATGGATGGTAACCGAGCAGAGCTGAGTGGCCAAACTGTGGTTTAGGCCAAAACTATTGGCTGGGTTAGATGCAGAAAAAAAATTATATTCAATTTGCAACCTGATGGAGGTCTGTATAGATGGATTAATAGAACAAGACCCACACACAGCTGGAAGCCCAATATTTTTTCAGAGGTAGATGCAGAAAAAAATATATTCAGTTTGCAACCTGATGGAGGTCAGTAGTATAGATGGACTAATACAACAAGTCCCACACACAGCTAGAAGCCCAATATTTTTTCAGAGGTAGATGCAGAAAAAAATATATTCAGTTTGCAACCTGATGGAGGTCAGTAGTATAGATGGACTAATACAACAAGTCCCACACACAGCTAGAAGCCCAATATTTTTTCAGAGGTAGATGCAGAAAAAAATATATTCAGTTTGCAACCTGATGGAGGTCAGTATAGATGAACTAATACAACAAGTCCCACACACAGCTAGAAGCCCAATATTTTTTCAGAGGTAGATGCAGAAAAAAATATATTCAGTTTGCAACCTGATGGAGGTCAGTATAGGTGGACTAATAGAACAAGTCCCACACACTGCTAGAAGGCCAAATATTTTTTCAGAGCAAGATGCAGAAAAAAATTATATTCAGTTTGCAACCTGATGGAGGTCTGTATAGATGGATTAATAGAACAAGACCCACACACAGCTAGAAGCCCAATATTTTTTCAGAGGTAGATGCAGAAAAAAATATATTCAGTTTGCAACCTGATGGAGGTCAGTATAGGTGGACTAATAGAACAAGTCCCACACACTGCTAGAAGGCCAAATATTTTTTCAGAGCAAGATGCAGAAAAAAATTATATTCAGTTTGCAACCTGATGGAGGTCTGTATAGATGGATTAATAGAACAAGACCCACACACAGCTAGAAGCCCAATATTTTTTCAGAGGTAGATGCAGAAAAAAATATATTCAGTTTGCAACCTGATGGAGGTCAGTATAGGTGGACTAATAGAACAAGTCCCACACACTGCTAGAAGGCCAAATATTTTTTCAGAGCTAGATGCAGAAAAAAATTATATTCAGTTTGCAACCTGATGGAGGTCAGTAGTATAGATGGACTAATACAACAAGTCCCACACACAGCTAGAAGCCCAATATTTTTTCAGAGGTAGATGCAGAAAAAAATATATTCAGTTTGCAACCTGATGGAGGTCAGTAGTATAGATGGACTAATACAACAAGTCCCACACACAGCTAGAAGCCCAATATTTTTTCAGAGGTAGATGCAGAAAAAAATATATTCAGTTTGCAACCTGATGGAGGTCAGTAGTATAGATGGACTAATACAACAAGTCCCACACACAGCTAGAAGCCCAATATTTTTTCAGAGGTAGATGCAAAAAAAAATATATTCAGTTTGCAACCTGATGGAGGTCAGTATAGATGGACTAATAGAATGATGCTATGCCCAAAAGATTTTACTTCACTAGGTACAGTAAAAAAATTGGTATTCTATACACAGGTGGTATATCTTGCAACACAGATAGGCTACTCCACTGACTAACACACTCTGCAATAGGCCAAAAAGGATTAGCTTTGCTAGATTCAGCCAAATGCTGTGAAAAAAACTTGCACAGCACTGGCACAGACCTGCCTGGCAAAAACTGATAGGAACTGATGTAACCTAGTCCTGAAAAGGACTTCAATTACAGTTAGTCTTTACTCCCACAATCTATCTATTTAAGATCACAGACCTCCCTGATAAAAGTCGTAGGAAATGCTGTAACCTAGTCCTTAAAAGGACTGCAATCACAACTATTCCCTACTCCCAAGCTATCTGTATATTTCTGCGAAAATTGGCTTGAAATTAACAAGGTATAGCGCACACAGCAACAGCGGTGCCGTCTAACACGCAGCTGCAGCAGTGAGAAAATGGTGGCGACGGGGAAAATGGCTTGGTCTTATAGGGCAAGGACATGTGACATACACTGCCAATGACACATGCCCTTGCTTGTGTGAAAAAAAGCACTTCGCTCCGTGTGTGCGCTGCTGATAGGCTGACAGATTGCACCTCCCCACTGCAAATGCGGGAAAGAGAAAAAAAAATGGAGATCTTCATTGTTCCTGCAGAGATCCATCCCCTGCCCCTCCCCCCACCCCGCTGTACACTCAAACTGCGTATTAACATTAATTTTCATCATTACTGATAAAAAATCCAGTTATGATTTTGGTGCACGAACAGTTATCGAACATAACCTCGAACAGCCGAATTTTTCTCAAATTGTTCGTGTTCGCCGAACGACTCGAACACCGCCCAAAACAGCTCGAATTTGATATTGGCGAACAGTTTGAGTAGAACAACGCTCATCTCTACCAATGAGTCCTTGATATTTATTCGTTTTCAGCCAATTTTCTGGATTTTTGAAAATTTCACTTTTTTGTGTAAATATCCACTAAATGAGGCATTAATATGTGTGAGGGTACCCCAGGAGAGTTCCAAATGTGTGTGGGTAGAATATGTATCCCACGGGGGTAAAATTGAATAAAGATGAAAAATTATTTTTTTTGGACTGTCATTTTTCCGGCGTTTATCAGACTTTCAGATAGGGGAAATGTCAGTGAGCGTTCCGATATCAGTTCCAGAGCGATTCGCCCAATGAGTCCTTGATATTTAATAGTTTTCAGCCAATATTTTGGATTTTTGAAAATTTCACTTTTTTGTGAAAATATCCACTAAATGAGGGAATAATATGTGTGAGGGTACCCCAGGAGCGTTCCAAATGTGTGTGGGTAGAATATATATCCCACGGGGGTAAAATTGAAAAAAGTTTAACAAATTTTTTTTTGGACTTAGTCATTTTTCTGGCGTTTATCAGACTTTCAGATAGGGGAAATGTCAGTGAGCGTTCCGATTTCAGTTCCAGAGCGATTCGCCCAATGAGTCCTTGATATTTCGTCGTTCATAGGCAATTTTCTGTAATTTTGAAAATTTCACTTTTTTGTGAAAATATCCACTAAATGAGGGAATAATATGTGTGAGGGTACCCCAGGAGAGTTCCAAATGTGTGTGTGTAGAATATATATCCCACGGGGGTAAAATTGAAAAAAGTTTAAAAAAATTTTTTTTGGCACTTAGTCATTTTTCCAGGGTTTATCAGACTTTCAGATAGGGCATATGTCAGTGAGCGTTCCAATTTCAGTTCCAGAGCGATTCGCCCAATGAGTCCTTGATATTCAGTCGATTTCAGCACATATTTTGGAATTTTGAAAATTTCACTTTTTTGTGAAAATATCCACTAAATCAGGGAATAATATGTGTGAGGGTAAACCAAGAGAGTTCCAAATGTGTGTGTGTAGAATATATATCCCACGGGGGTAAAATTGAAAAAAGTTTAAAAAAATTTTTTTTGGGACTTAGTCATTTTTCTGGCGTTTATCAGACTTTCAGATAGGGGAAATGTCAGTGAGCGTTGCGATTTCAGTTCCAGAGCGATTCGCCCAATGAGTCCGTGATATTTAGTCGATTTCAGCCAATATTTTGGAATTTTGAAAATTTCACTTTTTTGTGAAATAACATGTGTGAGGGTACCCCAGGAGCGTTCCAAATGTGTGTGGTTAGAATATATATCCCACGGGGGTAAAATTGAAAAAAGTTGAACAAATATTTTTTTTGGACTTAGTCATTTTTCTGGCGTTTATCAGACTTTCAGATAGGGGAAATGTCAGTGAGCATTCCGATTTCAGTTCCAGAGAGATTCACCCAATGAGTCCTTGATATTTAGTCGATTTCAGCCAATATTTTGGAATTTTGAAAATTTCTCTTTTTTGTGAAAATATCCACTAAATGAGGGAATAATATGTGTGAGGGTACCACAGAAGAGTTCCAAATGTGTGTGGGTGGAATATATTTCGCAGAAGGGTAAAATTGAAGAAAGTTGAAAAAAAATTTTTTTTGGACTTAGTCATTTTTCTAGCGTTTATCAGACTTTCAGTTAGGGGAAATGTCAGTGAGCGTTCCGATTTCAGTTCCAGATCGATTAGCCCAATGAGTACATGATATATAGTCGTTTTCATCCAATATTTTGGATTTTTGAAAATTTCACATTTTTGTGAAAATATCCACTAAATGAGGGAATAATATGTGTGAGGGTACCCCAGGAGAGTTCCAAATGTGTGCGGGTGGAATATATTTCCCACGGGGGTAAAATTGAAAAAAGTTGAATTTTTTTTTTTTTTTGGACTTAGTCATTTTTCTTGCGTTTATCAGACTTTCAGATAGGGGAAATGTCAGTGAGCGTTCCGATTTCAGTTCCAGAGCGATTCGCCCAATGAGTCCTTGATATTTAGTCATTTTCAGCCAATATTTTGGAATTTTGAAAATTTCACTTTTTTGTGAAAATATCCACTAAATGAGGGAACAATATGTGTGAGGGTACCCCAGGAGAGTTCCAAATGTGTGTGGGTGGAATATATTTCCCACGGGGGTAAAATTGAAAAAAGTTGAAAAAAATTTTTTTTTGGACTTAGTCATTTTTCCGGCGTTTATCAGACTTTCAGAAAGGGCAAATGTCAGTGAGCGTTCCGATTTCAATTCCAGAGCGATTCGCCCAATGAGTCCTTGATATTTAGTCGTTTTCAGCCAATATTTTGGAATTTTGAAAATTTCACTTTTTTGTGAAAATATCCACTAAATGAGGGAATAATATGTGTGAGGGTACCCCAGGAGAGTTCCAAATGTGTGTGGGTAGAATATATATCGCACGGGGGTAAAATTGAAAAAAGTTGAACAAATTTTTTTTTTTGGACTTAGTAATTTTTCTGGCGTTTATCAGACTTTCAGATAGGGAAAATGTCAGTCAGCGTTCCGATTTCAGTTCCAGAGCTATTCGCCTAATGAGTCCTTGATATTTAGTCGTTTTCAGCCAATATTTTGGATTTTTGAAAATGTCACTTTTTTGTGAAAATATCCACTAAATGAGGGAATAATATGTGTGAGGGTACCCCAGGAAATTTGCAAATGTGTGTGGGAAGAATATATTTCCCACGGGGGTACAATTGAAAAAAGTTGGAAACATTTTTTTTTTGGACTTAGTCATTTTTCCGGCGCTTATCATACTTTCAGATAGGGGAAATGTCAGTGAGCGTTTCGATTTCAGTTCCAGAGCGAGTTTCCCAATGAGTCCTTGATATTTAGTCATTTTCAGACAATAATTTGGATTTTTGAAAATTTCACTTTTTTGTGAAAATATCCACTAAATGAGGGAATAATATTTGTGAGGGTACCCCAGGAGAGATCCAAATGTGTGTGGGTAGAATATATATCCCACGGGGGTAAAATTGAAAAAAGTTGATAACAATTTTTTTTTGGACTTAGTCATTTTTCCGGCGCTTATCATACTTTCAGATAGGGGAAATGTCAGTGAGCATTCCGATTTCAGTTCCAGAGCGATTCGCCCAAGGAGTCCTTGATATTTAGTCGTTTTAAGCCATTTTGCTGGATTTTTGAAAATTTCAGTTTTTTGTGAAAATATCCACTAAATGAAGGAATAATATGTGTGAGGTTACCCCAGGAGAGTTTCAAATCTGTGTGGGTAGAATATATATCCCACGGGGGTAAAATTGAAAAAAGTTGAAAACAATTTTTTTTTGGACTTAGTCATTTTTCCGGCGTTTATCAGACTTTCAGATAGGGGAAATGTGAGTGAGCGTTAGATTTCAGTTCTAGAGCGATTCTCCCAATGAGTCCTTGATATTTAGTCGTTTTCAGACAATATTTTGGATTTTTGAAAATTTCACTTTTTTGTGAAAATATCCACTAATTGAGGGAATAATATGTGTGAGAGTACCCCAGGAGAGTTCCAAATGTGTGTGGGTAGAAAATATATACCACGAGGTAAAATTGATAAAAGTTGAACAAAATTTTTTTTTGGACTTAGTAATTTTTCTGGCGTTTATCAGACTTTCAGATAGGGGAAATGTCAGTGAGCGTTCCGATTTCAGTTCCAGAGCGATTCGCCCAATGAGTCCTTGATATTTAGTCGTTTTCAGACAATTTTCTGGATTTTTGAAAATTTCACTTTTTTGTGAAAATACCCACTAAATGAGGGAATAATATGTGTGAGGGTACCCCAGGAGAGTTCCAAATGTGTGTGGGTAGAATATATATCCCACGGGGGTAAAATTGAAAAAAAGTTGAAAATATTTTTTTTTTTGGACTTAGTCATTTTTACAGCGTTTATCAGACTTTCAGATAGGGGAAATGTCATTGAGCGTTCCGATTTCAGTTCCAGAGCGATTCGCCCAATGAGTCCTTGATATTTAGTCGTTTTCAGCCATTTTGCTGGATTTTTGAAAATTTCAGTTTTTTGTGAAAATATTCACTAAATGAGGGAATAATATGTGTGAGGGTACCCCAGGAGAGTTCCAAATCTGTGTGGGTAGAATATATATCCCACGGGGTTAAAATTGAAAAAAGTTGAAAAAATTTTTGGGGGGACTTAGTCATTTTTCCGGCGTTTATCAGACTTTCATATAGGGGAAATGTCAGTGAGCGTTCCAATTTCAGTTCCAGAGCGTTTCGCCCAATGAGTCCTTGATATTTAGTTGTTTTCAGACAATTTTCTGGATTTTTGAAAATTTCACTTTTTTGTGAAAATATCCACTAAATGAGGGAATAATATGTGTGAGGGTACCCCAGGAGAGTTCCAAATGTGTGTGGGTAGAATATATATCCCACAGGGGTACAATTGAAAAAAGTTGAAAAATATATTTTTTTGGACTTAGTCATTTTAATGGCCTTTATCAGAGTTTCAGATCGGGGAAATGTCAGTGAGCATTCCGATTTCAGTTCCAGAACGATTTGCCCAATGAGTCCTTGATAGTAGTTTTCAGCCAATATTTTAGATTTTTGAAAATATTACTTTTTTGTGAAAATATCCACTAAATGAGGGAATAATATGTGTGACGGTACCCCAAGAGAGTTCCAAATGTGTGTCGGTAGAATATATATCCCTCGGGGGTAAAATTGAAAAAAGTTGAACAAATGTTTTTTTTTGGACTTAGTCATTTTTCTGGCGTTTATCAGACTTTCAGATAGGGGTAAATGTCAGTGAGCGTTAGATTTCAGTTCCAGAGCCATTCTCCCAATGAGTCCTTGATATTTAGTCGTTTTCAGCCAATTTTCTGGATTTTTGAAAATTTCACTTTTTTGTGAAAATATGCACTAATTGAGGGAATAATATGTGTGAGGGTACCCCAGGAGATTTCCAAATCTGTGTGGGTAGAATATATATCCCACGGGGGTAAAATTGAAAAAAGTTGAAAAAAATTTTTTTTTGGACTTAGTCATTTTTTGGGGCGTTTATCAGACTTTCAGATAGGGCAAATGTCAGTGAGCGTTCCAATTTCAGTTCCAGAGTGATTCGCCCAATGAGTCCTTGATATTTAGTCGATTTCAGCCAACATTTTGGAATTTTGAAATTTTCACTTTTTTATGAAAATATCCACTAAATGAGGGAATAATATGTGTGAGGGTACCCCAGGAGAGTTCCAAATGTGTGTGGGTAGAATATATATACCACGGGGGTAAAATTGAAAAAAGTTGAACAAATTTTTTTTTTTGGACTTAGTCATTTTTCCGGCATTTATCAGACTTTCAGATAGGGCAAATGTAAGTGAGCTTTCCGATTTCAGTTCCAGAGCAATTCGCCCAATGAGTCCTTGATATTTAGACGTTTTCAGACAATTTTCTGGATTTTAGAAAATTTCACTTTTTGTGAAAATATCCACTAAATGAGGGAATAATATGTGTGAGGGTACCCCAGGAGAGTTCCAAATGTGTGTGCGTAGAATATATATCCCACAGGGGTACAATTGAAAAAAGTTGAAAAATATATTTTTTTGGACTTAGTCATTTTTCTGGCCTTTATCAGACTTTCAGATAGGGGAAATGTCAGTGAGCATTCCGATTTCAGTTCCAGAGCGATTTGCCCAATGAGTCCTTGATAGTTAGTAGTTTTCAGCCAATATTTTAGATTTTTGAAAATGTCACTTTTTTGTGAAAATATCCACGAAATGAGTGAATAATATGTGTGAGGGTACCCCAGGAGAGTTCCAAATGTGTGTGGGTAGAATATATATCACACGGGGGTAATATTGAAAAAATTTTAACAAATTTTTTTTTGGACTTAGTCATTTTTCCAGCGTTTATCAGACTTTCAGATAGGGCAATTGTCAGTGAGCGTTCCGATTTCAGTTCCAGAGCGATTCACCCAATGAGTCCATGATATTTAGTCAATTTCAGCCAATTTTCTGGATTTTTGAAAACTTCAGTTTTTCGTGAAAATATCCACTAAATGAGGGAATAATATGTGTGAGGGTACCCCAGGAGAGTTCCAAATGTGTGTGTGTAGAATATATATCCCACGGGGGTAAAATTGAAAAAAGTTGAAAAAAAATTTTTTTTGGACTTAGTCATTTTTCCTTCGTTTATCAGACTTTCAGATACGGGAAATGTCAGTGAGCGTTCCAATTTCAGTTCCACAGCGATTCACCCAATGATTCCTTGATATTTAGTCGTTTTCAGACAATTTTCTGGATTTTTAAAAATTTCACTTTTTTGTGAAAATATCCACTAAATGAGGGAATAATATGTGTGAGGGTAACCCAGGAGAGTTCCAAATGTGTGTGGGTAGAATATATATCCCACGGGGGTAAAATTGAAAAAAGTGGAAAAAAAATTTTTTTTGGACTTAGTCATTTTTACAGCGTTTATCAGACTTTCAGATAGGGGAAATGTCAGTGAGCGTTCCGATTTCAGTTCCAGAGCGATTCGCCCAATGAGTCCTTGATATTTAGTCGTTTTCAGCCATTTTGCTGGATTTTTGAAAATTTCAGTTTTTTGTGAAAATATCCACTAAATGAGGGAATAATATGTGTGAGGGTACCCCAGGAGAGTTCCAAATCTGTGTGGGTAGAATATATATCCCACGGGGTTAAAATTGAAAAAAATTGAAAAAAATTTTTGGGGGACTTAGTCATTTTTCCGGCGTTTATCAGACTTTCATATAGGGGAAATGTCAGTGAGCGTTCCAATTTCAGTTCCAGAGCGTTTCGTCCAATGAGTCCTTGATATTTAGTTGTTTTCAGACAATTTTCTGGATTTTTGAAAATTTCACTTTTTTGTGAAAATATCCACTAAATGAGGGAATAATATGTGTGAGGGTACCCCAGGAGAGTTCCAAATGTGTGTGGGTAGAATATATATCCCACAGGGGTACAATTGAAAAAAGTTGAAAAATATATTTTTTTGGACTTAGTCATTTTAATGTCCTTTATCAGACTTTCAGAAAGGGGAAATGTCAGTGAGCATTCCGATTTCAGTTCCAGAACGATTTGCCCAATGAGTCCTTGATAGTTAGTAGTTTTCAGCCAATATTTTAGATTTTTGAAAATGTTACTTTTTTGTGAAAATATCCACTAAATGAGGGAATAATATGTGTGAGGGTACCCCAAGAGAGTTCCAAATGTGTGTCGGTAAAATATATATCCCTCGGGGGTAAAATTGAAAAAAGTTGAACAAATGTTTTTTTTGGACTTAGTCATTTTTCTGGCGTTTATCAGACTTTCAGATAGGGGTAAATGTCAGTGAGCGTTAGATTTCAGTTCCAGAGCCATTCTCCCAATGAGTCCTTGATATTTAGTCGTTTTCAGCCAATTTTCTGGATTTTTGAAAATTTCACTTTTTTGTGAAAATATCCACTAAATGAGGGAATAATATGTGTGAGGGTACCCCAGGAGAGTTCCAAATGTGTGTGGGTAGAATATATATCCCACGGGGGTAAAATTGAAAAAAGTTGAAAAAAATTTTTTTTGGACTTAGTCATTTTTACAGCGTTTATCAGACTTTCAGATAGGGGAAAAGTCAGTGAGCATTCCGTTTTCAGTTCCAGAGCGATTCTACCAATGAGTCCTTGATATTTAGTCGTTTTCAGCCAATTTTCTGGATTTTTGAAAATTTCACTTTTTTGTGAAAATATCCACTAAATGAGGGAATAATATGTGTGAGGGTACCCCAGGAGAGATCCAAATGTGTGTGGGTAGAATATATATCCCACGGGGGTAAAATTGAAAAAAGTTGAAAAAAATTTTTTTTGGACTTAGTCATTTTTACAGCGTTTATCAGACTTTCAGATAGGGGAAAAGTCAGTGAGCATTCCGTTTTCAGTTCCAGAGCGATTCTACCAATGAGTCCTTGATATTTAGTCGTTTTCAGCCAATTTTCTGGATTTTTGAAAATTTCACTTTTTTGTGAAAATATCCACTAAATGAGGGAATAATATGTGTGAGGGTACCCCAGGAGAGATCCAAATGTGTGTGGGTAGAATATATATCCCACGGGGGTAAAATTGAAAAAAGTTGATAACAATTTTTTTTTGGACTTAGTCATTTTTCCGGCGCTTATCATACTTTCAGATAGGGGAAATGTCAGTGAGCATTCCGATTTCAGTTCCAGAGCGATTCGCCCAAGGAGTCCTTGATATTTAGTCGTTTTAAGCCATTTTGCTGGATTTTTGAAAATTTCAGTTTTTTGTGAAAATATCCACTAAATGAGGGAATAATATGTGTGAGGGTACCCCAGGAGAGTTCCAAATGTGTGTGGGTAGAATATATATAGCACGGGGGTAAAATTGAACAAAGTTGAAAAAATTTTTTTTTTGGACTTAGTCATTTTTACAGCGTTTATCAGACTTTCAGATAGGGGAAATGTCAGTGAGCATTCCGTTTTCAGTTCCAGAGCGATTCTCCCAATGAGTCCTTGAAATTTAGTAGTTTTCAGCCAATTTTCTGGATTTTTGAAAATTTCACTTTTTTGTGAAAATATGCACTAATTGAGGGAATAATATGTGTGAGGGTACCCCAGGAGAGTTCCAAATGTGTGTGGGTAGAATATATATCCCACGGGTAAAATTGAAAAAAGTTGAACAAATGTTTTTTTTTGGACTTAGTCATTTTTCTGGCGTTTATCAGACTTTCAGATAGGGGAAATGTCAGTGAGCGTTAGATTTCAGTTCTAGAGCGATTCTCCCAATGAGTCCTTGATATTTAGTCGTTTTCAGACAATATTTTGGATTTTTGAAAATTTCACTTTTTTGTGAAAATATCCACTAATTGAGGGAATAATTTGTGTGAGAGTACCCCAGGAGAGTTCCAAATGTGTGTGGGTAGAAAATATATACCACGAGGTAAAATTGATAAAAGTTGAACAAAATTTTTTTTTGGACTTAGTAATTTTTCTGGCGTTTATCAGACTTTCAGATAGGGGAAATGTCAGTGAGCGTTCCGATTTCAGTTCCAGAGCGATTCGCCCAATGAGTCCTTGATATTTAGTCGTTTTCAGACAATTTTCTAGATTTTTGAAAATTTCACTTTTTTGTGAAAATATCCACTAAATGAGGGAATAATATGTGTGAGGGTACCCCAGGAGAGTTCCAAATGTGTGTGGGTAGAATATATATCCCACGGGGGTAAAATTGAAAAAAGTCGAAAAAAATTTTTTTTTGGACTTAGTCATTTTTACAGCGTTTATCAGACTTTCAGATAGGGGAAATGTCATTGAGCGTTCCGATTTCAGTTCCAGAGCGATTCGCCCAATGAGTCCTTGATATTTAGTCGTTTTCAGCCATTTTGCTGGATTTTTGAATATTTCAGTTTTTTGTGAAAATATTCACTAAATGAGGGAATAATATGTGTGAGGGTACCCCAGGAGAGTTCCAAATGTGTGTGGGTAGAATATATATCCCACAGGGGTACAATTGAAAAAAGTTGAAAAATATATTTTTTTGGACTTAGTCATTTTAATGGCCTTTATCAGACTTTCAGATCGGGGAAATGTCAGTGAGCATTCCGATTTCAGTTCCAGAACGATTTGCCCAATGAGTCCTTGATAGTAGTTTTCAGCCAATATTTTAGATTTTTGAAAATATTACTTTTTTGTGAAAATATCCACTAAATGAGGGAATAATATGTGTGAGGGTACCCCAGGAGAGTACCAAATGTGTGTGGGTAGAGTATATATCCCACAGGGGTACAACTGAAAAAAGTTGAAAAATATTTTTTTTTGGACTTAGACATTTTTCCGGCCTTTATCAGACTTTCAGATAGGGGAAATGTCAGTGAGCGTTCCGATTTCAGTTCCAGAGCGATTTTGCCCAATGAGTCCTTGATAGTTAGTAGTTTTCAGCCAATAATTTAGATTTATGAAAATTTCACTTTTTTGTGAAAATATCCACTAAATTAGGGAATAATATGAGTGAGGGTACCCCAGGAGAGTTCCAAATGTGTGTGGGTAGAATATATATCACACGGGGGTAATATTGAAAAAAGTTTAACAAATTTTTTTTTTGGACTTAGTCATTTTTCCAGCGTTTAACAGACTTTCAGATAGGGCAATTGTCAGAGAGCGTTCCGATTTCAGTTCCAGAGCGATTCGCCCAATGAGTCCTTGATGTTTAGTCGTTTTCAGACAATTTTCTGGATTTTTGAAAATTTCACTTTTTTGTGAAAATATCCACTAAATGAGGGAATAATATGTGTGAGGGTACCCCAGGAGATTTCCAAATCTGTGTGGGTAGAATATATATCCCACGGGGGTAAAATTGAAAAAAGTTTAAAAAAAATTTTTTTTTTGGACTTAGTCATTTTTCCAGCGTTTATCAGACTTTCAGATAGGGCAATTGTCAGTGAGCGTTCCGATTTCAGTTCCAGAACGATTTGCCCAATGAGTCCTTGATAGTTAGTAGTTTTCAGCCAATATTTTAGATTTTTGAAAATGTTACTTTTTTGTGAAAATATCCACTAAATGAGGGAATAATATGTGTGAGGGTACCCCAGGAGAGTTCCAAATGTGTGTGGGTAGAATATATATCCCATATGGTAAAATTGAAAAAAGTTGAACAAATTATTTTTTTTGGACTTAGTCATTTTTCAGGCGTTTATCAGACTTTCAGATAGGGGAAATGTGAGTGAGCGTTCCGATTTCAGTACCAGAGCGATTCGCTCAATGAGTCCTTGATATTTAGTCGTTTTCAGCCAATTTTCTGGATTTTTGAAAATTTCACTTTTTTGTGAAAATATCCACTAAATGAGGGAATAATATGTGTGAGGGTACCCCAGGAGAGTTCCAAATCTGTGTGGGTAGAATATATACCCCACGGGGTTAAAATTGAAAACAGTTGAAAAAATTTTTTGGGGGGACTTAGTCATTTTTCCGGCGTTTATCAGACTTTCATATAGGGGAAATGTCAGTGAGCGTTCCAATTTCAGTTCCAGAGCGTTTCGCCCAATGGGTCCTTGATATTTAGTCGATTTCAGCCAATATTTTGGAATTTTGAAATTTTCACTTTTTTTATGAAAATATCCACTAAATGAGGGAATAATATCTGTGAGGGTACCCCAGGAGAGTTCCAAATGTGTGTGGGTAGAATATATATACCACGGGGGTAAAATTGAAAAAAGTTGAACAAATTTTTTTTTTTGGACTTAGTCATTTTTCCGGCATTTATCAGACTTTCAGATAGGGCAAATGTAAGTGAGCTTTCCGATTTCAGTTCCAGAGCAATTCGCCCAATGAGTCCTTGATATTTAGTCGTTTTCAGACAATTTTCTGGATTTTAGAAAATTTCACTTTTTGTGAAAATATCCACTAAATGAGGGAATAATATGTGTGAGGGTACCCCAGGAGAGTTCCAAATGTGTGTGCGTAGAATATATATCCCACAGGGGTACAATTGAAAAAAGTTGAAAAATATTTTTTTTTGGACTTCGTCATTTTTCTGGCCTTTATCAGACTTTCAGATAGGGCAATTGTCAGTGAGCGTTCCGATTTCAGTTCCAGAGCGATTCGCCCAATGAGTCCATGATATTTAGTCAATTTCAGCCAATTTTCTGGATTTTTGAAAACTTCAGTTTTTCTTGAAAATATCCACTAAATGAGGGAATAATATGTGTGAGGGTACCCCAGGAGAGTTCCAAATGTGTGTGTGTAGAATATATATCCCACGGGGGTAAAATTGAAAAAAGTTGAAAAAAAATTTTTTTTGGACATAGTCATTTTTCCGGCGTTTATCAGACTTTCAGATAGGGGAAATGTCAGTGAGCGTTCCAATTTCAGTTCCAGAGCTATTCACCCAATGATTCCTTGATATTTAGTCGTTTTCAGACAATTTTCTGGATTTGTGAAAATTTCACTTTTTTGTGAAAATATCCACTAAATGAGGGAATAATATGTGTGAGGGTACCCCAGGAGAGTTCCAAATGTGTGTGGGTAGAATATATATACCGCCGGGGGTAAAATTGAAAAAAGTTGAAAACATTTTTTTTTGGACTTAGTCATTTTTCCGGCGTTTATCAGACTTTCAGATAGGGGAAATGTCAGTGAGCGTTCCGATTTCAGTTCCAGAGCGATTCGCCCAATGAGTCCCTGATATTTAGTCGTTATCAGACAATTTTCTGGATGTTTGAAAATTTCACTTTTTTTGTGAAAATATCCACTAAATGAGGGAATAATATGTGTGAGGGTACCCCAGGAGAGTTCCAAATGTGTGTGGGTAGAATATATATCCCACGGGGTAAAATTGAAAAAAGTTGAACAAATTTTTTTTTTGGACTTAGTCATTTTTCCGGCATTTATCAGACTTTCAGATATGGCAAATGTCAGTGAGCATTCCGATTTCAGTTCCAGAGCGATTCGCCCAATGAGTCCTTGATATTTAGTCGTTTTCAGCCAATTTTCTGGATTTTTGAAAATTTCACTTTTTTGTGAAAATATGCACTAATTGAGGGAATAATATGTGTGAGGGTACCCCAGGAGATTTCCAAATCTGTGTGGGTAGAATATACATCCCACGAGGGTAAAATTGAAAAAAGTTTAAAAAATTTTTTTTTTGGACTTAGTCATTTTTCCGGCGTTTATCAGACTTTCAGATAGGGGAAATGTCAGTGAGCATTCCGATTTCAGTTCCAGAGCGATTCGCCCAATGAGTCCTTGATATTTAGTTGTTTTCAGACAATTTTCTGGATTTTAGAAAATTTCACTTTTTTGTGAAAATATCCACTAAATGAGTGAATAATATGTGTGAGGGTACCCCAGGAGAGTTCCAAATGTGTGTGGGTAGAATATATATCACACGGGGGTAATATTGAAAAAAGTTTAACAAATTTTTTTTTTGGACTTAGTCATTTTTCCGGCGTTTATCAGACTTTCAGATAGGGGAAATGTCAGTGAGCGTTCCGATTTCAGTTCCAGAGCGATTCGCCCAATGAGTCCTTGATATTTAGTTGTTTTCAGACAATTTTCTGGATTTTAGAAAATTTCACTTTTTTGTGAAAATATCCACTAAATTAGGGAATAATATGTGTGAGGGTACCCCAGGAGAGTTCCAAATGTGTGTGGGTAGAATATATATCCCACAGGGGTACAATTGAAAAAAGTTGAAAAATATTTTTTTTTGGACTTAGTCATTTTTCTGGCCTTTCTCAGACTTTCAGATAGGGGAAATGTCAGTGAGCATTCCGATTTCAGTTCCAGAGCGATTTGCCCAATGAGTCCTTGGTATTTAGTCGTTTTCAGACAATTTTCTGGATTTTTGAAAATTTCACTTTTTTGTGAAAATATCCACTAAATGAGGGAATAATATGTGTGAGGGTACCCCAGGAGAGTTCCAAATGTGTGTGGGAAGAATATATATACCACGGGGGTAAAATTGAAAAAAGTTGAAAAAATTTTTTTTTTGGACTTAGTCATTTTTCCAGCGTTTATCAGACTTTCAGATAGGGCAATTGTCAGTGAGCGTTCCGATTTCAGTTCCAGAGCGATTCGCCCAATGAGTCCTTGATATTTATTCGTTTTCAGACAATTTTCTGGATTTTTGAAAATTTCACTTTTTTGTGAAAATATCCACTAAATGATGGAATAATATGTGTGAGGGTACCCCAGGAGAGTTCCATATGTGTGTGGGTAGAATATATATACCACGGGGGTAAAATTGAAAAAAGTTGAAAACAATTTTTTTGGGACTTAGTCATTTTTCCGGCGTTAATCAAACTTTCAGAAATGGGAAATGTCAGTGAGCGTTCCGATTTCAGTTCCAGAGTGATTCACCCAATGAGTCCTTGATATTTAGTCGTTTTCAGCCAATTTTCTGGATTTTTGAAAATGTCACTTTTTTGTGAAATTATCCACTAAATGAGGGAATAATATGTGTGAGGGTAACCCAGGAGAGTTCCAAATGTGTGTGGGTAGAATATATATACCATGGGGGTAAAATTGAAAAAAGTTGAACAAATTTTTTTTTTGGACTTAGTCATTTTTCCGACGTTTATCAGACTTTCAGATAGGGCAAATGTCAGTGAGCATTTCGATTTCAGTTCCAGAGCGATTCGCCCAATGAGTCCTTGATATTTAGCCATTTTCAGCCAATTTTCTGGATTTTGAAAATTTCAGTTTTTCGTGAAAATATCCAATAAATGAGGGAATAATATGTGTGAGGGTACCCCAGGAGAGTTCCAAATGTGTGTGGGTAGAATATATATCACACGGGGGTAATATTGAAAAAAGTTTAACAAATTTTTTTTTTGGACTTAGTCATTTTTCCAGCGTTTATCAGACTTTCAGATAGGGCAATTGTCAGTGAGCGTTCCGATTTCAGTTCCAGAGCGATTTGCCCAATGAGTCCTTGATATTTAGTCGTTTTCAGTCAATTTTCTGGATTTTTGAAAATTTCACTTTTTGTGAAAATATCCACTAAATGAGGGAATAATATGTGTGAGGGTACCCCAGGAGAGTTCCAAATGTGTGTGGGTAGAATACATATACTACGTCGGTATGGTAAAATTGAAAAAAGTTGAAAACAATTTTTTTTGGACTTAGTCATTTTTCCGGCGTTAATCAAACTTTCAGAAACGGGAAATGTCAGTGAGCGTTCCGATTTCAGTTCCAGAGTGATTCGCCCAATGAGTCCTTGATATTTAGTCATTTTCAACCAATTTTCTGGATTTTTGAAAATTTCACTTTTTTGTGAAAATATCCACTAAATGAGGGAATAATATGTGTGAGGGTACCCCAGGAGAGTTCCAAATGTGTGTTGGTAGAACATATATCCCACGGGCGTAAAATTTAAAAAAGTTGAAAAAATTTTTTTGGGGGACTTAGTCATATTTCCAGCGTTTATCAGACTTTCAGATAGGGCAAATGTCAGTGAGCGTTCCGATTTCAGTTCCAGAGCGATTTGCACAATGAGTCCTTGATATTTAGTCGTTTTCAGCCAATATTTTAGATTTTTGAAAATTTCACTTTTTTGTGAAAATATCCACTAAATGAGGGAATAATATGTGTGAGGGTACGCCAAGAGCGTTCCAAATGTGTGTGGGTAGAATATATATCACACAGGGGTAATATTGAAAAAAGTTTAACAAATTTTTTTTTTGGACTTAGTCATTTTTCCAGCGTTTATCAGACTTTCAGATAGGGGAAATGTCAGTGAGCGTTCCGATTTCAGTTCCAGAGTGATTCACCCAATGAGTCCTTGATATTTAGTCGTTTTCAGCTAATATTTTGAATTTTTGAAAATTTCACTTTTTTGTGAAAATATCCACTAAATGAGTGAATAATATGTGTGAGGGTACCCCAGAAGAGTTCCAAGTGTGTGTGGGTAGAATATATATCCCAAGGGGGTAAAATTGAAAAAAGTTGAAAAAAATTGTTTTTTTGGACTGTCATTTTTCTGGCGTTTATCAGACTTTCAGATAGGGGAAATGTCAGTGAGCGTTCCGATTTCAGTTCCAGAGCGATTTGCACAATGAGTCCTTGATATTTAGTCATTTTCAGCCAATTTTCTGGATTTTTGAAAATGTCACTTTTTTGTGAAAATATCCACTAAATGAGGGAATAATATGTGTGAGGTTAACCCAGGAGAGTTCCAAATGTGTGTGGGTAGAATATATATACCACGGGGGTAAAATTGAAAAAAGTTGAAAACAATTTTTTTTTGGACTTAGTCATTTTTCCGGCGTTTATCAGACTTTCAGATAGGGCAAATGTCAGTGAGCGTTCCAATTTCAGTTCCAGAGCGATTCACCCAATGAGTCCTTGATATTTAGTCGTTTTCAGCCAATATTTTGGATTTTTGAAAATTTCACTTTTTTGTGAAAATATCCACTAAATGAGGGAATAATATGTGTGAGGGTACCCCAGGAGAGATCCAAATGTGTGTGGGTAGAATATATATCACACGGGGGTAATATTGAAAAAAGTTTAACAAATTTTTTTTTTGGACTTAGTCATTTTTCCAGCGTTTATCAGACTTTCAGATAGGGCAATTGTCAGTGAGCGTTCCGATTTCAGTTCCAGAGCGATTTGCCCAATGAGTCCTTGATATTTAGTCGTTTTCAGTCAATTTTCTGGATTTTTGAAAATTTCACTTTTTGTGAAAATATCCACTAAATGAGGGAATAATATGTGTGAGGGTACCCCAGGAGAGTTCCAAATGTGTGTGGGTAGAATACATATACTACGTCGGTATGGTAAAATTGAAAAAAGTTGAAAACAATTTTTTTTGGACTTAGTCATTTTTCCGGCGTTAATCAAACTTTCAGAAACGGGAAATGTCAGTGAGCGTTCCGATTTCAGTTCCAGAGTGATTCGCCCAATGAGTCCTTGATATTTAGTCATTTTCAACCAATTTTCTGGATTTTTGAAAATTTCACTTTTTTGTGAAAATATCCACTAAATGAGGGAATAATATGTGTGAGGGTACCCCAGGAGAGTTCCAAATGTGTGTTGGTAGAACATATATCCCACGGGCGTAAAATTTAAAAAAGTTGAAAAAATTTTTTTGGGGGACTTAGTCATATTTCCAGCGTTTATCAGACTTTCAGATAGGGCAAATGTCAGTGAGCGTTCCGATTTCAGTTCCAGAGCGATTTGCACAATGAGTCCTTGATATTTAGTCGTTTTCAGCCAATATTTTAGATTTTTGAAAATTTCACTTTTTTGTGAAAATATCCACTAAATGAGGGAATAATATGTGTGAGGGTACGCCAAGAGCGTTCCAAATGTGTGTGGGTAGAATATATATCACACAGGGGTAATATTGAAAAAAGTTTAACAAATTTTTTTTTTGGACTTAGTCATTTTTCCAGCGTTTATCAGACTTTCAGATAGGGGAAATGTCAGTGAGCGTTCCGATTTCAGTTCCAGAGTGATTCACCCAATGAGTCCTTGATATTTAGTCGTTTTCAGCTAATATTTTGAATTTTTGAAAATTTCACTTTTTTGTGAAAATATCCACTAAATGAGTGAATAATATGTGTGAGGGTACCCCAGAAGAGTTCCAAGTGTGTGTGGGTAGAATATATATCCCAAGGGGGTAAAATTGAAAAAAGTTGAAAAAAATTGTTTTTTTGGACTGTCATTTTTCTGGCGTTTATCAGACTTTCAGATAGGGGAAATGTCAGTGAGCGTTCCGATTTCAGTTCCAGAGCGATTTGCACAATGAGTCCTTGATATTTAGTCATTTTCAGCCAATTTTCTGGATTTTTGAAAATGTCACTTTTTTGTGAAAATATCCACTAAATGAGGGAATAATATGTGTGAGGTTAACCCAGGAGAGTTCCAAATGTGTGTGGGTAGAATATATATACCACGGGGGTAAAATTGAAAAAAGTTGAAAACAATTTTTTTTTGGACTTAGTCATTTTTCCGGCGTTTATCAGACTTTCAGATAGGGCAAATGTCAGTGAGCGTTCCAATTTCAGTTCCAGAGCGATTCACCCAATGAGTCCTTGATATTTAGTCGTTTTCAGCCAATATTTTGGATTTTTGAAAATTTCACTTTTTTGTGAAAATATCCACTAAATGAGGGAATAATATGTGTGAGGGTACCCCAGGAGAGATCCAAATGTGTGTGGGTAGAATATATATCCCACGGGGGTAAAATTGAAAAAGTTTAAAAAAATTTTTTTTTGGACTTAGTCATTTTTCCGGCGTTTATCAGACTTTCAGATAGGGGAAATGTCAGTGAGCGTTCCGATTTCAGATCCAGAGCGATTCGCCCAATGAGTCCTTGGTATTTAGTCGTTTTCAGCCAATTTTCTGGATTTTTGAAAATTTCACTTTTTTGTGAAAATATCCACTAAATGAGGGAATAATATGTGTGAGGGTACCCCAGGAGAGTTCCAAATGTGTGTGGGTAGAATATATATACCACGTTGGTATGGTAAAATTGAAAAAAGTTGAAAACATTTTTTTTTTGGAATTAGTCATTTTTCCGGCGTTTATCAGACTTTCAGATAGGAGAAATATCAGTGAGCGTTCCGATTTCAGTTCCAGAGCGATTCGCCCAATGAGTCCTTGATATTAATTCGTTTTCAGCCAATTCTCTGGATTTTTGAAAATTTCAGTTTTTCTTAAAAATATCCACTAAATGAGGGAATAATATGTGTGAGGGTACCCCAGGAGAGTTTCAAATGTGTGTGGGTAGAATATATATCCCACGGGGTAAAATTGAAAAAAGTTGAAAAATTTTTTTTTTGAACTTAGTCATTTTTACGACATTTATCAGATATTCAGATAGGGGAAATATCAGTGAGCGTTCCCATTTCAGTTCCAGAGCGATTCGCTCAATGAGTCTTTGATATTTAGTCGTTTTCAGCCAATATTTTGGATTTTTGAAAATTTTACTTTTTTGGGAAAATATCCACTAAATGAGGGAATAATATGTGTGATGGTACCCCAGGAGAGTTCCAAATGTGTGTGGGTAGAATATATATCCCACGGGGGTAAAATTGAAAAAGTTGAAAAAAAAATTTTTTTGGACTTAGTCATTTTTCCGGCGTTTATCAGACTTTCAGATAGGGGAAATGTCAGTGAGCGTTCCGAATTCAGTTCCAGAGCGATTCGCCCAATGAGTCCTTGATATTTAGTCAATTTCAGCCACTTTTCTGGATTTTGGAAAATTTCAGTTTTTTGTGAAAATATCCACTAAATGAGGGAATAATATGTGTGAGGGTACCCCAGGAGAGTTCCAGATCTGTGTGGGTAGAATATATATCCCATGGGGGTAAAATTGAAAAAAGTTGAAAACTTTTTTTTTTGGACTTAGTCATTTTTCCGGCGTTTATCAGACTTTCAGATAGGGGAAATGTCAGTGAGCGTTCCGAATTCAGTTCCAGAGCGATTCGCCCAATGAGTCCTTGATATTTAGTCAATTTCAGCCAATTCTCTGGATTTTTGAAAATTTCACTTTTTTGTGAAAATATCCACTAAATGAGGGAATAATATGTGTGAGGTTACCCCAGGAGAGTTCCAAATGTGTGTGGGTAGAATATATATCCCACGGGGGTAAAATTTAAAAAAGTTGAATAAGTTTTTTTTTGGACTTAGTCATTTTTACGGCGTTTATCAGACTTTCAGGCAGGAGAAATATCAGTGAGCGTTCCGATTTCAGTTCCAGAGCGATTCGCCAAATAAGTCCTTGATATTTAGTCGTTTTCAGCCAATATTTTGGATTTTTGAAAATTTCACTTTTTTGTGAAAATATCCACTAAATGAGTGAATAATATGTGTGAGGGTACCCCAGGAGAGTTCCAAATGTGTGTAGGTAGAATATATATCCCACAGGGTAAAATTGAAAAAAGTTGAAAAATTTTTTTTTTTGGACTTAGTCATTTTTCCGGCATTTATCAGACTTTCAGATAGGGCAAATGTCAGTGAGCATTCCTATTTCAGTTCCAGAGCGATTCGCCCAATGAGTCCTTGATATTTAGTCGTTTTCAGCCAATTTTCTGGATTTTTGAAAATTTCAGTTTTTTGTGAAAATATCCGCTAAATGAGGGAATAATATGTGTGAGGGTACCCCAGGAAAGTTACAGATCTGTGTGGGTAGAATATATATCCCATGGGGGTAAAATTGAAAAAAGTTGAAAACATTTTTTTTTGGACTTAGTCATTTTTCCGGCGTTAATCAGACTTTCAGATAGGGGAAATGTGAGTGAGCGTTCCGATTTCTGTTCCAAAGTGATTCGTCCAATGAGTCCTTGATATTTAGTCGTTTTCAGTCAATTTTCTGGATTTTTGAAAATTTCAGTTTTTCATGAAAATGTCCACTAAATGAGGGAATAATGTGTGTGAGGGTACCCCAGGAGAGTTCCAAATGTGTGTGGGAAGAATATATATCCCACGGGGGTAAAATTGAAAAAAGTTTAAAAAAAATTTTTTTTGGACTTAATCATTTTTCCGGCGTTTATCAGACTTTCAGATAGGGGAAATGTCAGTGAGCGTTCCGAATTCAGTTCCAGAGCGATTCGCCCAATGAGTCCTTGATATTTAATCAATTTCAGCCAATTATCTGGATTTTGGAAAATTTCACTTTTTTGTGAAAATATCCACTAAATGAGGGAATAATATGTGTGAGGGTACCCCAGGAGAGTTCCAAATGTGTGTGGGTAGAATATATATCCCACGGGGCTAAAATTGAAAAAAGTTGAAAAAAATTTTTTTTTGGACTTATTCATTTTTCCGGCGTTTATCAGATATTCAGATAGGGGAAATATCAGTGAGCGTTCCTATTTCAGTTCCAGAGCGATTCGCCCAATGAGTCCTTGATATTTAGTCGTTTTCAGCCAATTTTCTGGATTTTTGAAAATTTCAGTTTTTTGTGAAAACATCCGCTAAATGAGGGAATAATATGTGTGAGGGTACCCCAGGAGAGTTCCAGATCTGTGTGGGTAGAATATATATCCCATGTGGGTAAAATTGAAAAAAGTTGAAAACATTTTTTTTTTTGGACTTAGTCATTTTTCCGGCGTTAATCAGACTTTCAGATAGGGGAAATGTGAGTGAGTGTTCCGAATTCAGTTCCAGAGCGATTCGCCCAATGATTCCTTAATATTTAGTCAACTTCAGCCACTTTTCTGGATTTTTGAAAATTTCACTTTTTTGTGAAAATATCCACTAAATGAGGGAATAATATGTGTGAGGATACCCCAGGAGAGTTCCAAATGTGTGTGGGTAGAATATATATCCCACGGGGGTAAATTTGAAAAAAGTTGAAACATTTTTTTTCTGGACTTAGTCATTTTTCCAGCGTTAATCAGACTTTCAGATAGGGGAAATGTGAGTGAGCGTTCCGATTTCAGTTCCAGAGCGATTCGCCCAATGAGTCCTTGATATTTAGTCGTTTTCAGCCAATAATTTGGATTTTTGAAAATTTCACTTTTTTGTGAAAATATCCACTAAATGAGGGAATAATATGTGTGAGGGTAACCCAGCAGAGTTCCAAATGTGTGTGGGTAGAATATATATCCCACGGGGGTAAAATTGAATAAAGTTGAACAAATTTTTTTTTTGGACTTAGTCATTTTTCTGGCATTTATCAGACTTTCAGATAGGGGAAATGTCAGTGAGCGTTCCGATTTCAGTTCCAGAGCGATTCGCCCAATGAGTCCTTGATATTTAGTCGTTTTCAGCCAATATTTTGGATTTTTGAAAATTTCACTTTTTTGTGAAAATATCCACTAAATGAGGGAATAATTTGTGTGAGGGTACCCCAGGAGAGTTCCAAATGTGTGTTGGTAGAATATATATCCCACGGGGGTGTTACTCACAAAGTCTGTGAATTTCCCCTCATTATTAATGGTATTCACGAAGAGAATTTCGATTTGGTAGTATTAAATAATTTGCCTTCTCCAGTAGTGTTGGGGTTACCCTGGTTAAAATTGCACAATCCTGTACTGGATTGGTCTACCAATGAAATTAAGTCCTGGAGCCCTAAGTGTTATGACAAGTGTTGTAACGGATGCATTGTTGCTGTGGATAAAGGGGAATTACCTGTACCTATTCAGGATTTTTGGAAAGTTTTTTCTGAGAAAGAATCGCAAATTTTGCCACCCCATAGAGACTATGACTGTACCATTGAATTTGTCCCTGGAGCGACTCTTCCTAAAAGTCGTTTATTTAATCTTACTATTCCTGAGAGAAAGGCTTTGGAGGAATGCATACAGACAAGCTTGGCTGACGGTCACATTAGGCCTTCCAAGTCTCCTGTGGCTGTTGGATTTTTTTTTTCTTAAAAAAAAGGACGGCGGTTTACGTCCTTGTCTGGACTTTCGTGAGATTAATAAAATTACTGTACGCAATCCTTACCCACTGCCATTGATTCCGGATTTGTTTAAACAGTTAGTGGGGGCCAAGTGGTTCTCTAAAATTGATCTCCGGGGGGCATACAATTTGTTGCACATGAAGGAGGGTGATGAATGGAAGACTGCTTTTAACACTCCTGTGGGTCATTTTGAGAACCTAGTTATGCCTTTTGGTCTTACCAATGCACCAGCATTTTTTCATAATCTTATTAATGACATCCTTAGACCTTTGATCGGCAAAAATGTGGTTGTGTATTTGGATGACATTTTGATTTATTCGCCGGATCTGGAGTCTCATTGGCGGAGCGTATGTGAGGTTTTACAGTTATTAATGGACAATTTGCTTTTTGCTAAGCTGGAGAAATTTGAGTTCGCTGTACAGAGAATTCGTTTTTTGGGTTACATTATCTCCAGTGAAGGTTTTGAGATGGATCCGGTTAAAGTTCAAGCTGTGCAGGAATGGCCTAGGCCTATTGGTTTGAAATCGATACAGAGGTTTTTGGATTTCGCCAATTATTACAGAAAGTTCATAAAAAATGTTTCTATTATTGTCAAACCACTGACCGATCTCACCAGGAAAGGTGCTAATGCGGTTCAGTGGACTTCTGAGGCCATTGAAGCTTTTGTGTTTCCAAAGGAGAGGTTCACCTCTGCTCCCATCCTTATGCAGCCTGATGTGACTAAGCCGTTTTTGGTTGAGGTTGATGCTTCTTCTGTGGGGGTCGGTGCGGTGTTGTCTCAGGAAAACAAGGATGGAGTACATCCCTGTGCCTTTTTTTAAATTTTTTTTTCTGAGACTGAACTTAATTACGATATTGGTAATCGGGAATTGCTGGCTATTAAACTCGCATTAGAACACTGGGGCATCCCGGGAGGGTTTGAAATGTGTGGGTAAAATATATATCCCACGGGTGGGAAATTAAAAAAAAAGTTTAAAAAAATAATTTTTTTTGTACTTAGAAAATTTTCTGGCTTGTGTCAGACTTCCAGAGAGGGCGAAATGTCAGTGAGCATGTCCAATTTCACTTCCAGAGCGATTTGTCCGATGAGTCCTTGATACTTAATCGTTTTGGCCAATTTTCTGACTTTTTTGAAAATTTCACTTTTTTGTGAAAATATCCGCTAAATGAGGGAATACTATGTTAGAGGGCATCCCAGGAGGGTTCCAACTGTGTGGGTAAAATATATATCCCACAGGGGGAAATTGAAAAAAAGTTTAAAAGAAATTTTTTTTTGAACTTAGAAAATTTTCCAGCTTGTGTCAGACTTCCAGAGAGGGGGAAATGTCAGTGAGAGCGTCCGATTTCAGTTCCAAAGCGATTTGTCCGATGAGTTCTTGATACTTAATCGTTTTTGCCAATTTTCTGACTTCTTTGAAAATTTCACTTTTTTGTGAAAATATCCGCTAAATGAGGGAATACTATGTTAGAGGGCATCCTGGGAGGGTTTGAAATGTGTGGGTAAAATATATATCCCACGGGTGGGAAATTGAAAAAAAGTTGAAAAAATAATTTTTTTGGGACTAAGAAAATTTTCCAGCTTGTGTCAATCTTCCAGAGAGGGGGAAATGTCAGTGAGTGCATCTGATTTCAGTTCCAGAGTGATTCGTCCGATAAGTCCTTGATACGTAGTCGTTTTTTGCCAATTTTCTGACTTTTTGAAAATTTCATTTTTTTGTGAAAATATCCACTAAATGAGGGAATACTATGTCAGAGGGCATCCCGGGAGGGTTTGAAGTGTGTGGGTAAAATATATATCCCACAGTGGGAAATTGAAAAAAAGTTGAAAAAATAATTTTTTTGGGACTTAGAAAATTGTATGGCTTGTGTCAGACTTCCAGAGAGTGGAAAATGTCAGTGAGCGCATCCGATTTCAGTTCCAGAGCGATTCGTCTGATGAGTCCTTGATACTTAGTTTTTTTTTGCCAATGTTCTGACTTTTTTGAAAATTTCACTTTTTCGTGAAAATATCCGCTAAATTAGGGAATACTATGTTAGAGGGCATCCCCGGAGGGTTTGAAATGTGTGGGTTAAATATATATCCCACGGGTGAGAAATTGAAAAAAAGTTTAAAAAAATAATTTTTTTTGGACTTAGAAAATTTTCTGGCTTTTGTCAGACTTCCAGAGAGGGCGAAATGTCAGTGAGCATGTCCGATTTCAGTTCCAGAGCGATTCGTCCGATGACTCCTTGAAACTTAATTGTGCTTAGCCAATTTTCTGACTTTTTTTAAAATTTCACTTTTTTGTGAAAATATCCGCTAAATGAGGGAATACTATGTTAGAGGGCATCCCAGGAGGGTTCCAACTGTGTGGGTAAAATATATATCCCACAGGGGGAAATTGAAAAAAAGTTTAAAAGAAATTTTTTTTTGAACTTAGAAAATTTTCCAGCTTGTGTCAGACTTCCAGAGAGGGGGAAATGTCAGTGAGCGCGTCCGATTTCAGTTCCAAAGCGATTTGTCCGATGAGTTCTTGATACTTAATCGTTTTTGCCAATTTTCTGACTTTTTTGAAAATTTCACTTTTTTGTGAAAATATCCGCTAAATGAGGGAATACTATGTTAGAGGGCATCCTGGGAGGGTTTGAAATGTGTGGGTAAAATATATATCCCACGGGTGGGAAATTGAAAAAAAGTTGAAAAAATAATTTTTTTGGGACTAAGAAAATTTTCCAGCTTGTGTCAATCTTCCAGAGAGGGGGAAATGTCAGTGAGTGCATCTGATTTCAGTTCCAGAGTGATTCGTCCGATAAGTCCTTGATACGTAGTCGTTTTTTGCCAATTTTCTGACTTTTTGAAAATTTCATTTTTTTGTGAAAATATCCACTAAATGAGGGAATACTATGTCAGAGGGCATCCCGGGAGGGTTTGAAGTGTGTGGGTAAAATATATATCCCACAGTGGGAAATTGAAAAAAAGTTGAAAAAATAATTTTTTTTGGACTTAGAAAATTGTATGGCTTGTGTCAGACTTCCAGAGAGTGGAAAATGTCAGTGAGCGCATCCGATTTCAGTTCCAGAGCGATTCGTCTGATGAGTCCTTGATACTTAGGTTTTTTTTTGCCAATGTTCTGACTTTTTTGAAAATTTCACTTTTTCGTGAAAATATCCGCTAAATGAGGGAATACTATGTTAGAGGGCATCCCCGGAGGGTTTGAAATGTGTGGGTTAAATATATATCCCACGGGTGAGAAATTGAAAAAAAGTTTAAAAAAATAATTTTTTTTGGACTTAGAAAATTTTCTGGCTTTTGTCAGACTTCCAGAGAGGGCGAAATGTCAGTGAGCATGTCCGATTTCAGTTCCAGAGCGATTCGTCCGATGACTCCTTGAAACTTAATTGTGTTTAGCCAATTTTCTGACTTTTTTTAAAATTTCACTTTTTTGTGAAAATATCCGCTAAATGAGGGAATACTATGTTAGAGGGCATCCCAGGAGAGTTCCAAATGTGTGGGTAAAATATATATCCCACGGGGGGGAAATTGAAAAAAGTTGAAAAAAAAAATTATTTGCACTTAGAAAATTTTCCAGCTTGTGTCAGACTTCCAGAGAGGGGGAAATGTCAGTGAGCGCGTCCGATTTCAGTTCCAAAGCGATTTGTCCGATGAGTCCTTGATACTTAATCGTTTTTGCCAATTTTCTAACTTTTTTGAAAATTTCACTTTTTTGTGAAAATATCCGCTAAATGAGGGAATACTATGTTAGAGGGCATCCTGGGAGGATTTGAAATGTGTGGGTAAAATATATATCCCACGGGTGGGAAATTGAAAAAAAGTTGAAAAAATTATTTTTTTGGGACTAAGAAAATTTTCCAGCTTGTGTCAATCTTCCAGAGAGGGGGAAATGTCAGTGAGCGCATCTGATTTCAGTTCCAGAGTGATTCGTCCGATGAATCCTTGATACGTAGTCGTTTTTTGCCAATTTTCTGACTTTTTTGAAAATTTCACTTTTTTGTGAAAATATCCGCAAAATGAGGGAATACTATGTTAGAGGGCATCCTGGGAGGATTTGAAATGTGTGGGTAAAATATATATCCCACGGGTGGGAAATTTAAAAAAAGTTGAAAAAATTATTTTTTTGGGACTAAGAAAATTTTGCAGCTTGTGTCAATCTTCCAGAGAGGGGGAAATGTCAGTGAGCGCATCTGATTTCAGTTCCAGAGTGATTCGTCCGATGAATCCTTGATACGTAGTCGTTTTTTGCCAATTTTCTGACTTTTTTGAAAATTTCAGTTTTTTGTGAAAATATCCACTAAATGAGGGAATACTATGCCAGAGGGCATCCCGGGAGGGTTTGAAATGTGTGGGTAAAATATATATCCCACAGGGGGAAATTGAAAAAAAGTTGAAAAAATAATTTTTTTTGGACTAAGAAAATTTTCCGGCTTGTGTCAGACTTTCAGAGAGGGAGAAATGTTAATGAGTGCGTCCGATTTCAGTTCCAGAGCGATTCGTTCGATGAGTCCGTCATACTTAGTCGTTTTTTGCCAATTTTCTTACTTTTTTGAAAATTTCACTTTTTTGTGAAAATATCCGCTAAATGAGGGAAAACTATGTTAGAGGGCATCCCAGGAGGGTTCCAAATGTTTGGGTAAAATATATATCCCACGGGGGGGAAATTGAAAAAAGTTGAAAAAAAAAATTATTTGCACTTAGAAAATTTTCCAGCTTGTTGTCAGACTTCCAGAGAGTGGGAAATGTCAATGAGCGCATCCGAATTCAGTTCCAGAGCGATTCGTCTGATGAGTCCTTGATACGTAGTCGTTTTTTGCCAATTTTCTGTTTTTTTGAAAATTTCACTTTTTTGTGAAAATATCCGCTAAATGAGGGAATACTATGTCAGAGGGCATCCCGGGAGGGTTTGAAATGTGTGGGTAAAATATATATCCCACGGGGGGGAAATTGAAAAAAAAGTTGAAAAAAAAAATTTTTGGACTTAGAAAATTTTTCAGCTTGTGTCAGACTTATAGAGAGGGGGAAATGTCAGTGAACGTGTCCGATTTTAGTTCCAGAGCGATTCATCCGATGAGCCCTTGTTACTTAGTCGTTTTTTGCCAATTTTCTGACTTTTTTGAAAATTTCACTTTTTTGTGAAAATACCTGCTAAATGAGGGAATACTATGTTATAGAGAATCCCAGGAGAGTTCCAAATGTGTGGGTAAAATATATATCCAAACCGGGGAAATTTAAAAAAGTTGAAAAAAAATTTTTTTTTTGAACTTAGAAAATTTTCCAGCTTGTGTCAGACTTCCAGAGAGGGTGGAAAGTCAGTGAGCGCATCCGATTTCAGTTCCAGAGCGATTAGTCCGATGAGTCCATGATACTTAGTCGTTTTTTTGCCAATTTTCTGACTTTTTTGAAAATTTCACTTTTTTGTGAAAATATCCGCTAAATAAGGGAATACTTTGTTAGAGTGAATCCCAGGAGAGTTCCAAATGTGTGGGTAAAATTTATATCCCACGAGGGGAAATTGAAAAAAAGTTGAAAACAATTTTTTTGTGAACTTAGATAATTTTCCAGCTTGTGTCTGACTTCCAGAGAGGGGGAAATGTCAGTGAGCTCATCCGATTTCAGTTCCAGAGCGATTCGTCTGATGAGTCCTTTATACTTAGTCGTTTTTTGCCAATTTTCTGACTTTTTTGAAAATTTCACTTTTTTGTGAAAATATCCGCTAAATGAGGGAATACTATGTCAGAGGGCATCTCGGGAGGGTTTGAAATATGTGGGTAAAACATATATCCCACGTAGTGAAATTGAAAAAAAGTTGAAAAAAATTTTTTGGGGAACATACAAAATTTTCCAGCTTGTGTCAGACTTCAAGAGAGGGGGAAATGTCAGTGAGGTCATCCGATTTCAGTTCCAGAGCGATTCATCCGATGAGTCCTTGATACTTAGTCGTTCTTTGCCAATTTTCTGACTTTTTTGAAAATTTCACTTTTTTGTGAAAATATCTGCTAAATGAGGGAATACTATGTTAGAGGGCATCCCAGGAGGGTTCCAAATGTGTGGGTGAAATATATATCCAAACCGGGGAAATTGAAAAAAGTTGAAAAAAAATTTTTTTTTGAACTTAGAAAATTTTCCAGCTTGTGTCAGACTTCCAGAGAGGGTGGAATGTCAGTGAGCGCATCCGATTTCAGCTCCAGAGTAGAGATGAGCGGTGTTCGACTAGAACTGTTCGCCAATCTCAAATTCGAGCTGTTTTGGGCGGTGTTCGAGTTGTTCGACGAACCCGAACGATTTGCAAAAAATTCGGCTGTTCGAGGTTATGTTCGATAACTGTTCGTGCACCAAAAGCTTGTCCTGCATGTCTGGCGCTATTTAGAGCACCAATCATGCAGGGATTGTCTGCCACTCACTGTAATGCCACAGCCATGGTGGTTGTGGCATTGCAGTGATTGCCCAAATCGATGGGAACAGTGCTCACAGTGAAACATGAAAAGCCGGCAATTCAGCAGCGGCATACACCGGTACCCGACAATTTAGAACCGAAAGAATAGAGCTTCACACATAGATTAGATAGATAGAAATATGTCAGTCCCATATATATGAAGTACAGTGACATTGTTGGTTACTGTACTTGTCATTTAGTGTAAAGGATTTATCAAAAAAAATAATAGTGTTTTCATGCACCGTCTCTTTAAAAAAGCCGGCCGGCAATTCAGCAGCGGTACCCGACAATTTGGAATAGAAAGAATAGAGAATCACACATAGATTAGATAGATAGAAACATGTCAGTCACATATATATGAAGTACAGTGACAGTGTTGCTTACTGTACTTGTCATTTAGTGTAAAGGATTTATAAAAAAAAATAATAGTGTTTTCATGCACCGTCTCTTTAAAAAAGCCGGCCGGCATTTCAGCATCTGTACCCGACAATTTAGAATAGAAGGAATAGAGCATCACACATAGATTAGATAGATAGAAACATGTCAGTCACATATATAAGAATTACAGTGATAGTGTTGATTACTGTACTTGTCATTTAGTGTTAAAATAAAGGAATTATTTAAAAAAAAATTGGCGTGGGGTTCCCCATAATTTTAGGCTCTAGCGGAGGTTAAGCAGACAGCTGGGGCAGATGTTTGAAGCCTGGGAAGGGGGTAATACCCACGGAGCTTCCCAGGCTACTAATATCAGCCCCCAGCGGAATACCTAGCCTTTACTAGCTATTAAAATGGGGGACCCCTCCAAAAAAATGATGTGGGGTCCCCCCTATTTTAATAGCTAGCAAAGGCTAGGCAGACAGCTGGGGGCTGATATTAATAGCCCAGGAAGGGTGCCATGAATATTGGCCCCCTCCCAGGCTAGAAACACTAGCCGTCAGCCGCCCCAGAAATGGCGCATCCATAGGATGCGCCAATTCTGGCACTTAGCCTCGCTCTTCCCACTGCCCTGTAGCGGTGGCAGTGGGGTAATATGGCTGGGGTTGATGTCAGCTTATAATGCCAGCTGACATCAAGCCCAGGTTAGTAATGGAGAGGCGTCTATAAGACACCCCCATTACTAACCCCATAGTCAAAGTTAAAAGAAAACACAAACACCCAGAATAAAGTCCTTTAATTGAAATAAAGACACAATCCTTTATTGTTCTAAATTAAACCATACTTACCACCACGCCCATTCCAGCTGAAGCCAACGATCTCCTGCAATAAAAGTAAAATAATAAAGCAACCTCATCCTTACCTTTCCATAGTTCCCAAGACAGCTTCAGCTCTGCTACATTGAGATGACAGGCTGGACCGCAGCAGAACGCTGCCATCCAGCCTGTCATCCCGCAGACACTGAGAAGCGCAGGCATGCTTGCGCTCCTCAGTGTCTCGCTGTGACGGCACAAAGATGAGCCGACAATGAACTCGGCTCACCTCATGCACGTCACTGACAACGTGGGGGAATTCTCCTGCACTCAGCGCTTCAGCGTGAGAATTTTCCCACGCTGTCAGTGACGTGCATGAGGTGAGCCGAGTTCATTGGACATGAATGAGCTCACCTCATGCACGTCACTGACAGCGTGGGAAAATTCTCACGCTGAAGCGCTGAGTGCAGGAGAATTTTCCCACGCTGTCAGTGACGTGCATGAGGTGAGCTCATTCATGTCCATTGAACTCAGCTGACTTCATGTACGTCACTGACAGCGTGGGAGAATTCTCACGCTGAAGCGCTGAGTGCAGGAGAATTCTTCCACGCTGTCAGTGACGTACATGAGGTGAGCTGAGTTCATTGGGCATGACCTCGGCTCATCTGGATGCCGTCACAGCGAGACACTGAGGAGCGCAAGCATGCCTGTGCTTCTCAGTGTCTGCGGGATGACAGGCTGGATGGCAGCGTTCTGCGGCGGTCCAGCCTGTCATCTCGATGTAGCAGAGCTGAAGCTGTCTGGGAACCATGGAAAGGTAAGGATGAGGTTGCTTTATTATTTTACTTTTATTGCAGGAGATCGTTGGCTTCAGCTGGAATGGGCGTGATGGTAAGTATGGTTTAATTTAGAACAATAAAGAATTGTGTCTTTATTTCAATTAAAGGACTTTTTTCTGGGTGTTGTGTTTTTTTTAAATACTTTACTAGAAATTCATAGTGATCATGTCTAATATTGGCGTGACCCCATGAATTTCGGGCTTAGGGCCAGCTGATAATGCCAAGCTGGCCCTAACCCCTTTATTACCCAGTGAGCCACCGCACCAGGGCCCTGGATGAGTTGGGTACAGCGCCAGAAGATGGCGCTTCTCTGAACGCGCCATTTTCCGGGGTGGCTGCGGACTGCAATTTGCAGCTGGGGGGACCCAGAAAGCTTGGGCCTCCCTGAGCTGCAGATTCCAGCCCCCAGCTGCCTAGTTGTACCTGGCTGGACACAAAAATAGGGCGAAGCCCCACGTATTTTTTTTTTTAAATTATTTCATGAAATTCATGAAATAATTAAGAAAAAAAGGGCTTCCCTATATTGTTGTGTCCGGCCAGGTACAAATAGGCAGCTGGTGGTTGGGGGCAGCCCGTTCCTGCCTGCTGTACCTGGCTGGACACAAATATAGTGCGAAGCCCCACGTCAATTTTTTTTTAAATTATTTCATGAAACTAGATGGTGGCCTGATTCTAACGCATCGGGTATTCTAGAATATGTATGCGGCAGACCCGGCGCAATCAGCAGAGCGGTGTTTAAATTTGGCGCCAAAATCGCTGACTGGTCGCGGTCAGCAACCGCGACCAATCAGCAAAGCGGTGTTGAAATTTGGCGACTATATCACTGATTGGTCACGGCCGGCGGTCGCGACTAATCAGCAGAGCGGGGTTTAAATTTTGCGCCAATAATGCTGATAGGTTGTGGTCGCGACCATTCAGCAAAGCGGTGTTTAAATTTGGCGCCAATAATGGTGATTGGTCACGACCTCGACCATTCAGCAGAGCGGTGTTTAAATTTGGCGGCAACAATGTTGATTAGTCGCGGTCGGCGGTCACGACCAATCAGCAGAGCGGGGTTTAAATTTGGCGTCAAAATCGCTGATTGGTCGCGGAAGGCAACTGTGACCAATCAGCAGAGCGGGGTTCAAATTTGGCACCAATACTGCTGATTGGTCGCGGCCGGCAACCGTGACCAATCAGCCGAGCAGGGTTTAAATTTGGCGCCAATACTACTGATTGGTCGCAGACGGCGACCGCGATCAATCAGCAGAGCGGTGTTTAAATTTGGCGCCAATAATGCTGATTTGTCGCGGCCGGCATCCGCGACCAATTAGCAGAGCGGGGTTTAAATTTGGCGCCAATCTCGCTGATTGGTCGCGGCTGGAGTCCGCAACCAATCAGCAGAGCGCTGTTTAAATTTGGCACCAATCTCACTGATTGGACGCGTCTGGCGTCCGCGACCAATCAGCAGAGTGTTGTTTAAATTTGGCGCCAAGCTCGCTGATTGGTCGCGGCCGCTATTTAAATGTGGCGCCCAAATCGGTGATTGGTCGCGGGCAGCGTCCGCGACCAATCAGCAGAGCGGTGTTTAACTTTAGCGCCAAGATCACTGATTGGTCGCGTGTGGAGAGCGCGACCAATCAGCTAATCGTATTGGTGAGGACCGGGGAGCGCCGCTGCCTCGTCGGATACTTCCGTTGCAAGAAGCCGGGAGATGAGCGACTGCTGCAGCAGAAGTATCCCGACCTGCAGCGCCGCTCCCCGGTCCTCCCTTGACACCCTAGCCGCTGATGTCCCCACAGTATCCGCATGGTGTTACAAAGATCCGGACATTTGTGTTAAAAATCGCTGATTGGTCGCGGGCGCTGCCCGCGACCAATCACCGATTTGGGCGTCAAATTTAAATATCGGCCGCAACCAATCACCAATCTTGGCTCCACATTTAAACAACGTTGTGCTGATTGGTCGCGGCCGATATTTAAATGTGGCGCCCAAATCGGTGATTGGTCGCGGTCTTGGCGCGCGACCAATCACTGATCTTGCCGCCAAAGTTAAACACTACCGTGCTGATTCGTCGCGGACGCTGCCCGCGACCAATCACCGATTTGTGCGCCAAATTTAAATATCAGCCTCATGCACGTCACTGACAGCGTGGGAAAATTCTCCTGCACTCAGCGCTTCAGCGTGAGAATTCTCCCACGCTGTCAGTGACGTACATGAGGTGAGCTGAGTTCATTGGACTTGAGCTCACCTCATGCACGTCACTGACAGCGTGGGAAAATTCTCACACTGAAGCGCTGAGTGCAGGAGAATTCTCCCACGCTGTCAGTGACGTGCATGAGGTGAGCTGAGTTCATTGGACATGACCTCGGCTCATCTGGATGCCGTAACAGAGAGACACTGAGGAGCGCAAGCATGCCTGCGCATCTCAGTGTCTGCGGGATAACAGGCTGGATGGCAGCGTTCTGCTGCGGTCCAGCCTGTCATCTCAATGTAGCAGAGCTGAAGCTGTCCTGGGAACCATGGAAAGGTAAGGATGAGGTTGCTTTATTATTTTACTTTTATTGCAGGAGATCGTTGGCTTCAGCTGGAATGGGCGTGGTGGTAAGTATGGTTTAATTTAGAACAATAAAGGATTGTGTCTTTATTTCAAGTAAAGGACTTTATTCTGGGTGTTTGTGTTTTCTTTTAACTTTGACTATGGGGTTAGTAATGGGGGTGTCTTATAGACGCCTCTCCATTACTAACCTGGGCTTGATGTCAGCTGGCATTATAAGCTGACATCAACCCCAGCCCTATTACCCCACTGCCACCGCTACAGGGCAGTGGGAAGAGCGAGGCTAAATGCCAGAATTGGCGCATCCTATGGATGCGCCATTTCTGGGGCGGCTGACGGCTGGTGTTTCTAGCCTGGGAGGGGGCCAATATTCATGGTACCCTTCCTGGGCTATTAATATCAGCCCCCAGCTGTCTGCCTAGCCTTTGCTAGGTATTAAAATAGGGGAGACCCCACGTCATTTTTTGGGGGGGGTCCCTCATTTTAATAGCTAGTAAAGGCTAGGTATTCCGCTGGGGGCTGATATTAGTAGCCTGGGAAGCTCCATGAGTATTACCCCCTTCCCAGGCTTCAAACATCTGCCCCAGCTGTCTGCTTAACCTCCGCTAGAGCCTAAAATTACGGGGACCCCCACGCCAATTTTTTTTTTAATAAATCCTTTATTTTAACACTAAATGACAAGTACAGTAATCAACACTATCACTGTACTTCATATATATGTGACTGACATGTTTCTATCTATCTAATCTATGTATGATTCTCTATTCCTTCTATTCTAAATTGTCGGGTACAGATGCTGAATTGCCGGCCGGCTTTTTTAAAGAGACGGTGCATGAAAACACTATTATTTTTTTAAATAAATCCTTTACACTAAATGACAAGTACAGTAACCAACACTGTCACTGTACTTATTATATATGTGATTGGCATGTTTATATCTATCTATGTGTGATGCTCTATTCTTTCTGTTATAAATTGTCAGGTACCGCTGCTGAATTGCCGGCCGGCTTTTTTAAAGAGATGGTGCATGAAAACGCTATTATTTTTTTAAATAAATCCTTTACACTAAATGACAAGTACAGTAAGCAACACTGTCACTGTGCTTCTTATATGTGTGACTGACATGTTTCTATCTATCTAATCTATGTGTGAGGCTCTATTCCTTCTTGTCTAAATTGTCGGGTACCGGTGTATGCCGCTGCTGAATTGCCGGCCGGCTTTTTTTTAGAGAGCGTCTTCTGAGCAGTTTGTCAGCTTTTGGACACCTTTGAAGGTGTTTTCTATGTGTTTCTATGTGTTTTTGTTTGCCTGCCATTGGTTTTAACGGTGTTCGACGGTGCTCTAAGGTGTTCGACGAACAGTTCGACGAACAGTTCCTCGAACATCCCGGTGTTCGACGAACCGAACCGAACCCGAACACTACGGGGGTGGCTCAACACTATTCCAGAGCGATTAGTCCGATGAGTCCATGATACTTAGTCGTTTTTTTGCCAATTTTCTGACTTTTTTGAAAATTTCACTTTTTTGTGAAAATATCCGCTAAATGAGGGAATACTTTGTTAGAGTGAATCCCAGGAGAGTTCCAAATGTGTGGGTAAAATTTATATCCCACGGGGGGAAATTGAAAAAAAGTTGAAAAAAAATTTTTTTTTGAACTTAGATAGTTTTCCAGCTTGTGTCTGACTTCCAGAGAGGGGGAATATCAGTGAGCTCATCCGATTTCAGTTCCAGAGCGATTCGTCCGATTAGTCCTTTATACTTAGTCGTTTTTTGCCAATTTTCTGTCTTTTTTGAAAATTTCACTTTTTTGTGAAAATATCCGCTAAATGAGGGAATACTATGTTAGAGGGCATCCCAAGAGGGTTCCAAATGTGTGGGTAAATATACATCCCACGTGGGGGAATTGAAAAAAAGTTGAAAAAATAATTTTTTTTGGACTTAGAAAATTTTCTGGCTTGTGTCAGACTTCCAGAGAGGGGGAAATGTCAGTGAGCGTGTCCGATTTCAGTTCCAGAGTGATTCGTCCATTGAGTCCTTGGTACTTAGTTGTTTTTTGAAAATTTTATGACTTTTTTGAAAATTTCACTTTTTTGTGAAAATATCCGCTAAATGAGGGAATACTATGTTAGAGGGCATCCCTGGAGGGTTCCAAATGTGTGGGTAAAATATATACGTATCCCACGGGGGGAAATTGCAAAAAAGTTGAAAAAATTTTTTTTTTTAAACTTAGTAAATTTTCTGGCTTGTGTCAGACTTCCAGAGAGGGGGAAATGTCAGTGAGCGCGTCCAATTTCACTTCCAGAGCGATTCGTCCGATGAGTCCTTGTTACTAGAGATGAGCTTTGTTCGACTCGAACTGTTCGCCAATCTCAAATTCGAGCTGTTTTGGGCGGTGTTGGAGCCGTTCGGCGAACACGAACGATTTGAGAAAAATTCGGCTGTTCGAGGTTATGTTCGATAACTGTTCGTGCACCAAAATCATAACTGGATTTTTTCTCAGTAATGTTGAAAATCAATGTAATACGCAGTTTGAGTGTACAGCGGGGTGGGGGGAGGGGCAGGGGATGGATCTCTGCAGGAATAATGAAGATCTCCATTTTTTTTCTCTTTCCCGCATTTAAAGTGGGGAGGTGCAATCTGTCAGCCTATCAGCAGGGCACACACGGAGCGAAGTGCTTTTTTTCACACAAGCAAGGGCATGTGTCATTGGCAGTGTATGTCACATGTCCTTGCCCTATAAGACCAAGCCATTTTCCCCGTCGCCACCATTTTCTCACTGCTGCAGCTGCGTGTTAGACGGCACCGCTGTTGCTGTGTGCGCTATACCTTGTTAATTTCAAGCCAATTTTCGCACAAATCTACAGATAGCTTGGGAGTAGGGAATAGTTGTGATTGCAGTCCTTTTAAGGACTAGGTTACAGCATTTCCTACGACTTTTATCAGGCAGGTCTATGCTCTTAAATAGATAGATTGTGGGAGTAAAGACTAATTGTAATTGCAGTCCTTTTCAGGACTAGGTTACATCAGTTCCTATCAGTTTTTGCCAGGCAGGTCTGTGCCAGTGCTGTGCAAGTTTTTTTCACAGCATTTGGCTGAATCTAGCAAAGCTAATCCTTTTTGGCCTATTGCAGAGTGTGTTAGTCATTGGAGTAGCCTATCTGTGTTGCAAGATATACCACCTGTGTATAGAATACCAATTTTTTTACTGCACCTAGTGAAGTAAAATCTTTTGGGCATAGCATCATTCTATTAGTCCATCTATACTGACCTCCATCAGGTTGCAAATTGAATATAATTTTTTTCTGCATCTAGCTCTGAAAAAATACTTGGGCTTCTAGTAGTGTGTGGGACTTGTTCTATTAGTCCATCTATACTGACCTCCATCCGGTTGCAAACAGAATATAATTTTTTTCTGCATCTAGCTCTGAAAAAATATTTGGCCTTCTAGCAGTGTGTGGGACTTGTTCTATTAGTCCATCTATACTGACCTCCATCACGATGCAAATTCAAAATAATTTTTTGTCTGCATCTAGCTCTGAAAAAATATTTGGCCTTCTAGCAGTGTGTGGGACTTTCTCTATTAGTCCATCTATACTGACCTCCATCAGGTTGCAAAATAAAATTAATTTTTATCTGCATCTAGCTCTGAAAAAATATTTGGCCTTCTAGCAGTGTGTGGGACTTGTTCTATTAGTCCATCTATACTGACCTCCATCACGATGCAAATTCAAAATAATTTTTTGTCTGCATCTAGCTCTGAAAAAATATTTGGCCTTCTAGCAGTGTGTGGGACTTTCTCTATTAGTCCATCTATACTGACCTCCATCAGGTTGCAAATTAAAAATAATTTTTATCTGCATCTAGCTCTGAAAAAATATTTGGCCTTCTAGCAGTGTGTGGGACTTTCTCTATTAGTCCATCTATACTGACCTCCATCAGGTTGCAAATTAAAAACAATTTTTTGTCTGCATCTAGCTCTGAAAAAAATATTTGGCCTTCTAGCAGTGTGTGGGACTTTCTCTATTAGTCCATCTATACTGACCTCCATCAGGTTGCAAATTAAAAATATTTTTTTGTCTGCATCTAGCTCTGAAAAAATATTTGGCCTTCTAGCAGTGTGTGGGACTTTCTCTATTAGTCCATCTATACTGACCTCCATCAGGTTGCAAACTGAATATATTTTTTTTCTGCATCTACCTCTGAAAAAATATTTGGTCTTCTAGCTGTGTGTGGGACTTGTTCTATTAGTCCATCTATACTGACCTCCATCAGGTTGCAAACTGAATATAATTTTTTTCTGCATCTACCACTGAAACAATATTTGGCCTTCTAGCAGTGTGTGGGACTTGTTCTATTAGTCCATCTATACTGACCTGCATCAGGTTGCAAATTAAAAATAATTTATATCTGCATCTAGCTCTGAAAAAATATTTGGCCTTCTAGCAGTGTGTGGGACTTTCTCTATTAGTCCATCTATACTGACCTCCATCAGGTTGCAAATTCAAAATTATTTTTTGTCTGCATCTAGCTCTGAAAAAATATTTGGCCTTCTAGCAGTGTGTGGGACTTTCTCTATTAGTCCATCTATACTGACCTCCATCAGGCTGCAAATTAAAAATAATTTTTATCTGCATCTACCTCTGAAAAAATATTTGGTCTTCAAGCTGTGTGTGGGACTTGTTCTATTAGTCCATCTATACTGACCTCCATCAGGTTGCAAACTGAATATAATTTTTTTCTGCATCTATCTCTGAAAAAATATTTGGCCTTCTAGCAGTGTGTGGGACTTTCTCTATTAGTCCATCTATACTGACCTCCATCAGGTTGCAAATTAAAAATAATTTATATCTGCATCAAGCTCTGAAAAAATATTTGGCCTTCTAGCAGTGTGTGGGACTTTCTCTATTAGTCCATCTATACTGACCTCCATCAGGTTGCAAATTGAAAATAATTTATATCTGCATCTAGCTCTGAAAAAATATTTGGCCTTCTAGCAGTGTGTGGGACTTTCTCTATTAGTCCATCTATACTGACCTCCATCAGGTTGCAAATTCAAAATAATTTTTTGCCTGCATCTAGCTCTGAAAAAATATTTGGCCTTCTAGCAGTGTGTGGGACTTTCTCTATTTGTCCATCTATACTGACCTCCATCAGGTTGCAAACTGAATATAATTTTTTTCTGCATCTACCTCTGAAAAAATATTTGGCCTTCTAGCTGTGTGTGGGACTTGTTCTATTAGTCCATCTATACTGACCTCCACCAGGTTGCAAATTGAATATAATTTTTTTCTGCATCTAACCCAGCCAATAGTTTTGGCCTAATACCACAGTTTGGCCACTCAGCTCTGCTCGGTTCCCATCCATTGTTTTTTTGTGCAAACAACTCCAAAGTTGTGAATTAGTTAACCACCAAAATGAGTGGAAAAAGGCCTGCTGCTGGTGGAAAGGGGAATAGGAGTGTTGGGAAGGGGAAAAAAGATTGTGTCCTTGGGATAGGTGTTAAAGCAACAGTAACATCTGCAGAAGAAAGACCATCTTCCAGCCAAACTAAAATGTCAACTTCTTTTAGCGGACAATGTGATAAGATCCCTTTCTTACGGCCACGCCAATCGCTACAAATTCCAGATGAAGCACAAAAACAGCAGGTGCTTCAACGGATATCAAGTGCTCCTTTAAGTGGGCTCTCCTCCACATCAACTTCAACATCACAAATACTCCAGTCCTCAAAGGTGTCACCCAAATCGCACTTGCTTCCTCACAGCTCCCAAATCTCCAGCTGCCCGTCTGAGTATGAGGTAGAACAGATGGTTGAGTCTGCAGAGCTGTTTACTCATACTATAGCCTGGGAATCAGAGGTCGACTCCAGCGCTTCTGTGAATCCAGACGAGGAAATGATCTGCACTGATGCCCAGAATCTTTATGAGTCGGATCCAGGACCAGACGCAGAAGGTTCTGACCATAATGTAGACCCTCATTCCCAAACTGTAACTCCTGTTGGTGGAGACAATGAGGAAGACGATGATGAGACTCAAATACCTGATTGGAGCGACAACTTTAGTTTTTTGTCAGGGCAGGAACAGGTTGGCTCTGAGGACGACGGGTGTGATAACGCACAGGGTGATGATGATGAGGTTGGAGATCCCACTTACTGTCAACCCACAGTCAGCCAAGAGATGAGGTCAGCAGAGGAGGTGGAGGAAGATGCTAGTGACGACGAGGTCAGGTTGTGCCTTCCTGGACAGAGACGTAGTACTGGAAGCACGTCAACAACTGCATTCTCAAACACAACTCTGCCTCTCACCACAAGTCGTGGTGGCTCTTCAGGTCGCATGGGTGCTAAGCCTTGCATAGCCTGGGCATTTTTTCAGACCGATAAAGATGACCCAACTCGTGTTATCTGTAACATTTGTCAGCAAAAGCTAAGTAGAGTCCAAAAAATACATAGTTTGAGTACTTCATGCATGAACCGGCACATGGACATGAAGCATAAGTTGCAGTGGGAAGCTCAGTGTGCTACAATGCGGCCTAGCCGGCCGGGCCAACCACCGTCTGCCATATCTTGTGCATCCGCGGCCTCTCCATCCTCTGTGACTGGGGGGACAGCAGTCACACCTGTTTTGGGGCGCAGACCTGCCACCTCTTTACCCGCAACAGCCAGCGTGATTGACAGGTCATCATCTTCTTTGGAGGTGGTAACACCAGCTGGTGTTGAGCGCTGTCCGACATCGATAGCACCACCTTTGGATCAAGGCAACCTAACATGTCCGCCTGCATCTTCCTCACAGACTGGCAGTTTGCCGGGGACACCCTTATCATCCCCGTCTAAGCACAATAGCCAGCCCTCGGTCCCTCAGATGTGGACAAGTAAAAGACCATTTCCTCCTAGCCATGAGAAAGCTAACAGGTTGAATTTCACCATCTGCAAGCTCTTGGCTACAGAAATGCTGCCTTTCCGCCTGGTGGACACAGAGGATTTTCGAGACCTTATGTCCGTCGCAGTGCCCCAGTACCAGATGCCCAGTCGGCACTACTTCTCAAAGAAAGGTGTGCCTGCGCTCCACCAGCATGTCGCACACAACATCACCGCTTCTTTGAGAAACTCTGTGTGTGACAGGGTGCATTTCACCACAGACACTTGGACGAGTAGGCATGGACAGGGGCGTTACATGTCACTGACTGGGCACTGGGTAACTATGGTGACAGCAGGACAAGGGGCTGCTGTCCAAGTCTTGCTGTCCCCACGAGTTGTGCGTCAATCCTCTTTATGTCAAAGTTCCTCCACTGCTTCTGCCTCCTCAACCTCCTCTCTGTCTTCCACCTGCACCCAAAGCCTGTCGGGTCATGCCACAAGCTTTCTAACTGCGCAGAAGGGATCCTGCACACCTCCTTACTATGCTGGCAGTAGGGCTCAACGTCATCAGGCGGTTTTTACTTTGAAATGTCTGGGAAATGTGAGTCACACAGCTGAGGAGTTGTGGTCAGCTCTGGAGAACCAATTTCATGAATGGTTGTCTCCACTGGACCTGAAACCAGGGAAGGCCGTGTGCGTCAATGCTGCAAACCTGGGTGCGGCCCTTCGCCGGGGCAATGTCACACACGTGCCTTGTATGGCTCACGTGTTGAACCTGGTTGTCCAGCAATTTTTAGCCCACTATCCCAGACTAGATGGCCTTCTGCAGAGGGCACGGTCGCTGTGTGCTCACTTCTGCCGTTCGCATCCCGCAGCTCAGCGACTTACATCTCTACAGAAGTCGTTGGGCCTGCCACTTCACCGGCTAAAATGCGATGTGCCTACCGGGTGGAATTCAACTCTGCACATGTTGCAGCGACTGTGGCAGCACCGACAAGCCCTGGTGCAATACGTTCTGACGTATAGCCTGGGCCAACGAGATCCAGAGGTGGGGCAAATCACGCTGGAGGAGTGGTCTCAGATCAGGGACCTATGCACCCTTCTGCACAGTTTTGAAATGGCGACGAAGATGTTTAGTGCTGACAATGCCATTATCAGCATGACTATTCCGGTGATTTACATGCTGGAGCACATGTTAAACAGAATTCGGAGTCAGGTGGTGGCACAATAGGAGGTGGAGGAAGTAGAGGAGAAGGAGTTGTATGCGGAAGGGCTAACATCTGCAAGGTCCAGACTGTCGGCAGCACCAAGGTGGCAGGCATGTGAGGGTGAGGGAGATGGTTTTACCAGGGCGCATGGTAGCAGCCAAACTAGTGAGGAAGGTGCAGGAGCCCAGGAAGAAGTGGAGGATGAACTGATGGAAGACTCATCAGATGAGGGAGACCTTGATCATATTTCTGTTGTGCGAGGTTTGTTGGGAGAGGGCAGAGGAAGGAAGCATGATTGTTACCTCGCCACCAACACAACAGGGACTTGGTGCTCCTGGATGCGCAACACACATGAGTGCCTTCTTGCTGCACTAACTGCAACATGACCCTCGAATTGTGAGAATTAGAAATAATCCTGACTACTGGGTTGCCACATTGTTAGATCCCCGGTACAAAAGTAAATTTGCAGAAATTATTCCTGCCATAGAAAGGGATGCACGCATGCAGGAGTATCAGCAGAGACTGTTGCAGAATCTTACATGTGCTTTTCCACAAAACACCAGTGGTGCACGTAGTGAATCTCACAGTTCCAACTTGCCAACCGTGGGACCGTCAAGTGTTCAGCACTCAAACCGTAACAGAACCACAGTATCTGCTGGTAACATCAATTTTGCGGAATCATTTCACCACTTTTTTAGCCCATCCTTTGCAAGGCCACAGGAGACAAGAAGTCTGACACATAGTCAACGCCTAGAGACGATGGTACAGGAGTATCTCCAAGTAAACATTGAAGCCATGACTGTGTCACTGGACCCTTTCTCTTTTTGGGCTTCCAATCTGGATAAATGGCCGGAGCTAGCCACTTACGCCTTGGAGATCTTGTCATGCCCCGCAGCCAGCGTTCTGTCTGAACGTGTGTTCAGCGCTGCTGGTGGTGTGCTGACAGATAAGCGCACGCGGCTCTCCACTGATAATGTAGACAGACTCACGTTCATAAAGATGAACAAATCATGGATCCGAAACGACTTTTCTACCCCTGTGTCATCCTGGGGAGAGTAAAAGATTGATGATTGGTTAAAATCACCCTACCAACCGTTTTAAGCTTTCAAATTACTAATCATGTTTATCTGTATCTTGGCTGGAAAATAATTTGGGCTTTGTAGCAGTGTGCAGCACTGATTCTATTAGGCCATCTATAATAAGCTCCACCAGATTTAAAATTACTAATCATGTTCATCTGTATCTTGACTGGAAAATAATTTGGGCTTTGTAGCAGTGTGCAGCACTGATCCTATTAGGCCATCTATACTAAGCTCCACCAGATTTAAAATTAATAATAATTTTTAGCTGCATCTAGCCCGGAAAATAATATTGGGGCTCCGAGATGCGCAAGACACATAAGTGCCTTCTTGCTGCATTACCTGCAACATGACCCTCATATTGTCAGAATTTGAAGTTATCATGACTACTGGGTTGCCACACTCTTAGATCCCCCAAACTTTTCGATCAACCTTTTCATTTTAATAAAGACCAAAAAAATGGTCATTTTTGAAATTATAAGCATTAGCAGGTTATTAGAAACTAAAATCAAACAGTTTTCAAGTCAAAACTTTATTCTAGGTGATGTTACATTTTCACATAGGACCCCTTGTTCGAAAGGAGCTTCTGAACTCTCTCGTCCATTGAATTTGTCAGGTTTTGGATGGTTTCTGCTTCAATTGTTTTGCATGAGGACAGAATACCCTCCCAGAGCTGTTGCTTAGATGTGAACTGCCTCCCGCCATCATAGACACTCCTTTTGATGATGCTCCAGAGGTTCTGAATGGGGTAGAGGTCAGGGGAGCAAGGGGGTCACACCATAAGTTTGTCCCCTTTTATGCCCATATCAGCCAGAGATGCAGATGTTTTATGTGCAGCATGAGATGGTGCATTATCATGCAAAAAAAATGATCTTGCTGTGAAATACATGGTTCTTCTTCTTGAACCATGGCAGGAAGTGCTGTTTGAGAAAATCCACATACATTATGGAGTTCATCTTTAGCGCCTTCAGGGATCCTAAACGGGCCAACAATCTCTCTCCCCATGATTCCAGCCCAAAACATTACTCCACCTCCTCCTTGGTGGCGCTGTAGCCGTGTTTGCGTGGGGTGTCCATCAACCAGCCATCCTCCACTCCATCCATCTGGACCATCGAGCGCTGCACGGCACTCATCCATGAACAAAACAGTTTTGAAATCAGTCTTCATGTAATGTTTGGCCCACTGGAGCCGTTTCTGCTTGTGTGAAGTGGATAGAGGAGGTCGACAGGATGGCGTATGCACAGCTGCAAACCTCTGAAGGACCCTGCATCTTGTTGTTCGGGGGACGTTGGAGGCACCAGCAGCTTCAAAAACTTGTCTGCTGCTATGACAAGGCTTTTTTGCCGCTGCTCTTTTAACCTGACGTAATTGCCTGTAGGAAAGAGTCCTCAATTTGCCCTTATCAGCACGCACACGTGTGTACTGTGAATCAGCTACATACTTCTTGACTGCCAAGACACTTCATCCTGATCATCGCACAATGTTGATTGTAGTCATGCCTTGACCTAAACACTCCACAATTTGTTGCTTGCTTCTCAGCAGCCGACACATCCTTTTTCTTTCCCATTTTGGCAGAAAATGTAGGCTGCTTAATAATGTGAGACAGCCTTCTTAAGTAGTCTTGCCTTTCATTGGACACACCTGCCAAACTAATTAGCCCAGGTGTCTGCAATTGCTTACAGTGATATAAAGAGCCCTGACACACATCACGATCAATGAGTTTAACTGACCAACAAATTCTTCCCTTATCACTCCTAAACACTTTTTGCATAATAATTTGGAACACAGTGTACATGTGCTTTTCCACAAAACACCAGTGGTTCACGTAGTGAATCTTACAGTTCTAACTAGCCAACCGTGGTCTGTATGGAGTTGTTCAATAAAGGGCCCAAAATTAAGATAACATAGATGGGAGAGGTCTCTATGAATAGGAATTCCTAAGTATTTGATACCCTGTGAGGGCCAGGCAAAGGGAAAGTTGGACTGGATGGAATCCTATATGGATTTGGGGAGGGAGACATCGAGGGCCTCAGACTTCGCTGCATTGATTTTAAAATTTGACCATGTAACAAAGTGATCTATTTCAGCCATAACAGCATGGATGGATATATGTGATTGAGTGATATATACTAGGACATCATCAGCAAATAGAGAGCACTTGTACTCGGTGCCTCCCACCTCAATCCACCTAATATTGGGGTTATGGCGAATTGATGAGAGCAGGTGCTCCGTCACTAGGATGTATAAGAGAGGGGACAGAGAACATCCCTGCCTTGTCCTATTGGTGATTGTGAAAGGTGATGAAAATGTTCTGACGTGCCCCCTGGGTCTTGGGACACCCGGAGCCGGACCCTTTTTGGTGGATGCTGGTGGTTGTAGTCTCCGTGGCGGCGACCCGGTTCCGTGGCTCAGGGTGGTCAAACCAGTGTCGGAACTATTTATGTGGTTTTGATGTTTAAATGTCCGACTACGCCACCCGTGGATTGCGGTCAGAGTGAACCGCCTCTGCAGGGCAGACCGCTGAGGCTGATGTTGTGGGTGCAGCAGAGCGTAGCATAACTCCCCACGGGAGGAGTATAGCCTCAGGGCAGTGTATGCGGAGGATGGGGGTGATGGTGCAGGGCAGCAGCAGTAACGACACGGAGTCAGTGATGCAGTCCAGGGCCTTTACTCACAGTTCTTATTATCCATACCACGTCTGCAGGTAACGGCTGCCCACGTTGTACTGTGCTCACCAGGTGAGGGGCTCAGACAACTCCCAGATAACCTTGGAGCGCTTCACAGGACCCCCTTTGTGTGCCCTTTGTCTGGCCTTTCTTACCAACCCTTCTGTCCGGCTGCCTCGGGCCTCCTCTTGGTAAACTTGGCGCCAGTTTCCCTGACCCTATGTGGTGCCTTCCTAGCGGGCGTAGCGAGGGGCTGCGCCACATAAAATGCCACAGCCTCCGGTTTCTAGCTGAGGGTCGTTTCCTGCCTCCACTAGTTTCGGGGACCGGTCTCCCCCTTTGCCCTCACCCCTCCACGCAGGTGGATTCGGGCGTGCGGTGGCGACTCGCCCGTCCGCACCCCTGGGATCCCTTCATTCCTCGTTCCTGGAGCCTTCTCCGCTCCTCTTCCTTCCTTCTCCCTCTTCCAGGCCTGGGCCTCTGTTACTGGGCCCGCCTCCGGAGCAGAGCTCATGCAGAGCCCCTTCTCCCTGCCACTTCTGCTCAGACTTCTCTGCACTGAACTAAGATGGTGCCCACCTTTTATACTCCCTTCTCAATGCACCCAGGAACTGCTTCCTTCCTGCTCCTGCACTACAGGGTTCCCCTTCCTCATTGTTCCTTCCCCCCACTCCAGCCAGTGACAGGGACTGTCGTGCCCATCTCAGAGGCATATTGGTCGCCCTGCCCCACGGCAATGTGGTGTAATGCATGCAGGTGTCGGGTCCTGATCCACACTCCATCCTTACCTGAGAGTGAGATATCACACCTCTGGGTGAGGTGCAATACCTCTGTAGCAACCGAGCCCTCAGGGTGCTACAGTTCCATTTATCTTCAGCCTAGGTGACGTATTGCGATACAGGGCCGTGATTTTGGCTATAAAAGGGTCCCCTAGACGCCTACCCCAAGCTTTTTAAGAGAATCATATATGGCGTGCCAGGAGACTCTATGGAATGCTTTCTCAGCATCCAACGAGAGTATCTAAATACAAATTTTTAACTGCATCTAGCCCAGGAAATACTTTGTGCCTAGTAGCAGTGTCTGCTAGTCAGCGGATTATTCCGGCTGTTAAGCAAGCTACACCACCTGTAGTTTGGACACTTAATTTTTTCAAAGTAAATGCTTCGGGAGCACGGGATACTCAGTGAAAAGCATCAGGAGGCACCCCAAGGCATAGGGGCTGGGACTGGCAATAGGATGCCTTGCGGTGGACAGCCGAGCTCGATCCTTATAAAAGCTTTTGAACTGCAGCAGCTTTAGTGGACGCTACTGGAGCTGGAATTACGCGGCTGCTGGCATGAGACTTGCCCTCCAATAGATCCTTGTAAATGGATTTAAAGTGTATTCATTCAAATTAGAGAGACAATTTAAATTAAAAAGCTTAGAGCTGCCTCCACCACAGGGGGGCTCGCTCGACCCACCAGCGGACAGGCACCAGTATTGGGAGAGGGGGGTTGGCCGTCAGGGTTCACCGCGGCTCTGGCACAAACCCGGCGACACGGAGGTGGCACGGGCAGGAGCGGACTGAACGTGTCGGCTTCTCACTTTTTGGATTTTAGAAGGGCATGACATGCCTATATCTGTGTCTCTCCCTCCTTTTACTCCACCTCTTTTCTTTTCGCATGACTATATGTACTTGTCACTTTTCCATGTGTTAGTTGTGTCTTCTAAGCAGTTTATCAGCTTTTGGACACCTTTGAAGGTGTTTTCTATGTGTTTCTAAGTGTTTTTGTTTGCCTGCCATTGGTTTTAACGGTGTTTGAAGGTGTTCGACGAACAGTTCGACGAACAGTTCGACGAACACACGGGTGTTCGACGAACCGAACCGAAACTCGAACACTACGGGGGTGGCTCAACACTACTTGTTACTTAGTCGTTTTTTGCCAATTTTCTGACTTTTTTGAAAATTTCACTTTTTTGTAAAAATATCCGCTAAATGAGGGAATACTATGTCAGAGGGCATCTCAGGAGGGTTTGAAATATGTGGGTAAAACATATATCCCATGGGGGAAATTGAAAAAAAGTTGAAAAAAATTTTTTGGGGAACTTACAAAATTTTCCAGATAGTGTCAGACTTCAAGAGAGGGGGAAATGTCACTGAGCTCATCCGATTTCAGTTCCAGAGCGATTCGTCCAATGAGTCCTTCATACTTAGTTGTTGATTGCCAATTTTCGGACTTTTTTGATAATTTCACTTTTTTGTGAAAATATCCGCTCAATGAGGGAATACTATGTCAGAGGGCATCCCGGGAGGGTTTGAAATATGTGGGTAAAATATATATCCCACGGGGGGAAATTGCAAAAAAGTTGAAAAAAATAATTTTTGGACTTAGAAAATTTTCCAGCTTGAGCAAGACTTCCAGAGAGGGGGAAATGTCAGTGAGCGCATCCAATTTTAGTTCCAGAGCGATTCGTCCGATGAGTCCTTGATATTTAGTCGTTTTTTGCCAATTTTCTGACTTTTTTGAAAATTTCACTTGTTTGTGAAAATATCCGCTAAATGAGGGAAAACTATGTCAGAGGGCTTCCCGGGAGGGTTTGAAATGTGTGGGTAAAATATATATCCCACGGGGGGAAATTGCAAAAAAGTTGAAAAAAAAATTTTTTTTTAACTTAGAAAATTTTCCAGCTTGTGTCAGACTTCCAGAGAGGAGGAAATGTCAGTGAGCGCTTCCAATTTCAGTTCCAGAGCGATTCGGCCGATTAGTACTTGATACTTAGTAGTTTTTTGCCAATTTTCTGTCTTTTTTGAAAATTTCACTTTTTTGTGAAAATATCCGCTAAATGAGGGAATACTATGTTAGAGGGCATCCCAAGAGGGTTCCAAATGTGTGGGTAAATATACATCCTACGGGGGGGAATTGAAAAAAAGTTGAAAAAATAATTTTTTTTGGACTTAGAAAATTTTCTGGCTTGTGTCAGACTTCCAGAGAGGGGGAAATGTCAATGAGCGTGTCCGATTTCAGTTCCAGAGCGATTCGTCCATTGAGTCCTTGGTACTTAGTTGTTTTTTGCCAATTTTCTGACTTTTTTGAAAATTTCACTTTTTTGTGAAAATATCCGCTAAATGAGGGAATACTATGTTAGAGGGCATCTCTGGAGGGTTCCAAATGTGTGGGTAAAATATATACGTATCCCACAGGGGGAAATTGCAAAAAAGTTGAAATTTTTTTTTTTTTTAAACTTAGAAAATTTTCTGGCTTGTGTCAGACTTCCAGAGAGGGGGAAATGTCAGTGAGCGCGTCCGATTTCACGTCCAGAGCGATTCGTCCGATGAGTCCTTGTTACTTAGTCGTTTTTTGCCAATTTTCTGACTTTTTGGAAAATTTCACTTTTTTGTGAAAATATCCGCTAAATGAGGGAATACTATGTCAGAGGGCATCACGGGAGGGTTCCAAATGTGTGGGTAAAATATATATCCCACGGGGGGGAAATTGAAAAAAAGTTGAAAAAAATTTTTCTTTGAACTTAGAAAATTTTACAACTTGTGTCAGACTTCCAGAGAGGGGGAAATATCAGTGAGCATGTCCGTTTTCAGTTCCAGAGCGATTCGTCGGATGAGTCCTTGATACTCAGTCATTTTTTGCCAATTTTCTGACTTTTTTGAAAATTTCACTTTTTTGTGAAAATATCAGCTAAATGAGGGAATACAATATTAGAGGGTATCCCAGGAGGGTTCCAAATGTGTGGGTAAATTATATATCCCACGGGGGAAATTGGAGAAAAAGTTGAAAAAAATTTTTTTGGGGAACTTAGAAAATTTTCCAGCTTGTGTCAGACTTCCAGAGACAGGGAAATATCAGTGAGCGCGTCCGATTTCAGTTCCAGAGCGATTCGTCCGATGAGTCCTTGTTACTTAGTAGTTTTTTGCCAATTTTCAAACTTTTTTGAAAATTTCACTTTTTTGTGAAAATATCCGCTAAATGAGGGAATACTATGTTAGAGGGAATCCCAGGAGGTTCCAAATGTGTGGGTAAAATATATATCCCACGGGGAGAAATTGAAAAAAATTTGAAAAAAATTTTTTTTTTAACTTAGAAAATTTTCCAGCTTGTGCAAGACTTCCCGAGTGGGGGAAATGTCAGTGAGCGCGTCCGATTTCACTTCCAGAATGATTCGTCCGATGAGTCCTTAATACTTAGTCGTTTTTTGCCAATTATCTGACTTTTTTGAAAATTTCACTTTTTTGTGAAAATATCCGCTAAATGAGGGAATACTATGTTAGAGGGCATCCCACGAGTATTCCAAATGTGTGGGTAAAATATATATCCCACGGGGGGGGAATTGAAAAAAGTTGAAAAATTTTTTTTTTTGAACTTAGAAAATTTTACAGCTTGTGTCAGACTTCCAGAGAGGGGGAAATATCAGTGAGCGTGTCTGTTTTCAGTTCCAGAGCGATTCGTCTGATGAGTCTTTGATACTTATTTGTTTTTTGCCAATTTTCTGACTTTTTTGAAAATTTCACTTTTTTGTGAAAATATCTGCTAAATGAGGGAATACTATGTTAGAGAGCATCCCAGGAGGGTTCCAAATGTGTGGGTAAATTATATATCCCACGGGGGGAAATTGGAAAAAAAGTTGAAAAAAATTTTTTTTTGGAACTTAGGAAATTTTCCAGCTTGTGTCAGTCTTCCAGAGACGGGGAGATGTCAGTGAGCGCGTCCGATTTCGGTTCCAGAGTGTTTCGTCAGTTGAGTCCTTAATACTTGTCTGTTTTTGCCAGTTATCTGAATTTTTTGAAAATTTCACTTTTTTGTGAAAATATCCGCTAAATGAGGGAATACTATGTTACAGGGCATCCCAGGAGAATTCCAAATGTGTGTGTAAAATATATATCCCACAGGGGGGAAATTGAAAAAAAGTAGAAAAAAAAATATTTGAACTTAGAAAATTTTCCAGCATGTGTCAGACTTCCAGAGAGGGGTAAATGTCAGTGAGCGCGTCCGATTTCACTTCCAGAACGATTGGTCCGATGAGTCCTTGATACTTAGATGTCTTTTGTCAATTTTCTGACTTTTTTGAAAATGTCACTTTTTTGTGAAAATATCCGCTAAATGAGGGAATACTATGTTAGAGGGCATCCCAGGATTGTTCCAAATGTGTGGGTAAATATATATCCCACGGGGGGAATTGAAAAAAAGTTGAAAACATTTTTTTTTTGAACTTCGAAAATTTTCCAGCTTGTGTCAGACTTCCAGAGACGGGGAAATGTCAGTGAGCGCGTCCGATTTCAGTTCCAGAGCGATTCGTCCGATGAGTCCTTGTTACTTAGTAGTTTTTTGCCAATTTTCAAACTTTTTTGAAAATTTCAATTTTTGTGAAAATATCCGCTAAATGAGGGAATACTATGTCAGAGGGCATCCCGGGAGGGTTTGAAATATGTGGGTAAAACATATATCCCACAGGAGAAATTGAAAAAAAGTTGAAAAAAATTTTTTTGGGAACTTAGAAAATTTTCCACCTTGTGTCATTTTTCAAGAAATCGGGAAATGTCAGTGAGCGCATCCGATTTTAGTTCCAGAGCGGATCGTCCGATGAGTCCTTGATACTTAGTCTTTTTTGCCAATTTTCTGACTTTTTTGAAAATTTCACTTTTTTTTTGAAAATATCCGCTAAATGAGGGAATACTATGTTAGAGGGCATCCCAGGAGGGTTCCAAATGTATGAGTAAACTAAATATCAGATGGTAAACTGAAAAAAAGTTGAAAATTTTTTTTTTTTAAACTTAGAAAATTTTCCGGCTTGTATCATACTTCCAAACAGGGGGAAATGTCAGTGAGCGTGTCCGGTTTCAGTTCCAAAGCGATTTGTCCAATGAGTCCTTGATACTTAGTTGTTTTTTGTCAATTTTCTGAATTTTTTGAAAATTACACTTTTTTGTGAAAATATCCGCTAAATGAGAGAATACTATGTCAGAGGGCATCCCGGGAGGCTTTGAAATATGTGGGTAAAACACATATCCCACGGGGGGGAAATTGAAAAAAAGTAGAAAAAAAAATTTTTGGACATAGAAAATTTTCCAGCTTGTGTCAGACTTCCAGAGAGGGGGAAATGTCAGTGAGCGCATCCGATTTTAGTTCCAGAGCGGTTCGTCCGATGAGTCCTTGATACTTAGTCGTTTTTTGCCAATTTTCTGACTTTTTTGAAAATTTCACTTTTTTTTTTAAAATATCCGCTAAATGAGGGAATACTATGTTAGAGGGCATCCCAGGAGGGTTCTAAATGTGTGGGTGAAATATATATCCCATTGGGGGGAAATTGAAAAAAAGTTGAAAAAAAAAATTTTGAACTTAGAAAATTTTCCAGCCTGTGTCAGACTTCCAGAGAGGGGTAAATGTCAGTGAGCGCGTCCGATTTCACTTCCAGAACGATTGGTCCGAAGAGTCCTTGATACTTAGATGTCTTTTGTCAATTTTCTGACTTTTTTGAAAATGTCACTTTTTTGTGAAAATATCCGCTAAATGAGGGAATACTATGTTAGAAGGCATCCCAGGATTGTTCCAAATGTGTGGGTAAATATATATCCCACGGGGGGGAATTGAAAAAAAGTTGAAAACATTTTTTTTTTGAACTTCGAAAATTTTCCAGCTTGTGTCAGACTTCCAGAGACGGGGAAATGTCAGTGAGCGCGTCCGATTTCAGTTCCAGAGCGATTCGTCCGATGAGTCCTTGTTACTTAGTAGTTTTTTGAAAATTTCAATTTTTGTGAAAATATCCGCTAAATGAGGGAATACTATGTCAGAGGGCATCCTGGGAGGGTTTGAAATATGTGGGTAAAACACATATACCACGGGGGGGGAATTGAAAAAAGGTTGAAAAAAAAATTTTTGGACTTAGAAAATTTTCCAGCTTGTGTCAGACTTCCAAAGAGGGGGAAATGTCAGTGAGCACGTCCGATTTTAGTTCCAGAGAAATTCGTCTGATGAGTCCTTGATACTTAGTAGTTTTTGCCAATTTTCTGACTTTTTTGAAAATTTCCCTTTTTTTTGAAAATATCTGCTAAATGAGGGATACTATGTTAGAGAGCATCACAGGAGGGTTCCAAATGTGTGGGTAAAATATATATCCCACGGGGGGGAAATTGAAAAAAAGTTGAAAAAATTTTTTTTTGAACTTAGAAAATTTTACAGCTTGTGTCAGACTTTTAGAGAGGGGGAAATATCAGTGAGCGTGTCCGTTTTCAGTTCCACGGTGATTCGTCCGATGAGTCCTTGATACTTAGTGGTTTTTTGCCAATTTTCTGACTTTTTTGAAAATTTCCCTTTTTTGTGAAAATATCCACTAAATGAGGGAATACTATGTTAGAGGGCATCCCAGGAGGGTTCCAAATGTGTGGGTAAAATATATATCCCACGGGGGGAAATTGCAAAAAAGTTGAAAAAAAATTTTTTTTTAAACTTAGAAAATTTTCCAGCTTGTGTCAGACTTCCAGAGAGGGGGAAATGTCAGTGAGCTCATCCGATTTCAGTTCCAGAGCGATTCCTCCGATGAGTCTTTGATACTTAGTCGTTTTTTGCCAATTTTCTGTCTTTTTTGAAAATTTCACTTTTTTGTGAAAATATCCGCTAAATGAGGGAATACTATGTCAGAGGGCATCCCGGGAGGGTTTGAAATATGTGGGTAAAACATATATCCCACAGGGGAAATTGAAAAAAAGTTGCAAAAATTTTTTTTGGGAACTTAGAAAATTTTCCACCTTGTGTCATTTTTCAAGAAATTGGGAAATGTCAGTGAGCGCATCCGATTTTAGTTCCAGAGCGGTTCGTCCGATGAGTCCTTGATACTTAGTCTTTTTTGCCAATTTTCTGACTTTTTGAAAATTTCACTTTTTTTTTGAAAATATCCACTAAATGAGGGAATACTATGTTAGAGGGCATCCCAGGAGGGTTCCAAATGTATGAGTAAACTAAATATCAGATGGTAAACTGAAAAAAAGTTGAAATTTTATTTTTAAACTTAGAAAATTTTCCGGCTTGTGTCATACTTCCAAACAGGGGGAAATGTCAGTGAGCGTGTCCGGTTTCAGTTCCAAAGCGATTTGTCCAATGAGTCCTTGATACTTAGTTGTTTTTTGCCAATTTTCTGAATTTTTTGAAAATTTCACTTTTTTGTGAAAATATCCGCTAAATGAGAGAATACTATGTCAGAGGGCATCCCGGGAGGGTTTGAAATATGTGGGTAAAACACATATCCCACGGGGGGGAAATTGAAAAAAGTAGAAAAAAAAATTTTTGGACATAGAAAATTTTCCAGCTTGTGTCAGACTTCCAGAGAGGGGGAAATGTCAGTGAGCGCATCCGATTTTAGTTCCAGAGCGGTTCGTCCGATGAGTCCTTGATACTTAGTCGTTTTTTGCCAATTTTCTGACTTTTTTGAAAATTTCACTTTTTTTTTTAAAATATCCGCTAAATGAGGGAATACTATGTTAGAGGGCATCCCAGGAGGGTTCTAAATGTGGGTGAAATATATATCCCATTGGGGGGAAATTGAAAAAAAGTTGAAAAAAAAAATTTTTGGACTTAGAAAATTTTCCGGCTTGTGTCAGACTTCCAAAGAGTGGGGAATGTCAGTGAGCGCGTCCGATTTTAGTTCCAGAGCAATTCGTCTGATGAGTCCTTGATACTTAGTCATTTTTTCCAATTTTCTGACTTTTTTGAAAATTTCACTTTTTTTGTGAAAATGTCTGCTAAATGAGGGAATGCTATGTTAGAGGGCATCCCAGGAGGGTTCCAAATGTGTGGGTAAAATATATATCCCACGGGGGGAAATTAGAAAAAAAGTTGAAAAAAAATTTTTTTTGGAGCTTAGAAAATTTTCCAGCTTGTGTCAGACTTCCAGAGACGGGGAAATGTCAGTGAGCACGTCCGATTTCGGTTCCAGAGCGTTTCGTCAGATGAGTCCTTAATACTTGTCGGTTTTTGCCAATTATCTGACTTTTTTGAAAATTTCACTTTTTTGTGAAAATATCCGCTAAATGAGGGAATACTATGTTACAGGGCATCCCAGGAGTATTCCAAATGTGTGGGTAACATATATATCCCATAGAGGGGAAATTGAAAAAAAGTAGAAAAAAAAATTATTTGAACTTAGAAAATTTTCCAGCTTGTGTCAGACTTTCAGAGAGGGGGAAATGTCAGTGAGCGTGTCCGATTTCAGTTCCAGAGCGATTCGTCCATTGAGTCCTTGGTACTTAGTTGTTTTTTGCCAATTTTCTGACTTTTTTGAAAATTTCACTTTTTTTTTTAAATATCTGCTAAATGAGGGAATACTATGTTAGAGCGCATCCCAGGAGGGTTCCAAATGTGTGGGTAAAATATATATCCCACTGGGGGGGGAATTGAAAAAAAGTTGAAAAAAATTTTTTTTTGAACTTACAAAATTTTCCAGCTTGTGTCAGACTTCCAGAGACCGGGAAATGTCAGTGAGCACGTCCGATTTCGGTTCCAGAGCGTTTAGTCAGATGAGTCCTTAATACTTGTCGGTTTTTGCCAATTATCTGACTTTTTGGAAAATTTCACTTTTTTGTGAAAATATCCGCTAAATGAGGGAATGCTATGTTACAGGGCATCCCAGGAGTATTCCAAATGTGTGGGTAAAATATATATCCCACAGGGGGGAAATTGAAAAAAGTAGAAAAAAAAATTATTTGAACTTAGAAAATTTTCCAGCTTGTGTCAGACTTCCAGAGAGGGGGAAATGTCATTGAGCGCGTCCGATTTGACTTCCAGAATGATTCGTCCGATGAGTCCTTAATACTTAGTCGTTATTTGCCAATTTTCTGACTTTTTTGAAAATTTCACTTTTTTGTGAAAATATCCGCTAAATGAGGGAATACTATGTTAGAGGGCATCCCAGGAGGGTTCCAAATGTGTGGGTAAAATATACATCCCACGGGGGGAAATTGCAAAAAAGTTGAAAACATTTTTTTTTTGAACTTAGAAAATTTTCCAGCCTGTGTCAGACTTCCAGAGAGGGGGAAATGTCAGTTAGCGCGTCCAATTTCAGTTCCAGAGCGATTCGTCCGATTGGTCCTTGATACTTAGTAGTTTTTTGCCAATTTTCTGTCTTTTTTAAAAAATTTAACTTTTTTGTGAAAATATCCGCTAAATGAGGGAATACTATGTTAGAGGGCATCCCAGGAGGGTTCCAAATGTGTGGGTAAATATATATCCCACGGGGTGGAATTGAAAAAAAGTTGAAAAATTATTTTTTTTGGACTTAGAAAATTTTCGGGCTTGTGTCAGACTTCCATAGAGGGGGAAATGTCAGTGAGCGTGTCCGATTTCAGTTCCAGAGCGATTCGTCCATTGAGTCCTTGGTACTTATTTGTTTTTTGCCAATTTTCTGACTTTTTTGAAAATTTCACTTTTTTTTTGAAAATATCCGCAAAATCAGGAAATACTATGTTAGAGGGCATCCCAGGAGGGTTCCAAATGTGTGGGTAAATATATATCCCCCGGGGTAATTGAAAAAAAGTTGAAAAAATTATTTTTTTTTGGACTTAGAAAATTTTCTGGCTTGTGTCAGACTTCCATAGAGGGGGAAATGTCAGTGAGCGTGTCCGATTTCAGTTCCAGAGCGATTCGTCAATTGAGTCCTTGATACTTAGTTGTTTTTTGCCAATTTTCTGACTTTTTTGAAAAGTTCACTTTTTTTTTTAAATATCCGCAAAATGAGGGAATACTATGTTAGAGGACATCCCAGGAGGGTTCCAAATGTGTGGGTAAAATATATATCCCACGGGGGGAAATTGCAAAAAAGTTGAAAAAATAATTTTTTTTGGACTTAGAAAATTTTCAGGCTGGTGTCAGACTTCCAGAGAGGGGGAAATGTCAGTGAGCGCGTCCGATTTTAGTTCCAGAGCGATTCGTCTGATGAGTCCTTGATACTTAGTAGTTTTTTGCCAATTTTCTGACTTTTTTGAAAATTTCACTTTTTTTTTTTAAATATCTGCTAAATGAGGCAATACTATGTTAGAGCGCATCCCAGGAGGGTTGCAAATGTGTGGGTAAAATATATATCCCACGCGGGGAAATTGGAAAAAAAGTTGAAAAAATAATTTTTTTTGGACTTAGAAAATTTTCAGGCTGGTGTCAGACTTCCATAGAGGGGGAAATGTCAGTGAGCGTCCGATTTCGGTTCCAGAGCGTTTCGTCAGATGAGTCCTTAATACTTGTTGGTTTTTGCCAATTATCTGACTTTTTTGAAAATTTCACTTTTTTGTGAAAATATCCGCTAAATGAGGGAATACTATGATACAGGGCATCCCAGGAGTATTCCAAATGTGTGGGTAAAATATATATCCCACAGGGGGGAAATTGAAAAAAAGTAGAAAAAAAAATTATTTGAACTTAGAAAATTTTCCAGCTTGTGTCAGACTTCCAGAGAGGGGTAACTGTCAGTGAGCGCGTCCGATTTCACTTCCAGAACGATTCGTCCGATGAGTCCTTGATACTTAGATGTTTTTTGCCAATTTTCTGACTTTTTTGAAAATTTCACTTTATTGTGAAAATATCCGCTAAATGAGGGAATACTATGTTAGAGGGAATCCCACGTAGGTTCCAAATGTGTGGGTAAAATATATATCCCACGGGGAGAAATTGAAAAAAATTTAAAAAAAATTTTTTTTTTAACTTAGAAAATTTTCCACCTTGTGTCAGACTTCACGAGAGCGGGAAATGTCAGTGAGCTCATCTGATTTCAGTTCCAGAGCTATTCGTCCAATGAGTCCTTGATACTTAGTTGTTTTTTGCCAATTTTCTGACTTTTTTGAAAATTTCACTTTTTTGTGAAAATATCTGCTAAATGAGGGAATACTATGTTAGAGGGCATCCCAGGAGGGTTCCAAATGTGTGGATAAAATATATATCCCACGGGGGAAATTGGAAAAAAAGTTGAAAAAAATTTTATTTTGGAGCTTAGAAAATTTTCCAGCTTGTGTCAGACTTCCAGAGAGGGGGAAATGTCAGTGAGCGTGTCCGATTTCAGTTCCAGAGCGATTCGTCCATTGAGTCCTTGGTAGTGTTGAGCATTCCGATACTGAAATATCGGGTATCGGCCGATATTCGCGGTATCGGAATTCCGATACTTAATTCCGATACTTTTACAATATCGAATACCGGAATCGGAAGTTCCCATAATGCCTGCGCTCTGCAGTGTCTCTGAACGATGACAAGCAGGGTGGCAGCGCTCAGCTGCGATCCAGCCTGTCATCAGAATGTCATCCCAGCGTGGGAGAATTCTCCTGATTGTTTAAAAGCCGGCGGGCGGTAAAAAGCCGCCGGCTTTTAAACAATCACACAGCCCCATACTGCTTCCCCGCAGCCTCCCACCCCGATCCTCCGCTCCCCTCGCCACCTCCCATCCCGATCGTAAGTTAGGACCGGGCGGGGAGTGCAGCACCAAGGAGCGGGGAGCGAAGGACCCGGGCGGGGAAGCCGGCAGTGAAAAGACTTCACCGCCGGCTTTCCCGTTCTGTGCTGCGCTTTCCCGCCGGTTATTTCAAATGAACAGCTGAGGTATCAGCTGATGCCGATCAGCTGTTCATTTGAAGTAGCCGCGGTGCCCTCGGAGGGTTCATGTGAGTTCATGCTTGAATGCATGAACTCACATGAACTTTCCCACGGTCGCACAGGTCAGCCTCACCTCCCAGACCCGTCATGATTGGTGTGTGGGTGTCTGTGCGATGTGTGCGGGTGTGCGCGATGTCTGTGCGATGTGTGCGGGTGTGTGCGGTGTCTGTGCGATGTGTGCGGGTGTGTGGGGTGTCTGTGCGATGTCTGCGGGTGTGTGCGGTGTCTGTGCGATGTCTGCGGGTGTGTGGGGTGTCTGTGCGATGTCTGCGGGTGTGTGCGGTGTCTGTGCGATGTCTGCGGGTGTGTGCGATGTCTGCAGTTTTGCGCGGTGTCTGTGCGATGTGTGCGGGTGTGTGCGTGCAGGCAGACATAGGCCGATGTGACACTACTACTCCCATCGGCCTATGTCTGTCCCCCGTCCACTCGTGCCAGCAGGATCAGCTCGATGGGAGCAGTAGTTCCCATCAGCCTGATCCTGCTATATAAATTGCCCTACTGTGTCCCCAATAAATGTTAAATACATGTCATTGGTGGCCAGTGGTTCATACATTACCTGTCCCCGCAGATCGCCACCTAAAATAAAGTAAAAAATAAAAAACTACACCTATACTCACCTAGACACCTAATTCCCCGAAGCCATCGATCTCCTGTAATAAAATATAAAATAATAAACCACAACCTTATCCTTACCCCTCCGTAGTAGTCCACGAGTGTCCCACGATGATCTCCAGTTCAGAGCAGCCACATAGAATGTGACCGCTCTGAACCGCCGCCGCCGCTAGAATGATGGGGCCGTAAAGCAGCCCCGTCATTGCATAAGCGGGTTCACCGGAGTTCAGGCAGCGCTGCTCCGGTTAGCTGCTTTACGGCCCCGCTGTATCGTGAGAAATTCCCACGGTACAGCAGTGCCGTAAAGGGGGTCTCCGGAGCTGCAGGTAATTTTTTTTTTTTTTTTTAGTAAACTAAGAATTAAATGAAATTGTGTGTTTTATTTCAAATAAATTATTTTTTCTGGGTGTAGTGTGTTTTTTCTTTTTAACACTTTGTAGGTTAGTAATGGGGGTGTCTTATAGATGCCCATCATTACTAACCTGGCCTTCATGGCAGCTGGCGCTGACATGAACCCCAGCCCTATTACCCCCTGCCACCGCACCAGGGCAGCGTGGAAGAGCGAGGCTAAGTGCCAGAGTTGGCGCATCCTATGGATGCGCCATTTCTGGGGCGGCTGATGGCTGGTGTATCTAGCCTGGGAGGGGGCCAATATTCATGGCACCCTTCCTGGGCTATTAAAATCAGCCCCCAGCTGTCTGCCTAGCCTTTGCTAGCTATTAAAATAGGGAGGACCCCACGTCATTTTTTGTGCGAAGCCCCACATCAATTTTTTTTTAATTATTTCAGGAAATTCATGAAATAATTTAAAAAAAATTGATGTGGGGCTTCGCCCTATATTTGTGTCCAGCCAGGTACAGCAGGCAGGAACGGGCTGCCCCCAACCACCAGCTGCCTATTTGTACCTGGCCGGACACAACAATATAGGGAAGCCCTTTTTTTTTTAATTATTTCATGAATTTCATGAAATAATTAAAAAAAAAAATACGTGGGGCTTCGCCCTATTTTTGTGTCCAGTCAGGTACAACTAGGCAGCTGGGGGCTGGAATCCGCAGCGCAGGGTGGCCCAAGCTTTCTGGGCCCCACCCGCTGCAAATTGCAGTCCGCAGCCGCCCCGGAAAATGGCGCGTTCATAGAACCGCCATCTTCTGGCGCTGTACCCAACTCATCCAGGGCCCTGGTGCGGTGGCTCACTGGGTAATAAAGGGGTTAAGGCCAGCTTGGCATTATCAGCTGGCCCTAAGCCCAAAATTCATGGGGTCACGCCAATATTAGACATGACCACCATGAATTTCTAGTAAAGTATTTAAAAAAAACACAACAGGCAGAATAAAGTCCTTTAATTGAAATAAAGACACAATTCTTTATTGTTCTAAATTAAACCATACTTACCGTCACGCCCATTCCAGCTGAAGCCAACGATCTCCTGCAATAAAAGTAAAATAATAAAGCAACCTCATCCTTACCTTTCCATGGTTCCCACGATGGCTCCAGCTCTGCTACATCGAGATGACAGGCTGGACCGCAGCAGAACGCTGCCATCCAGCCTGTCATCCCGCGGACACTGAGAAGCGCAGGCATGCTTCCGCTCCTCAGCGTCTCTCTGTGACGGCATCCAGATGAGCCGACAATGAACTCGGCTCACTTCATGCACGTCACTGACAGCGTGGGAGAATTCTCCTGCACTCAGCGCTTCAGCGTGAGAATTCTCCCACGCTGTCAGTGACGTGCATGAGGTGAGCTGAGTTCATTGGACATGACCTCACCTCATGCACGTCACTGACAGCGTGGGAAAATTCTCACGCTGAAGCGGTGAGTGCAGGAGAATTCTCCCACGCTGTCAGTGACGTGCATGAGGTGAGCCGAGTTCATTGTCGGCTCATCTGGATGCCGTCACAGAGAGACGCTGAGGAGCGGAAGCATGCCTGCGCTTCTCAGTGTCCGCGGGATGACAGGCTGGATGGCAGCATTCTGCTGCGGTCCAGCCTGTCATCTGGATGTAGCAGAGCTGGAGCTGTCCTGGGAACCATGGAAAGGTAAGGATGAGGTTGCTTTATTATTTTACTTTTATTGCAGGAGATCGTTGGCTTCAGCTGGAATGGGCGTGACGGTAAGTATGGTTTAATTTAGAACAATAAAGAATTGTGTGTTTATTTCAATTAAAGGACTTTATTCTGGGTGTTGTGTTTTTTTTTTAACTTTCACTATGGGGTTAGTAATGGGGGTGTCTTATAGACGCCTCTCCATTACTAACCTGGGCTTGATGTCAGCTGGCATTATAAGCTGACATCAACCCCAGCCCTATTAATCCCTGCCACCGCACCAGGGCAGCGTGGAAGAGCGAGGCTAAGTGCCAGAATTGGCGCATCCTATGGATGCGCCATTTCTGGGGCGGCTGACGGCTGGTGTTTCTAGCCTGGGAGGGGGCCAATATTCATGGCACCCTTCCTGGGCTATTAATATCAGCCCCCAGCTGTCTGCCTAGCCTTTGCTAGCTATTAAATTAGGGGGGACCCCACGTCATTTTTTGGGGGGGGGGGGTCCCCCATTATAACAGCTAGTAAAGGCTAGGTATTCAGCTGGGGGCTGATATTAGTAGCCTGGGAAGCTCCGTGGGTATTAACCCCTTCCCAGGCTTCAAACATCTGCCCCAGCTGTCTGCTTAACCTCCGCTAGAGACTAAAATTAAGGGGAACCCCACGCCAATTTTTTTTTAAATAAATCCTTTATTTTAACACTAAATGACAAGTACAGTAATCAACACTGTCACTGTACTTCATATATATGTGACTGACATGTTTCTATCTATCTAATCTATGTATGATTCTCTATTCCTTCTATTCTAAATTGTCGGGTACCGCTGCTGAATTGCCGGCCGGCTTTCTTAAAGAGACGGTGCATGAAAACACTATTATTTTTTTTAATAAATCCTTTACACTAAATGACAAGTACAGTAATCAACACTGTCACTGTACTTCATATATATGTGACTGACATGTTTCTATCTATCTAATCTATGTATGATTCTCTATTCCTTCTATTCTAAATTGTCGAGTACAGATGCTGAATTGCCGGCCGGCTTTTTTAAAGAGAAGGTGCATGAAAACACTAATATTTTTTTAAATAAATCCTTTACACTAAATGACAAGTACAGTAACCAACACTGTCACTGTACTTCATATATATGTGACTGACATGTTTCTATCTATCTAATCTATGTGTGAAGCTCTATTCTGTCTGTTATAAATTGTCGGGTACCGCTGCTGAATTGCCGGCCGGCTTTTTTAAAGAGACGGTGCATGAAAACACTATTATTTTTTTTAATAAATCCTTTACATTAAATGACAAGTACAGTAAGCAACACTGTCACTGTACTTCATATATATGTGACTGACATGTTTCTATCTATCTAATCTATGTGTGAAGCTCTATTCTTTCTGTTGTAAATTGTCGGGACCGGTGTATGCGCTGATGAATTGCCGGCTTTTCGCATAATACATTCTACATTATTCTTAGTTGTTTTACTTCATGTAGAATTAACCTACAAGGAAAGAAAGGGTTTATTTTCATTCCGATATTAGTGTCCCATTGACTTGCATTGGTTTCCGGTATCGGAATCGACGATATCCGATACTTTTTGAGTATCGGTCCGATCCAATCCGATACGATATTTCCTGATATCGGAAGGTATCGCTCAACACTAGTCCTTGGTACTTAGTTGTTTTTTGCCAATTTTCTGACTTTTTTGAAAATTTCACTTTTTTTTTAAAATATCCGCTAAATGAGGGAATACTATGTTAGAGGGCATCCCAGGAGGGTTCCAAATGTGTGGGTAAATATATATCCCATGGGGGGGAATTGAAAAATAGTTGAAAAAAATATTTTTTTTGGACTTAGAAAATTTTCTGGCTTGTATCAGACTTCCATAGAGGGGGAAATGTCAGTGAGCTTGTCCGATTTCAGTTCCAGAGTGATTCGTCCATTGAGTCCTTGATACTTAGTTGTTTTTTGCCAATTTTCTGACTTTTTTGAAAATTTCACTTTTTTTTTAAATATCCGCAAAATGAGGGAATACTATGTTAGAGGACATCCCAGGAGGGTTCCAAATGTGTGGGTAAAATATATATCCCACGGGGGAAATTGAAAAAAAGTTGAAAAAATTTTTTTTTGGAACTTAGAAAATTTTCCACCTTGTGTCAGACTTCAAGAGAGCGGGAAATGTCAGTGAGTTCATCCGATTTCAGTTCCAGAGCTATTTGTCCAATGAGTCCTTGATACTTAGTTGTTTTTTGCCAATTTTCTGACTTTGTTGAAAATTTCACTTTTTTGTGAAAATATCTGCTAAATGAGGGAATACTATGTTAGAGGGCATCCCAGGAGGGTTCCAAATGTGTGGGTAAAATATATATCCCACGGGGGGAAATTGAAAAAAAGTTGAAAAAAAAAATTTTTGGACAAAGAAAATTTTTCAGCTTGTGTCAGACTTCCAGAGAGGGGGTAATGTCAGTGAGCGCATCCGATTTTAGTTCCAGAGTGATTCGTCCGATGAGTCCTTGATACTTAGTCGTTTTTTGCCAATTTTCTGACTTTTTTTAAAATTTCACTTTTTTTTTTAAATATCTGCTAAATGAGGGAATACTATGTTAGAGCGCATCCCAGGAGGGTTGCAAATGTGTGGGTTAAATATATATCCCACTAGGGGGAAATTGAAAAAAAGTAGAAAAAAAATTATTTGAACTTAGAAAATTTTCCAGCTTGTGTCAGACTTCCAAAGAGGGGGGAATGTCAGTGAGCGCGTCCGATTTTAGTTCCAGAGCGATTCGTCTGATGAGTCCTTGATACTTAGTCGTTTTTTGCCAATTTTCTGACTTTTTTGAAAATTTCACTTTTTTTTTTAAAAGATCTGCTAAATGAGGGAATACTATGTTAGAGGGAATACCAGGAGGGTTCCAAATGTGTGGAGGATCCCAGGAATATTCCAAATGTGTGGATAAAATAAATATCCCACAGGGGGGGAATTGAAAAAAAGTTGAAAAAAAAATTATTTGAACTTCGAAAATTTTCCAGCTTGTGTCAGGCTTCCAGAGAGGGGGAAATGTGAATGAGCGCATCAGATTTCAGTTCCAGAGCGATTCGTCCGATGAGTCCTTGAGACTTAGTTGTTTTTTGCCAATTTTCTGACTTTTTTGAAAATTTCACTTTTTTGTGAAAATATCTGCTAAATGAGGGAATACTATATTAGAGGGTATCGCAGGAGGCTTCCAAATGTGTGGGTAAAATATATATCCCACGCGGGGAAATTGGATAAAAAGTAAAAAAAAAATTTTTTTTTTGAACTTAGAAAATTTTCCAGCTTCTGTCAGACTTCCTTAGACGGGGAAAAGTCAGTGAGCGCGTCCGATTTCGGTTCCAGAGCGTTTTGTCCGATGAGTCCTTAATACTTAGTCGGTTTTTGCCAATTATCTGACTTTTTTGAAAATTTCACTTTTTTGTGAAAATAGCCGCTAAATGAGGGAATACTATGTTAGAGGGCATCCCAGGAGTATTCCAAATGTGTGGGTAAAATATATATCCCACAGGGGGAAATTGAAAAAAATTTGAAAAACATTTTTTTTTGAACTTGGAAAATTTTCCAGCTTGTGTCAGACTTCCAGAGAGCGGGAAATGTCAGTGAGCGTGTCCGATTTCAGTTCCAGAGCGATTCGTCTGATGAGTCCTTGATACTTAGTCATTTTTTGCCAATTTTCTGACTTTTTTGAAAATTTCACTTTTTTGTGAAAATATCCGCTAAATGAGGGAATACTATGTTAGAGGGCATCCCATGAGTATTCCAAATGTGTGGATAAAATAAATATCCCACAGGGGGGAAATTGAAAAAAAGTTGAAAAAAAAAATTATTTGAACTTAGAAAACTTTCCAGCTTGTGTCAGATTTGCAGAGAGGGGTAAATGTCAGTGAACGTGTACGATTTCAGTTCCAGAGTGATTCGTCCGATGAGTCCTTGACACTTAGTTGTTTTTTGCAAATTTTCTGACTTTTTTGAAAATTTCACTTTTTTGTGAAAATATCCGCTAAATTAGGGGATACTATATTAGAGGGTATCGCAGGAGGCTTCCAAATGTGTCGGTAAAATATATATCCCACGGTAGGAAATTGGATAAAAAGTTAAAAAAAAATTTTTTTTTGAACTTAGAAAATTTTCCAGCTTCTGTCAGACTTCCATAGACGGGGAGAAGTCAGTGAGCGCGTCCGATTTCAGTTCGAGAGCGTTTCGTCCGATGAGTCCTTAATACTTAGTCGGTTTTTTGCCAATTATCTGACTTTTTTGAAAATGTCACTTTTTTGTGAAAATATCCGCTAAATGAGGGAATACTATGTTAGAGGGCATCCCAGGAGTATTCCAAATGTTTGGATAAAATATATATCCAACAGGGGAGAAATTGAAAAAAAGTTGAAAAAAAAAATGATTTGAACTTAGAAAATTTTCCAGCTTGTGTCAGACTTCCAGAGAGTGGGAAATGTCAATGAGCACATCCGATTTCAGTTCCAGAGCGATTCGTCCAATGAGTCCTTGATACTTAGTTGTTTTTTGCCAATTTTCTGACTTTTTTGAAAATTTCACTTTTTTTTGAAAATATCCGCAAAATGAGGGAATACTAAGTTAGAGGACATCCCAGGAGGGTTCCAAATGTGTGGGTAAAATATATATCCCACGGGGGGAAATTGAAAAAAAGTTTAAAAAAAAAATTTTTGGACAAAGAAAATTTTTCAGCTAGTGCCAGACTTCCAGAGAGGGGGAAATGTCAGTGAGCGCGTCCGATTTGACTTCCAGAATGATTCGTCTGATGAGTCCTTAATACTTAGTCGTTATTTGCCAATTTTCTGACTTTTTTGAAAATTTCACTTTTTTGTGAAAATATCCACAAAATGAGGGAATACTATGTTAGTGGGCATCCCAGGAGGGTTCCAAATGTGTGGGTAAAATATATATCCCACGGGGGGAAATTGCAAAAAAGTTGAAAACATTTATTTTTTTGAACTTTGAAAATTTTCCAGCCTGTGTCAGACTTCCAGAGAGGGGGAAATGTCAGGGAGCGCGTCCAATTTCAGTTCCAGAGCGATTCGTCCGATTAGTCCTTGATACTTAGTCGTTTTTTGCCAATTTTCTGTCTTTTTTGAAAATTTAACTTTTTTGTGAAAATATCCGCTAAATGAGGGAATACTATGTTAGAGGGCATCCCAGGAGGGTTCCAAATGTGTTGGTAAATATATATCCCACGGGGGGGAATTGAGAAAAAGTTGAAAAAATTATTTTTTTTGGACTTAGAAAATTTTCTGGCTTGTGTCAGACTTCCAGAGAGTGGGAAATGTCAATGAGCACATCCGATTTCAGTTCCAGAGCGATTCGTCCAATGAGTCCTTGATACTTAGTTGTTTTTTGCCAATTTTCTGACTTTTTTGAAAATTTCACTTTTTTTTGAAAATATCCGCAAAATGAGGGAATACTAAGTTAGAGGACATCCCAGGAGGGTTCCAAATGTGTGGGTAAAATATATATCCCACGGGGGGAAATTGAAAAAAAGTTTAAAAAAAAAATTTTTGGACAAAGAAAATTTTCCAGCTTGTGCAAGACTTCCCGATAAGTGGAAATGTCAGTGAGCGTGTCCGATTTTAGTTCCAGAGCGGTTCGTCCGATGAGTCCTTGATACTTAGTCGTTTTTTGCCAATTTTCTGACTTTTTTGAAAATTTCACTTTTTTTTTTAAAATATCCGCTAAATGAGGGAATACTATGTTAGAGGGCATCCCAGGAGGGTTCCAAATGTGTGAGTAAAAGAAATATCAGATGGTAAATTGAAAAAAAGTTGAAATTTTTTGTTTTTTAAACTTAGAAAATTTTCCGGCTTATGTCATACTTCCAAACAGGGGGAAATGTCAGTGAGCGTGTCCGGTTTCAGTTCCAGAGCGATTTGTCCAATGAGTCCTTGATACATAGTTGTTTTTTGCCAATTTTCTGACTTTTTTGAAAATTTCACTTTTTGTGAAAATATTCGCTAATTGAGGGAATACTATGTTAGAGGGCATTCCAGGAGGGTTCCAAATGTGTGGGTAAAATATATATCTCATGGGGGGAAATTGAAAAAAAACATTTTTGGACAAAGAAAATTTTTCAGCTTGTGTCAGACTGCCAGAGGGGGGGAAATGTCAGTGAGCGCGTCCGATTTTAATTCCAGAGCGATTCGTCCGAGGAGTCCTTGATACTTAGTCGTTTTTTGCTAATTTTCTGTCTTTTTTGAAAATTTCACTTTTTTGTGAAAATATCCACTAAATGAGGGAATACTATGTTAGAGGGCATCCCAGGAGGGTTCCAGATGTGTGGGTAAAATATATATCCCACGGGGGGAAATTGCAAAAAAGTTAAAAACATTTTTTTTTTTGAACTAAGAAAATTTTCCAGCTTGTGTCAGACTTCCAGAGAGGGGGAAATGTCAGTGAGCGCGTCCAATTTCAGTTCCAGAGCGATTCGTCCGAATAGTCCTTGATACTTAGTCGTTTTTTGCCAATTTTCTGTCTGTTTTGAAAATTTAACTTTTTTGTGAAAATATCCGCAAAATGAGGGAATACTATGTTAGTGGGCATCCCAGGAGGGTTCCAAATGTGTGGGTAAAATATATATCCCACGGGGGGAAATTGCAAAAAAGTTGAAAACATTTATTTTTTTGAACTTTGAAAATTTTCCAGCCTGTGTCAGACTTCCAGAGAGGGGGAAATGTCAGGGAGCGCGTCCAATTTCACTCCAGAGCGATTCGTCCGATTAGTCCTTGATACTTAGTCGTTTTTTGCCAATTTTCTGTCTTTTTTGAAAATTTAACTTTTTTGTGAAAATATCCGCTAAATGAGGGAATACTATGTTAGAGGGCATCCCAGGAGGGTTCCAAATGTGTTGGTAAATATATATCCCACGGGGGGGAATTGAGAAAAAGTTGAAAAAATTATTTTTTTTGGACTTAGAAAATTTTCTGGCTTGTGTCAGACTTCCAGAGAGTGGGAAATGTCAATGAGCACATCCGATTTCAGTTCCAGAGCGATTCGTCCAATGAGTCCTTGATACTTAGTTGTTTTTTGCCAATTTTCTGACTTTTTTGAAAATTTCACTTTTTTGTGAAAATATCCGCAAAATGAGGGAATACTATGTTAGTGGGCATCCCAGGAGGGTTCCAAATGTGTGGGTAAAATATATATCCCACGGGGGGAAATTGCAAAAAAGTTGAAAACATTTATTTTTTTGAACTTTGAAAATTTTCCAGCCTGTGTCAGACTTCCAGAGAGGGGGAAATGTCAGGGAGCGCGTCCAATTTCAGTTCCAGAGCGAGTCGTCCGATTAGTCCTTGATACTTAGTCGTTTTTTGCCAATTTTCTGTCTTTTTTGAAAATTTAACTTTTTTGTGAAAATATCCGCTAAATGAGGGAATACTATGTTAGAGGGCATCCCAGGAGGGTTCCAAATGTGTTGGTAAATATATATCCCACGGGGGGGAATTGAGAAAAAGTTGAAAAAATTATTTTTTTTGGACTTAGAAAATTTTCTGGCTTGTGTCAGACTTCCAGAGAGTGGGAAATGTCAATGAGCACATCCGATTTCAGTTCCAGAGCGATTCGTCCAATGAGTCCTTGATACTTAGTTGTTTTTTGCCAATTTTCTGACTTTTTTGAAAATTTCACTTTTTTTTGAAAATATCCGCAAAATGAGGGAATACTAAGTTAGAGGACATCCCAGGAGGGTTCCAAATGTGTGGGTAAAATATATATCCCACGGGGGGAAATTGAAAAAAAGTTTAAAAAAAAAATTTTTGGACAAAGAAAATTTTCCAGCTTGTGCAAGACTTCCCGATAAGTGGAAATGTCAGTGAGCGCGTCCGATTTTAGTTCCAGAGCGGTTCGTCCGATGAGTCCTTGATACTTAGTCGTTTTTTGCCAATTTTCTGACTTTTTTGAAAATTTCACTTTTTTTTTTAAAATATCCGCTAAATGAGGGAATACTATGTTAGAGGGCATCCCAGGAGGGTTCCAAATGTGTGAGTAAAAGAAATATCAGATGGTAAATTGAAAAAAAGTTGAAATTTTTTGTTTTTTAAACTTAGAAAATTTTCCGGCTTATGTCATACTTCCAAACAGGGGGAAATGTCAGTGAGCGTGTCCGGTTTCAGTTCCAGAGCGATTTGTCCAATGAGTCCTTGATACATAGTTGTTTTTTGCCAATTTTCTGACTTTTTTGAAAATTTCACTTTTTGTGAAAATATTCGCTAATTGAGGGAATACTATGTTAGAGGGCATTCCAGGAGGGTTCCAAATGTGTGGGTAAAATATATATCTCATGGGGGGAAATTGAAAAAAAACATTTTTGGACAAAGAAAATTTTTCAGCTTGTGTCAGACTGCCAGAGGGGGGGAAATGTCAGTGAGCGCGTCCGATTTTAATTCCAGAGCGATTCGTCCGAGGAGTCCTTGATACTTAGTCGTTTTTTGCTAATTTTCTGTCTTTTTTGAAAATTTCACTTTTTTGTGAAAATATCCACTAAATGAGGGAATACTATGTTAGAGGGCATCCCAGGAGGGTTCCAGATGTGTGGGTAAAATATATATCCCACGGGGGGAAATTGCAAAAAAGTTAAAAAAATTTTTTTTTTTGAACTAAGAAAATTTTCCAGCTTGTGTCAGACTTCCAGAGAGGGGGAAATGTCAGTGAGCGCGTCCAATTTCAGTTCCAGAGCGATTCGTCCGAATAGTCCTTGATACTTAGTCGTTTTTTGCCAATTTTCTGTCTGTTTTGAAAATTTAACTTTTTTGTGAAAATATCCGCAAAATGAGGGAATACTATGTTAGTGGGCATCCCAGGAGGGTTCCAAATGTGTGGGTAAAATATATATCCCACGGGGGGAAATTGCAAAAAAGTTGAAAACATTTATTTTTTTGAACTTTGAAAATTTTCCAGCCTGTGTCAGACTTCCAGAGAGGGGGAAATGTCAGGGAGCGCGTCCAATTTCACTCCAGAGCGATTCGTCCGATTAGTCCTTGATACTTAGTCGTTTTTTGCCAATTTTCTGTCTTTTTTGAAAATTTAACTTTTTTGTGAAAATATCCGCTAAATGAGGGAATACTATGTTAGAGGGCATCCCAGGAGGGTTCCAAATGTGTTGGTAAATATATATCCCACGGGGGGGAATTGAGAAAAAGTTGAAAAAATTATTTTTTTTGGACTTAGAAAATTTTCTGGCTTGTGTCAGACTTCCAGAGAGTGGGAAATGTCAATGAGCACATCCGATTTCAGTTCCAGAGCGATTCGTCCAATGAGTCCTTGATACTTAGTTGTTTTTTGCCAATTTTCTGACTTTTTTGAAAATTTCACTTTTTTGTGAAAATATCCGCAAAATGAGGGAATACTATGTTAGTGGGCATCCCAGGAGGGTTCCAAATGTGTGGGTAAAATATATATCCCACGGGGGGAAATTGCAAAAAAGTTGAAAACATTTATTTTTTTGAACTTTGAAAATTTTCCAGCCTGTGTCAGACTTCCAGAGAGGGGGAAATGTCAGGGAGCGCGTCCAATTTCAGTTCCAGAGCGAGTCGTCCGATTAGTCCTTGATACTTAGTCGTTTTTTGCCAATTTTCTGTCTTTTTTGAAAATTTAACTTTTTTGTGAAAATATCCGCTAAATGAGGGAATACTATGTTAGAGGGCATCCCAGGAGGGTTCCAAATGTGTTGGTAAATATATATCCCACGGGGGGGAATTGAGAAAAAGTTGAAAAAATTATTTTTTTTGGACTTAGAAAATTTTCTGGCTTGTGTCAGACTTCCAGAGAGTGGGAAATGTCAATGAGCACATCCGATTTCAGTTCCAGAGCGATTCGTCCAATGAGTCCTTGATACTTAGTTGTTTTTTGCCAATTTTCTGACTTTTTTGAAAATTTCACTTTTTTTTGAAAATATCCGCAAAATGAGGGAATACTAAGTTAGAGGACATCCCAGGAGGGTTCCAAATGTGTGGGTAAAATATATATCCCACGGGGGGAAATTGAAAAAAAGTTTAAAAAAAAAATTTTTGGACAAAGAAAATTTTCCAGCTTGTGCAAGACTTCCCGATAAGTGGAAATGTCAGTGAGCGCGTCCGATTTTAGTTCCAGAGCGGTTCGTCCGATGAGTCCTTGATACTTAGTCGTTTTTTGCCAATTTTCTGACTTTTTTGAAAATTTCACTTTTTTTTTTAAAATATCCGCTAAATGAGGGAATACTATGTTAGAGGGCATCCCAGGAGGGTTCCAAATGTGTGAGTAAAAGAAATATCAGATGGTAAATTGAAAAAAAGTTGAAATTTTTTGTTTTTTAAACTTAGAAAATTTTCCGGCTTATGTCATACTTCCAAACAGGGGGAAATGTCAGTGAGCGTGTCCGGTTTCAGTTCCAGAGCGATTTGTCCAATGAGTCCTTGATACATAGTTGTTTTTTGCCAATTTTCTGACTTTTTTGAAAATTTCACTTTTTGTGAAAATATTCGCTAATTGAGGGAATACTATGTTAGAGGGCATTCCAGGAGGGTTCCAAATGTGTGGGTAAAATATATATCTCATGGGGGAAAATTGAAAAAAAACATTTTTGGACAAAGAAAATTTTTCAGCTTGTGTCAGACTGCCAGAGGGGGGGAAATGTCAGTGAGCGCGTCCGATTTTAATTCCAGAGCGATTCGTCCGAGGAGTCCTTGATACTTAGTCGTTTTTTGCTAATTTTCTGTCTTTTTTGAAAATTTCACTTTTTTGTGAAAATATCCACTAAATGAGGGAATACTATGTTAGAGGGCATCCCAGGAGGGTTCCAGATGTGTGGGTAAAATATATATCCCACGGGGGGAAATTGCAAAAAAGTTAAAAAAATTTTTTTTTTTGAACTAAGAAAATTTTCCAGCTTGTGTCAGACTTCCAGAGAGGGGGAAATGTCAGTGAGCGCGTCCAATTTCAGTTCCAGAGCGATTCGTCCGAATAGTCCTTGATACTTAGTCGTTTTTTGCCAATTTTCTGTCTTTTTTGAAAATTTAACTTTTTTGTGAAAATATCCGCAAAATGAGGGAATACTATGTTAGTGGGCATCCCAGGAGGGTTCCAAATGTGTGGGTAAAATATATATCCCACGGGGGGAAATTGCAAAAAAGTTGAAAACATTTATTTTTTTGAACTTTGAAAATTTTCCAGCCTGTGTCAGACTTCCAGAGAGGGGGAAATGTCAGGGAGCGCGTCCAATTTCACTCCAGAGCGATTCGTCCGATTAGTCCTTGATACTTAGTCGTTTTTTGCCAATTTTCTGTCTTTTTTGAAAATTTAACTTTTTTGTGAAAATATCCGCTAAATGAGGGAATACTATGTTAGAGGGCATCCCAGGAGGGTTCCAAATGTGTTGGTAAATATATATCCCACGGGGGGGAATTGAGAAAAAGTTGAAAAAATTATTTTTTTTGGACTTAGAAAATTTTCTGGCTTGTGTCAGACTTCCAGAGAGTGGGAAATGTCAATGAGCACATCCGATTTCAGTTCCAGAGCGATTCGTCCAATGAGTCCTTGATACTTAGTTGTTTTTTGCCAATTTTCTGACTTTTTTGAAAATTTCACTTTTTTGTGAAAATATCCGCAAAATGAGGGAATACTATGTTAGTGGGCATCCCAGGAGGGTTCCAAATGTGTGGGTAAAATATATATCCCACGGGGGGAAATTGCAAAAAAGTTGAAAACATTTATTTTTTTGAACTTTGAAATTTTCCAGCCTGTGTCAGACTTCCAGAGAGGGGGAAATGTCAGGGAGCGCGTCCAATTTCAGTTCCAGAGCGAGTCGTCCGATTAGTCCTTGATACTTAGTCGTTTTTTGCCAATTTTCTGTCTTTTTTGAAAATTTAACTTTTTTGTGAAAATATCCGCTAAATGAGGGAATACTATGTTAGAGGGCATCCCAGGAGGGTTCCAAATGTGTTGGTAAATATATATCCCACGGGGGGGAATTGAGAAAAAGTTGAAAAAATTATTTTTTTTGGACTTAGAAAATTTTCTGGCTTGTGTCAGACTTCCAGAGAGTGGGAAATGTCAATGAGCACATCCGATTTCAGTTCCAGAGCGATTCGTCCAATGAGTCCTTGATACTTAGTTGTTTTTTGCCAATTTTCTGACTTTTTTGAAAATTTCACTTTTTTTTGAAAATATCCGCAAAATGAGGGAATACTAAGTTAGAGGACATCCCAGGAGGGTTCCAAATGTGTGGGTAAAATATATATCCCACGGGGGGAAATTGAAAAAAAGTTTAAAAAAAAAATTTTTGGACAAAGAAAATTTTCCAGCTTGTGCAAGACTTCCCGATAAGTGGAAATGTCAGTGAGCGTGTCCGATTTTAGTTCCAGAGCGGTTCGTCCGATGAGTCCTTGATACTTAGTCGTTTTTTGCCAATTTTCTGACTTTTTTGAAAATTTCACTTTTTTTTTTAAAATATCCGCTAAATGAGGGAACACTATGTTAGAGGGCATCCCAGGAGGGTTCCAAATGTGTGAGTAAAAGAAATATCAGATGGTAAATTGAAAAAAAGTTGAAATTTTTTGTTTTTTAAACTTAGAAAATTTTCCGGCTTATGTCATACTTCCAAACAGGGGGAAATGTCAGTGAGCGTGTCCGGTTTCAGTTCCAGAGCGATTTGTCCAATGAGTCCTTGATACATAGTTGTTTTTTGCCAATTTTCTGACTTTTTTGAAAATTTCACTTTTTGTGAAAATATTCGCTAATTGAGGGAATACTATGTTAGAGGGCATTCCAGGAGGGTTCCAAATGTGTGGGTAAAATATATATCTCATGGGGGGAAATTGAAAAAAAACATTTTTGGACAAAGAAAATTTTTCAGCTTGTGTCAAACTGCCAGAGGGGGGGAAATGTCAGTGAGCGCGTCCGATTTTAGTTCCAGAGCGATTCGTCCGAGGAGTCCTTGATACTTAGTCGTTTTTTGCTAATTTTCTGTCTTTTTTGAAAATTTCACTTTTTTGTGAAAATATCCACTAAATGAGGGAATACTATGTTAGAGGGCATCCCAGGAGGGTTCCAGATGTGTGGGTAAAATATATATCCCACGGGGGGAAATTGCAAAAAAGTTGAAAACATTTATTTTTTTGAACTTTGAAAATTTTCCAGCCTGTGTCAGACTTCCAGAGAGGGGGAAATGTCAGGGAGCGCGTCCAATTTCACTCCAGAGCGATTCGTCCGATTAGTCCTTGATACTTAGTCGTTTTTTGCCAATTTTCTGTCTTTTTTGAAAATTTAACTTTTTTGTGAAAATATCCGCTAAATGAGGGAATACTATGTTAGAGGGCATCCCAGGAGGGTTCCAAATGTGTTGGTAAATATATATCCCACGGGGGGGAATTGAGAAAAAGTTGAAAAAATTATTTTTTTTGGACTTAGAAAATTTTCTGGCTTGTGTCAGACTTCCAGAGAGTGGGAAATGTCAATGAGCACATCCGATTTCAGTTCCAGAGCGATTCGTCCAATGAGTCCTTGATACTTAGTTGTTTTTTGCCAATTTTCTGACTTTTTTGAAAATTTCACTTTTTTTTGAAAATATCCGCAAAATGAGGGAATACTAAGTTAGAGGACATCCCAGGAGGGTTCCAAATGTGTGGGTAAAATATATATCCCACGGGGGGAAATTGAAAAAAAGTTTAAAAAAAAAATTTTTGGACAAAGAAAATTTTCCAGCTTGTGCAAGACTTCCCGATAAGTGGAAATGTCAGTGAGCGCGTCCGATTTTAGTTCCAGAGCGGTTCGTCCGATGAGTCCTTGATACTTAGTCGTTTTTTGCCAATTTTCTGACTTTTTTGAAAATTTCACTTTTTTTTTTAAAATATCCGCTAAATGAGGGAATACTATGTTAGAGGGCATCCCAGGAGGGTTCCAAATGTGTGAGTAAAAGAAATATCAGATGGTAAATTGAAAAAAAGTTGAAATTTTTTGTTTTTTAAACTTAGAAAATTTTCCGGCTTATGTCATACTTCCAAACAGGGGGAAATGTCAGTGAGCGTGTCCGGTTTCAGTTCCAGAGCGATTTGTCCAATGAGTCCTTGATACATAGTTGTTTTTTGCCAATTTTCTGACTTTTTTGAAAATTTCACTTTTTGTGAAAATATTCGCTAATTGAGGGAATACTATGTTAGAGGGCATTCCAGGAGGGTTCCAAATGTGTGGGTAAAATATATATCTCATGGGGGGAAATTGAAAAAAAACATTTTTGGACAAAGAAAATTTTTCAGCTTGTGTCAGACTGCCAGAGGGGGGGAAATGTCAGTGAGCGCGTCCGATTTTAGTTCCAGAGCGATTCGTCCGAGGAGTCCTTGATACTTAGTCGTTTTTTGCTAATTTTCTGTCTTTTTTGAAAATTTCACTTTTTTGTGAAAATATCCACTAAATGAGGGAATACTATGTTAGAGGGCATCCCAGGAGGGTTCCAGATGTGTGGGTAAAATATATATCCCACGGGGGGAAATTGCAAAAAAGTTGAAAACATTTATTTTTTTGAACTTTGAAAATTTTCCAGCCTGTGTCAGACTTCCAGAGAGGGGGAAATGTCAGGGAGCGCGTCCAATTTCAGTTCCAGAGCGAGTCGTCCGATTAGTCCTTGATACTTAGTCGTTTTTTGCCAATTTTCTGTCTTTTTTGAAAATTTAACTTTTTTGTGAAAATATCCGCTAAATGAGGGAATACTATGTTAGAGGGCATCCCAGGAGGGTTCCAAATGTGTTGGTAAATATATATCCCACGGGGGGGAATTGTGAAAAAGTTGAAAAAATTATTTTTTTTGGACTTAGAAAATTTTCTGGCTTGTGTCAGACTTCCAGAGAGTGGGAAATGTCAATGAGCACATCCGATTTCAGTTCCAGAGCGATTCGTCCAATGAGTCCTTGATACTTAGTTGTTTTTTGCCAATTTTCTGACTTTTTTGAAAATTTCACTTTTTTTTGAAAATATCCGCAAAATGAGGGAATACTAAGTTAGAGGACATCCCAGGAGGGTTCCAAATGTGTGGGTAAAATATATATCCCACGGGGGGAAATTGAAAAAATGTTTAAAAAAAAAATTTTTGGACAAAGAAAATTATCCAGCTTGTGCAAGACTTCCCGATAAGTGGAAATGTCAGTGAGCGCGTCCGATTTTAGTTCCAGAGCGGTTCGTCCGATGAGTCCTTGATACTTAGTCGTTTTTTGCCAATTTTCTGACTTTTTTGAAAATTTCACTTTTTTTTTTAAAATATCCGCTAAATGAGGGAATACTATGTTAGAGGGCATCCCAGGAGGGTTCCAAATGTGTGAGTAAAAGAAATATCAGATGGTAAATTGAAAAAAAGTTGAAATTTTTTGTTTTTTAAACTTAGAAAATTTTCCGGCTTATGTCATACTTCCAAACAGGGGGAAATGTCAGTGAGCGTGTCCGGTTTCAGTTCCAGAGCGATTTGTCCAATGAGTCCTTGATACATAGTTGTTTTTTGCCAATTTTCTGACTTTTTTGAAAATTTCACTTTTTGTGAAAATATTCGCTAATTGAGGGAATACTATGTTAGAGGGCATTCCAGGAGGGTTCCAAATGTGTGGGTAAAATATATATCTCATGGGGGGAAATTGAAAAAAAACATTTTTGGACAAAGAAAATTTTTCAGCTTGTGTCAGACTGCCAGAGGGGGGGAAATGTCAGTGAGCGCGTCCGATTTTAGTTCCAGAGCGATTCGTCCGAGGAGTCCTTGATACTTAGTCGTTTTTTGCTAATTTTCTGTCTTTTTTGAAAATTTCACTTTTTTGTGAAAATATCCACTAAATGAGGGAATACTATGTTAGAGGGCATCCCAGGAGGGTTCCAGATGTGTGGGTAAAATATATATCCCACGGGGGGAAATTGCAAAAAAGTTTAAAAAATTTTTTTTTTTGAACTAAGAAAATTTTCCAGCTTGTGTCAGACTTCCAGAGAGGGGGAAATGTCAGTGAGCGCGTCCAATTTCAGTTCCAGAGCGATTCGTCCGAATAATCCTTGATACTTAGTCGTTTTTTGCCAATTTTCTGTCTTTTTTGAAAATTTCACTTTTTTGTGAAAATATCCGCTAAATGAGGGAATATTATGTTAGAGGGCATCCCAGGAGGGTTCCAAATGTGTGGGTAAATATACATCTCACGGGGTGAAATTGAAAAAAAGTTGAAAACATTTTTTTTTGAACTTAGAAAATTTTCCAGTCTGTGTCAGACTTCCAGAGAGGGGGAAATGTCAGTAAGCGCGTCCAATTTCAGTTCCAGAGCGATTCGTCCGAATAGTCCTTGATACTTAGTCGTTTTTTGCTAATTTTCTGTCTTTTTTGAAAATTTCACTTTTTTGTGAAAATATCCGCTAAATGAGGGAATATTATGTTAGAGGGCATCCCAGGAGGGTTCCAAATGTGTGGGTAAATATACATCTCACGGGGTGAAATTGAAAAAAAGTTGAAAACATTTTTTTTTGAACTTAGAAAATTTTCCAGTCTGTGTCAGACTTCCAGAGAGGGGGAAATGTCAGTAAGCGCGTCCAATTTCAGTTCCAGAGCGATTCGTCCGAATAGTCCTTGATACTTAGTCGTTTTTTGCTAATTTTCTGTCTTTTTTGAAAATTTCACTTTTTTGTGAAAATATCCGCTAAATGAGGGAATATTATGTTAGAGGGCATCCCAGGAGGGTTCCAAATGTGTGGGTAAAATATATATCCCACGGGAGAAATTGAAAAAAGTTTCAAAAAAATTTTTGGACTTAGAAAATTTTCCAGCTTGTGCAAGATTTCCCGATAAGGGGAAATGTCAGTGAGCGCGTCCGATTTGACTTCCAGAATGATTCGTCCGATGAGTGCTTGATACTTAATCGTTTTTTGCCAATTTTCTGACTTTTTTGAAAATTTCACTTTTTTGTGAAAATATCCGCTAAATGAGGGAATACTATGTTAGAGGGCATCCCAGGAGGGTTCCAAATGTGTGGGTAAAATATATATCCCACGGGGGGAAATTGCAAAAAAGTTGAAAACATTTTTTTTTTGAACTTAGAAAATTTTCCAGCTTGTGTCAGACTTCCAAAGAGGGGGGAATGTCAGTGAGCGCGTCCGATTTTAGTTCCAGAGCGATTCGTCTGATGAGTCCTTGATACTTAGTCGTTTTTTGCCAATTTTCTGACTTTTTTGAAAATTTCACTTTTTTTTTTAAAAGATCTGCTAAATGAGGGAATACTATGTTAGAGGGAATACCAGGAGGGTTCCAAATGTGTGGAGGATCCCAGAAATATTCCAAATGTGTGGATAAAATAAATATCCCACAGGGGGGGAATTGAAAAAAAGTTGAAAAAAAAATTATTTGAACTTCGAAAATTTTCCAGCTTGTGTCAGGCTTCCAGAGAGGGGGAAATGTGAATGAGCGCATCAGATTTCAGTTCCAGAGCGATTCGTCCGATGAGTCCTTGAGACTTAGTTGTTTTTTGCCAATTTTCTGACTTTTTTGAAAATTTCACTTTTTTGTGAAAATATCTGCTAAATGAGGGAATACTATATTAGAGGGTATCGCAGGAGGCTTCCAAATGTGTGGGTAAAATATATATCCCACGCGGGGAAATTGGATAAAAAGTAAAAAAAAAATTTTTTTTTTGAACTTAGAAAATTTTCCAGCTTCTGTCAGACTTCCTTAGACGGGGAAAAGTCAGTGAGCGCGTCCGATTTCGGTTCCAGAGCGTTTTGTCCGATGAGTCCTTAATACTTAGTCGGTTTTTGCCAATTATCTGACTTTTTTGAAAATTTCACTTTTTTGTGAAAATAACCACTAAATGAGGGAATACTATGTTAGAGGGCATCCCAGGAGTATTCCAAATGTGTGGGTAAAATATATATCCCACAGGGGGAAATTGAAAAAAATTTGAAAAACATTTTTTTTTGAACTTGGAAAATTTTCCAGCTTGTGTCAGACTTCCAGAGAGCGGGAAATGTCAGTGAGAGTGTCCGATTTCAGTTCCAGAGCGATTCGTCTGATGAGTCCTTGATACTTAGTCATTTTTTGCCAATTTTCTGACTTTTTTTAAAATTTCACTTTTTTTTTTAAAATATCTGCTAAATGAGGGAATACTATGTTAGAGCGCATCCCAGGAGGGTTGCAAATGTGTGGGTTAAATATTTATCCCACTAGGGGGAAATTGAAAAAAAGTAGAAAAAAAATTATTTGAACTTAGAAAATTTTCCAGCTTGTGTCAGACTTCCAGAGAGGGGTAACTGTCAGTGAGCGCGTCCGATTTCACTTCCAGAACGATTCGTCTGATGAGTCCTTGATACTTAGTCATTTTTTGCCTATTTTCTGACTTTTTGAAAATTTCACTTTTTTTTTTAAATATCTGCTAAATGAGGGAATACTATGTTAGAGCGCATCCCAGGAGGGTTGCAAATGTGTGGGTAAAATATATATCCCACAGGGGGAAATTGAAAAAAAGTTGAAAAAATTTTTTTTTTGAACTTAAAATTTTTCCAGCTTGTGTCAGATTTCCAGAGACAGGGAAATGTCAGTGAGCGCGTCCGATTTTGGTTCCAGAGCGTTTCGCCAGATGAGTCCTTAATACTTGTCGGTTTTTGCCAATTATCTGACTTTTTTGAAAATTTCACTTTTTTGTGAAAATATCCGCTAAATGAGGGAATACTATGTTAGAGGGCAACCCAGGAGGGTTCCAAATGTGTGGGTAAATATATATCCCACGGGGGGGAAATTGAAAAAAAGTTGAAAAAATTATTTTTTTTGGACTTAGAAAATTTTCTGGCTTGTGTCATACTTCCATAGAGGGGGAAATGTCAGTGAGCGTACCCGATTTCAGTTCCAGAGCGATTTGTCCATTGAGTCCTTGGTACTTAGCTGTTTTTTGCCAATTTTCTGACTTTTTTGAAAATTTCACTTTTTTTGGAAAATATCCGCAAAATGAGGGAATACTATGTTAGAGGGCATTCCAGGAGGGTTCCAAATGTGTGGGTAAAATATATATCCCACGGGGGGAAATTGAAAAAAGTTGAAAAAAAAAATTTTTGGACAAAGAAAATTTTCCAGCTTCTGTCAGACTTCCAGAGCGGGGTAAATGTCAGTGAACGTGTCCGATTTCAGTTCCAGAGTGATTCGTCCGATGAGTCCTTGACACTTAGTTGTTTTTTGCAAATTTTCTGACTTTTTTGAAAATTTCACTTTTTTGTGAAAATATCCGCTAAATGAGGGAATACTATATTAGAGGGTATCGCAGGAGGCTTCCAAATGTGTCGGTAAAATATATATCCCACGGTAGGAAATTGGATAAAAAGTTAAAAAAAAAATTTTTTTTGAACTTAGAAAATTTTCCAGCTTCTGTCAGACTTCCAGAGAGCGGGAAATGTCAGTGAGCGTGTCCGATTTCAGTTCCAGAGCGATTCGTCTGATGAGTCCTTGATACTTAGTCATTTTTTGCCATATTTCTGACTTTTTTGAAAATTTCACTTTTTTGTGAAAATATCCGCTAAATGAGGGAATACTATGTTAGAGGGCATCCCAGGAGTATTCCAAATGTTTGGATAAAATATATATCCCACAGGGGAGAAATTGAAAAAAAGTTGAAAAAAAAAATGATTTGAACTTAGAAAATTTTCCAGCTTGTGTCAGACTTCCAGAGAGTGGGAAATGTCAATGAGCACATCCGATTTCAGTTCCAGAGCGATTCGTCCAATGAGTCCTTGATACTTAGTTGTTTTTTGCCAATTTTCTGACTTTTTTGAAAATTTCACTTTTTTTTGAAAATATCCGCAAAATGAGGGAATACTATGTTAGTGGGCATCCCAGGAGGGTTCCAAATGTGTGGGTAAAATATATATCCCACGGGGGGAAATTGCAAAAAAGTTGAAAACATTTATTTTTTTGAACTTTGAAAATTTTCCAGCCTGTGTCAGACTTCCAGAGAGGGGGAAATGTCAGGGAGCGCGTCCAATTTCAGTTCCAGAGCGATTCGTCCGATTAGTCCTTGATACTTAGTCGTTTTTTGCCAATTTTCTGTCTTTTTTGAAAATTTAACTTTTTTGTGAAAATATCCGCTAAATGAGGGAATACTATGTTAGAGGGCATCCCAGGAGGGTTCCAAATGTGTGGGTAAAATATATATCTCACGGGGGGAAATTGAAAAAAAGTTGAAAAAAAAAATTTTTGGACAAAGAAAATTTTTCAGCTTGTGTCAGACTGCCAGAGGGGGGGGGGGGAATGTCAGTGAGCACGTCCGATTTTAGTTCCAGAGCGATTCGTCCGAGGAGTCCTTGATACTTAGTCGTTTTTTGCTAATTTTCTGTCTTTTTTGAAAATTTCACTTTTTTGTGAAAATATCCGCTAAATGAGGGAATGCTATGTTAGAGGGCATCCCAGGAGGGTTCCAAATGTGTGGGTAAAATATATATCCCACGGGAGAAATTGAAAAAAAGTTTCAAAAAATTTTTTTTTGAACTTAGAAAATTTTCCAGCTTGTGCAAGACTTCCCGATAAGGGGAAATGTCAGTGAGCGCGTCCGATTTGACTTCCAGAATGATTAGTCCGATGAGTCCTTAATACTTAGTCGTTATTTGCCAATTTTCTGACTTTTTTGAAAATTTCACTTTTTTGTGAAAATATCCGCTAAATGAGGGAATACTATGTTAGTGGGCATCCCAGGAGGGTTCCAAATGTGTGGGTAAAATATATATCCCACGGGGGGAAATTGCAAAAAAGTTGAAAACATTTTTTTTTTGAACTTAGAAAATTTTCCAGCTTGTGTCAGACTTCCAAAGAGGGGGGAATGTCAGTGAGCGCGTCCGATTTTAGTTCCAGAGCGATTCGTCTGATGAGTCCTTGATATTTAGTCGTTTTTTGCCAATTTTCTGACTTTTTTGAAAATTTCACTTTATTTTTGAAAATATCTGCTAAATGAGGGAATACTATGTTAGAGGGAATACCAGGAGGGTTCCAAATGTGTGGGGGATCCCAGGAATATTCCAAATGCGTGGATAAAATAAATATCCCACGGGGGGGAAATTGAAAAAAAGTTGAAAAAAAAAAATATTTGAACTTGGAAAATTTTCCAGCTTGTGTCAGACTTCCAGAGAGGGGTAAATGTCAGTGAGCATGTCCGATTTCAGTTCCAGAGTGATTCGTCCGATGAGCCCTTGACACTTAGTTGTTTTTTGCCAATTTTCTGACTTTTTTGAAAATTTCACTTTTTTGTGAAAATATCCGCTAAATGAGGGAATACTATATTAGAGGGTATCGCAGGAGGCTTCCAAATGTGTGGGTAAAATATATATCCCACGGGGGGAAATTGGATAAAAAGTTGAAAAAAATTTTTTTTTGAACTTAGAAAATTTTCCAGCTTGTGTCTGACTTCCAGAGAGCGGGAAATGTCAGTGAGCGTGTCCGATTTCAGTTCCAGAGCGATTCGTCTGATGAATCCATGATGCTTAGTCAATTTTTGCCAATTTTGTGACTTTTTTGAAAATTTCACTTTTTTGTGAAAATATCCGCTAAATGAGGGAATACTATGTTAGATGGCATACCAGGAGTATTCCAAATGTGTGGATAAAATAAATATCCCACAGGGGGAAATTGAAAAAAATTTGAAAAACATTTTTTTTTGAACTTGGAAAATTTTCCAGCTTGTGTCAGACTTCCAGAGAGTGGGAAATGTGAATGAGCGCATCTGATTTCAGTTCCAGAGCGATTCGTCCGATGAGCCCTTGACACTTAGTTGTTTTTTGCCAATTTTCTGACTTTTTTGAAAATTTCACTTTTTTGTGAAAATATCTGCTAAATGAGGGAATACTGTATTAGAGGGTATCGCAGGAGGCTTCCAAATGTGTGGGTAAAATATATATCCCACGCGGGGAAATTGGATAAAAAGTTAAAAAAAAATTTTTTTTATGAACTTACAAAATTTTCCAGCTTCTGTCAGACTTCCTTAGACGGGGAAAAGTCAGTGAGCGCGTCCGATTTCGGTTCCAGAGCGTTTTGTCCGATCAGTCCTTAATACTTAGTCGGTTTTTGCCAATTATCTGACTTTTTTGAAAATTTCACTTTTTTGTGAAAATAGCCGCTAAATGAGGGAATACTATGTTAGAGGGCATCCCAGGAGTATTTCAAATGTGTGGGTAAAATATATATCCCACAGGGGGAAATTGAAAAAAATTTGAAAAACATTTTTTTTTGAACTTGGAAAATTTTCCAGCTTGTGTCAGACTTCCAGAGAGCGGGAAATGTCAGTGAGCGTGTCCGATTTCAGTTCCAGAGCGATTCGTCTGATGAGTCCTTGATACTTAGTCATTTTTTGCCAATTTTCTGACTTTTTTGAAAATTTCACTTTTTTGTGAAAATATCCGCTAAATGAGGGAATACTATGTTAGAGGGCATCCCTGGAGGGTTCCAAATGTGTGGGTAAAATATATACGTATCCCACGGGGGGAAGTTGCAAAAAAGTTGAAAAAATTTTTTTTTTTAAACTTAGTAAATTTTCTGGCTTTTTTGACTTCCAGAGAGGGGGAAATGTCAGTGAGCGCGTCCAATTTCACTTCCAGAGCGATTCGTCCGATGAGTCCTTGTTACTAGAGATGAGCTTTGTTCGACTCGAACTGTTCGCCAATCTCAAATTCGAGCTGTTTTGGGCGGTGTTGGAGCCGTTCGGCGAACACGAACGATTTGAGAAAAATTCGGCTGTTCGAGGTTATGTTCGATAACTGTTCGTGCACCAAAATCATAACTGGATTTTTTCTCAGTAATGTTGAAAATCAATGTTAATACGCAGTTTGAGTGTACAGCGGGGTGGGGGGAGGGGTAGGGGATGGATCTCTGCAGGAATAATGAAGATCTCCATTTTTTTTCTCTTTCCCGCATTTACAGTGGGGAGGTGCAATCTGTCAGCCTATCAGCAGGGCACACACGGAGCGAAGTGCTTTTTTTCACACAAGCAAGGGCATGTGTCATTGGCAGTGTATGTCACATGTCCTTGCCCTATAAGACCAAGCCATTTTCCCCGTCGCCACCATTTTCTCACTGCTGCAGCTGCGTGTTAGACGGCACCGCTGTTGCTGTGTGCGCTATACCTTGTTAATTTCAAGCCAATTTTCGCACAAATCTACAGATAGCTTGGGAGTAGGGAATAGTTGTGATTGCAGTCCTTTTAAGGACTAGGTTACAGCATTTCCTACGACTTTTATCAGGCAGGTCTGTGCTCTTAAATAGATAGATTGTGGGAGTAAAGACTAATTGTAATTGCAGTCCTTTTCAGGACTAGGTTATATCAGTTCCTATCAGTTTTTGCCAGGCAGGTCTGTGCCAGTGCTGTGCAAGTTTTTTTCACAGCATTTGGCTGAATCTAGCAAAGCTAATCCTTTTTGGCCTATTGCAGAGTGTGTTAGTCATTGGAGTAGCCTATCTGTGTTGCAAGATATACCACCTGTGTATAGAATACCAATTTTTTTACTGCACCTAGTGAAGTAAAATCTTTTGGGCATAGCATCATTCTATTAGTCCATCTATACTGACCTCCATCAGGTTGCAAATTGAATATAATTTTTTTCTGCATCTAGCTCTGAAAAAATATTTGGGCTTCTAGCAGTGTGTGGGACTTGTTCTATTAGTCCATCTATACTGACCTCCATCCGGTTGCAAACAGAATATAATTTTTTTCTGCATCTAGCTCTGAAAAAATATTTGGCCTTCTAGCAGTGTGTGGGACTTGTTCTACTAGTCCATCTATACTGACCTCCATCACGATGCAAATTCAAAATAATTTTTTGTCTGCATCTAGCTCTGAAAAAATATTTGGCCTTCTAGCAGTGTGTGGGACTTTCTCTATTAGTCCATCTATACTGACCTCCATCAGGTTGCAAATTAAAAATAATTTTTATCTGCATCTAGCTCTGAAAAAATATTTGGCCTTCTAGCAGTGTGTGGGACTTGTTCTATTAGTCCATCTATACTGACCTCCATCACGATGCAAATTCAAAATAATTTTTTGTCTGCATCTAGCTCTGAAAAAAAATTTGGCCTTCTAGCAGTGTGTGGGACTTTCTCTATTAGTCCATCTATACTGACCTCCATCAGGTTGCAAATTAAAAATAATTTTTATCTGCATCTAGCTCTGAAAAAATATTTGGCCTTCTAGCAGTGTGTGGGACTTTCTCTATTAGTCCATCTATACTGACCTCCATCAGGTTGCAAATTAAAAACAATTTTTTGTCTGCATCTAGCTCTGAAAAAAATATTTGGCCTTCTAGCAGTGTGTGGGACTTTCTCTATTAGTCCATCTATACTGACCTCCATCAGGTTGCAAATTAAAAATAATTTTTTGTCTGCATCTAGCTCTGAAAAAATATTTGGCCTTCTAGCAGTGTGTGGGACTTTCTCTATTAGTCCATCTATACTGACCTCCATCAGGTTGCAAACTGAATATATTTTTTTTCTGCATCTACCTCTGAAAAAATATTTGGGCTTCTAGCTGTGTGTGGGACTTGTTCTATTAGTCCATCTATACTGACCTCCATCAGGTTGCAAACTGAATATAATTTTTTTCTGCATCTACCACTGAAACAATATTTGGCCTTCTAGCAGTGTGTGGGACTTGTTCTATTAGTCCATCTATACTGACCTGCATCAGGTTGCAAATTAAAAATAATTTATATCTGCATCTAGCTCTGAAAAAATATTTGGCCTTCTAGCAGTGTGTGGGACTTTCTCTATTAGTCCATCTATACTGACCTCCATCAGGTTGCAAATTCAAAATTATTTTTTGTCTGCATCTAGCTCTGAAAAAATACTTGGCCTTCTAGCAGTGTGTGGGACTTTCTCTATTAGTCCATCTATACTGACCTCCATCAGGCTGCAAATTAAAAATAATTTTTATCTGCATCTACCTCTGAAAAAATATTTGGTCTTCTAGCTGTGTGTGGGACTTGTTCTATTAGTCCATCTATACTGACCTCCATCAGGTTGCAAACTGAATATAATTTTTTTCTGCATCTATCTCTGAAAAAATATTTGGCCTTCTAGCAGTGTGTGTGACCTCCATCAGGTTGCAAATTAAAAATAATTTATATCTGCATCAAGCTCTGAAAAAATATTTGGCCTTCTAGCAGTGTGTGGGACTTTCTCTATTAGTCCATCTATACTGACCTCCATCAGGTTGCAAATTGAAAATAATTTATATCTGCATCTAGCTCTGAAAAAATATTTGGCCTTCTAGCAGTGTGTGGGACTTTCTCTATTAGTCCATCTATACTGACCTCCATCAGGTTGCAAATTAAAAATAATTTTTTGTCTGCATCTAGCTCTGAAAAAATATTGGGCTTCTAGCTGTGTGTGGGACTTGTTCTATTAATCCATCTATACAGACCTCCATCAGGTTGCAAACTGAATATAATTTTTTTCTGCATCTACCTCTGAAAAAATATTTGGGCTTCTAGCTGTGTGTGGGACTTGTTCTATTAGTCCATCTATACTGACCTCCATCAGGTTGCAAACTGAATATAATTTTTTTCTGCATCAAGCTTTGAAAAAATATTTGGCCTTCTAGCAGTGTGTGGGACTTGTTCTATTAGTCCACCTATACTGACCTCCATCAGGCTGCAAATTCAAAATAATTTTTTGCCTGCATCTAGCTCTGAAAAAATATTTGGCCTTCTAGCAGTGTGTGGGACTTTCTCTATTAGTCCATCTATACTGACCTCCATCAGGTTGCAAACTGAATATAATTTTTTTCTGCATCTACCTCTGAAAAAATATTTGGCCTTCTAGCTGTGTGTGGGACTTTTTCTATTAGTCCATCTATACTGACCTCCACCAGGTTGCAAATTGAATATAATTTTTTTCTGCATCTAACCCAGCCAATAGTTTTGGCCTAATACCACAGTTTGGCCACTCAGCTCTGCTCGGTTCCCATCCATTGTTTTTTTGTGCAAACAACTCCAAAGTTGTGAATTAGTTAACCACCAAAATGAGTGGAAAAAGGCCTGCTGCTGGTGGAAAGGGGAATAGGCGTGTTGGGAAGGGAAAAAAGATTGTGTCCTTGGGATAGGTGTTAAAGCAACAGTAACATCTGCAGAAGAAAGACCATCTTCCAGCCAAACTAAAATGTCAACTTCTTTTAGCGGACAATGTGATAAGATCCCTTTCTTACGGCCACGCCAATCGCTACAAATTCCAGATGAGGCACAAAAACAGCAGGTGCTTCAACGGATATCAAGTGCTCCTTTAAGTGGGCTCTCCTCCACATCAACTTCAACATCACAAATACTCCAGTCCTCAAAGGTGTCACCCCAATCGCACTTGCTTCCTCACAGCTCCCAAATCTCCAGCTGCCCGTCTGAGTATGAGGTAGAACAGATGGTTGAGTCTGCAGAGCTGTTTACTCATACTATAGCCTGGGAATCAGAGGTCGACTCCAGCGCTTCTGTGAATCCAGACGAGGAAATGATCTGCACTGATGCCCAGAATCTTTATGAGTCGGATCCAGGACCAGACGCAGAAGGTTCTGACCATAATGTAGACCCTCATTCCCAAACTGTAACTCCTGTTGGTGGAGACAATGAGGAAGACGATGATGAGACTCAAATACCTGATTGGAGCGACAACTTTAGTTTTTTGTCAGGGCAGGAACAGGTTGGCTCTGAGGACGACGGGTGTGATAACGCACAGGGTGATGATGATGAGGTTGGAGATCCCACTTACTGTCAACCCACAGTCAGCCAAGAGATGAGGTCCGCACAGGAGGTGGAGGAAGATGCTAGTGACGACGAGGTCAGGTTGTGCCTTCATGGACAGAGACGTAGTACTGGAAGCACGTCAACAACAGCATTCTCAAACACAACTCTGCCTCTCACCACAAGTCGTGGTGGCTCTTCAGGTCGCATGGGTGCTAAGCCTTGCATAGCCTGGGCATTTTTTCAGATCGAAAAAGATGACCCAACTCGTGTTATCTGTAACATTTGTCAGCAAAAGCTAAGTATAGGCCAAAAAATACATAGTTTGAGTACTTCATGCATGAACCGGCACATGGACATGAAGCATAAGTTGCAGTGGGAAGCTCAGTGTACTACAATGCGGCCTAGCCGGCCGGGCCAACCACCGTCTGCCATATCTTGTGCATCCGCGGCCTCTCCATCCTCTGTGACTGGGGGGACAGCAGTCACACCTGTTTTGGGGCGCAGACCTGCCACCTCTTTACCCGCAACAGCCAGCGTGATTGACAGGTCATCATTTTCTTTGGAGGTGGTAACACCAGCTGGTGTTGAGCGCTGTCCGACATCGATAGCACCACCTTTGGATCAAGGCAACCTAACATGTCCGCCTGCATCTTCCTCACAGACTGGCAGTTTGCCGGGGACACCCTTATCATCCCCGTCTAAGCACAATAGCCAGCCCTCGGTCCCTCAGATGTGGACAAGTAAAAGACCATTTCCTCCTAGCCATGAGAAAGCTAACAGGTTGAATTTCACCATCTGCAAGCTCTTGGCTACAGAAATGCTGCCTTTCCGCCTGGTGGACACAGTGGATTTTCGAGACCTTATGTCCGTCGCAGTGCCCCAGTACCAGATGCCCAGTCGGCACTACTTCTCAAAGAAAGGTGTGCCTGCGCTCCACCAGCATGTCGCACACAACATCATCGCTTCTTTGAGAAACTCTGTGTGTGACAGGGTGCATTTCACCACAGACACTTGGACGAGTAGGCATGGACAGGGGCGTTACATGTCGCTGACTGGGCACTGGGTAACTATGGTGACAGCAGGACAAGGGGCTGCTGTCCAAGTCTTGCCGTCCCCACGAGTTGTGCGTCAATCCTCTTTATGTCAAAGTTCCTCCACTGCTTCTGCCTCCTCAACCTCCTCTCGGTCTTCCACCTGCACCCAAAGCCTGTCTGGTCATGCCACAAGCTTTCTAACTGCGCAGAAGGGATCCTGCACACCTCCTTACTATGCTGGCAGTAGGGCTCAACGTCATCAGGCGGTTTTTACTTTGAAATGTCTGGGAAATGTGAGTCACACAGCTGAGGAGTTGTTGTCAGCTCTGGAGAACCAATTTCATGAATGGATGTCTCCACTGGACCTGAAACCAGGGAAGGCCGTGTGCGTCAATGCTGCAAACCTGGGTGCGGCCCTTCGCCTGGGCAATGTCACACACGTGCCTTGTATGGCTCACGTGTTGAACCTGGTTGTCCAGCAATTTTTAGCCCACTATCCCAGACTAGATGGCCTTCTGCAGAGGGCACGGTCGCTGTGTGCTCACTTCCGCCGTTCGCATCCCGCAGCTCAGCGACTTATATCTCTACAGAAGTCGTTGGGCCTGCCACTTCACCGGCTAAAATGCGATGTGCCTACCCGGTGGAATTCAACTCTGCACATGTTGCAGCGACTGTGGCAGCACCGACAAGCCCTGGTGCAATACGTTCTGATGTATAGCCTGGGCCAACGAGATCCAGAGGTGGGGCAAATCACGCTGGAGGAGTGGTCTCAGATCAGGGACCTATGCACCCTTCTGCACAGTTTTGAAATGGCGACGAAGATGTTTAGTGCTGACAATGCCATTATCAGCATGACTATTCCGGTGATTTACATGCTGGAGCACATGTTAAACAGAATTCGGAGTCAGGTGGTGGCACAAGAGGAGGTGGAGGAAGTAGAGGAGAAGGAGTTGTATGCGGAAGGGCTAACATCTGCAAGGTCCAGACTGTCGGCAGCACCAAGGTGGCAGGCATGTGAGGGTGAGGGAGATGGTTTTACCAGGGCGCATGGTAGCATCCAAACTAGTGAGGAAGGTGCAGGAGCCCAGGAAGAAGTGGAGGATGAACTGATGGAAGACTCATCAGATGAGGGAGACCTTGATCATATTTCTGTTGTGCGAGGTTGGGGGGAGAGGGCAGAGGAAGGAAGCATGATTGTTACCTCGCCACCAACACAACAGGGACTTGGTGCTCCTGGATGCGCAACACACATGAGTGCCTTCTTGCTGCACTAACTGCAACATGACCCTCGAATTGTGAGAATTAGAAATAATCCTGACTACTGGGTTGCCACACTGTTAGATCCCCAGTACAAAAGTAAATTTGCAGAAATTATTCCTGCCATAGAAAGGGATGCACGCATGCAGGAGTATCAGCAGAGACTGTTGCAGAATCTTACATGTGCTTTTCCACAAAACACCAGTGGTGCACGTAGTGAATCTCACAGTTCCAACTTGCCAACCGTGGGACCGTCAAGTGTTCAGCACTCAAACCGTAACAGAACCACAGTATCTGCTGGTAACATCAATTTTGCGGAATCATTTCACCACTTTTTTAGCCCATCCTTTGCAAGGCCACAGGAGACAAGAAGTCTGACACATAGTCAACGCCTAGAGACGATGGTACAGGAGTATCTCCAAGTAAACATTGAAGCCATGACTGTGTCACTGGACCCTTGCTCTTTTTGGGCTTCCAATCTGGATAAATGGCCGGAGCTAGCCACTTACGCCTTGGAGATCTTGTCATGCCCCGCAGCCAGCGTTCTGTCTGAACGTGTGTTCAGCGCTGCTGGTGGTGTGCTGAAAGATAAGCGCACGCGGCTCTCCACTGATAATGTAGACAGACTCACGTTCATAAAGATGAACAAATCATGGATCCGAAACTACTTTTCTACCCCTGTGTCATCCTGGGGAGAGTAAAAGATTGATGATTGGTTAAAATCACCCTACCAACCGTTTTAAGCTTTCAAATTACTAATCATGTTTATCTGTATCTTGGCTGGAAAATAATTTGGGCTTTGTAGCAGTGTGCAGCACTGATTCTATTAGGCCATCTATAATAAGCTCCACCAGATTTAAAATTACTAATCATGTTCATCTGTATCTTGACTGGAAAATAATTTGGGCTTTGTAGCAGTGTGCAGCACTGATCCTATTAGGCCATCTATACTAAGCTCCACCAGATTTAAAATTAATAATAATTTTTAGCTGCATCTAGCCCGGAAAATAATATTGGGGCTCCGAGATGCGCAAGACACATAAGTGCCTTCTTGCTGCATTACCTGCAACATGACCCTCATATTGTCAGAATTCGAAGTAATCATGACTACTGGGTTGCCACACTCTTAGATCCCCCAAACTTTTCGATCAACCTTTTCATTTTAATAAAGACCAAAAAAATGGTCATTTTTGAAATTATAAGCATTAGCAGGTTATTAGAAACTAAAATCAAACAGTTTTCAACTCAAAACTTTATTCTAGGTGATGTTACATTTTCACATAGGACCCCTTGTTCGAAAGGAGCTTCTGAACTCTCTCGTCCATTGAATTTGTCAGGTTTTGGATGGTTTCTGCTTCAATTGTTTTGCATGAGGACAGAATACCCTCCCAGAGCTGTTGCTTAGATGTGAACTGCCTCCCGCCATCATAGACACTCCTTTTGATGATGCTCCAGAGGTTCTGAATGGGGTAGAGGTCAGGGGAGCAAGGGGGTCACACCATAAGTTTGTCCCCTTTTATGCCCATATCAGCCAGAGATGCAGATGTTTTATGTGCAGCATGAGATGGTGCATTATCATGCAAAAAAATGATCTTGCTGTGAAATACATGGTTCTTCTTCTTGAACCATGGCAGGAAGTGCTGTTTGAGAAAATCCACATACATTATGGAGTTCATCTTTAGCGCCTTCAGGGATCCTAAAGGGGCCAACAATCTCTCTCCCCATGATTCCAGCCCAAAACATTACTCCACCTCCTCCTTGTTGGCTCTGTAGCCGTGTTTGCGTGGGGTGTCCATCAACCAGCCATCCTCCACTCCATCCATCTGGACCATCGAGCGCTGCACGGCACTCATCCATGAACAAAACAGTTTTGAAATCAGTCTTCATGTAATTTTTGGCCCACTGGAGCCGTTTCTGCTTGTGTGAAGTGGATAGAGGAGGTCGACAGGATGGCGTATGCACAGCTGCAAACCTCTGAAGGACCCTGCATCTTGTTGTTCGGGGGACGTTGGAGGCACCAGCAGCTTCAAAAACTTGTCTGCTGCTATGACAAGGCTTTTTTGCCGCTGCTCTTTTAACCTGACGTAATTGCCTGTAGGAAAAAGTCCTCAATTTGCCCTTATCAGCACGCACACGTGTGTACTGTGAATCAGCTACATACTTCTTGATTGCCAAGACACTTCATCCTGATCATCGCACAATGTTGATTGTACTCATGCCTTGACCTAAACACTCCACAATTTGTTGCTTGCTTCTCAGCAGCCGACACATCCTTTTTCTTTCCCATTTTGGCAGAAAATGTAGGCTGCTTAATAATGTGAGACAGCCTTCTTAAGTAGTCTTGCCTTTCATTGGACACACCTGCCAAACTAATTAGCCCAGGTGTCTGCAATTGCTTACAGTGATATAAAGAGCCCTGACACACATCACCATCAATGAGTTTAACTGACAAACAAATTCTTCCCTTATCACTCCTAAACACTTTTTGCATAATAATTTGGAACACAGTGTACATGTGCTTTTCCACAAAACACCAGTGGTTCACGTAGTGAATCTTACAGTTCTAACTAGCCAACCGTGGTCTGTATGGAGTTGTTCAATAAAGGGCCCAAAATTAAGATAACATAGATGGGAGAGGTCTCTATGAATAGGAATTCCTAAGTATTTGATACCCTGTGAGGGCCAGGCAAAGGGAAAGTTGGACTGGATGGAATCCTATATGGATTTGGGGAGGGAGACATCGAGGGCCTCAGACTTCGCTGCATTGATTTTAAAATTTGACCATGTAACAAAGTGATCTATTTCAGCCATAACAGCATGGATGGATATATGTGATTGAGTGATATATACTAGGACATCATCAGCAAATAGAGAGCACTTGTACTCGGTGCCTCCCACCTCAATCCACCTAATATTGGGGTTATGGCGAATTGATGAGAGCAGGTGCTCCGTCACTAGGATGTATAAGAGAGGGGACAGAGAACATCCCTGCCTTGTCCTATTGGTGATTGTGAAAGGTGATGAAAATGTTCTGACGCGCCCCCTGGGCCTTGGGACACCCAGAGCCGGACCCTTTTTGGTGGATGCTGGTGGTTGTAGTCTCCGTGGCGGCGACCCGGTTCCGTGGCTCAGGGTGGTCAAACCAGTGGCGGAACTATTTATGTGGTTTTGATGTTTAAATGTCCGACTACGCCACCCGTGGATTGCTGTCAGAGTGAACCGCCGCTGCAGGGCAGACCGCTGAGGCTGATGTTGTGGGTGCAGCAGAGCGTAGCATAACTCCCCACGGGAGGAGTATAGCCTCAGGGCAGTGTATGCGGAGGATGGGGGCGATGGTGCAGGGCAGCAGCAGTAACGACACAGAGTCAGTGATGCAGTCCAGGGCCTTTACTCACAGTTCTTATTATCCAGACCACGTCTGCAGGTAACGGCTGCCCACGTCGTACTGTGCTCACCAGGTGAGGGGCTCAGACAACTCCCAGATAACCTTGGAGCGCTTCACAGGACCCCCTTTGTGTGTCCTTTGTCTGGCCTTTCTTACCAACCCTTCTGTCCGGCTGCCTCGGGCCTCCTCTTGGTAAACTTGGCGCCAGTTTCCCTGACCCTATGTGGTGCCTTCCTAGCGGGCGTAGCGAGGGGCTGCGCCACATAAAATGCCACAGCCTCCGGTTTCCAGCTGAGGGTCGTTTCCTGCCTCCACTAGTTTCGGGGACCGGTCTCCCCCTTTGGCCTCACCCCTCCACGCAGGTGGATTCGGGCGTGCGGTGGCGACTCGCCCGTCCGCACGCCTGGGATCCCTTCATTCCTCGTTCCTGGAGCCTTCTCCGCTCCTCTTCCTTCCTTCTCCCTCTTCTAGGCCTGGGCCTCTGTTACTGGGCCCGCCTCCGGAGCAGAGCTCATGCAGAGCCCCTTCTCCCTGCCACTTCTGCTCAGACTTCTCTGCACTGAACTAAGATGGTGCCCACCTTTTATACTCCCTTCTCAATGCACCCAGGAACTGCTTCCTTCCTGCTCCTGCACTACAGGGTTCCCCTTCCTCAGTGTTCCCTCCCCCCACTCCAGCCAGTGACAGGGACTGTCGTGCCCATCTCAGAGGCATATTGGTCGCCCTGCCCCACGGCAATGTGGTGTAATGCATGCAGGTGTCGGGTCCTGATCCACACTCCATCCTTACCTGAGAGTGAGATATCACACCTCTGGGTGAGTTGCAATACCTCTGTAGCAACCGAGCCCTCAGGGTGCTACAGTTCCATTTATCTTCAGCCTAGGTGACGTATTGCGATACAGGGCCGTGATTTTGGCTATAAAAGGGTCCCCTAGACCCCTACCACAAGCTTTTTAAGAGAATCATATATGGCGTGCCAGGAGACTCTATGGAATGCTTTCTCAGCATCCAACGAGAGTATCTAAATACAAATTTTTAACTGCATCTAGCCCAGGAAATACTTTGTGCCTAGTAGCAGTGTCTGCTAGTCAGCAGATTATCCCGGCTGTTAAGCAAGCTACACCACCTGTAGTTTGGACACTTAATTTTTTCAAAGTAAATGCTTCGGGACCACGGGATACTCAGTGAAGAGCATCAGGAGGCACCCCAAGGCATAGGGGCTGGGACTGGCAATAGGATGCCTTGCGGTGGACAGCCGAGCTCGATCCTTATAAAAGCTTTTGAACTGCAGCAGCTTTAGTGGACGCTACTGGAGCTGGAATTACGCGGCTGCTGGCATGAGACTTGCCCTCCAATAGATCCTTGTAAATGGATTTAAAGTGTATTCATTCAAATTAGAGAGACAATTTAAATTAAAAAGCTTAGAGCTGCCTCCACCACAGGGGGGCTCGCTCGACCCACCAGCGGACAGGCACCAGTATTGGGAGAGGGGGGCTGGCCGTCAGGGTTCACCGCGGCTCTGGCACAAACCCGGCGACACGGAGGTGGCACGGGCAGGAGCGGACTGAACGTGTCGGCTTCTCACTTTTTGGATTTTAGAAGGGCATGACATGCCTATATCTGTGTCTCCCCCTCCTTTTACTCCACCTCTTTTCTTTTCGCATGACTATATGTACTTGTCACTTTTCCATGTGTTAGTTGTGTCTTCTGAGCAGTTTATCAGCTTTTGGACACCTTTGAAGGTGTTTTCTATGTGTTTCTATGTGTTTTTGTTTGCCTGCCATTGGTTTTAACGGTGTTTGAAGGTGTTCGACGAACAGTTCGACGAACAGTTCGGCGAACACACGGGTGTTCGACGAACCGAACCGAACTCGAACACTACGGGGGTGGATCAACACTACTTGTTACTTAGTCGTTTTTTGCCAATTTTCTGACTTTTTTGAAAATTTCACTTTTTTGTGAAAATATCCGCTAAATGAGGGAATACTATGTCAGAGGGCATCTCGGGAGGGTTTGAAATATGTGGGTAAAACATATATCCCATGGGGGAAATTGAAAAAAAGTTGAAAAAAATTTTTTGGGGAACTTACAAAATTTTCCAGATAGTGTCAGACTTCAAGAGAGGGGGAAATGTCACTGAGCTCATCCGATTTCAGTTCCAGAGCGATTCGTCCAATTAGTCCTTCATACTTAGTTGTTGATTGCCAATTTTCAGACTTTTTTGAAAATTTCACTTTTTTTGTGAAAATATCCGCTCAATGAGGGAATACTATGTCAGAGGGCATCCCGGGAGGGTTTGAAATATGTGGGTAAAACATATATCTCACGGCTGGGAAATTGAAAAAAAGATGAAAAAAAAAAATTTTTGGACTTAGAAAATTTTCCAGCTTGAGCAAGACTTCCAGAGAGGGGGAAATGTCAGTGAGCGCATCCAATTTTAGTTCCAGAGCGATTCGTCCGATGAGTCCTTGATATTTAGTCGTTTTTTGCCAATTTTCTGACTTTTTTGAAAATTTCACTTGTTTGTGAAAATATCCGCTAAATGAGGGAAAACTATGTCAGAGGGCTTCCCGGGAGGGTTTGAAATGTGTGGGTAAAATATATATCCCACGGGGGGAAATTGCAAAAAAGTTGAAAAAAAATTTTTTTTTTAACTTAGAAAATTTTCCAGCTTGTGTCAGACTTCCAGAGAGGAGGAAATGTCAGTGAGCGCTTCCAATTTCAGTTCCAGAGCGATTCGGCCGATTAGTACTTGATACTTAGTAGTTTTTTGCCAATTTTCTGTCTTTTTTGAAAATTTCACTTTTTTGTGAAAATATCCGCTAAATGAGGGAATACTATGTTAGAGGGCATCCCAAGAGGGTTCCAAATGTGTGGGTAAATATACATCCTACGGGGGGGAATTGAAAAAAAGTTGAAAAAATTATTTTTTTTGGACTTAGAAAATTTTCTGGCTTGTGTCAGACTTCCAGAGAGGGGGAAATGTCAGTGAGCGTGTCCGATTTCAGTTCCAGAGCGATTCGTCCATTGAGTCCTTGGTACTTAGTTGTTTTTTGCCAATTTTCTGACTTTTTTGAAAATTTCACTTTTTTGTGAAAATATCCGCTAAATGAGGGAATACTATGTTAGAGGGCATCTCTGGAGGGTTCCAAATGTGTGGGTAAAATATATACGTATCCCACAGTGGGAAATTGCAAAAAAGTTGAACATTTTTTTTTTTTAAACTTAGAAAATTTTCTGGCTTGTGTCAGACTTTCAGAGAGGGGGAAATGTCAGCGAGCGCATCCGATTTCACTTCCAGAGCGATTCGTCCGATGAGTCCTTGTTACTTAGTCGTTTTTTGCCAATTTTCTGACTTTTTGGAAAATTTCACTTTTTTGTGAAAATATCCGCTAAATGAGGGAATACTATGTCAGAGGGCATCTCAGGAGGGTTTCAAATGTGTGGGTAAAATATATATCTCACGGGGGGGAAATTGAAAAAAAGTTTAAAAAAAAAATTTTTGGACTTAGAAAATTTTCCAGCTTGTGTCAGACTTCCAGAGAGGGGGAAATATCAGTGAGCATGTCCGATTTTAGCTCCAGAGCGATTCGTCTGATGAGTCCTTGATACTTAGTCGTTTTTTGCCAATTTTCTGACTTTTTTGAAAATTTCACTTTTTTTTTTAAATATCCGCTAAATGAGGGAATACTATGTTAGAGCGCATCCCAGGAGGGTTCCAAATGTGTGGGTAAAATATATATCCCACGGCGGGGAAATTGAAAAAAAGTTGAAAAAAATTTTTCTTTGAACTTAGAAAATTTTACAACTTGTGTCAGACTTCCAGAGAGGGGGAAATATCAGTGAGCATGTCCGTTTTCAGTTCCAGAGCGATTCGTCGGATGAGTCCTTGATACTCAGTCATTTTTTGCAAATTTTCTGACTTTTTTGAAAATTTCACTTTTTTGTGAAAATATCAGCTAAATGAGGGAATACTATATTAGAGGGTATCCCAGGAGGGTTCCAAATGTGTGGGTAAAATATATATCCCACGGGGGAAATTGGAGAAAAAGTTGAAAAAAATTTTTTTGGGGAACTTAGAAAATTTTCCAGCTTGTGTCAGACTTCCAGAGACAGGGAAATATCAGTGAGCGCGTTCGATTTCAGTTCCAGAGCGATTCGTCCGATGAGTCCTTGTTACTTAGTAGTTTTTTGCCAATTTTCAAACTTTTTTGAAAATTTCACTTTTTTGTGAAAATATCCGCTAAATGAGGGAATACTATGTTAGAGGGAATCCCAGGAGGTTCCAAATGTGTGGGTAAAATATATATCCCACGGTGAGAAATTGAAAAAAATGTGAAATTTTTTTTTTTTTAACTTAGAAAATTTTCCAGCTTGTGCAAGACTTCCCGAGTGGGGGAAATGTCAGTGAGCGCGTCCGATTTCACTTCCAGAATGATTCGTCCGATGAGTCCTTAATACTTAGTCGTTTTTTGCCAATTATCTGACTTTTTTGAAAATTTCACTTTTTTGTGAAAATATCCGCTAAATGAGGGAATACTATGTTACAGGGCATCCCAGGAGAATTCCAAATGTGTGTGTAAAATATATATCCCACAGGGGGGAAATTGAAAAAAAGTAGAAAAAAAAATATTTGAACTTAGAAAATTTTCCAGCATGTGTCAGACTTCCAGAGAGGGGTAAATGTCAGTGAGCGCGTCCGATTTCACTTCCAGAACGATTGGTCCGATGAGTCCTTGATACTTAGATGTCTTTTGTCAATTTTCTGCCTTTTTTGAAAATGTCACTTTTTTGTGAAAATATCCGCTAAATGAGGGAATACTATGTTAGAGGGCATCCCAGGATTGTTCCAAATGTGTGGGTAAATATATATCCCACGGGGGGAATTGAAAAAAAGTTGAAAACATTTTTTTTTTGAACTTCGAAAATTTTCCAGCTTGTGTCAGACTTCCAGAGACCGGGAAATGTCAGTGAGCGCGTCCGATTTCAGTTCCAGAGCGATTCGTCCGATGAGTCCTTGTTACTTAGTAGTTTTTTGCCAATTTTCAAACTTTTTTGAAAATTTCAATTTTTGTGAAAATATCCGCTAAATGAGGGAATACTATGTCAGAGGGCATCCCGGGAGGGTTTGAAATATGTGGGTAAAAGACATATACCACGGGGGGGGAATTGAAAAAAGGTTGAAAAAAAAATTTTTGGACTTAGAAAATTTTCCAGCTTGTGTCAGACTTCCAAAGAGGGGGAAATGTCAGAGAGCACGTCCGATTTTAGTTCCAGAGAAATTCGTCTGATGAGTCCTTGATACTTAGTAGTTTTTTGCCAATTTTCTGACTTTTTTGAAAATTTCCCTTTTTTTTGAAAATATCTGCTAAATGAGGGATACTATGTTAGAGAGCATCACAGGAGGGTTCCAAATGTGTGGGTAAAATATATATCCCACGGGGGGGAAATTGAAAAAAAGTTGAAAAAAATTTTTTTTTGAACTTAGAAAATTTTACAGCTTGTGTCAGACTTTTAGAGAGGGGGAAATATCAGTGAGCGTGTCCGTTTTCAGTTCCACGGTGATTCATCTGATGAGTCCTTGATACTTAGTAGTTTTTTGCCAATTTTCTGACTTTTTTGAAAATTTCCCTTTTTTGTGAAAATATCCACTAAATGAGGGAATACTGTGTTAGAGGTCATCCCAGGAGGGTTCCAAATGTGTGGGTAAAATATATATCCCACGGGGGGAAATTGCAAAAAAGTTGAAAAAAAATTTTTTTTTAAACTTAGAAAATTTTCCAGCTTGTGTCAAACTTCCAGAGAGGGGGAAATGTCAGTGAGCTCATCCGATTTCAGTTCCAGAGCGATTCCTCCGATGAGTCTTTGATACTTAGTCGTTTTTTGCCAATTTTCTGTCTTTTTTGAAAATTTCACTTTTTTGTGAAAATATCCGCTAAATGAGGGAATACTATGTCAGAGGGCATCCCGGGAGGGTTTGAAATATGTGGGTAAAACATATATCCCACAGGGGAAATTGAAAAAAAGTTGAAAAAATTTTTTTTGGGAACTTAGAAAATTTTCCACCTTGTGTCATTTTTCAAGAAATCGGGAAATGTCAGTGAGCGCATCCGATTTTAGTTCCAGAGCGGTTCGTCCGATGAGTCCTTGATACTTAGTCTTTTTTGCCAATTTTCTGACTTTTTGAAAATTTCACTTTTTTTTTGAAAATATCCGCTAAATGAGGGAATACTATGTTAGAGGGCATCCCAGGAGGGTTCCAAATGTATGAGTAAACTAAATATCAGATGGTAAACTGAAAAAAAGTTGAAAATTTTTTTTTTTTAAACTTAGAAAATTTTCCGGCTTGTGTCATACTTCCAAACAGGGGGAAATGTCAGTGAGTGTGTACGGTTTCAGTTCCAAAGCGATTTGTCCAATGAGTCCTTGATACTTAGTTGTTTTTTGCCAATTTTCTGAATTTTTTGAAAATTTCACTTTTTTGTGAAAATATCCGCTAAATGAGAGAATACTATGTCAGAGGGCATCCCGGGAGGGTTTGAAATATGTGGGTAAAACACATATCCCACGGGGGGGAAATTGAAAAAAAGTAGAAAAAAAAATTTTTGGACATAGAAAATTTTCCAGCTTGTGTCAGACTTCCAGAGAGGGGGAAATGTCAGTGAGCGCATCCGATTTTAGTTCCAGAGCGGTTCGTCCGATGAGTCCTTGATACTTAGTCGTTTTTTGCCAATTTTCTGACTTTTTTGAAAATTTCACTTTTTTTTTAAAATATCCGCTAAATGAGGGAATACTATGTCAGAGGGCATCCCGGGAGGGTTTGAAATATGTGGGTAAAACACATATCCCACGTGGGGGAAATTGAAGAAAAGTTGAAAAAAAAAAATTTTGGACTTAGAAAATTTTCCAGCTTGTGTCAGACTTCCAGAGATGGGGAAATGTCAGTGAGCGCATCCGATTTTAGTTCCAGAGCGGTTCGTCCGATGAGTCCTTGATACTTAGTCGTTTTTTGCCAATTTTCTGACTTTTTTGAAAATTTCACTTTTTTTTTAAAATATCCGCTAAATGAGGGAATACTATGTTAGAGGGCATCCCAGGAGGGTTCTAAATGTGTGGGTGAAATATATATCCCATTGGGGGGAAATTGAAAAAAAGTTGAAAAAAAAAATTTTTGGACTTAGAAAATTTTCCGGCTTGTGTCAGACTTCCAAAGAGTGGGGAATGTCAGTGAGCGCGTCCGATTTTAGTTCCAGAGCAATTCGTCTGATGAGTCCTTGATACTTAGTCATTTTTTCCAATTTTCTGACTTTTTTGAAAATTTCACTTTTTTTGTGAAAATATCTGCTAAATGAGGGAATGCTATGTTAGAGGGCATCCCAGGAGGGTTCCAAATGTGTGGGTAAAATATATATCCCACGGGGGGAAATTAGAAAAAAAGTTGAAAAAATTTTTTTTTGGAGCTTAGAAAATTTTCCAGCTTGTGTCAGACTTCCAGAGACGGGGAAATGTCAGTGAGCGCGTCCGATTTCGGTTCCAGAGCGTTTCGTCAGATGAGTCCTTAATACTTGTCGGTTTTTGCCAATTATCTGACTTTTTTGAAAATTTCACTTTTTTGTGAAAATATCCGCTAAATGAGGGAATACTATGTTACAGGGCATCCCAGGAGTATTCCAAATGTGTGGGTAAAATATATATCCCATAGAGGGGAAATTGAAAAAAAGTAGAAAAAAAAATTTTATGAACTTAGAAAATTTTCCAGCTTGTGTCAGACTTTCAGAGAGGGGGAAATGTCAGTGAGCGTGTCCGATTTCAGTTCCAGAGCGATTCGTCCATTCAGTCCTTGGTACTTAGTTGTTTTTTGCCAATTTTCTGACTTTTTTGAAAATTTCACTTTTTTTTGAAAATATCCGCAAAATGAGGGAATACTATGTTAGAGGGCATCCCAGGAGGGTTCCAAATGTGTGTTTAAAATATATATCCCACGGGGGGAAATTGAAAAAAAGTTGAAAAAAAAAATTTTTGGACAAAGAAAAATTTTCAGCTTGTGTCACACTTCCAGAGAAGGGGAAATGTCAGTGAGCGCGTCCGATTTTAGTTCCTGAGCGATTCGTCCGATGAGTCCTTGATACTTAGTCGTTTTTTGCCAATTTTCTGACTTTTTTGAAAATTTCACTTCATTGTGAAAATATCCGCTAAATGAGGGAATACTATGTTAGAGGGAATCCCACGTAGGTTCCAAATGTGTGGGTAAAATATATATCCCACGGGGAGAAATTGAAAAAAAGTTTAAAAATTTTTTTTTTTTAACTTAGAAAATTTTCCACCTTGTGTCAGACTTCAAGAGAGCGGGAAATGTCAGTGAGCTCATCTGATTTCAGTTCCAGAGCTATTCGTCCAATGAGTCCTTGATACTTAGTTGTTTTTTGCCAATTTTCTGACTTTTTTGAAAATTTCACTTTTTTGTGAAAATATCTGCTAAATGAGGGAATACTATGTTAGAGGGCATCCCAGGAGGGTTCCAAATGTGTGTTTAAAATATAAATCCCACGGGGGGAAATTGAAAAAAAGTTTAAAAAAAAAATTTTTGGACAAAGAAAATTTTTCAGCTTGTGTCACACTTCCAGAGAGGGGGAAATGTCAGTGAGCGCGTCCGATTTTAGTTCCAGAGCGATTCGTCCGATGAGTCCTTGATACTTAGTCGTTTTTTGCCAATTTTCTGACTTTTTTGAAAATTTCACTTTTTTGTGAAAATATCCGCTAAATGAGGGAATACTATGTCAGAGGGCATCCCGGGAGGGTTTGAAATATGTGGGTAAAACACATATCCCACGGGGGGGAAATTGAAAAAAAGTTGAAAAAAAAAAATTTTGGACTTAGAAAATTTTCCAGCTTGTGTCAGACTTCCAGAGATGGGGAAATGTCAGTGAGCGCATCCGATTTTAGTTCCAGAGCGGTTCGTCCGATGAGTCCTTGATACTTAGTCGTTTTTTGCCAATTTTCTGACTTTTTTGAAAATTTCACTTTTTTTTTTAAATATCTGCTAAATGAGGAATACTATGTTAGAGCGCATCCCAGGAGGGTTCCAAATGTGTGGGTAAAATATATATCCCATTGGGGGGAAATTGAAAAAAAGTTGAAACAAAACATTTTTGGACTAAAAAATTTTCCAGCTTGTGTCAGACTTCCAAAGAGCGGGGAATGTCAGTGAGCTCGTCCGATTTTAGTTCCAGAGCGATTCGTCTGATGAGTCCTTGATACTTAGTCGTTTTTTGCCAATTTTCTGACTTTTTTGAAAATTTCACTTTTTTTTTTAAATATCTGCTAAATGAGGAATACTATGTTAGAGCGCATCCCAGGAGGGTTCCAAATGTGTGGGTAAAATATATATCCCACTGGGGGGGGGAATTGAAAAAAAGTTGAAAAAAATTTTTTTTTGAACTTACAAAATTTTCCAGCTTGTGTCAGACTTCCAGAGACGGGGAAATGTCAGTGAGCGCGTCCGATTTCGGTTCCAGAGCGTTTAGTCAAATGAGTCCTTAATACTTGTCGGTTTTTGCCAATTATCTGACTTTTTGGAAAATTTCACTTTTTTGTGAAAATATCCGCTAAATGAGGGAATGCTATGTTACAGGGCATCCCAGGAGTATTCCAAATGTGTGGGTAAAATATATATCCCACAGGGGGATAGTGAAAAAAGTAGAAAAAAAAATTATTTGAACTTAGAAAATTTTCCAGCTTGCGTCAGACTTCCAGAGAGGGGGAAATGTCATTGAGTGCATCCAATTTGACTTCCAGAATGATTCGTCCGATGAGTCCTTAATACTTAGTCGTTATTTGCCAATTTTCTGACTTTTTTGAAAATTTCACTTTTTTGTGAAAATATCCGCTAAATGAGGGAATACTATGTTAGTGGGCATCCCAGGAGGGTTCCAAATGTGTGGGTAAAATATATATCCCACAGGGGGAAATTGCAAAAAAGTTGAAAAATTATTTTTTTTGGACTTAGAAATTTTTCGGGCTTGTGTCAGACTTCCATAGAGGGGGAAATGTCAGTGAGCGTGTCCGATTTCAGTTCCAGAGCGATTCGTCCATTGAGTCCTTGGTACTTATTTGTTTTTTGCCAATTTTCTGACTTTTTTGAAAATTTCAGTTTTTTTTGAAAATATCCACAAAATCAGGGAATACTATGTTAGAGGGCATCCCAGGAGGGTTCCAAATGTGTGGGTAAATACATATCCCCCGGGGGTAATTGAAAAAAAGTTGAAAAAATTATTTTTTTGGACTTAGAAAATTTTCTGGCTTGTGTCAGACTTCCATAGAGGGGGAAATGTCAGTGAGTGTGTCCGATTTCAGTTCAAGAGCGATTCGTCCATTGAGTCCTTGATACTTAGTCGTTTTTTGCCAATTTTCTGTCTTTTTTAAAAAATTTCACTTTTTTTTTTAAATATCCGCAAAATGAGGGAATACTATGTTAGAGGACATCCCAGGAGGGTTCCAAATGTGTGGGTAAAATATATATCCCACGGGGGGAAATTGCAAAAAAGTTGAAAAAATAATTTTTTTTGGACTTAGAAAATTTTCAGGCCGGTGTCAGACTTCCAGAGAGGGGGAAATGTCAGGGAGCGCGTCCGATTTTAGTTCCAGAGCGATTCGTCTGATGAGTCCTTGATACTTAGTAGTTTTTTGCCAATTTTCTGACTTTTTTGAAAATTTCACTTTTTTTTTTTAAATATCTGCTAAATGAGGCAATACTATGTTAGAGCGCATCCCAGGAGGGTTGCAAATGTGTGGCTAAAATATATATCCCACAGGGGGAAATTGAAAAAAAGTTGAAAAAAATTTTTTTTTGAACTTAAAAAATTTTCCAGCTTGTGTCAGACAACCAGAGACGGGGAAATGTCAGTGAGCGCGTCCGATTTCGGTTCCAGAGCGTTTCGTCAGATGAGTCCTTAATACTTGTTGGTTTTTGCCAATTATCTGACTTTTTTGAAAATTTCACTTTTTTGTGAAAATATCCGCTAAATGAGGGAATACTATGATACAGGGCATCCCAGGAGTATTCCAAATGTGTGGGTAAAATATATATCCCACAGGGGGGAAATTGAAAAAAAGTAGAAAAAAAAAATTATTTGAACTTAGAAAATTTTCCAGCTTGTGTCAGACTTCCAGAGAGGGGTAACTGTCAGTGAGCGCGTCCGATTTCACTTCCAGAACGATTCGTCCGATGAGTCCTTGATACTTAGATGTTTTTTGCCAATTTTCTGACTTTTTTGAAAATTTCACTTTATTGTGAAAATATCCGCTAAATGAGGGAATACTATGTTAGAGGGAATCCCACGTAGGTTCCAAATGTGTGGGTAAAATATATATCCCACGGGGAGAAATTGAAAAAAAGTTTAAAAATTTTTTTGTTTTAACTTAGAAAATTTTCCACCTTGTGTCAGACTTCACGAGAGCGGGAAATGTCAGTGAGCTCATCTGATTTCAGTTACAGAGCTATTCGTCCAATGAGTCCTTGATACTTAGTTGTTTTTTGCCAATTTTCTGACTTTTTTGAAAATTTCACTTTTTTGTGAAAATATCTGCTAAATGAGGGAATACTATGTTAGAGGGCATCCCAGGAGGGTTCCAAATGTGTGGGTAAAATATATATCCCACGGGGGGAAATTGGAAAAAAAGTTGAAAAAATTTTTATTTTGGAGCTTAGAAAATTTTCCAGCTTGTGTCAGACTTCCAGAGAGGGGGAAATGTCAGTGAGCGTGTCCGATTTCAGTTCCAGAGCGATTCGTCCATTGAGTCCTTGGTAGTGTTGAGCATTCCGATACTGAAATATCGGGTATCGGCCGATATTCGCGGTATCGGAATTCCGATACTTAATTCCGATACTTTTACAATATCGAATACCGGAATCGGAAGTTCCCATAATGCCTGCGCTCTGCAGTGTCTCTGAACGATGACAAGCAGGGTGGCAGCGCTCAGCTGCGATCCAGCCTGTCATCAGAATGCCATCCCAGCGTGGAAGAATTCTCCTGATTGTTTAAAAGCCGGCGGGCGGTAAAAAGCCGCTGGCTTTTAAAGAATCGCACAGCCCCATACTGCTTCCCCGCAGCCTCCCACCCCGATCCTCCGCTCCCCTCGCCACCTCCCATCCCGATCGTAAGTTAGGACCGGGCGGGGAGTGCAGCACCAATGAGCGGGGAGCGAAGGACCCGGGCGGGGAAGCCGGCAGTGAAAAGACTTCACCGCCGGCTTTCCCGTTCTGTGCTGCGCTTTCCCGCCGGTTATTTCAAATGAACAGCTGAGGTATCAGCTGATGCCGATCAGCTGTTCATTTGAAGTAGCCGCGGTGCCCTCGGAGGGTTCATGTGAGTTCATGCTTGACTGCATGAACTCACATGAACTTTCCCACGGTCGCACAGGTCAGCCTCACCTCCCAGACCCGTCATGATTGGTGTGTGGGTGTCTGTGCGATGTGTGCGGGTGTGCGCGATGTCTGTGCGATGTGTGCGGGTGTGTGCGGTGTCTGTGCGATGTGTGCGGGTGTGTGGGGTGTCTGTGCGATGTCTGCGGGTGTGTGCGGTGTCTGTGCGATGTCTGCGGGTGTGTGCGATGTCTGCGGTTTTGCGCGGTGTCTGTGCGATGTGTGCGGGTGTGTGCGTGCAGGCAGACATAGGCCGATGTGACACTACTACTCCCATCGGCCTATGTCTGTCCCCCGTCCACTCGTGCCAGCAGGATCAGCTCGATGGGAGCAGTAGTTCCCATCAGCCTGATCCTGCTATATAAATTGCCCTACTGTGTCCCCAATAAATGTTAAATACATGTCATTGGTGGCCAGTGGTTGCCTGCAATAAATTAGTTCATACATTACCTGTCCCCGCAGATCGCCACCTAAAATAAAGTAAAAAATAAAAAACTACACCTATACTCACCTAGACACCTAATTCCCCGAAGCCATCGATCTCCTGTAATAAAATATAAAATAATAAACCACAACCTTATCCTTACCCCTCCGTAGTAGTCCACGAGTGTCCCACGATGATCTCCAGTTCAGAGCAGCCACATAGAATGTGACCGCTCTGAACCGCCGCCGCCGCTAGAATGATGGGGCCGTAAAGCAGCCCCGTCATTGCATAAGCGGGTTCACCGGAGTTCAGGCAGCGCTGCTCCGGTTAGCTGCTTTACGGCCCCGCTGTATCGTGAGAAATTCCCACGGTACAGCAGTGCCGTAAAGGGGGTCTCCGGAGCTGCGCTGACTAAATGCACTCCGGTGACCTCAGTCAGTGGCTCCCGCTGCCGGGAGCGGACGTGTTCCCGGCAGTGTGAGCTTACAGCAGCCATGCACAGCTGTCACCATCTCCAGATGTGACAGCTGTGCATGGGAGATCAGCGCAGGAACGTGGACAGGTAACTATTTTTTTTTTTTTAGTAAACTAAGAATTAAATGAAATTGTGTGTTTTATTTCAAATAAATTATTTTTTCTGGGTGTAGTGTGTTTTTTCTTTTTAACACTTTGCAGGTTAGTAATGGGGGTGTCTTATAGACGCCCATCATTACTAACCTGGGCTTCATGGCAGCTGGCGCTGACATGAACCCCAGCCCTATTACCCCCTGCCACCGCACCAGGGCAGCGTGGAAGAGCGAGGCTAAGTGCCAGAGTTGGCGCATCCTATGGATGCGCCATTTCTGGGGCGGCTGATGGCTGGTGTATCTAGCCTGGGAGGGGGCCAATATTCATGGCACCCTTCCTGGGCTATTAAAATCAGCCACCAGCTGTCTGCCTAGCCTTTGCTAGCTATTAAAATAGGGAGGACCCCACGTCATTTTTTGGGGGGGTCCCCCATTTTAATAGCTAGTAAAGGCTAGGTATTCAGCTGGGGGCTGATATTAGTAGTCTGGGAAGCTCCGTGGGTATTACCCACTTCCCAGGCTTCAAACATCTGCCCCAGCCGTCTGCTTAACCTCCGCTAGAGACTAAAATTATGGGGGATCCCACGCCAATTTTTTTTTTAAATAAATCCTTTATTTTAACACTAAATGTCATTTGAGGAGTTAATAAAGATGCAGTCCCTAAATTATTATTTATTTTTTAATTAATTTTTCCCAAAAATTTTGACGTGGGCTTTGCCATATTTTTGTATGCCAGCCAGGTACAGCATCCAGCTTCTATGAACGCGCCATTTTCCGGGGTGGCTGCGGACTGCAATTTGCAGCGGGTGGGGGGCCCAGAAAGCTTGGGTCTCCCTGCACTGCAGATTCCATCCCCCAGCTGCCTAGTTGTACCTGGCTGGACACAAAAATAGGGAGAAGCCCCACGTATTTTTTTTTTTTTAATTATTTCATGAAATTCATGAAATAATAAATAAAAAAAGGGCTTCCCTATATTGTTGTGTCCGGCCAGGTACAAATAGGCATCTGGTGGTTGGGGGCAGCCCGTTCCTGCCTGCTGTACCTGGCTGGACACAAATATAATGCGAAGCCCCACATCAATTTTTTTTTAATTATTTCAGGAAATTCATGAAATAATTAAAAAAAAATTGATGTGGGGCTTCGCCCTATATTTGTGTCCAGCCAGGTACAGCAGGCAGGAACGGGCTGCCCCCAACCACCAGCTGCCTATTTGTACCTGGCCGGACACAACAATATAGGGAAGCCCTTTTTTTTTAAATTATTTCATGAATTTCATGAAATAATTTAAAAAAAAAATACGTGGGGCTTCGCCCTATTTTTGTGTTCAGCCAGGTACAACTAGGCAGCTGGGGGCTGGAATCCGCAGCGCAGGGAGGCCCAAGCTTTCTGGGCCCCACCCGCTGCAAATTGCAGTCCGCAGCCGCCCCGGAAAATGGCGCGTTCATAGAACCGCCATCTTCTGGCGCTGTACCCAACTCATCCAGGGCCCTGGTGCGGTGGCTCACTGGGTAATAACGGGGTTAAGGCCAGCTTGGCATTATCAGCTGGCCCTAAGCCCGAAATTCATGGGGTCACGCCAATATTAAACATGACCACCATGAATTTCTAGTAAAGTATTTAAAAAAAAACACAACAGGCAGAATAAAGTCCTTTAATTGAAATAAAGACACAATTCTTTATTGTTCTAAATTAAACCATACTTACCGTCACGCCCATTCCAGCTGAAGCCAACGATCTCCTGCAATAAAAGTAAAATAATAAAGCAACCTCATCCTTACCTTTCCATGGTTCCCACGATGGCTCCAGCTCTGCTACATCGAGATGACAGGCTGGACCGCAGCAGAACGCTGCCATCCAGCCTGTCATCCCGCAGACACTGAGAAGCGCAGGCATGCTTCCGCTCCTCAGCGTCTCTCTGTGACGGCATCCAGATGAGCCGACAATGAACTCGGCTCACCTCATGCACGTCACTGACAGCGTGGGAGAATTCTCCTGCACTCAGCGCTTCAGCGTGAGAATTCTCCCACGCTGTCAGTGACGTGCATGAGGTGAGCTGAGTTCATTGGACATGACCTCACCTCATGCACGTCACTGACAGCGTGGGAAAATTCTCACGCTGAAGCGGTGAGTGCAGGAGAATTCTCCCACGCTGTCAGTGACGTGCATGAGGTGAGCCGAGTTCATTGTCGGCTCATCTGGATGCCGTCACAGAGAGACGCTGAGGAGCGGAAGCATGCCTGCGCTTCTCAGTGTCCGCGGGATGACAGGCTGGATGGCAGCGTTCTGCTGCGGTCCAGCCTGTCATCTCGATGTAGCAGAGCTGGAGCTGTCCTGGGAACCATGGAAAGGTAAGGATGAGGTTGCTTTATTATTTTACTTTTATTGCAGGAGATCGTTGGCTTCAGCTGGAATGGGCGTGACGGTAAGTATGGTTTAATTTAGAACAATAAAGAATTGTGTGTTTATTTCAATTAAAGGACTTTATTCTGGGTGTTGTGTTTTTTTTTTAACTTTCACTATGGGGTTAGTAATGGGGGTGTCTTATAGACGCCTCTCCATTACTAACCTGGGCTTGATGTCAGCTGGCATTATAAGCTGACATCAACCCCAGCCCTATTACCCCCTGCCACCGCACCAGGGCAGCGTGGAAGAGCGAGGCTAAGTGCCAGAATTGGCGCATCCTATGGATGCGCCATTTCTGGGGTGGCTGACGGCTGGTGTTTCTAGCCTGGGAGGGGGCCAATATTCATGGCACCCTTCCTGGGCTATTAATATCAGCCCCCAGCTGTCTGCCTAGCCTTTGCTAGCTATTAAATTAGGGGGGACCCCACGTCATTTTTTTTTGGGGGGGTCCCCCATTTTAATAGCTAGTAAAGGCTAGGTATTCAGCTGGGGGCTGATATTAGTAGCCTGGGAAGCTCCGTGGGTATTAACCCCTTCCCAGGCTTCAAACATCTGCCCCAGCTGTCTGCTTAACCTCCGCTAGAGACTAAAATTAAGGGGAACCCCACGCCAATTTTTTTTTAAATAAATCCTTTATTTTAACACTAAATGACAAGCACAGTAATCAACACTGTCACTGTACTTCATATATATGTGACTGACATGTTTCTATCTATCTAATCTATGTATGATTCTCTATTCCTTCTATTCTAAATTGTCGGGTACCGCTACTGAATTGCCGGCCGGCTTTCTTAAAGAGACGGTGCATGAAAACACTATTATTTTTTTTAATAAATCCTTTACACTAAATGACAAGTACAGTAATCAACACTGTCACTGTACTTCATATATATGTGACTGACATGTTTCTATCTATCTAATCTATGTATGATTCTCTATTTCTTCTATTCTAAATTGTCGGGTACAGATGCTGAATTGCCGGCCGGCTTTTTTAAAGAGACGGTGCATGAAAACACTAATATTTTTTTAAATAAATCCTTTACACTAAATGACAAGTACAGTAACCAACACTGTCACTGTACTTCATATATATGTGACTGACATGTTTCTATCTATCTAATCTATGTGTGAAGCTCTATTCTGTCTGTTATAAATTGTCGGGTACCGCTGCTGAATTGCCGGCCGGCTTTTTTAAAGAGACGGTGCATGAAAACACTATTATTTTTTTTAATAAATCCTTTACACTAAATGACAAGTACAGTAAGCAACACTGTCACTGTACTTCATATATATGTGACTGACATGTTTCTATCTATCTAATCTATGTGTGAAGCTCTATTCTTTCTGTTGTAAATTGTCGGGACCGGTGTATGCGCTGATGAATTGCCGGCTTTTCGCATAATACATTCTACATTATTCTTAGTTGTTTTACTTCATGTAGAATTAACCTACAAGGAAAGAAAGGGTTTATTTTCATTCCGATATTAGTGTCCCATTGACTTGCATTGGTTTCCGGTATCGGAATCGGCGATATCCGATACTTTTTGAGTATCGGTCCGATCCAATCCGATACGATATTTCCTGATATCGGAAGGTATCGCTCAACACTAGTCCTTGGTACTTAGTTGTTTTTTGCCAATTTTCTGACTTTTTTGAAAATTTCACTTTTTTTTTAAAATATCCGCTAAATGAGGGAATACTATGTTAGAGGGCATCCCAGGAGGGTTCCAAATGTGTGGGTAAATATATATCCCACGGGGGGGAATTGAAAAATAGTTGAAAAAAATATTTTTTTTGGACTTAGAAAATTTTCTGGCTTGTATCAGACTTCCATAGAGGGGGAAATGTCAGTGAGCTTGTCCGATTTCAGTTCCAGAGTGATTCGTCCATTGAGTCCTTGATACTTAGTTGTTTTTTGCCAATTTTCTGACTTTTTTGAAAATTTCACTTTTTTTTTAAATATCCGCAAAATGAGGGAATACTATGTTAGAGGACATCCCAGGAGGGTTCCAAATGTGTGGGTAAAATATATATCCCACGGGGGGAAATTGAAAAAAAGTTTAAAAAAAAAATTTTTGGACAAAGAAAATTTTCCAGCTTGTGTCAGACTTCCAGAGAGGGGGAACTGTCAGTGAGCGCGTCCGATTTTAGTTCCAGAGCGATTCGTCTGATGAGTCCTTGATACTTAGTCGTTTTTTGCCAATTTTCTGACTTTTTTGAAAATTTCACTTTTTTTTTGAAAATATCTGCTAAATGAGGGAATACTATGTTAGAGCGCATCCCAGGATGGTTCCAAATGTGTGGGTAAAATATATATCCCACGGGGGAAATTGAAAAAAAGTTGAAAAAATTTTTTTTTGGAACTTAGAAAATTTTCCACCTTGTGTCAGACTTCAAGAGAGCGGGAAATGTCAGTGAGCTCATCCGATTTCAGTTCCAGAGCTATTCGTCCAATGAGTCCTTGATACTTACTTGTTTTTTGCCAATTTTCTGACTTTTTTGAAAATTTCACTTTTTTGTGAAAATATCTGCTAAATGAGGGAATACTATGTTAGAGGGCATCCCAGGAGGGTTCCAAATGTGTGGGTAAAATATATATCCCATGGGGGGAAATTGAAAAAAAGTTGGAAAAAAAAATTTTTGGACAAAGAAAATTTTTAAGCTTGTGTCAGACTTCCAGAAAGGGGGAAATGTCAGTGAGCGCGTCCGATTTTAGTTCCAGAGCGATTCGTCCGATGAGTCCTTGATACTTAGTCGTTTTTTGCCAATTTTCTGACTTTTTTTAAAATTTCACTTTTTTTTTGAAAATATCTGCTAAATGAGGGAATACTATGTTAGAGCGCATCCCAGGAGGGTTGCAAATGTGTGGGTAAAATATATATCCCACGGGGGGGAAATTGAAAAAAAGTAGAAAAAAAATTATTTGAACTTAGAAAATTTTCCAGCTTGTGTCAGACTTCCAGAGAGGGGTAACTGTCAGTGAGCGCGTCCGATTTCACTTCCAGAACGATTCGTCTGATGAGTCCTTGATACTTAGTCGTTTTTTGCCAATTTTCTGACTTTTTTGAAAATTTCACTTTTTTTTTTTAAATATCTGCTAAATGAGGGAATACTATGTTAGAGCGCATCCCAGGAGGGTTGCAAATGTGTGGGTAAAATACATATCCCACAGGGGGAAATTGAAAAAAAGTTGAAAAAAATTTTTTTTGAACTTAAAAAATTTTCCAGCTTGTGTCAGACTTCCAGAGACGGGGAAATGTCAGTGAGCGCGTCCGATTTTGGTTCCAGAGCGTTTCGCCAGATGAGTCCTTAATACTTGTCTGTTTTTGCCAATTATCTGACTTTTTTGAAAATTTCACTTTTTTGTGAAAATATCCGCTAAATGAGGGAATACTATGTTAGAGGGCAACCCAGGAGGGTTCCAAATGTGTGGGTAAATATATATCCCACGGGGGGGAAATTGAAAAAAAGTTGAAAAAATTATTTTTTTTGGACTTAGAAAATTTTCTGGCTTGTGTCATACTTCCATAGAGGGGGAAATGTCAGTGAGCGTGCCCGATTTCAGTTCCAGAGCGATTTGTCCATTGAGTCCTTGGTACTTAGCAGTTTTTTGCCAATTTTCTGACTTTTTTGAAAATTTCACTTTTTTTGGAAAATATCTGCAAAATGAGGGAATACTATGTTAGAGGGCATTCCAGGAGGGTTCCAAATGTGTGGGTAAAATATATATCCCACGGGGGGAAATTGAAAAAAGTTGAAAAAAAAAATTTTTGGACAAAGAAAATTTTTCAGCTTCTGTCAGACTTCCAGAGAGGGGGAAATGTCAGTGAGCGCGACCGATTTTAGTTCCAGAGCGATCCGTCCGATGAGTCCTTGATACTTAGTCGTTTTTTGCCATATTTCTGACTTTTTTGAAAATTTCACTTTTTTTTAAAAAATATCCGCTAAATGAGGGAATACTATGTTAGAGGGCATCCCAGGAGGGTTCCAAATGTGTGAGTAAAAGAAATATCAGATGGTAAATTGAAAAAAAGTTGAAATTTTTTGTTTTTTAAACTTAGAAAATTTTCCGGCTTATGTCATACTTCCAAACAGGGGGAAATGTCAGTGAGCGTGTCCGGTTTCAGTTCCAGAGCGATTTGTCCAATGAGTCCTTGGTACATAGTTGTTTTTTGCCAATTTTCTGACTTTTTTGAAAATTTCACTTTTTGTGAAAATATTCGCTAAATGAGGGAATACTATGTTAGAGGGCATTCCAGGAGGGTTCCAAATGTGTGGGTAAAATATATATCTCACGGGGGGAAATTGAAAAAAAACATTTTTGGACAAAGAAAATTTTTTAGCTTGTGTCAGACTGCCAGAGGGGGGGAAATGTCAGTGAGCGCGTCCGATTTTAGTTCCAGAGCGATTCGTCCGAGGAGTCCTTGATACTTAGTCGTTTTTTGCTAATTTTCTGTCTTTTTTGAAAATTTCACTTTTTTGTGAAAATATCCACTAAATGAGGGAATACTATGTTAGAGGGCATCCCAGGAGGGTTCCAAATGTGTGGGTAAAATATATATCCCACGGGGGGAAATTGCAAAAAAGTTGAAAAAAATTTTTTTTTTGAACTAAGAAAATTTTCCAGCTTGTGTCAGACTTCCAGAGAGGGGGAAATGTCAGTGAGCGCGTCCAATTTCAGTTCCAGAGCGATTCGTCCGAATAGTCCTTGATACTTAGTCGTTTTTTGCTAATTTTCTGTCTTTTTTGAAAATTTCACTTTTTTGTGAAAATATCCGCTAAATGAGGGAATACTATGTTAGAGGGCATCCCAGGAGGGTTGCAAATGTGTGGGTAAATATACATCCCACGGGGGGAAATTGAAAAAAAGTTGAAAACATTTTTTTTTTGAACTTAGAAAATTTTCCAGCCTGTGTCAGACTTCCAGAGAGGGGGAAATGTCAGTAAGCGCGTCCAATTTCAGTTCCAGAGCGATTCGTCCGAATAGTCCTTGATACTTAGTCGTTTTTTGCTAATTTTCTGTCTTTTTTGAAAATTTCACTTTTTTGTGAAAATATCCGCTAAATGAGGGAATACTATGTTACAGGGCATCCCAGGAGGGTTCCAAATGTGTGGGTAAAATATATATCCCACGGGAGAAATTGAAAAAAAGTTTCAAAAAATTTTTGGACTTAGAAAATTTTCCAGCTTGTGCAAGACTTCCCGATAAGGGGAAATGTCAGTGAGCGCGTCCGATTTTAGTTCCAGAGCGATTCGTCTGATGAGTCCTTGATACTTAGTCGTTTTTTGCCAATTTTCTGACTTTTTTGAAAATTTCACTTTTTTTTTGAAAATATCTGCTAAATGAGGGAATACTATGTTAGAGGGAATACCAGGAGGGTTCCAAATGTGTGGAGGATCCCAGGAATATTCTAAATGTGTGGATAAAATAAATATCCCACAAGGGGGGAATTGAAAAAAAGTTGAAAAAAAAATTATTTGAACTTCGAAAATTTTCCAGCATGTGTCAGGCTTCCAGAGAGGGGAAAATGTCAGTGAGCGTGTCCGATTTCAGTTCCAGAGTGATTCGTTCGATGAGTCCTTGACACTTAGTTGTTTTTTGCCAATTTTTTGACTTTTTTGAAAATTTCACTTTTTTGAGAAAATATCCACTAAATGAGGGAATACTATGTTTGTGGGCATCCCAGGAGGGTTCGAAATGTTTGGGTAAAATATATATCCCACCGGGGTAAATTGAAGAAAAGTTGAAAAATTTTTTTTTCTCAACTTAGAAAATTTTACAGCTTGTGTCAGACTTCCAGAAAGGGGGAAATGTCAGTGAGCGCGTCCGATTTCAGTTCCAGAGCGATTTGTCTGATGAGTCCTTGATACTTAGTTGTTTATTGCCAATTTTCTGACTTTTTTGAAAATTTCACTTTTTTTTTTTAAATATCTGCTAAATGAGGGAATACTATGTTAGAGCGCATCCCAGGAGGGTTGCAAATGTGTGGGTAAAATACATATCCCACAGGGGGAAATTGAAAAAAAGTTGAAAAAAATTTTTTTTGAACTTAAAAAATTTTCCAGCTTGTGTCAGACTTCCAGAGACGGGGAAATGTCAGTGAGCGCGTCCGATTTTGGTTCCAGAGCGTTTCGCCAGATGAGTCCTTAATACTTGTCTGTTTTTGCCAATTATCTGACTTTTTTGAAAATTTCACTTTTTTGTGAAAATATCCGCTAAATGAGGGAATACTATGTTAGAGGGCAACCCAGGAGGGTTCCAAATGTGTGGGTAAATATATATCCCACGGGGGGGAAATTGAAAAAAAGTTGAAAAAATTATTTTTTTTGGACTTAGAAAATTTTCTGGCTTGTGTCATACTTCCATAGAGGGGGAAATGTCAGTGAGCGTGCCCGATTTCAGTTCCAGAGCGATTTGTCCATTGAGTCCTTGGTACTTAGCAGTTTTTTGCCAATTTTCTGACTTTTTTGAATATTTCACTTTTTTTGGAAAATATCTGCAAAATGAGGGAATACTATGTTAGAGGGCATTCCAGGAGGGTTCCAAATGTGTGGGTAAAATATATATCCCACGGGGGGAAATTGAAAAAAGTTGAAAAAAAAAATTTTTGGACAAAGAAAATTTTTCAGCTTCTGTCAGACTTCCAGAGAGGGGGAAATGTCAGTGAGCGCGACCGATTTTAGTTCCAGAGCGATCCGTCCGATGAGTCCTTGATACTTAGTCGTTTTTTGCCATATTTCTGACTTTTTTGAAAATTTCACTTTTTTTTAAAAAATATCCGCTAAATGAGGGAATACTATGTTAGAGGGCATCCCAGGAGGGTTCCAAATGTGTGAGTAAAAGAAATATCAGATGGTAAATTGAAAAAAAGTTGAAATTTTTTGTTTTTTAAACTAAGAAAATTTTCCGGCTTATGTCATACTTCCAAACAGGGGGAAATGTCAGTGAGCGTGTCCGGTTTCAGTTCCAGAGCGATTTGTCCAATGAGTCCTTGGTACATAGTTGTTTTTTGCCAATTTTCTGACTTTTTTGAAAATTTCACTTTTTGTGAAAATATTCGCTAAATGAGGGAATACTATGTTAGAGGGCATTCCAGGAGGGTTCCAAATGTGTGGGTAAAATATATATCTCACGGGGGGAAATTGAAAAAAAACATTTTTGGACAAAGAAAATTTTTTAGCTTGTGTCAGACTGCCAGAGGGGGGGAAATGTCAGTGAGCGCGTCCGATTTTAGTTCCAGAGCGATTCGTCCGAGGAGTCCTTGATACTTAGTCGTTTTTTGCTAATTTTCTGTCTTTTTTGAAAATTTCACTTTTTTGTGAAAATATCCACTAAATGAGGGAATACTATGTTAGAGGGCATCCCAGGAGGGTTCCAAATGTGTGGGTAAAATATATATCCCACGGGGGGAAATTGCAAAAAAGTTGAAAAAAATTTTTTTTTTGAACTAAGAAAATTTTCCAGCTTGTGTCAGACTTCCAGAGAGGGGGAAATGTCAGTGAGCGCGTCCAATTTCAGTTCCAGAGCGATTCGTCCGAATAGTCCTTGATACTTAGTCGTTTTTTGCTAATTTTCTGTCTTTTTTGAAAATTTCACTTTTTTGTGAAAATATCCGCTAAATGAGGGAATACTATGTTAGAGGGCATCCCAGGAGGGTTGCAAATGTGTGGGTAAATATACATCCCACGGGGGGAAATTGAAAAAAAGTTGAAAACATTTTTTTTTTGAACTTAGAAAATTTTCCAGCCTGTGTCAGACTTCCAGAGAGGGGGAAATGTCAGTAAGCGCGTCCAATTTCAGTTCCAGAGCGATTCGTCCGAATAGTCCTTGATACTTAGTCGTTTTTTGCTAATTTTCTGTCTTTTTTGAAAATTTCACTTTTTTGTGAAAATATCCGCTAAATGAGGGAATACTATGTTACAGGGCATCCCAGGAGGGTTCCAAATGTGTGGGTAAAATATATATCCCACGGGAGAAATTGAAAAAAAGTTTCAAAAAATTTTTGGACTTAGAAAATTTTCCAGCTTGTGCAAGACTTCCCGATAAGGGGAAATGTCAGTGAGCGCGTCCGATTTTAGTTCCAGAGCGATTCGTCTGATGAGTCCTTGATACTTAGTCGTTTTTTGCCAATTTTCTGACTTTTTTGAAAATTTCACTTTTTTTTTGAAAATATCTGCTAAATGAGGGAATACTATGTTAGAGGGAATACCAGGAGGGTTCCAAATGTGTGGAGGATCCCAGGAATATTCTAAATGTGTGGATAAAATAAATATCCCACAAGGGGGGAATTGAAAAAAAGTTGAAAAAAAAATTATTTGAACTTCGAAAATTTTCCAGCATGTGTCAGGCTTCCAGAGAGGGGAAAATGTCAGTGAGCGTGTCCGATTTCAGTTCCAGAGTGATTCGTTCGATGAGTCCTTGACACTTAGTTGTTTTTTGCCAATTTTTTGACTTTTTTGAAAATTTCACTTTTTTGAGAAAATATCCACTAAATGAGGGAATACTATGTTTGTGGGCATCCCAGGAGGGTTCGAAATGTTTGGGTAAAATATATATCCCACCGGGGTAAATTGAAGAAAAGTTGAAAAATTTTTTTTTCTCAACTTAGAAAATTTTACAGCTTGTGTCAGACTTCCAGAAAGGGGGAAATGTCAGTGAGCGCGTCCGATTTCAGTTCCAGAGCGATTTGTCTGATGAGTCCTTGATACTTAGTTGTTTATTGCCAATTTTCTGACTTTTTTGAAAATTTCACTTTTTTGTGAAAATATCCGCTAAATGAGGGAATACTATGTTAGAGGGAATCCCAGGAGGGTTCCAAATGTGTGGGTAAAATATATATCCCACGGGGGGGAAATTGAAAAAAAGTTGAAAAAAAAAATATTTGAACTTGGAAAATTTTCCAGCTTGTGTCAGACTTCCAGAGAGGGGTAAATGTCAGTGAGCATGTCCGATTTCAGTTCCAGAGTGATTCGTCCGATGAGCCCTTGACACTTAGTTGTTTTTTGCCAATTTTCTGACTTTTTTGAAAATTTCACTTTTTTGTGAAAATATCCGCTAAATGAGGGAATACTATATTAGAGGGTATCGCAGGAGGCTTCCAAATGTGTGGGAAAAATATATATCCCACGTGGGGAAATTGGATAAAAAGTTGAAAAAAATTTTTTTTTGAACTTAGAAAATTTTCCAGCTTGTGTCAGACTTCCAGAGAGCGGGAAATGTCAGTGAGCGTGTCCGATTTCAGCTCCAGAGCGATTCGTCTGATGAGTCCATGATACTTAGTCAATTTTTGCCAATTTTGTGACTTTTTTGAAAATTTCACTTTTTTGTGAAAATATCCGCTAAATGAGGGAATACTATGTTAGATGGCAACCCAGGAGTATTCCAAATGTGTGGATAAAATATATATCCCACAGGGGGGAAATTGAAAAAAAGTTGAAAAAAAAAATTATTTGAACTTAGAAAATTTTCCAGCTTGTGTCAGACTTCCAGAGAGTGGGAAATGTCAATGAGCGCATCCGATTTCAGTTCCAGAGCGATTCGTCCAATGAGTCCTTGATACTTAGTTGTTTTTTTGCCAATTTTCTGACTTTTTTGAAACTTTCACTTTTTTTTGAAAATATCCGCAAAATGAGGGAATACTATGTTAGAGGACATCCCAGGAGGGTTCCAAATGTGTGGGTAAAATATATATCCCACGATGGGAAATTGAAAAAAAGTTTAAAAAAAAAATTTTTGGACAAAGAAAATTTTTCAGCTTGTGCCAGACTTCCAGAGAGGGGGAAATGTCAGTGAGCGTGTCCGATTTGACTTCCAGAATGATTCGTCTGATGAGTCCTTAATACTTAGTCGTTATTTGCCAATTTTCTGACTTTTTTGAAAATTTCACTTTTTTGTGAAAATATCCGCTAAATGAGGGAATACTATGTTAGAGGGCATCCCAGGAGGGTTCCAAATGTGTGGGTAAAATATATATCCCACGGGAGAAATTGAAAAAAAGTTTCAAAAAATTTTTGGACTTAGAAAATTTTCCAGCTTGTGCAAGACTTCCCGATAAGGGGAAATGTCAGTGAGCGCGTCCGATTTTAGTTCCAGAGCGATTCGTCTGATGAGTCCTTGATACTTAGTCGTTTTTTGCCAATTTTCTGACTTTTTTGAAAATTTCACTTTTTTTTTGAAAATATCTGCTAAATGAGGAAATACTATGTTAGAGGGAATACCAGGAGGGTTCCAAATGTGTGGAGGATCCCAGGAATATTCTAAATGTGTGGATAAAATAAATATCCCACAGGGGGGAATTGAAAAAAAGTTGAAAAAAAAATTATTTGAACTTCGAAAATTTTCCAGCATGTGTCAGGCTTCCAGAGAGGGGGAAATGTCAGTGAGCGTGTCCGATTTCAGTTCCAGAGTGATTCGTTCGATGAGTCCTTGACACTTAGTTGTTTTTTGCCAATTTTTTGACTTTTTTGAAAATTTCACTTTTTTGAGAAAATATCCACTAAATGAGGGAATACTATGTTTGTGGGCATCCCAGGAGGGTTCGAAATGTTTGGGTAAAATATATATCCCACCGGGGTAAATTGAAGAAAAGTTGAAAAAATTTTTTTTCTCAACTTAGAAAATTTTACAGCTTGTGTCAGACTTCCAGAAAGGGGGAAATGTCAGTGAGCGCGTCCGATTTCAGTTCCAGAGTGATTTGTCTGATGAGTCCTTGATACTTAGTTGTTTATTGCCAATTTTCTGACTTTTTTGAAAATTTCACTTTTTTGTGAAAATATCCGCTAAATGAGGGAATACTATGTTAGAGGGAATCCCTGGAGGGTTCCAAATGTGTGGGTAAAATATATATCCCACGGGGGGAAATTGGATAAAAAGTTGAAAAAAATTTTTTTTTGAACTTAGAAAATTTTCCAACTTGTGTCAGACTTCCAGAGAGCGGGAAATGTCAGTGAGCGTGTCCGATTTCAGCTCCAGAGCGATTCGTCTGATGAGTCCATGATACTTAGTCAATTTTTGCCAATTTTGTGACTTTTTTGAAAATTTCACTTTTTTGTGAAAATATCCGCTAAATGAGGGAATACTATGTTAGATGGCAACCCAGGAGTATTCCAAATGTGTGGATAAAATATATATCCCACAGGGGGGAAATTGAAAAAAAGTTGAAAAAAAAAATTATTTGAACTTAGAAAATTTTCCAGCTTGTGTCAGACTTCCAGAGAGTGGGAAATGTCAATGAGCGCATCCGATTTCAGTTCCAGAGCGATTCGTCCAATGAGTCCTTGATACTTAGTTGTTTTTTGCCAATTTTCTGACTTTTTTGAAAATTTCACTTTTTTTTGAAAATATCCGCAAAATGAGGGAATACTATGTTAGAGGACATCCCAGGAGGGTTCCAAATGTGTGGGTAAAATATATATCCCACGGGGGGAAATTGCAAAAAAGTTGAAAACATTTATTTTTTTGAACTTTGAAAATTTTCCAGCCTGTGTCAGACTTCTAGAGAGGGGGAAATGTCAGGGAGCGCGTCCAATTTCAGTTCCAGAGCGATTCGTCCGATTAGTCCTTGATACTTAGTCGTTTTTTGCCAATTTTCTGTCTTTTTTGAAAATTTAACTTTTTTGTGAAAATATCCGCTAAATTAGGGAATACTATGTTAGAGGGCATCCCAGGAGGGTTCCAAATGTGTTGGTAAATATATATCCCACGGGGGGGAATTGAGAAAAAGTTGTAAAAATTATTTTTTTTGGACTTAGAAAATTTTCTGGCTTGTGTCAGACTTCCATAGAGGGGGAAATGTCAGTGAGAGTGTCCGATTTCAGTTCCAGAGCGATTCGTCCATTGAGTCCTTGGTACTTAGTTGTTTTTTGCCAATTTTCTGACTTTTTTGAAAATTTCACTTTTTGTGAAAATATCCGCTAAATGAGGGAATGCTATGTTAGAGGGCATCCCAGGAGGGTTCCAAATGTGTGGGTAAAATATATATCTCACGGGGGGAAATTGAAAAAAAGTTGAAAAAAAAAATTTTTGGACAAAGAAAAATTTTCAGCTTGTGTCATACTGCCAGAGGGGGGGGGGAAATGTCAGTGAGCGCGTCCGATTTTAGTTCCAGAGCGATTCGTCCGAGGAGTCCTTGATACTTAGTCGTTTTTTGCTAATTTTCTGTCTTTTTTGAAAATTTCACTTTTTTGTGAAAATATCCGCTAAATGAGGGAATACTATGTTAGAGGGCATCCCAGGAGGGTTCCAAATGTGTGGGTAAAATATATATCCCACCGGGGTAAATTGAAGAAAAGTTGAAAAATTTTTTTTTCTCAACTTAGAAAATTTTACAGCTTGTGTCAGACTTCCAGAAAGGGGGAAATGTCAGTGAGCGCGTCCGATTTCAGTTCCAGAGCGATTTGTCTGATGAGTCCTTGATACTTAGTTGTTTATTGCCAATTTTCTGACTTTTTTGAAAATTTCACTTTTTTGTGAAAATATCCGCTAAATGAGGGAATACTATGTTAGAGGGAATCCCAGGAGGGTTCCAAATGTGTGGGTAAAATATATATCCCACGGGGGGGAAATTGAAAAAAAGTTGAAAAAAAAAAATATTTGAACTTGGAAAATTTTCCAGCTTGTGTCAGACTTCCAGAGAGGGATAAATGTCAATGAGCATGTCCGATTTCAGTTCCAGAGTGAATCGTCCGATGAGCCCTTGACACTTAGTTGTTTTTTGCCAATTTTCTGACTTTTTTGAAAATTTCACTTTTTTGTGAAAATATCCGCTAAATGAGGGAATACTATATTAGAGGGTATCGCAGGAGGCTTCCAAATATGTGGGTAAAATATATATCCCACAGGAGGAAATTGGATAAAAAGTTGAAAAAAATTTTTTTTTGAACTTAGAAAATTTTCCAGCTTGTGTCAGACTTCCAGAGAGCGGGAAATGTCAGTGAGCGTGTCCGATTTCAGTTCCAGAGCGATTCGTCTGATGAGTCCATGATACTTAGTCAATTTTTGCCAATTTTGTGACTTTTTTGAAAATTTCACTTTTTTGTGAAAATATCCGCTAAATGAGGGAATACTATGTTAGATGGCATCCCAGGAGTATTCCAAATGTGTGGATAAAATAAATATCCCACAGGGGGAAATTGAAAAAAATTTGAAAAACATTTTTTTTTGAACTTGGAAAATTTTCCAGCTTGTGTCAGACTTCCAGAGAGGGGGAAATGTGAATGAGCGCATCTGATTTCAGTTCCAGAGCGATTCGTCCGATGAGTCCTTGAGACTTAGTTGCTTTTTGCCAATTTTCTGACTTTTTTGAAAATTTCACTTTTTTGTGAAAATATCTGCTAAATGAGGGAATACTATATTAGAGGGTATCGCAGGAAGCTTCCAAATGTGTGGGTAAAATATATATCCCACGCGGGGAAATTGGATAAAAAGTTAAAAAAAAAATTTTTTTTTTGAACTTACAAAATTTTCCAGCTTCTGTCAGACTTCCTTAGACAGGGAAAAGTCAGTGAGCGCGTCCGATTTCGGTTCCAGAGCGTTTTGTCCGATGAGTCCTTAATACTTAGTCGGTTATTGCCAATTATCTGACTTTTTTGAAAATTTCACTTTTTTGTGAAAATAGCCGCTAAATGAGGGAATACTATGTTAGAGGGCATCCCAGGAGTATTCCAAATGTGTGGATAAAATAAATATCCCACAGGGGGGAAATTGAAAAAAAGTTGAAAAAAAAAATTATTTGAACTTAGAAAATTTTCCAGCTTGTGTCAGATTTCCAGAGAGGGGTAAATGTCAGTGAACGTGTCCGATTTCAGTTCCAGAGTGATTCGTCCGATGAGTCCTTGACACTTAGTTGTTTTTTGCCAATTTTCTGACTTTTTTGAAAATTTCACTTTTTTGTGAAAATATCCGCTAAATGAGGGAATACTATATTAGAGGGTATCGCAGGAGGCTTCCAAATGTGTCGGGAAAATATATATCCCACGGGAGGAAATTGGATAAAAAGTTTAAAAAAAATTTTTTTTTGAACTTAGAAAATTTTCCAGCTTCTGTCAGACTTCCATAGACGGGGAGAAGTCAGTGAGCACGTCCGATTTCGGTTCGAGAGCGTTTCGTCCGATGAGTCCTTAATACTTAGTCGTTTTTTTGCCAATTATCTGACATTTTTGAAAATTTCACTTTTTTGTGAAAATATCCGCTAAATGAGGGAATACTATGTTAGAGGGAATCCCAGGAGGGTTCCAAATGTGTGGGTAAAATATATATCCCACAGGGGGAAATTGAAAAAAAGTTGAAAAAAAAAATTTTTTGAACTTAGAAAATTTTACAGCTTGTGTCAGACTTCCAGAAAGGGGGAAATGTCAGTGAGCGCGTCCGATTTCAGTTCCAGAGCGATTCGTCCGATGAGTCCTTGACACTTAGTTGTTTTTAGCCAATTTTCAGACTTTTTTGAAAATTTCACTTTTTTGTGAAAATATCCGCTAAATGAGGGAATACTATGTTAGATGGCATCCCAGGAGTATTCCAAATGTTTGGTAAAATATATATCCCACGGGGTAAATTGAAAAAAAGTAGAAAAAAAAAATATTTGAACTTAGACAATTTTCCTGCATGTGTCAGACTTCCAGAGAGGGGGAAATGTCAGTGAGCGCATCCGATTTCAGTTCCAGAGTGATTCGTCCGATGAGTCCTTGACACTTAGTTGTTTTTTGCCAATTTTCTGACTTTTTTGAAAATTTCACTTTTTTGTGAAAATATCCGCTAAATGAGGGAATACTATATTAGAGGGTATCGCAGGAGGCTTCCAAATGTGTCGGGAAAATATATATCCCACGGGAGGAAATTGGATAAAAAGTTTAAAAAAAATTTTTTTTTGAACTTAGAAAATTTTCCAGCTTCTGTCAGACTTCCATAGACGGGGAGAAGTCAGTGAGCACGTCCGATTTCGGTTCGAGAGCGTTTCGTCCGATGAGTCCTTAATACTTAGTCGGTTTTTTGCCAATTATCTGACTTTTTTGAAAATTTCACTTTTTTGTGAAAATATCCGCTAAATGAGGGAATACTATGTTAGAGGGCATCCCAGGAGTATTCCAAATGTTTGGATAAAATATATATCCCACAGGGGGGAAATTGAAAAAAAGTTGAAAAAAAAAATGATTTGAAATTAGAAAATTTTCCAGCTTGTGTCAGACTTCCAGAGAGTGGGAAATGTCAATGAGAGCATCCGATTTCAGTTCCAGAGCGATTCGTCCAATGAGTCCTTGATACTTAGTTGTTTTTTGGCAATTCTCTGACTTTTTAGAAAATTTCACTTTTTTGTGAAAATATCCGCTAAATGAGGGAATACTATGTTAGAGGGAATCCCAGGAGGGTTCCAAATGTGTGGGTAAAATATATATCCCACAGGGGGAAATTGAAAAAAAGTTGAAAAAAAAAATTTTTTTTCTCAACTTAGAAAATTTTACAGCTTGTGTCAGACTTCCAGAAAGGGGGAAATGTCAGTGAGCGCGTCCGATTTCAGTTCCAGAGCGATTCGTCCGATGAGTCCTTGACACTTAGTTGTTTTTAGCCAATTTTCAGACTTTTTTGAAAATTTCACTTTTTTGTGAAAATATCCGCTAAATGAGGGAATACTATGTTAGATGGCATCCCAGGAGTATTCCAAATGTTTGGTAAAATATATATCCCACGGGGTAAATTGAAAAAAAGTAGAAAAAAAAAATATTTGAACTTAGACAATTTTCCTGCATGTGTCAGACTTCCAGAGAGGGGGAAATGTCAGTGAGCGCATCCGATTTCAGTTCCAGAGTGATTCGTCCGATGAGTCCTTGACACTTAGTTGTTTTTTGCCAATTTTCTGACTTTTTTGAAAATTTCACTTTTTTGTGAAAATATCCGCTAAATGAGGGAATATTAGATTAGAGGGTATCCCAGGAGGCTTCCAAATGTGTGGGTAAAATATATATCCCACGGGGGGAAATTGGATAAAAAGTTTAAAAAAATTTTTTTTGGAACTTAGAAAATTTTCCAGCTTGTGTCAGACTTCCAGAGAGTGGGAAATGTCAATGAGCGCATCCGATTTCAGTTCCAGAGTGATTCGTCCAATGAGTCCTTGATACTTATTTGTTTTTTTGCCAATTTTCTGACTTTTTTGAAAATTTCACTTTTTTGTGAAAATATCCGCTTAATGAGGGAATACTATGTTAGAGGGCATCCCAAGAGTATTCCAAATGTGTGGTAAAATATATATCCCACAGGGGGGAAATTGAAAAAAAGTTGAAAAAAAAATTATTTGAACTTAGAAAATTTTCCAGCTTGTGTCAGACTTCCAGAGAGGGGTAAATGTCAGTGAGCGTGTCAGATTTCAGTTCCAGAGTGATTCGTCCGATGAGTCCTTGACACTTAGTTGTTTTTTGCCAATTTTCTGACTTTTTTGAAAATTTCACTTTTTTGTGAAAATATCCGCTTAATGAGGGAATACTATGTTAGATGGAATCCCAGGAGGGTTCCAAATGTGTCCGTAAAATATATATCCCACGGGGGGAAATTGAAAAAAAGTTGAAAAAAAAAATTATTTGAACTTAGAAAATTTTCCAGCTTGTGTCAGACTTCCAGAGAGGGGTAAATGTCAATGAGCTTGTCCGATTTCAGTTCCAGAGTGATTCTTCCGATGAGTCCTTGACACTTAGTTGTTTTTTGGCAATTTTCTGACTTTTTAGAAAATTTCACTTTTTTGAGAAAATATCCACTAAATGAGGGAATACTATGTTTGTGGGCATCCCAGTACGGTTCGAAATGTGTGGGTAAAATATATATCCCACGGGGGGTAAATTGAAAAAAAGTTGAAAAAAATTTTTTTTTCAACTTAGAAAATTTTACAGCTTGTGTCAGACTTCCAGAAAGGGGTAAATGTCAGTGAGCGCCTCCGATTTCAGTTCCAGAGCGATTCGTCTGATAAGTCCTTGATACTTAGTTGTTTATAGGCAATTTTCTGACTCTTTTGAAAATTTCACTTTTTTGTGAAAATATCCGCTAAATGAGGGAATACTATGTTAGAGGGAATCCCAGGAGGGTTCCAAATGTGTGGGTAAAATATATATCCCACGGGGGGAATTTGAAAAAAAGTTGAAAACAAATTTTTTTTGAACTTAGAAAATTTTCCAGCTTGTGTCAGACTTCCAGAGAGCGGGAAATGTCAGTGAACGCGTCCGATTGGAGTTCCAGAGCGATTTGTCCGATGAGTCCTTGATACTTAGTCGTTTTTTTGCCAATTTTCAGACTTTTTTGAAAATTTCACTTTTTTGTGAAAATATCCGCTAAATGAGGGAATACTATGTTAGAGGGCATCCCAGGAGTATTCCAAATGTGTGGATAAAATATATATCCCACAGGGGGGAAATTGAAAAAAAGTTGAAAAAAAATATTATTTGAACTTAGAAAATTTTCCAGCTTGTGTCAGACTTCCAGAGAGTGGGAAATGTCAATGAGCGCATCTGATTTCAGTTCCAGAGCGATTCGTCCAATGAGTCCTTGATACTTACGCGTTTTTTGCCAATTTTCTGACTTTTTTGAAAATTTCACTTTTTTGTGAAAATATCCGCTAAATGAGGGAATACTATGTTAGAGGGAATCCCAGGAGGGTTCCAAATGTGTGGGTAAAATATATATCCCACAGGGGGAAATTGAAAAAAAGTTGAAAAAAAAATTTTTTTGAACTTAGAAAATTTTACAGCTTGTGTCAGACTTCCAGAAAGGGGGAAATGTCAGTGAGCGCGTCCGATTTCAGTTCCAGAGCGATTCGTCCGATGAGTCCTTGACACTTAGTTGTTTTTAGCCAATTTTCAGACTTTTTTGAAAATTTCACTTTTTTGTGAAAATATCCGCTAAATGAGGGAATACTATGTTAGATGGCATCCCAGGAGTATTCCAAATGTTTGGTAAAATATATATCCCACGGGGTAAATTGAAAAAAAGTAGAAAAAAAAAATATTTGAACTTAGACAATTTTCCTGCATGTGTCAGACTTCCAGAAAGGGGGAAATGTCAGTGAGCGCATCCGATTTCAGTTCCAGAGTGATTCGTCCGATGAGTCCTTGACACTTAGTTGTTTTTTGCCAATTTTCAGACTTTTTTGAAAATTTCACTTTTTTGTGAAAATATCCGCTAAATGAGGGAATACTATGTTAGAGGGCATCCCAGGAGTATTCCAAATGTGTGGATAAAATATATATCCCACAGGGGGGAAATTGAAAAAAAGTTGAAAAAAAAAATTATTTGAACTTAGAAAATTTTCCAGCTTGTGTCAGACTTCCAGAGAGTGGGAAATGTCAATGAGCGCATCTGATTTCAGTTCCAGAGCGATTCGTCCAATGAGTCCTTGATACTTACGCCTTTTTTGCCAATTTTCTGAAAATTTCACTTTTTTGTGAAAATATCCGCTAAATGAGGGAATACTATGTTAGAGGGAATCCCAGGAGGGTTCCAAATGTGTGGGTAAAATATATATCCCACAGGGGGAAATTGAAAAAAAGTAGAAAAAAAAAATATTTGAACTTAGACAATTTTCCTGCATGTGTCAGACTTCCAGAAAGGGGGAAATGTCAGTGAGCGCATCCGATTTCAGTTCCAGAGTGATTCGTCCGATGAGTCCTTGACACTTAGTTTTTTTTTGCCAATTTTCTGACTTTTTTGAAAATTTCACTTTTTTGTGAAAATATCCGCTAAATGAGGGAATATTATATTAGAGGGTATCCCAGGAGGCTTCCAAATGTGTGGGTAAAATATATATCCCACGGGGGGAAATTGGATAAAAAGTTTAAAAAAATTTTTTTTGGAACTTAGAAAATTTTCCAGCTTGTGTCAGACTTCCAGAGAGTGGGAAATGTCAATGAGCGCATCCAATTTCAGTTCCAGAGCGATTCGTCCAATGAGTCCTTGATACTTATTCGTTTTTTTTGCCAATTTTCTGACTTTTTTGAAAATTTCACTTTTTTGTGAAAATATCCGCTTAATGAGGGAATACTATGTTAGAGGGCATCCCAAGAGTATTCCAAATGTGTGGGTAAAATATATATCCCACAGGGGAGAAATTGAAAAAAAGTTGAAAAAAAAAATTATTTGAACTTAGAAAATTTTCCAGCTTGTGTCAGACTTCCAGAGAGGGGTAAATGTCAGTGAGCGTGTCAGATTTCAGTTCCAGAGTGATTCGTCCGATGAGTCCTTGACACTTAGTTGTTTTTTGCCAATTTTCTGACTTTTTTGAAAATTTCACTTTTTTGTGAAAATATCCGCTTAATGAGGGAATACTATGTTAGAGGGAATCCCAGGAGGGTTCCAAATGTGTGGGTAAAATATATATCCCACGGGGGGAAATTGAAAAAAAGTGGAAAAAAAAAATTATTTGAACTTAGAAAATTTTCCAGCTTGTGTCAGACTTCCAGAGACGGGTAAATGTCAATGAGCTTGTCCGATTTCAGTTCCAGAGTGATTCGTCCGATGAGTCCTTGACACTTAGTTGTTTTTTGGCAATTTTCTGACTTTTTAGAAAATTTCACTTTTTTGAGAAAATATCCACTAAATGAGGGAATACTATGTTTGTGGGCATCCCAGTACGGTTCGAAATGTGTGGGTAAAATATATATCCCACGGGGGGTAAATTGAAAAAAAGTTGAAAACATTTTTTTTTTCAACTTAGAAAATTTTACAGCTTGTGTCAGACTTCCAGAAAGGGGTAAATGTCAGTGAGCGCCTCCGATTTCAGTTCCAGAGCGATTCGTCTGATAAGTCCTTGATACTTAGTTGTTTATAGGCAATTTTCTGACTCTTTTGAAAATTTCACTTTTTTGTGAAAATATCCGCTAAATGAGGGAATACTATGTTAGAGGGAATCCCAGGAGGGTTCCAAATGTGTGGGTAAAATATATATCCCACGGGGGGAATTTGAAAAAAAGTTGAAAACAAATTTTTTTTGAACTTAGAAAATTTTCCAGCTTGTGTCAGACTTCCAGAGAGCGGGAAATGTCAGTGAGCGCGTCCGATTGCAGTTCCAGAGCGATTTGTCCGATGAGTCCTTGATACTTAGTCGTTTTTTTGCCAATTTTCAGACTTTTTTGAAAATTTCACTTTTTTGTGAAAATATCCGCTAAATGAGAGAATACTATGTTTGTGGTCATCTCAGGAGGGTTCGAAATGTGTGGGTAAAATATATATCCCACGCGGGGTAAATTGAAAAAAAAGTTGAAAAATTTTATTTTTTCAACTTAGAAAATTTTACAGCTTGTGTCAGACTTCCAGAAAGAGGGAAATGTCAGTGAGCGCGTCCGATTTCAGTTCCAGAGCGATTTGTCTGATGAGTGCTTGATACTAAGTCATTTTTTGCCAATTTTCTGACTTTTTTGAAAATTTCACTTTTTTGTGAAAAGATCCACTAAATGAGGGAAAACTATGTTAGAGGGAATCCCAGGAGGGTTCCAAATGTGTGGGCAAAATATATATCCCAAGGGGAGAAATTGAAAAAAAGTTGAAAAAGTTTTTTTTTTCGAACTTAGAAAATTTTCCAGCTTGTGTCAGACTTCCAGAGAGGGGGAAATGTCAGTGAGCGTGTCTGATTTCAGTTCCAGAGTGATTCGTCCGATGAGTCCTTGACACTTATTTTAGTTTTTTTGCCAATTTTCTGACTTTTTTGAAAATTTTACTTTTTTGAGAAAATATCCACTAAATGAGGGAATACTATGTTTGTTGTCATCCCAGGAGGTTTCGAAATGTGTGGGTAAAATATATATCCCATGCGGGGTAAATTGAAAAAAGTTGAAAAAAAAATATTTTTTGAACTTAGCAAATTTTCCCGCTTGTGTCAGACTTCCAGAGAGGGAGAAATGTCAGTGAGCGCGTCCGATTTCAGTTCCAGAGCGTTTCGTCCGATGAGTCCTTGATACTTAATCGTTTTTTTGCCAATTATCTGACTTTTTTGAAAGTTTCACTTTTTGGTGAAAATATCCGCTAAATGAGGGAATACTATGTTAGAGGGCATCCCAGGAGGGTTCCAAATGTGTGGGTAAAATATATATCCAACGGGGGGGAAATTAAAAAAAGTTGAAAAATTTTTTTTTTTCGAACTTATAAATTTTTCCAGCTTGTGTCAGACTTCCAGAGAGGGGGAAATGTCAGTGAGCGCATCCGATTGCAGTTCCAGAGTGATTCGTCCGATGAGTCATTGATACTTAGTCGTTTTTTTTCCAATTTTCTGACTTTTTTCAAAATTTCACTTTTTTGTGAAAATATCCACTAAATGAGGGAATACTATGTTGGATGGCATCCCTGGAGGGTTCCAAATGTGTGGTTAAAATATATATCCCACGGTTGGGAAATTGAAAAAAAGTTGAAAAAATTTTTTATTCGAACTTAGAAAATTTTCCAGCTTGTGTCAGACTTCCAAAGAGGGGGAATTGTCAGTGAGCGCATCCGATTGCAGTTCCAGAGCGATTCGTCCGATTAGTCCTTGATACTTAGTCGTTTTTTTTGCCAATTTTCTGACTTTTTTGAAAATTTCACTTTTTTGTGCTAATGTCCACTAAATGAGGGAATACTATGTTAGATGGTCTCCCAGGGGGGTTCTAAATGTGTGGGGAAAATATATATCCCATGGAGTGGAATTGAAAAAAAGTTGTAAAAAAATTATTTTTTGAACTTAGCAAATTTTCCAGCTTGTGTCAGACTTCCAGAGAGGGGGAATTGTCAGTGAGCGCGTCCGATTTCAGTTCCAGAGCGTTTCGTCCGATGAGTCCTTGATACTTAGTCGTTTTTTTGCCAATTATCTGACTTTTTTGAAAATTTCACTTTTTTGTGAAAAGATCCACTAAATGAGGGAATGCTATGTTAGAGGGAATCCCAGGAGGGTTCCAAATGTGTGGGTAAAATATATATCCCAAGGGGAGAAATTGAAAAAAAGGTGAAAAATATTTTTTTTTCGAACTTAGAAAATTTTCCAGCTTGTGTCAGACTTCCAAAGAGGGGGAAATGTCAGTGAGCGTGTCCGATTTCAGTTCCAGAGTGATTCGTCCGATGAGTCCTTGACACTTAGTTGTTTTTTGCCAATTTTCTGACTTTTTTGAAAATTTCACTTTTTTGAGAAAATATCCACTAAATGAGGGAATACTATGTTTGTGGTCATCCCAGGAGGGTTCGAAATGTGTGGGTAAAATATATATCCCACGCGGGGTAAATTGAAAAAAAGTTGAAAAATTTTATTTTTTCAACTTTGAAAATTTTACAGCTTGTGTCAGACTTCCAGAAAGAGGGAAATGTGAGTGAGCATGTCCGATTTCAGTTCCAGAGTGATTCGTCCGATGAGTCCTTGACACTTAGTCGTTTTTTTGCCAATTTTCTGACTTTTTTGAAAATTTAACTTTTTTGAGAAAATATCCACTAAATGAGGGAATACTATGTTTGTTGTCATCCCAGGAGGGTTCGAAATGTGTGGGTAAAATATATATCCCACGCGGGGTAAATTGAAAAAAGTTGAAAAAAAAATATTTTTTGAACTTAGCAAATTTTCCCGCTTGTGTCAGACTTCCATATGTTATGTTCTGCTACCAGAGCTAAGGAAAGAGAGGAGATCTGTCCCTACGATAGAACTCAGCTTAATCCCTACGATGTAACAGGGGATCTGATCCTGCGATCAGACCTGCTAAAGTCCTAAGATAGTCTGTACGGAGACCTATAGATGTGGGGAAGGAATCCCTACAAGTACTAAGGACTAGGAGGAAAATGGGACACCTCCTAACAGAAATAGTAGCAGACAGACGAACAAACAAAATATATAGAACATAGAGGTCCGTAGACCAAGCAAACTAACAGAGTTAGATACAGAGCACAGGCTAGCTAGAAAGTAGTTATACAATGAAGTCCAGCAAAGCCAGAAGGGCGGAGCAGGATTAAATAGGCCAACAAGGTCATGTGACCAGCAAAGGAAAAAACCTAAGAGCAAGGTTCTAACAGTACCCCCTTCTAAGAGGATCCTCCGGATCCCCTAGGACCAGGCTTATCAGGAAATCTCCTGTGAAACGCTCTGATAAGTCTGGACGCGGAAACATCATCCGACCTCACCCAAGAGTTATCCTCGGGTCCGAAACCTTTCCAGGCCAGAAGATACTGCAAACTACCTCTATACCGTCTAGAGTTAAGGATGTGAGAAATTTCATATTCCCCGTCCTCCACCACCGGAGGAACAGAGGCAGAGGCGTCACAATCCGATACAACAGCTTTTTTCAACAGAGAGACATGAAATACCGGATTAATTCTCCAGGAGGTAGGAACCTCCAACCTAACAGCAGATTGGTTGACAACCTGAAGCACCTTAAAGGGCCCTACAAACTTGGGACCCAATTTCTTAGAAGGAATCCTCAACCACAGATTCCTAGAGGACAACCAAACCATGTCTCCAACAGCGAACAAAACCTCCTGTCGTTTCCTATCAAAGTAGTCTTTAGATTTTCTGTTGGCCTCCTGAAGATTACCACGCACATCCGTCCAAACTCTCTCCAAATCACCGGAAAAATTCTCCTCCTCAGGCACGGCAGATCCTAACTTGGAGAACGACCCAAACGACGGATGTCTCCCAGAACAACAAAAAAAAGGCGAACAACCAGCAGAAGAAGATGTATGATTGTTCAGAGCAAATTCAGCAAGTGGCAGAAACTCAGACCACCCCTCTTGATTGTCTGCCACAAAACAACGCAAGAACTGCTCAACATCCTGGTTTTTCCTTTCTGTCTGGCCATTAGATTCAGGATGATATCCGGACGAGACCGACAAATGAACTCCCAACCTGTCACAAAAGGCACGCCAAAAACGAGCCACGAACTGAGGTCCCCTATCAGAAACAATGTCAGTAGGAACGCCATGAAGTCTGACAATTTCCTTGACAAAGGCCTTAGCGAGAGTTTTAGCGCAGGGCAGTTTGACGAAGGGAACCAAGTGACACATCTTGCTAAAACGGTCCACGACCACCCAGATGACAGTAAAACCCTCAGAGGGGGGAAGGTCAGTTATAAAGTCCATAGCCAAATGTGTCCAAGGAGCACTGGGAACCTCCAAAGGACAAAGCAACCCCCCAGCAGGAGTATGTGAGGACTTAGATCTAGCACATATAGTACATTGACGCACCCACTTAATGACTTCCTTCTGCCATCCAGGCAACCAAAAACTGCGACCCACCAGTCTCTTGGTCTCAGAGATTCCGGGATGACCTGCCAACCGAGATTCGTGACACTCAACAAACAAATCTCTCCTAAAGGTCCCAGGCACAAACAACCTCCCATGAGGAGTGTTAGATGGGGCATTCTCCTGTGCTTTAAGAATCTCATCTTCCAAAACGGAGTCCAAAGCAGCTATCACAACACCTTCTTGTAAAATGTTCTCCTCTTTCTCAACACCGACTATGGGAGAAAAACTGCGAGACAAGGCATCCGCCTTAACATTCTTAGTACCAGGGATGTAAGTAACGGAGAAATTAAACCGCGAAAAAAACAGTGCCCACCTAGCCTGACGGGCATTCAGGCGCTTGGCAGCATCAAGATATATCAGATTTTTATGATCCGTAAGAACCTGAACGGGAAATTCCGCACCTTCCAAGAAGTGGCGCCAGTGTTCAAATGCGAGTTTAATAGCCAATAATTCCCGATTACCAATATCGTAATTCAGTTCAGTCTCCGAAAAAAAATTTTGAAAAAAAGGCACAGGGATGTAATCCATCTCCGTTATCCTGAGACAATACTGCGCCAACCCCCACAGAGGAAGCATCAACCTCAACCAAAAACGGCTTAGTCACATCAGGCTGCATAAGGATGGGAGCAGAGGTGAACCTCTCCTTGAGATACACAAAAGCTTCAATGGCCTCAGAAGACCACTGAACCGCATTAGCACCTTTCCTGGTGAGATCGGTCAGAGGTTTGACAATACTAGAAAAATTTTTTATGAATTTTCTGTAATAATTGACGAAACCTAAAAACCTCTGTATCGATTTCAAACCAATAGGCCTAGGCCATTCCTGTACAGCTTGAACTTTAACCGGGTCCATCTCAAAACCTTCGCTGGAGATAATGTAGCCCAAAAAACTAATTCTCTGTACAGCGAACTCACATTTCTCCAGCTTAGCAAAAAGCGAATTGTCCATTAATAACTGTAATACCTCACGTACGCTCCGCCAATGAGACTCCAGATCCGGCGAATAAATCAAAATGTCATCCAAATACACAACCACATTTTTGCCGATCAAAGGTCTAAGGATGTCATTAATAAGATTCTGAAAAAATGCAGGAGCATTAGTAAGACCAAAGGGCATAACCAGATTCTCAAAATGACCCACAGGAGTGTTAAAAGCAGTCTTCCATTCGTCACCCTCCTTCATGCGCAACAGATTGTATGCCCCCTTAAGGTCAATTTTAGAGAACCACTTGGCCCCCATTAACTGGTTAAACAGATCAGGAATCAATGGCAGTGGGTAAGGATTGCGTACAGTAATTTTGTTAATCTCACGAAAATCCAGACAAGGACGTAAACCGCCGTCCTTTTTTTTTACAAAAAAAAATCCAACCGCCACAGGAGACTTAGAGGGCCTAATGTGACCGGCGGCCAAACTTGTCTGTATGTATTCCTCCAAAGCCTTCCTCTCAGGAATAGTAAGGTTAAATAAACGACTTTTAGGAAGAGTCGCTCCAGGGACAAATTCAATAGAACAATCATAGTCTCTATGGGGAGGCAAAACCTGCGATTCCTTCTCAGAAAAAACTCTCCAAAAATCCTGAATAGGAACAGGCAATTCCCCCCTATCCACAGCTGCAATGCGCCCGTTACAACACTTGTCATAACATTTATGGCTCCAGGATTTAATTTCACTGGTAGACCAATCCAGTACAGGATTGTGAAATTTTAACCAGGGCAATCCCAATATTACTGGAGAAGGCAAGTTATTCAAAACTACCAAATCCAATTTCTCATGGTGAACACCATTAATAGTGAGAGGAAATTCACAGACCTTGAGAGTAATATTCTTCAAAGGGGAACCATCCACAGAAACCACAGCAATGGGGGATAATAAAGGTTCGGGTTTTAAATTGAGTCTTTCCAAGAATCCCCCATCAATTACATTCAGAGTAGACCCACAATCAACAAACACCCGAAATTCCATTAATTTTTCTTGAGCAATCGTGGAAGCAGCTAAAAATACACCCTTGGAATTTAAACAGGCAATACGGGCATGACTGACCATTTTTTTTTCTTTCTTCATACGAAGTTCACAGCCTTTAATCAAATGACCAGATTTTCCGCAATAGAAACACAAGCCTTCAGAAAATCTACGGTCTTTTTCTTGAGAGCGAGGTGCCACCGATCCAATCTCCATCGGTTCACCACTGTTAGTACACACATTCTCATAACCAGAAACTGACATAGCAGAGGATTTGCTCTCATTAACCCTTGCACGCAGTCTCCTATCCACCCGTATAGCTAATTGCATAGCCTGTTGCAAATCTTCAGGTGTAGGATAAGCAATTAGCAGGTCTTTAACCCTTTCATTGAGCCCAGCAAGAAATAGACTTTTCAGAGCAGAATCGTTCCACCCTGTTTGAGTAGACCAACGACGGAAATGAGTACAATATTTTTCCACATTACCTGATCCCTGTCTCAAACGCCTCAACTCAGTCTCAGCTGATGCGACACGGTCAGGATCATCATACAACAGTCCCAAAGCAGAAAAAAAACTATCCACTGATCTGAAGCATGTATCACTAGGTTGCAAAGAAAAGGCCCACTCCTGAGGCTCTTTGCGCAAAAGTGACATTATGAACCCTATGCGCTGGGATTCATCCCCAGAGGACTTGGGTCTCAAACGAAAATACAATAAGCAAGCATTTTTAAATGAAAAAAATTCTCGGTGTTCACCAAAAAATAAATCCGGCAAACATACCTTAGGCTCCAAGAAATGTGCTCCAGGACAGTTACTCACGTGCTGACGGAGCTCGGCCAACTCCAGAGAGAGTCCACTTTTTTGTGCTAATGTCCACTAAATGAGGGAATACTATGTTAGATTTTATCCCAGGAGGGTTCTAAATGTGTGGGGAAAATATATATCCCATGGGGGGAAATTGAAAAAAAGTTGTAAAAAAATTATTTTTTGAACTTAGCAAATTTTCCAGCTTGTGTCAGACTTCCAGAGAGGGGGAATTGTCAGTGAGCGAGTCCGATTTCAGTTCCAGAGCATTTCGTCCGATGAGTCCTTGATACTTAGTCGTTTTATTGCCAATTATCTGACTTTTTTGAAAATTTCACTTTTTTGTGAAAAGATCCACTAAATGAGGGAATGCTATGTTAGAGGGAATCCCAGGAGAGTTCCAAATGTGTGGGTAAAATATATATCCCAAGGGGAGAAATTGAAAAAAAGTTGAAAAATTTTTTTTTTTCGAACTTAGAAAATTTTCCAGCTTGTGTCAGACTTCCAAAGAGGGGGAAATGTCAGTGAGCGTGTCCGATTTCAGTTCCAGAGTGATTCGTCCGATGAGTCCTTGACACTTAGTCGTTTTTTGCCAATTTTCTGACTTTTATGAAAATTTCACTTTTTTTTTTAAATATCCGCTAAATGAGGGAATACTATGTTAGAGGGAATCCCAGGAGGGTTCCAAATGTGTGGATAAAATATATATCCCACAGGGGGGAATTGAAAAAAAGTTGAAGAAAAAAATTATTTGAACTTAGAAAATTTTCCAGCTTGTGTCAGACTTCCAGAGACGGGTAAATGTCAGTGAGTGTGTCCGATTTCAGTTCCAGAGTGATTCGTCCGATGAGTCCTTGAAACATAGTTGTTTTTAGGAAATTTTCTAACTTTCTTGAAAATTTCACTTTTTTCAGAAAATATCCGCTAAATTAGAGAATACTATGTCTGAGGGCATCCCAGGAGTAGTCCAAATGTGTGGGTAAAATATATATCCCACGTAGGGTAAATTGAAATAAAGTTGAAAAAAAAAATATTTTTTGAACTTAGACAATTTTCCAGCTTGTGTCAGACTTCCAGAGAGGGGGAAATGTCAGTAAGCGCATCCGATTGCAGTTCCAGAGCGATTCGTCTGATGAGTCCTTAATACTTTGTCGTTTTTTTGCGAATTTTCTGACTTTTTTGAAAATTTCACTTTTTTGTGAAAATGTCCACTAAATGAGGGAATGCTATGTTAGATGGCATCCAAGGAGGGTACTAAATGTGTGGGTAAAATATATATCCCACGGGGGGAAATTGAAAACAAGTTGAAAAAAATTTTTTTTTAGAACTTAGCAAATTTTCCAGTTTGTGTCAGATTTCCAGAGAGGGAGAAATGTCAGTGAGCGCGTCTGATTTTAGTTCCAGAGCGTTTCGTCCGATGAGTTCTTAATACTTAGTCGTTTTTTGCCAATTATCTGACTTTTTTGAAAATTTCATTTTTTTGTGAAAATATCCGCTAAATGAGGGAATACTATGTTAGAGAGCATGCCAGGAGTATTCCAAATGTGTGGGTAAAATATATATCCCACGGGGGTAAAATTGAAAAAAAGTTGAAATTTTTTTTTTTTCGAACTTAGAAAATTTTCCAGCTTGTGTCAGACTTCCAGAGAGGGGGAAATGTCAGTGAGCGCGTCCGGTTTCAGTTCCAAAGCGATTCATCTGATGAGTCTATGATACTTTTTTGGAAGTGCATTGAGGTGAAGAGTACATTGCTGGAAAAGGAAGAAAAAGAAAAAAAAAAACTCTTTAAATCTCTTAGTTTGCGAGTGTGAACGAGCTGCGTGTGTCCGGAGCGTAAGTGCGAACGAAAGTAAGTGTGTGACTTGTTTTTCAGTGAAGAGGTATTTGGGAATCCTGCAGAAAATACCTGTGTGAATTGCGGTGAGTGCTGCATTGTGACCTGCTGAGTGCTTTTCTACCTGTTTAGATTTATTGGGCTTTTTAGAACCTATTTTCTCACTACAGTTTTAGTTTCTTAGTTTACTACCTGTGTATTTAAGGGTTAACTACATTGCACTAAAATCCTGAGGTGTAGATTTACTCACAAGCCAATTTTCTGACTTTTTTGAAAATTTCACTTTTTTGTGAAAATGTCCACTAAATGAGGGAATACTATATTAGATGGCATCCAAGGAGCGTTCTAAATGTGTGGGTAAAATATAAATCTCTCGGGGGGAAATTGAAAAAAAGTTGAAAAAAAAATATTTTTTGAACTTAGCAAATTTTCCAGCTTGTGTCAGACTTCCAGAGAGGGGGAAATGTAAGTGAGCGCGTCCGATTTCAGTTTCAGAGCGTTTCGTCCGATGAATCCTTAATACCTATTCGTTTTTTGCAAATTATCTGATTTTTTTGAAAATTTCACTTTTTTGTGGAAATATCCGCTAAATGAGGGAATACTATGTTAGAGGGCATCCCAGGAGTATTCCAAATGTGTGGGTAAAATATATATCCCACGGGGGGGAAATTGAAAAAAAGTTTAAAAAAAATTTTTTTTGAACTTAGAAAATTTTCCAGTTTGTGTCACACTTCCAGAGATGGGGAAATGTCAGTGAGCGCGTCAGATTTCAGTTCCAGAGCGATTCGTCCGATGAGTCCTTGATATTTAGTTGTTTTTAGGCAATTTTCTAACTTTCTTGAAAATTTCACTTTTTTCCGAAAATATCCGCTAAATGAGAGAATACTATGTCTGATGACATCCCATGTGGGTTCGAAATGTCTGGGTAATTTATATATCCCACAGGGGGAAAATGAAAAAAAGTTGAAAAAAAATTTTTTTTTTGAACTTAGAAAATTTTCCAGCTTGTGTCAGCCTTCCAGAGAGGGGGAAATGTCAGTGAGCGCATCCGATTGCAGTTCCAGAGTGATTCGTCCAATGAGTCCTTGATGCTTAGTCGTTTTTTTGCCATTTTTCTGACTTTTTTGAAAATATCCGCTAAATGAGGGAATACTATGTTAGAGGGCATCCCAGGAGGGTTCCAAATGTGTGGGTAAATTATATATCCTACGGGGGGAAATTGAAAAAAGTTGAAAAAAAAATATGTTTTGAACTTAGAAAATTTTCCAGCTTGTGTCAGACTTCCAAAGAGGGAGAAATGTCAATGAGCGCGTCCGATTTCAGTTCCAGAGCGTTTCGTCCGATGAGCCCTTAATAGTGTTGAGCGAGCACTAAAATGCTCGGGTGCTCAAAGCTCTGGCCGAGCTCGCCGTGATACTCGGTTGCTCGACCCGAGCAACGATCCCAATGTTAGTCTACGGGAGACTCGAGCATTTTTGCGGTGGCACCCCCGGCAGTCTTTTAAAAGCCTAACAAGTGCCCAAAACGATAATGACAGTGCTCAAATGACATGGGGACAGCATGGGGATCGCCCCAGGAAGCATTTCTGACCCCCAGGTCACTGCTGTCAACAACGTGGTCAGAGGTATTAAGCCACTTTTACAGGCTCACAATAAAACGCTCAAAAACGAAAGTGAAACTTTTTTCCTGTGAAATATGTTAAGGAACATCATTTCCAGGGAAAAGACTTGTGTGTAATTTAAAATAAATGACCAAAAACAAAAATACTCCTCCACACCTTCGGCTATGTTCACAAGTAGCATTTTTTATGTGTTTTTGCACTTTTGTATTGCTTTCAACTATGACAAATGCATTCACCGTGAAATGTCATTTTAACATTTTACAACCTTATCTGGCCATGTGCTGTGTGACACATGCATAAAGTGCTGCAAAGACAAGGGAACAGCATGGGGAAGACCCCTGGAAGCATCTCTGACTCCCAGGTCACTGTCTAAAAGTGTGCCCATCATAAGTGATCCTTACCGCATCAGAAGATGCAGACTTGCAACTATCCCCATGCAAGTTCTAGTCCCACGGCAGTGTTCAATTGTACCTCCCCCATTCCTTGCAATACAAGCTCAAGTATGCAGCCTGCCAACCACCCACCCCCAGGCTGTAATACCATACTGCTTGCTTGCTTGAACATGAAATTGGGCCTTTTAGGCATGTGGAGGCGGAATCTGGCCACCATGTCATGGCTGTGTTGGCGGCCTGGAATCCATACTCAGTCCCCAGCCGCCCGGCGGCCGGGTGTCCATACTCGGTCCCCAGCCGCCCCGCGGCCGGGTGTCCACACACGGTCCCCAGCGGCCTGGGGGCAGCCGGGTGTCCATAAACAGTCCCCAGCCACCGCTATTTCTCCTTGGAACATCCCCCCACACACTTTTCTTAGCTCGGCATGCTTTATGTAGCATTGGACGAGCCCACCAGAGAACCAGACTCCTCCGGTGGGCCCTGACTTCTCCATCGGTGGAGTTGAGCGTGCCAAGGTGAGGAGCATGATGATGACAGAAGTTAGCATCTGCTATGTTTTCTTTTAATGCAAGTGTAAGTTTGCAGCCTGCCACCCACACACCCCCAGACTGCAATTCCATACTGCTAGCTTGCACTTGAAATGGGGCCTTTTAGTTTGGAGGAGGCCGAAACTGGCCACTACCTCATGGCTGCTTCGGCAGAGAGTTATCCATACTCAGTCCCCAGCTGCCCATATTGTCCTGGTGTGCCTTATACATAAGATTAAGCGCGTATACCAAAACATTACCTGTGCCCTCCCCAGTGCATATAGTGGGAAGGAGAGCCTATTCCACTGTAGTGTGTGCATGCCAAACCCCTGTTCATGGTACATGCGAAGATGCCTCCCACCTTGCACCTGTCGTTGCAGACTTGCAACTATCCCCATTCAAGTCCTTGTCCCAGGGCAGTGTTCAATTGTACCTCTCCAATTCCTTGCAATGCAAGCGCAAGTATGCAGCCTGCCACCCACCCACCCCCAGGCTGCAATACCATACTGCTTGCTTGATTGCACTTTAAATTGGGCCTTTTAGGCATGTGGAGGCGGAATCTGGCCACCACGCCATGTCTGTGTCGGCGGCCTGGTATCCATACTCAGTCCCCAGCCGCCTGGTGGCCGGGTGTCCCCGCTTGCTCCCCAGCCTCCAGGGGGTGGCCGGGTGTCCATACTCGGTCCCCAGCCACCCCTATTTGTCCCGGTAACCTTTCCCACACTTTTCTTAGCCTGGCCTGCTTTAGGGCAGCATTGGCCGAGCCCACCGGACTATCAGACTCCTCCGGTGGGCCCTGGCTTCTCCATCAGGGGAGTTGAGAGTGCCAAGGTGAGGAGCATGATGAGGATGATAGAAGTTAGCATCTGCTTTGTTTTGTTGTAATGCAAGCGCATGTATGTAGTAGCGGCTAGGCCTGAGGTGGTCAGCGTTTTGGCGCATATCCTACCTCCTCCGAGGATTGCTGGATGTTTTCCTGCTACTATCCAAATTCTATGACTCCCATTAAAACAAAGCTTCAGGTGATAAATGATGGATGAGTTAGTGGCAAAGGAGAAAGAGCAGGAGGAACAGGGACATCAATATCAGGCCAGTCAACCAAATATGTCTTGTAGGATATGTTTCTGTAACAAAAGGAGTAGTTCGGCTACACAGTTATAGGGCATACAGTGAGTGCAATGCCTACCAAAAATTTCGAGCCACTCCAATGCCCCTTGGAAATGACATGGAGGTCAGAGGGCGTTAACTAAACCTTTTTTTCCATTTATAGCAACTGGGTCTCCCGTGCACTGTTGGCCTAAGCAGTGAAAGGAAGGCTTTCCAAAAATTATGAGGAACTGCAATGCCCCTTACAAGAGCCATGTGTGGCACCCCAGGGGTCTGGTCACCACAGTAATAGAGATATTACGTCGGAGAGCAAGTGGGAGGTTTCCTGTTCAGGATCCCTTAAACATGCAACATCATCCTGCCCCAATCCTGGGAGGGGAGAATTCTGCCTTTATAAACTGGATCTGGGGCGGGGTTGAGTGAGTCAGAGAACAGTCAGAGTCAGAGTGAGAGCAAGGGAAAGTAACAGCAATTAGCTCTGTAGGAGCTAGGAGCTAAAGACCAGGGGCTGGAAGCTGAGCAGAGCTCGCCCTGGCAGAAGACAATAGGAACCGGACACAGGAGTCCGAAGCTGTGAGGACTTACATATCCAGTAGCAGAAACGAGCCGGCAGAGGATTTCAGGTCCTCTGGCCATAGAAGCCCGGAGGCTCATTCACAAGCAAGGGACCAGCACCGCCGTCGTGGAGCGGAGGCTAACAGAAGGACCCAAGTCACCAGCCATACAGGTGAGCACTACACGGTACACTCAGGGACGTGGGCTACTTCTACCCGCTTACAGCAAGGTAGCCAGGAAGAATGCAGACAGACGGGGAGGCCTACAACTCCACCTGGCCAGGGGAACTCCTGCTTGCTCACAGACTGACCAGGCCTATTATGCTAGCCAGTACTCCCGGGAGGGTCTACCTTATAATCATCAGTAAAGACCCTGAACTGCACTGCAAAGACTCTGAGTCATTCCTGCTGCGCTCGTGCACCATCACCCCCATCATCCACACTCACTGCCCTGAGGCTATACTCCTCCCGAAGGGAGTTATCCCATTCTATGCTGCGCACACAACACCAGCCTCAGCGGTCTGCCTCGCAGCAGTGGTACTCCCTGACCGCAATCCACTGGTGGCGCAGTCGGACAATTAACCTCAAAACCTAACAAAGACTGCCACTGGTTTGACCAGTCTGAGCCACAGGACCGGGTCACCGCCACGGAGACTGCAGAGACCCGGCACTGGGTATCCCACACACGTGTACACATGGCCCAGGGGGCGCGTCACATGCAGTACAGCAAATTACAAACATAAGTCTCATTATTGGGGAGTGGGTCTCCCATAGTATTTGCTTATGCCTTGCAAGCAAAAGCTGCCAAAAGTTAGGACGGAGCAACTTGCAATGCCCCTTACAAGAGCCATGCAGTACAGCATATTACAAACGTAAGTCCCATTATTGGGGAGTGGGTGTCCCATAGTATTTGCTTATGCTTTCCCAGCAAAAGCTGCCAAAAATTAGGAAGGAGCAACTTGCAATGCCCATTACAAGAGCCATGCAGTACAGCATATTACAAACATAAGTCCCATTATTGGGGAGTGGGTGTCCCATGGTATTTGCTTATGCTTTCCAAGCAAAAGATGCCAAAAATTAGGACTGAGGAACTTGCAATGCTGGCACCCTGGTGGTATAGTGGTGGTGGAGGCTGAGGATAAGGAGAAGAAGATTTAACAGCCGAAATGAGGAAGCGTATACCCATGTGTGGGTGTAAAGTGGTGCATGTGAATACACCTCCCGAAATAACACAGTGGATTTGACTTTATGTTACTCTGCTGTCATTTTGTGGTGATGAGAAGTCTGGCCCAATCCAGCCTTTGTTCATTTTGATAAGGGTCAGCTTGTCAGCATTGTCAGTTGACAGGCGAGTGCGCTTATCAGTTATAATTCCCCCAGCAGCACTAAATACACACTCCGATAACACGCTAGCGGCAGGGCAGGCCAGGGCCTTCAAAGCGTACAGAGCGAGTTCATTCCAAGTGTCCTGCTTGGATACCCAATAATTAAAAGGCACAAAGGAATCACGGACGATGCTGGTATGATCGGCAAGGTACTCCCTCACCATCTTTTGAAACTTTCCACTCCTTGTGAGAGTACCCCGCGCCTCAGGGCCTGTAAGCTGGGCGGGTGTCAGAAAACTGTCCCAGAACGTTGACAGTGTTCCTCTGCCTCTGCTGGATTGGAGTTGCATCTCTCTCGCCTGTACGCCTTGGTTGGTCAACGAACTGTGACCTCTGCCGCTAGCGTGTTCAGATGGGAATTTTTTTAAGAGTTCTGCAGCAAGGGCCTTCTGGTATTGCCCCATTTTTGTAGACCTCTCCACCTCAGGAATAAGAGAGTGAAAGTTCTCCTTGTAGCGGGGGTCTACAAGTGTCACCAACCAGTAATGACTGTCACCCAACATTTTGACAACGCGAGGGTGACGGTTAAGGCAGCATAACATAAAGTCAGCCATGCGTGCCAGACTGGTAATGGGCAAGATTTCCGTGTCCTCACCAAGATGACGACTGATCATGCTCTCCTCCTCCTCCTCCTCTTCCTCCTCCCCCCTGTCCTCAGGCCACCCACGCTGAACCGACGATATGACACTTGTACAGGTACTACCGTCTACAACGCATGATAGCAGCTCCTGTTCTTCCTCCTCCTCCTCCTCCTCTCCCTCATTGTCCCCCAATGCACATTGGGATGAGATGAGGCTGGGCTGTGTGTAATCGCCCGCTACGGCTTCTTGATCCATCTCATCATACTCTGGCTGCAATGCCTCCTCTTTAATTCTCTGCAGAGAGCGTTGCAAAAGACAGACAAGTGGGATGCTGACACTAATGATGGCGTCATCGCCACTCACCATCTTGGTGGCCTCCTCAAAGTTTGTCAGTATGGTACTTATGTCAGACATCCAGGTCCACTCCTGAGGTCTTATCTGTGGAGTCTGACCTGAATATCGACGGCCTTATTGCAGCTGGTACTCCACAACTGCTCTCTTCTGCTCACAAATCCTTTGCAACATGTGGAGGGTAGAGTTCCAATGTGTGGGGACATCACACACCAGTCGGTGTGCCGGAAGCTGCAAACGCTGCGGCAACGCAGCAAGGGCGGAGGAAGCTGTAGTCGACTTGCGAAAATGAGCTGACAGGCGGCGTACTTTCACGAGCAGATCTGGCAACTCAGGGTACGATTTACGAAACCACTGAACCACAAGGTTAAGCTCATGAGCCAGGCATGGTACGTGTGTGATCTCACCTCGCCTCAGAGCCGCCACCAGGTTACGGCCATTGTCACACACGACCATGCCGGGATGTAGGTTCAGCGGTCTCAGCCACAGATCTGCCTGCTCTTTCACAGCTGTCCACAACTCACAAGCAGAGTGATGTTTATCACCTAAGCTTATGAGTTTCAGCACAGCCTGTTGCTGCTTGGCGGAGGCAGTACTGCAATGCTTCCAGCTTGTAACTGATGTGGTGACATCTGAGATGGAGGCTGAACATGAGGAGGAGGAGGATGCGCAGGAGCTGTACACTGTGGGGGCAACTCTGACAGACATAGGGCCCGCAATCCTCGCTGTGGGGAGGATGTGTTCCGTCCCAAGGTCCGACTGGGTCCCGGCTTCCACTATGTTTACCCAGTGTGCCATCAGAGAGATGTACCGTCCCTGGCCACAAGCACTTGTCCACGTGTCCTTTGTCAGGTGGACTCTCCCAGTAACTGCGTTGTTGAGGGCACGGCAGATGCTTTGGGACACGTGCTTGTATAGTGCGGGGATGGCACACCTGGCAAAATAGTGTCGGCTGGGGACCGAGTACCGAGGGACGGCCACCGCCTTAAGATTGCGGAAGGATTCCGTCTCCACCAGCCTAAAAGGCAGCATTTCCAATGCAAACAGTCGTGAAATGTGCGAATTTAGGACTGTGGCCTGTGGGGCGTTAGCTGCAAATTTCCGCTTTCGTTCAAAGGTCTGGGATATGGACAATTGAACGCTGCAGTGGGACGTCGACGTTGATGCTGTTTCTTGAGAAACTGCCATAACAAGTGAAGACTGAGAGTAGGGGGCATCTTTACATGCAGTATGGACAGGGGATTGCCTTGCACACACAACAGGGGGTTCTATTGCACGCACAGCAGTGGAAGAAGCAGTGGTGACACCCGCTGACAGTGGTCGTGGACCCTGGGTTTCGCCCCACAAAGTCGGGTGCTTTGCTGCCATGTGCCTGATCATGCTGGTGGTGGTCAGGCTGGTAGTTTAGTCACCCCTGCTGATGCTGGCATGGCAGGTGGAACATATGGCCTTTTTGGGGTTATCAGCAGAGTCTTTAAAAAAATTCCAGACTCTGGAAGACCTACCGCTTGTACTGGCATCGTCCCTCGTGTTGGTGTTACGGGGAACGGTTGCCTGCCTTCTGTCTGAGGCCACCACACTGCTTCTTCCTGCCTGTTGGGGTACTCTGCCTCCCACCCCTGTGTGCTGCTGGCCTCACTCTGCATGTCCTCCTTCCACGTTGGGTCAGTTACTAGATCATCTACCACCTCCTCCTCTTCCACTTGCGCACCACGATCCTCCTCCTCACTTCCTGGCAATTGTGTCTCGTCATCGTCCACCTCTTGTGACAGATTGTCAATGTCGACTTCCTGTGGCCGTGGCTGTTCAAATATTTGGGCATCGCAACATGGGATCTCCTCTTCTACGACTTCAAGCGTATCAGGCGAGGGGCCCAAATATGGAAATGGACCAGTGAACAGCTCTTCAGAGTGTTCAAGTGCGGGATCACTTGCTGTCTGATGACACTCGGCATGGTGGTAGGAAGGAGCATCAGGGTGAGGAGGAGCATGCGGTGGAGACTCACGGCTACTAAGAGTTGACCGTGTGGAAGACAGACCGGAGGTGGTGGTGCCCAGGTAACTGGAAGTATTATCTGCTATCCAATTAATAACCTGTTCACACTGATCAGTTCTCAATACTGGTGTTGTTCTGTGCTTCCCTAGTAATTCGGTCAAGAAGTGGGAGCGAGAAGATGTGGCTGTTGGTTGTGGCACATTTTCACCTTGGCCACGGCCCCGTCCTCTGCAAGAACCATCACCAGAAATTCCACTTCCACTTCCCTTGCCCACACGCCTTGCCCATTGTAAATAAATTAAAATAGCTTACACTTGCACTATCAATGGAAAAAGGGTAATAAAGAGTAGATTAGAACCGTGGAAGAGGAAAACCACAGTTATTGTTTACTGGGTATACCACACTTTTTTAAATAGAGATATTTGCGGCTGAACAGTAAGAGACACACTCAAACTGCTTTTATTTTAGATACCAAAGGCCCAAAACTAGATAGTACAGCGATTTGACCCGTGGAACTGCGAAACCACACTGGGATGTCGGGCCTACACAAGACTATTTTCAACAGATATATTTTTGTGTCACAGCAGTCAGGAGACACTACTGTTTTTCTTTACGGAAAAAAATACCAAAACCTGAATAATAGAGATTTTTTACCGTGGGATGGCAAAACCACAGTTATTGTTTACTGGGGTATACCACACTTTTTTAAAAAGAGATATTTGCAGCTGAACAGTGAGCGACACACTCAAACTGTTTTTTTTTTAGATACAAATGGCCCGAAATGGATAATGCAGAGGTTTGAACAGTGGAAGTGCAAAACAACACTTCTGTTTCTCTAGCCTACACCAGACTATTTTCAACAGTTCTATTTGTGTCTGAAAAATCAGAGACACGCTTTTTTTTGGGGGTGGGGGGGGGACACACCAAAAGGTTTATAAGACGGGTATTTGTACAGTGTGAAGGAGGAAAAAAAAGTAGGATTTAGATGAAAAAAATAGAATTTTTCCTGGCCCCCGACACCTGGTGCTAAGTCCAGCAATTTCAGCAACAGGAGCACACAGGACTGTAATGCAGCATTTGCTGGTATAACCACTGTGTCTCCTATACAGCCTGCCTGCCTGGTATCTGGGATGGATATTAGTCCTGAAAAGAACTGTTTGTTTGTTTGTTCTGGCAGCCTTTACAGACCCTACACTAACTATTTTGCAGTTTATATCTCTCCCTAAATCAGCAGCGCTGTCCCTACACTGTCTAATCCGGAGCGACTGTGTCCAAGATGGCGGCGCCCCATTTTAAATACTCGATGTGACGCTGTGCGGCCAGCCAATCACTGTAATGCCCACAACCAACATGGCTGCAGCATTACGGTGACTGGCTGGCAATCCCTGCATGTTCATTGGCTCTGTAAAGAGCATCAAACATGCAGGGCGGAGACCCGAGCTTCCACCCGAGTAACCCGGAAATGCTCGGTGCTCACCAAGCATCCCGAGTAGCGTGATGCTCGGGTGAGTACCTAGCAGTGTCGAGCATGTTCGCTCAACACTAGTCCTTAATACTTAGTCGGTTTTTGCCAATTATCAGACTTTTTTGAAAATTTCACTTTTTTGTGAAAATATCCACTAAATGAGGGAATACTATGTTAGAGGGAATGCCAGGAGGGTTACAAATGTGTGGGTAAAATATATATCCCATGGGGGGAATTGAAAAAAAGTGGAAAAAAATATTTTTTTGGAACTTAGAAAATCTTCCAGCTTGTGTCAGACTTCCAGAGAGGGGGAAATGTCAGTGAGCGCATCCGATTTCAGTTCCAGAGCGATTCGTCTGATGAGTCCTTGATACTTATTCATTTTTTTTGCCAATTTTCTGACTTTTTTGAAAATTTCACTTTTTTGTGAAAAGATCTGCTAAATGAGGGAATACTATGTAAGAGGGCATCCCAGGAGTATTCCAAATGTGTGGGTAAAATATTTATCTCACGTGGAGGGAATTGAAAAATGATGGAAAAAAATTTTTTTTTGCACTTAGAAAATATTCCAGTTTGTGTCAGACTTCCAGAGAGGGGGAAATGTCAGTGAGCGCGTCCGATTTCAGTTCCAGAGTGATTCGTCCGATGAGTCCTTGATACTTAGTTGTTTTTTGCCAATTTTCTGACTTTTTTGAAAATTTCACTTTTTTGTGAAAATATCTGCTAAATTAGGGAATACTATGTTAGAGGGCATCCCAGGAGGGTTCCAAATGTGTGGGTAAAATATATATCCCACGGGGGGGAAATTGAAAAAAAGTTGAAAAAAAATATTTTTTTGAACTTAGAAAATTTTCCAGCTTGTGTCAGACTTCCAGAGAGGGGGAAATGTCAGTGAGTGCGTCCGATTTCAGTTCCAGAGCGATTCGTCCGATGAGTCCTTGATACTTAGTTGTTTTTAGGCAATTTTCTGACTTTTTTGAGAAAATATCCGCTAAATGAGAGAATACTATGTTTGAGGGCATCCCAGGAGGGTTCGAAATGTGTGGGTAAAATATATATCCCACGGGGGGGAAATTGAAAAAAAGTTTAAAAAAATTTTTTTTGTCAACTTCGAAAATTTTCCAGCTTGTGTCAGACTTCCAGAGAGGGGGAAATGTCAGTGAGCATTTCCGATTTCAGTTCAAGAGCGATTCATCAGATGAGTCCTTGATACTTATTCGTTTTTTGCCAATTTTCTGACTTTTTTGAAAATTTCACTTTTTTGTGAAAATATCCGCTAAATGAGGGAATACTATGTTAGAGGGCATCCCAGGAGGGTTCCAAATGTGTGGGTAAAATATATATCCCACGGGGGGGTGAATTGAAGAAAAGTTGAAAAAAAATTTTTTTTTGAACTTAGAAAATTTTCCAACTTCTGTCAGACTTCCAGAGAGGGGGAAATGTCAGTGAGCCTGTCCTATTTCAGTTCCAGAGCGATTCGTCCGATGAGTCCTTGATACTTAATTGTTTTTTGCCAATTTTCTGACTTTTTTGAACATTTCACTTTTTTCTGAATATATCCGCTAAATGAGGGAATACTATGTTAGAGGGCATCCCAGGATGGTTCGAAATGTGTGCGTAAAATATATATCCCACGGGGGGGGTATTGAAAAAAAGTTGAAAAAATAATTTTTTTTGGACTTAGAAAATTTTCCGGTGTGTGTCAGACTTCCAGAGAGAAGGAAATGTCAGTGAGTGCGTACTATTTCAGTTCCAGAGCGATTCGCACGATGAGTCCTTGACATTTAGTCATTTTCAGCCAAATTTCTGACTTTTTGAAAATTTCACTTTTTTGGGAAAATATCCAGTAAATGATGGAAAAATATATGAGATGGTACCCCAGGAGGGTTCCAAATGTGTGGGTGAAATATATATTCCAAGGGGGGAATATATTGGTTCTGAAGGATCCATGCATACCAGGATTGGGTCTGAGAGGGCCATGATTGCCAGGATTTGGTCTGAGGAGGCCATATATGCCAGGATTGGGTCTGAAGAGGCCATGCATTTGAGGATTGGGTCTAGGATGTGCCTGCTTGCCAGGATTGGGTCTGAGGGAGCCATACATGCCAGAATTAGCTCTGAGGGGGAAGTGCATGCCAGAATTGGATCTGAGGGAGCTAAGCATACCAGGAATGGATCTGAGGGGGTCATGCATGCCAGGATTGGGTCTGACGGTGCCATATAAAACAGGATTGGTACTAAGGGGATCATGCATTCCAGGATTGAGTTTCAGGGGCCATGTATGCCAGCATTGGGTATGAGGGGGCCATGTATACCAGGATTGGATCTGAGTGGGCCATGCATGCCAGGATGGAGTCTGAGGGGGCCGTGCATGACAGAATTGGGTCTGAGGGAACAATGCATACAAGGATTGGGTCTGTTAGGTGAATTTATATCATTATTGGGTCTGAGGGGGCCATACATATCAGGATTGGGTCTGAAGGGGCCATGCATACCAGGATTGGGCCTAGGAGGTGCATGCTTACCAAGATTGGTTCTGAGGGGTCCATGCATACCAAGATTGGGTCTGAAAGGGACATGATATCCAGGATTGGGTCTGAGGAGGCCATGCATGCCATAATAGGGTGTAAGGGGGCCATGCATACCATGATTTTGTCTGAGGGGGCCATGCATGCCAGAATTGGGTCTGAGACAGTGATACATACCAGGATTGGTACTGAAGGGGCCATGCATGCCAGGATTGCGTCTGAGGGAGCCATGCATACCAGTATTGGATCTGAGGGGGCCATGCATGCCTGAGATGGGTCTGAGGGGTGATGCATGCCAGAATTGGGTCTGAGGGGGATGTGAATTCCAGGAATGGGTCTACAGGGTCAATGCATGCCAGGATTGGTTCTGTGGGGGTCTTGCATGCAAGGATTAGGTCTGAGGGGGCCATGCATGCCAGGATTTGATCTGAGGGGGGCATGCTTACCTGAATTGGGTCTGAGGGGGCCATGCATGCCAGGATTTAATCGGAGGGGGCAATGTATGCCAGGATTTTTTCTAAGAAGGCAGTGAATACCATGATTGGGTCTGAGGGGGCCATGCATGCCAGAATTGGGTCTGAGGGATCCATGCATACTATGATTGCGTCTGAGGGGGCCATGCATGCCAGAATTAGGTCTGAGGGGGAAGTGCATGCCACAATTGAGTCTGAGGGAGCCAAGCATACCAGGAATGGATCTGAGGGGGTCATGCATGCCAGGATTGGGTCTGAGGGTGCCATACATAACAAGATTGGGTCTGAGGGGGCCATGCATTCCAGGATTGGGTTTACGGGGGCAAAGCATGTCAGGATTGATTCTGAGGGGGCCATGCGTTCCAGGATTTGCTTTCAGGGGGCCATGCATGCCAGCACTGGGTATTTGGGGGCCATGCATACCAGGATTGGGTCTACTGGGTCAATGCATGCCAGGATTGGTTCTGAGGTGGCCAAGCATTCCAGGATTGGCTTTAAGGGGGCCATGCATGCCAGAATTAGGTCTGAGGGGGCCATACATATCAGGATTGGGTCTGAAGGGGCCATGCATACCAGGATTGGACCTAGGAGGTGCATGCTTACCAGGATTTGTTCTGAGGGGTCCATGCATACCAGGATTGGGTCTGAGAGGGCCATGCATGCCATAATTGGGTCTAAGGGGGCCATGCATGCCATGATTTTGTCTGAGGGGGCCATGCATGCCAGAATTGGGTCTGAGACGGTGATGCATACCAGGATTGGTACTGCACGCCAGGATTGAGTCTGAGAGAGCTATGCATACCAGGATTGGATTTGAGGGGGCCATGCATGCCTGAATTGGGTCTGAGGGGGCATTGTATTTCAGAATTGGGTCTGAGGGGGTAATGCATTCCAGGATTGGGTCTATAGGGGCAATGCATGCCAGGATTGGTTCTGCGGTGGTCTTGCTTGTAATGATTCGGTCTGAGGGGGCCACACATGCCAGGATTTGATCTTAGGGGGCCTTGTATGCCAGGATTTTGTCTGAGAAGGCCGTGAATACAAGGATTGGGTCTGAGGGGTCCTTGCATACCAGTATTGAGTCTGTGGGGGCAATGCATGCCAGAATTGTGCCTGAGAGGCCCATGCATACCAGGATTGGATCTCAGCAGGCCATGTATGCCAGGATTGATTCTGAGGGGGCCATGCATATCAGGATTCGGTCTGAGAGGGCCATGATTGCCAGGATTGGGTCTGAAGAGGCCATACATAACAGAATTGGGTCTGAGGGGGTCATGCATTCCAGGGTTGGGTCTGAGGGAACCATGCATACCAGGATTGTGTTTATGGGGCAATGCATGCCAGGATTTGTTCTGAGGGGGCCATGTATTCCAGGATTGGCTTTCAGGGGACCATGCATGCCAGCATTGGGTATGAGGGGGCCATATATACAAGGATTGGGTCTGAGTGGACCATGCATGTCAGGATTGGGTCTGAGGGGGCAGTGCATGTCAGAATTGGGTCTGAGGGAACCATGCATACCAGGATTGGGTCTGAAGGGGCCATGCATACCAGGATTGGACCTCTGAGGTGCATGCTTACCAGGATTTGTTCTGAGGGGTCCATACATACCAGGATTGGGTCTGAGAGGGCCATGCATGCCATAATTGAGTCTAAGGGGGCCATGCATGTCATGATTTTGTCTGAGGGGGCCATGCATGCCAGAATTGGGTCTGAGACGGTGATGCATACCAGGATTGGACTGAACGGGGCATGCATGCCAGGATTGGGTCTGAGAGAGCTATGCATACCAGGATTGGATTTGAGGGGGCCATGCATGTCTGAATTGGGTCTGAGGGGGCATTGTATTTCAGAATTGGGTCTGAGGGGGTAATGCATTCCAGGATTGGGTCTATAGGGGCAATGCATGCCAGGATTGGTTCTGTGGTGGTCTTGCATGCAATGATTGGGTCTGAGGGGGCCACACATGCCAGGATTTGATCTTAGGGGGCCATGTATGCCAGGATTTTGTCTGAGAAGGCCGTGAATACCAGGATTAGGTCTGAGGGGTCCTTGCATACCAGTATTGAGTCTGTGGGGGCGATGCATGCCAGAATTGTGCCTGAGAGGCCCATGCATACCAGGATTGGATCTCAGCAGGCCATGTATGCCAGGATTGATTCTGAGGGGGCCATGCATATCAGGATTCGGTCTGAGAGGGCCATGATTGCCAGGATTGGGTCTAAGGAGGCCATACATGCCAGAATTGGGTCTTAGGGGGCCATGAATGCCATGATTTTGTCTGAGGGATCCATGCATAACAGAATTGGGTCTGAGATGGTCATGCATACCAGGATTGGTACGGAAGGGGCCATGCATGCCAGGATTGGGTCTGAGGGATCCATGCATACCAGGATTAGACCTGATGGGGCAATGCATGCCGGAATTGGGTTTGAGGGGGAAGTGCATGCCATAATTGGGTCTGAGGGAGTCATGCATACTAGGAATGGATCTGAGTGGGTCAAGCATGCCTGGATTGGCTCTGAGGTGGCCATACATAACAGGATTGGGTCTGAGTGGGCCATGCATGCCAGGATTGGGTCTACGGGGGCAATGCATGCCAGGATTTGTTCTGCGGGGGTCTTACATGCAAGGATTAGGACTGTGGGGGGCATGCATGCCTGGATTTGATCTGAGGGGGCCATGTATGCCAGGATTTTGTCTGAGAAGGCCGTGAATACCCTGATTGGGTCTGAGGGGGCCATGCATACCAGTATTGAGTCTGTGGGGGCCATGCATGCCAGTATTGGGCCTGAGAGGCCCATGCATACAAGGACTGGATCTGAGGAGGCCATGTATGCTAGAATTGGGTCTGAAGGGGCCATTCATACCAGGATTGGGCCTATTGGGTGCATGCTTACCAAGATTGGTTCTGAGGGGTCCATGTATAACAGGAATGGACCTGAGAGGGCCATGATTGCCAGCATTGGGTCTGAGGAGGCCATGCATGCCAGAATTGGGTCTGAGACGGTGATGCGTACCAGGATTGGTACTGAAGGGGCCATGCATGCCAGGATTGGTTCTGAGGGAGCCATGCATACCAGGATTAGAGCTGAGGGGGCCATGCTTGCCTGAATTGGGTCTGTGGGGGCAATGTATGCCAGAATTGGGTCTGAGGGGGAAGTTCATTCCAGGATTGGGTCTACAGGGGCAATGCATGCCAGGATTGGTTCTGTTGGGGTCTTGCATGCAAGGATTAGGTCTGAGGGGGCCATATTTGCCAGGATTTGATTGGAGGGGGCCATGTATGCCAGGATTTTGTCTGAGAAGGCCGTGAATACTAGGATTGGGTCTCAGGGGGCTATGCATACCAGTATTGAGCCTGTGGGGTCCATGCATGCCAGGATTGGGTCTGGGGGGGGCATGAATGCCAGAATTGGGCCTGAGAGACCCATGCATACCAGGATTGGATCTGAGGAGGCCATGTATGCCAGGATTGGGTCTGATGAGGCCATGTATACCAGGATTGGGCCTAGAAGATGCATGCTTACCAGGATTGGTTCTGAGGGGTCAATGCATACCAGGATTGCGTCTGAGAAGGCCATGATTGCCAGGATTGTGTCTGAGGAGGCCAGAATTTGGTCTATGGGTGCATGCATGCCATGATTTTGTCTGAGGGGGCCATGCATGCCAGAATTGCTTCTGAGAGGGTCATGCAAACCAGGATTGGTACTGAAGGGGCCATGCATGCCAGAATTGGGTCTGAAACGGTCATGCATACCAGGATTGGTACTGAAGGGGCCATGCATGCCAGGATTGGGTATGAGGGTGCCATGCATACCAGGATTGGATATGAGGGGGCCATGCATGCCAGGATTTGATTGGAAGGGGCCATGTATGCCAGCAGTTTGGCTGAGAAGGCGGTGAATACTAGGATTGGGTCATAGGGGGCCATGCATACCAGTATTGAGTCTGTGGGGTCCATGCATGCCAGGATTGGGTCTGGGGGGGCATGCATGCCAGGATTGGGTCAGAGGGAACCATGACTGCCAGGATTGGATCTGAGGGGCCATGCATGCCTGAATTGGGTCTGAGGGTGCCATATATTACAGGATTTGGTCTGAGGGGGCCATGCATACCAGTATTGAGTTTGTGGGGGCCATGCATGCTAGAATTGGGCCTGAGAGCCCCATGTATACCAGGAATGGATCTGAGGAGGCCATGTGTGCCAGGATTGGGTCTGAAGGGGCCATGCATACCAGGATTGGGCCTAGGAGGTGCATGCTTGCCAGGATTGGTTCTGAGGGGTCCATGCATACCAGGATTGGGTCTGAGAGAGCCATGATTGCCAGGATTTGGTCAGAGTAGGCCATACATTCCAGGAAATGGTCTACGGGGGCAATGCATGCCAGGATTGGTTCTGAGGGGGCCATGCATGCCAGGATTATTTCTGTTGGCGTCTTGCATGCAAGGATTAGGTCTGAAGGGGCCATATATGCCAGGATTTGATTGGAGGGAGCCATGTATGCCATGATTTTGTCTGAGAAGGCCGTGAATACTAGGATTGGGTCTGAGGGGGGGCCATGCATACCAGTATTGAGTCTGTGGGGGCCATGCATGCCAGAATTGGGCCTGAGAGCCCCATGCATACCAGGATTGGTTCTGAGGAGGCCATGTATGCCAGGATTGGGTCTGAAGGGGCCATGTATACCAGGATTGGGCCTAGGAGGTGTATGCTTACCAGGATTGGATCTTAGGGGTCGATGCAAACCAGGATTGCGTCTGAGTGGGCCATGATTGCCAGGATTGTGTCTGAGGAGTCCAAACATGCCAGAATTGTGTCTGACGGGGGCATCCATGCCATGATTTTGTCTGAGGGGGCCACGCATGCCAGAATTGCTTCTGAGACGGTCATGCATACCAGGATTGGTACTGAAGGGGCCATGCATGCCAGAATTGGGTCTGAGACAGTCATGCATACCAGGATTGGTACTGAAGGGGCCATGTATGACAGGATTGGGTATGAGGGTGCCATGCATACCAGAATTGGATTTGAGGGGGCCATGCATGCCAGGATTTGATTGGAAGGGTCCATGTATGCCAGGAGCTTGGCTGAGAAGGTCGTGAATGCAAGGATTGGGTCAGAGGGGGCCATGCATACCAGTATTGAGCCTGTTGTGTCCATGCATGTCAAAATTGGGCCTGAAAGGCCCATGCATGCCAGGATTGGATCTGAGGAGGCCATGTATGCCAGGATTGGGTCTTAAGGGGCCATGCATACCAGGATTTGGCCTTGGAGGTTCCTGCATACCAGTATTGGTTCTGAGAGGTCCATGCATACCAGGATTGGGTCTGAGAGGGCCATAATTGCCAGGATTGGGTCTGAGGAGGCAACGTATGCCAGGATTTGGTCTGAAGGGGTCATGCTTACCAAGATTGTGCCTAGGAGGTGCATGATTACCAGTATTGGGTCTGAGGGGGCCATGCATGCCAGGATTACGTATGAGGGGCCATGCATGCCAGAATTGTGTCTGAGGGGCCAATCATGCCAGGATTGAGTGTGGAGGGGCATGCATGCCAGGATTGGACCTGAGGGGGCATTGCATGCCAGGATTGGGTCGAGGAGGTGCTTGCTTACCAGTATTGGGTCTGAGGGGCCATGCATGCCAGGATTGGGTCTGGGGGGGCCATGCATGCCAGGATTGCGTCTGAGGGGCCATGCATGCCAGAATTGTGTCTGAGGGGCCAATCATGACAGGATTGAGTGTGGGGGTGTATGCATGCCAGGATTGGACCTGAGGTGGCCATGCATGCCAGGATTGGGTCTGGGGGGGGGGCATGCATGCCAGGATTGGGTCAGAGGGAACCATGACTGCCAGGATTGGATCTGAGGGGCCATACATGCCTGAATTGGGTCTGAGGCTGCCATATATCACAGGATTTGGTCTGAGGGGGCCATGCATACCAGTATTGAGTTTGTGGGGGCCATGCATGCTAGAATTGGGCCTGAAAGCCCCATGTATACCAGGAATGGATCTGAGGAGGCCATGTGTGCCATGATTGGGTCTGAAGGGGCCATGCATACCAGGATTGGGCCTAGGAGGTGCATGCTTACCAGGATTGGTTCTGAGGGGTCCATGCATACCAGGATTGGGTCTGAGAGAGCCATGATTGCCAGGATTGGGTCAGAGTAGGCCATCCATTCCAGGAAATGGTCTACGGGGGCAATGTATGCCAGGATTGGTTCTGAGGGGGCCATGCATGCCAGGATTTGTTCTGTTGGTGTCTTGCATGCAAGGATTAGGTCTGAAGGGGCCATATATGCCAGGATTTGATTGGAGGGGGCCATGTATGCCATGATTTTGTCTGAGAAGGCCGTGAATACTAGGATTGGGTCTGAGGGGGCCATGCATACCAGTATTGAGTCTGTGGGGGCCATGCATGCCAGAATTGGGCCTGAGAGCCCCATGCATACCAGGATTGGTTCTGAGGAGGCCATGTATGCCAGGATTGGGTCTGAAGGGGCCATGTATACCAGGATTGGGCCTAGGAGGTGTATGCTTACCAGGATTGGATCTGAGGGGTCGATGCAAACCAGGATTGCGTCTGAGAGGGCCATGATTGTCAGGATTGTGTCTGAGGAGTCCAAACATGCCAGAATTGGGTCTAACGGGGGCATCCATGCCATGATTTTGTCTGAGGGGGCCATGCATGCCAGAATTGCTTCTGAGACGGTCATGCATACCAGGATTGGTACTGAAGGGGCCATGCATGCCAGAATTGGGTCTGAGACGGTCATGCATACCAGGATTGGTACTGAAGGGGTCATGTATGCCAGGATTGGGTATGAGGGTGCCATGCATACCACAATTGGATTTGAGGGGCCATGCATGCCCAGATTTGATTGGAAGGGGCCATGTATGCTAGGAGCTTGGCTGAGAAGGTCGTGAATGCTAGGATTGGGTCAGAGGGGGCCATGCATAACATTATTGAGCCTGTGGGGTCCATGCATGTCAAAATTGGGCCTGAAAGGCCCATGCATGCCAGGATTGGATCTGAGGAGGCCATGTATGCCAGGATTGGGTCTTAAGGGGCCATGCATACCAGGATTTGGACTTGGAGGTTCCTGCTTACCAGTATTGGTTCTGAGAGGTCCATGCATACCAGGATTGGGTCTGAGAGGGCCATAATTGCCAGGATTGGGTCTGAGGAGGCAACGTATGCCAGGATTTGGTCTGAAGGGGCCATGCTTACCAAGATTGTGCCTAGGAGGTGCATGATTACCAGGATTGGGTCTGAGGGGGCCATGCATGCCAGGATTGCGTCTGAGGGGCCATGCATGCCAGAATTGTGTCTGAGGGGCCAATCATGCCAGGATTGAGTGTGGAGGGGCATGCATGCCAGGATTGGACCTGAGAGGGCCATGCATGCCAGGATTGGGTCAAGGAGGTGCTTGCTTACCAGTATTGGGTCTGAGGGGGCCATGCATGCCAGGATTGGGTCTGGGGGGGCCATGCATGCCAGGATTGGGTCAAAGGGAACAATGACTGCCAGGATTGGATCTGAGGGGTCATGCATGCCTGAATTGGGTCTGAGGGTGCCATACATGCCAGGATTGGGTCTGAGGGGCCATGCATGCCAGAATTGTGTCTGAGGGGGCCAATCATTCCAGGATTGAGTGTGGGGGGCATGCATGCCAGGATTGGACCTGAGGGGACCATGCATGCCAGGATTGGATCGAGGAGGTGCTTGCTTACCAGTATTGGGTCTGAGGCGGCCATGCATGCCAGAATTTGGTCTGGGGGGGCCATGCATGCCAGAATTGGGTCTGGGGGGGCCATGCATGCCAGGATTGGGTCAGAGGAAACCATGCCTGCCAGGATTGGATCTGAGGGGCCATGCATGCCTGAATTGCGTCTGAGGGTGTCATACATAACAGGATTGGGTCTGAGGGGGCCATGCATACCATTATTGAGTTTGTGGGGGCCATGCATGCTAGAATTGGGCCTGAGAGCCCCATGCATACCAGAATGGATCTGAGGAGGCCATTTATGCCAGGATTGGGTCTGAAGGGGCCATGCATACCAGGATTGGGCCTAGGAGGTGCATGCTTGCCAGGATTGGTTCTGAAGGGTCCATGCATACCAGGATTGGGTCTGAGAGAGCCATTATTGCCAGGATTGGGTCAGAGGAGGCCATACATTCCAGGATATGGTCTACGGGGGCAATGCATGCCAGGATTGGTTCTGAGGGGGCCATGCATGCCAGGATCGGGTCTGAGGAGGCCGTATATATCAGGATTGGGTCTGAAGGGGCCATGCATACCAGAATTGGGCCTAGGAGGTGCATGCTTCCCAAGATTAGTTCTGAGGGGGTGATGTATACCAGAATTGGGTCTGAGACGGTCATGCATACCAGGATTGGTAATGAAGGGGCAATGCATGCAAGGATTGGGTCTGAGGGAGCCATCTATACCAGGATTGGATCTGAGGGGGCCATGCATGTATGAATTGGGTCTGAGGGGGCAATACATGCCAGAATTGGGTCTGAGGGGGCCAATCATTCCAGGATTGGGTCTACAGGGGCAATGCATGCCAGGATTGGTTCTGCGGCGGTCTTGCATGCAAGGATTAGGTCTGAGGGGGCCATGCATTCCAGGATTTGATCTGAGGGGGTGATGTATACCAGAATTATTCTGAGAAGGCCGTGCATACCAGGATTGGGTCTGAGGGGGCCATGCATAGCAGTATTGAGTCTGTGGGGGCCATGCATGCCAGAATTGAGCCTGAGAGGCCCATGCATACAAGAATTGGGTCTGAAGAGGCCATGCATACCAGGATTTTGCCTATGAGGTGCATGCTTACCAAGATTGGTTCTGAGGGGTCCATTTATAACAGGATTGGGCCGGAGAGGGCCAAGATTGCCAGGATTGGGTCTGAGGAGGCCATGCATGCCAGAATTTGGTCTAAGGGGGCCATGCATGCCATGATTTTGTCTGAGGGGGCCTTGCATGCCACAATTGGGTCTGAGATGGTGATGCATACCAGGATTGGTACTGAAGGGGCCATGCATGCAGGATTGGGTCTGAGGGAGCCATGCATACCAGGATTGGATCTGAGGGGGCCATGCATGCCTGAATTGGGTCTGAGGGAGCAATGCAAGCCAGAATTGGGTCTGAGGGGGAAATGCATTCCAGGATTGGGTCTACAGGGGCAATGCATGCCAGGATTGGTTCTCTTGGGGCCTTGCATGCAAGGATTAGGTCAGAGGGGGCCATATATGCCAGGATTTGATCTTAGGGTGCAATGTATGCCAGGATTTTGTCTGAGAAGGACGGGAATACCAGGACTGGATCTGAGGAGGCCATGTATGCCAGGATCGGGTCTGAAGAAGCCATGCACACGAGGATTGGGTCTGAGAGGGCCATAATTGCCAGGATTGGGTCTGAGGAGGCCGTGCATGCCAGAATTTGGTGTAAGGGGGCCATGCATGCCATGATTTTGTCTGAGGGGGCCTTGCATGCCACAATTGGGTCTGAGACGGTGATGCATACCAGGATTGGTACTGAAGGGGCCATGCATGCCGGATTGGGTCTGAGGGAGCCATGCATACAAGGATTGGATCTGAGGAGGCAATGTATGCCAGGATTGGGTCTGAAGGGGCCCTGCACACGAAGATTGGGTCTGAGAGGGCCATGATTGCCAGGATTGGGTCTGAGGAGGCCCTACATGCCAGAAATGGGTCAAAGGAGGACATGCATGCCATGATTTTGTCTGAAGGGGCCATGCATGCCAGGATTGGGTCTGACTGAGCCATGCATACTAGGATTGGATCTGACAGGGCCATGCATGTCTGAATTGAGTCTGAGGGGGCCATGCATAGCAGGATTTGATTGGAGGGGGCCATGTATGCCAGGATTTTGTCTGAGAAGGCCGTGAATTCCAGAATTGGGCCTGAGAGGCCCATGTATACCAGGATTGTATCTGAGGAGGCCATGTATGCCAGGATTGGGTCTGAAGGGGCCATGCATACCAGTATTAATCCTGTGGGGGCCATGCATGCCAGAATTGGGCCTGAGAGGCCCATGTATACCAGGATTATATCTGAGGAGGCCATGTATGCCAGGATTGGGTCTGCAGGGGCCCTGCATGCCAGGATTGGATCTGAAGGGGCCTTGCATACCAGGATTGGGCATAGAAGGTGCATGCCTACCAGGATTGGTTCTGAGTGGTCCATGCATACCAGGATTGGGTCTGAAGAGGCCATTCATGACCGAATTTGGTCTAATGGGGCAATGCATGCCTGAATTGGGTCGTCCTAGCGCTAATCCTAGTCGTCCTAATGCTAACCCTAGTATTCCTAGCGCTAACCCTAGTCATTCTAGCTCTAACCCTAGTCATCCAAGCGCTAACCCTAGTCGTCCTAAGGCTAAACCTATGAGTCCTAGCGCTAACCCTAGTCGTTCTAGCGTTAACCCTAGTCATCCTAGCGCTTACCCTAGTCATAATAACGCTAACCTTAGTCGTCCTAGCGCTAACCCTAGTCGCCCTAACGATAACTCTAGTCATCCTAGCGCTTATCCTACTCATCCTAACGCTAACCCTAGTCGTCCCAACTCTAACCCTAGTCGTCCTAGCGCTAACCCTAGTTGCCATAGCGCTAACCCTATTCGTCATAGCGCTAACCCTAGTCATCCTAACGCTAACCCTAGTCGTCCTAGCAATAACCCTAGTCCTCCTAGCGCTAATCCTAGTCGCCCTACTGCTAACCCTATTCGTCCTAACGCTAACCCTTGTCATCCTAGCAATAACCCTAGTTGTCCAAGCACTAATCCTAGTCGTCCTAGCACTAACCCTAGTCCTAAAGCTAACCCTACTCGTCCTAGCGCTAAATCTAGTCGTCCTAACGATAACCCTAGTCGTCCTAGCGCTAACCCTAGTCATCCTAACGTTGACCCTAGAAGTCCTATCGCTAACCCTAGTCGTTCTAACACTATCCCTAGCCATCCTAACGCAATCCCTAGTCGTCTTAGTGCTAACCCTAGTCATTCAAGCTCTAACCCTAGTCGTTCTAGCGCTAATCCTAGTCGTCCTAGCGCTAAACCTAGTCATTCTAACGTTGACCCTAGAAGTCCTATCGCTAACCCTAGTCATCCTAACGCTGTCCCTAGTCATCCTAACGCTAACACTAGTCATCTTAGCGCTAACCCTAGTCATTCTAGCTCTAACCCTAATCGTCCTAGCGCTAACCCTAGTTGTCCTAACGCTTACCCTATTAGTCCTAGTGCTAGCCCTAGTCGTCCTAACGCTAACCCTTCTTGTCCTAACGCTAACTCTAGTCATCATAGCGCTAACCCTAGTAGTCCTAACTCTAACCCTAGTCGTCCTAGCGCTAACCCTAGTCATCCTAACGCTATCCCTAGCCGTTCTAATTCAAACCCTATTCATCCTAGCTCTATCCCTAGTCGTTCTAACGCGAACCTTAGTCCTCCTAGCGCTAACCCTAGAAGTCCTAGCGCTAACCCTAGTCATCATAACGCTAACCCTAGTCATCCTAGAGCTAACCCTAGTCATCCTAGCTCTAACACTAGTCGTACTAACGCTAAACCTAGTCGTTCTAACACTATACCTAGTCGTCCTAACGTTAACCTAGTCGTCCTAACGCTAACACTAGTCGTCCTAGCAATTACCCTAGTCATCCTAGCATTAACCCTAGTCATCCTAGAGCTAATCCTAGTTGTCCTAGCGCTAGCCCTATTCGTCCTAACGCTATCCCTAGTCGTCCTAGCAATAACCCTACTTGTCCAAGTGCTAATCCTAGTCGTCCTAGCGCTAACCCTTGTCCTAAAACTAACCTTACTCGTCCTAGCGCTAAATCTAGTCATCCTAACGATAACCCTCGTCGTCCTAGCGCTAACCCTAGTCGTCCTAACGTTGACCCTAGAAGTCCTATCGCTAACCCTAGTCGTCCTAATGCTATCCATAGTCATCCTAACGCTATCCCTAGTCATCTTAGCGCTAACCCTAGTCATTCAAGCTCTAACCCTAGTCGTCCTAGCGCTAACCCTAGTCGTCCTAACGCATACCCTATTAGTCCTAGCGCTAACCCTAGTCGTCCTAACGCTAACCTTAGTCATCCTAGCGCAAACCCTAGTCGTCCTAACGCTAACCCTTCTTGTCTTAACGCTAACCCTAGTAGTCCTAGCGCTGACCCTAGAAGTTCTTACTCTAACCCTAGTCGTCCTAGTGCTAACCCTAGTTGTCCTAACGCTAAACTTAGTCGTCCTAACGCTAACCCAAGTCGTCCTAGCAATAATCCTTGTCGTCCTATCTCTAATCCTAGTCGTCCTAGCGCTAACTCTAATCATCCTAACGCTAACCCTAGTCGTCCTATCAATAAACCTAGTCGTCCTAGCGTTAATCCTAGTCGTCTTAGTGCTAACCCTAGTCCTAACGCTAACCCTACTCGTCCTAGCGCTAACCCTATTCGTCCTAACACTAACCCGAGTCGTCCTAGCAATAACCATAGTCGTCATAGCGCAAATCCTAGTTGTACTAGCGCTTACCCTAGTCGCCGTAACGCTAACCCTATTCGTCCTAGCGCTAACCCTAGTCATCCTAACGATAACCCATGTCATCCTAGTGCTAACCCTAGTTGTCCTAAAGTTGACCCTAGAAGTCCTATCGCTAACCCTAGTCGTCCTAACGTTAACACTAGTCATCCTAACCCTATCCCTAGTCGTCTTAGCTCTAACCCTACTCATTCTAGCTCTAACCCTAGTCGTCCTAGCACTAACCCTAGTCGTCCTAACGCTTACCCAAGAAGTCCTAGAGCTAACCCTAGTTGTCCTAACGCTAACCTTAGTCGTCCTAGCTCAAACCCTGGTCGTCCTAATGCTAACCCTAGTTGTCCTAGCGCTAACTCTTGTAGTCCTAACTCTAACCCTAGTCGTCCTAATGCTAACCCTAGTCATCCTAATGCTATCCCTAGTCGTCCTAATGCAAACCCTATTCATCCTAGTTCTAACCCTAGTCGTTCTAACGCTAACCTTAGTCGTCTTAGCGCTTACCCTAGTCGTTCTAGCGCTAACTCTAGTCGTCCTAACGCTAACCTTAGTCATGCTAACACTATCCCTAGTCGTCCTAGTGCTAATCCTAGTCGTCCAAACGCTAACCCTAGTCGTCCTAGCGCTAACCCTAGTCGTCCAAGCGCTAACCCTAGTTGTCCTAGCGCTAACCCTAGTCGCCATAGCGCTAACCCTAGTTGTCCTAGCGCTAACCTTTGTCGTCCTAACGCTAACCCTAGTCGTCAAAAAGCTGACACTAGTCGTCCTAGCGCTAACCCTAGTCGTCCTAATGCTGACTCTAGATGTCCTAGCGCTAACCCCAGTCATTATAACGCTATTCCTATTCGTCCTAACGCTAACCCTAGTCATCCAAGCGCTAACCCTAGTCGTGCTAACTCTAACCCTAGTCACCATAGCACTAACCCTAGTTGTCATAGCGCTAACCCTAGTCACTAGTCGTCCTTACGCTAACCCTAGTCGTCCTTACGCTAACCCTAGTCGTCCTAGTGCTAACCCTAGTCGCCCTAACTTTAACCCTAGTAATCCAAACGTTAACCCTTGTCGTCCTAGCGTTAACCCTGGTTGTCCTAGCACTAACACTAGTTGTCCTAACGCTAAACCTAGTCATACTAACACTAACCATAGTCGTCCTTGCACTAATCCTTTTAGTCCTAAGGCTAACCCTAGTCATCCTAGCGCTAACCCTAGTCATCCCAACGCTAACCCTAGTCATCCCAACTCTAACCCTACTCGTCCTAGCACTAACCCTAGTCGCCATAGCGCTAACCCTATTCGCCTTACCGCTAACCCTAGTCGCCATAGCGCTAACCTTATTCGTCTTAGCGCTAACCCTAGTCATCCTTACGATAACCCTAGTCGTCCTAATGCTATCCCTAGTCATCCTAACGCTAAACCTAGTCATCTTAGCGCTAACCCTACTCATTCTAGCTCTTACCCTAGTCGTCCTAGCGCTAACTCTAGTCATCCTAACGCTTACCCTAGAAGTCCTAGCGCTAACCCTAGTCGTCCTAACGCTAACCTTAGTCGTCCTAGAGCAAACCCTAGTCATCCTAACACTAACCCTTCTTGTCCTAATGCTAACCCTAGTCATCCTAGCGCTAACCCTTGTAGTCCTAACTCTAAGCCTAGTCGTCCTAGCGCTAACCCTAGTCATCCTAACGCTATCCCTAGTTGTCCTAATGCAAACCTTATTCATCCTAGTTCTAACCCTAGTCGTTCTAACACTAACCTTAGTCGTCCTAGCGCTAACCTTAGTCATGCTAACACTATCCCTAGTCATCCTAGCGCTAATCCTAGTCGTCCAAAAGCTAACACTAGTCGTCCTAACGTTAACCCTAGTCATACAAGCGCTAACCCTTGTCGTCCTAACTCTAATCCTAGTCGTCCTACCGCTAACCCTAGTCGCCATAGCGCTAACCCTAGTTGTCCTAGCGCTAACCTTTGTCGTCCTAACGCTAACCCTAGTCGTCCTAGCGCTAACCCTAGTCGTCCTAAAGCTGACACTAGTCGTCCTAGCGCTAACCCTAGTTGTCCTAACGCTGAATCTAGATGTCCTAGCTCTAACCCCAGTGATCCTAACGCTATTCTTATTCGTCCTAACTCTAACCCTAGTCATCCAAGTGCTAAACCTAGTCGTCCTAACTCTAACCCTGGTCGCCATAGCGCTAAACCTAGTTGTCCTAACGCTAACCCTAGCCATCCTAACGCTAATGCTAGTCATCCTAGCGCTAACCCTAGTAGTTCTAAAGCTATCCCTAGTCATCCTAATGCTAAGCCTAGTCATCCTAGCGCTAACCCTAGTCATGCTAATACTATCCCTAGTCGTCCTAGCGCTAATCCCAGTTGTCCTAACTTTAACCCTAGTCATCCTAACGCTAACCCTAGTCACCTTAGTGCTTACCCTACTCGTCCTAACGCTAACCCTAGTCATCCTAGCGTTAACCCTAGTCGTCCTAACGCTAACCCTAGTCACCCTAACGCTAACCCTAGTCGTCCTAGCCTTAACACTAGTCGTCCTAGTGCTAACTCTAGTCACCCTAATTCTAACCCTAGTCATCCAAACGGTAACCCTAGTCGTCCTAGCGCTAACCCTAGTTGTCCTAACGCTCACCCTAGTCATCTTAGCGCTAACCCTAGTCGTCCTAGCGCTAATCCTAGTTGTTCTAGCGCTAACCCTAGTTTTCCTAGCACTAACTCTAGTCGTCCTCTCGCTAACCCTAGTTGTTCTAGCGCTAACCGTAGTCATTATAACGCTAACCATAGTCGTCCTAACGTTAACCCTAGTCATCCTAATGCTAACCATAGTCGTCCTAGCGCCAACCCTAGTCGTCCTAACTCTAACCATAGTCGCCCTAACGCTAAACCTAGTCGCCCTGGCGCTAACCTTAGTTGTCCTAACGCTAACCCTAGTCATCCTAGCGTTAATCCTAGTCGTCCTAACACTATCCCTAGTCGTCCCAACTCTAACCGTAGTTGTCCTAGCGCTGACCCTAGTCGTTCTAGCGCTAACCCTAGTTTTCTTAGCGCTAAGCCTAGTCGTCCTAGCGCTAACCCTAGTTGTTCTAGCGCTAACCATAGTCGTCCTAACGCTAACCCTAGTCATCCTAACATTAACCCTAGTCATCCTAACGCTAACCCTAGTAGTTATAACGCCAACCCTAGTCATCCTAAGGCTAACCCTAGTCGTCCTTAAACTTTCCCTAGTCGTCCTTGTGCTAATAATAGTCGTCCTAACGCTAACCCTAGTCGTCCTAGCGCTAGCCCTAGTCGTCCTAATGTTAACCGTAGTCGTTCTACGTCTAACCCTAGTCGCCCTAGCGCTCTCGCTAGTCGTCCTAGTGCTAACCCTAGTCATCCTAACGCTAACCCTAATCGTCCTAGTGCTAACCTTAGTCGTCCTAACGCTAACCATAGTCGTCCTAACGTTAACCCTAGTCATCCTAATGCTAACCATAGTCGTCCTAGCGCCAACCCTAGTCGTCCTAACTCTAACCATAGTCGCCCTAACGCTAAACCTAGTCGCCCTGGCGCTAACCTTAGTTGTCCTAACGCTAACCCTAGTCATCCTAGCGTTAATCCTAGTCGTCCTAACGCTATCCCTAGTCGTCCCAACTCTAACCGTAGTTGTCCTAGCGCTGACCCTAGTCGTTCTAGCGCTAACCCTAGTTTTCTTAGCGCTAAGCCTAGTCGTCCTAGCGCTAACCCTAGTTGTTCTAGCGCTAACCATAGTCGTCCTAACGCTAACCCTAGTCGTCCTAACATTAACCCTAGTCATCCTAACGCTAACCCTAGTAGTTATAACGCCAACCCTAGTCATCCTAAGGCTAACCCTAGTCGTCCTTAAACTTTCCCTAGTCGTCCTTGCGCTAATCCTAGTCGTCCTAACGCTAACCCTAGTCGTCCTAGCGCTAACCCTAGTCGTCCTAATGTTAACCGTAGTCGTTTAACGTCTAACCCTAGTCGCCCTAGCGCTCTCGCTAGTCGTCCTAGTGGTAACCCTAGTCATCCTAATGCTAACCCTAGTCGTCCTAGTGCTAACCTTAGTCGTCCTAATGCTAATCCTAGTTATCCTAACGCCAAACCTAGTCGTCCTAACGCTAACCCTAGTCGTCCTAGCACTAACCCTAGTCATTTTAACTCTAACTCTAGTCATCCTAAAGCTAACCTCATTTGACCAAGCGCTAACCGCAGTCATCCTAGCGCTAACCTTACTCGTCTTAACTCTAACCCTATTCGTACTAATGCTAACCTCAGTCACCCTAACGCTATCCCTAGTCGTCTTAACGCTAACCCTAGTCATCCTACTGCTAACCATAGTCATCCTAACGCTAACACTAGCCGTATTGAACCTAATCCTTGTCATGCTAGCGCTAACCTTAGTCGTCCTAGAGCTAAACCAGTCGTCCTAACTCTAACCCTAGTCATCCTAATGCTAACACAGTCATCCTAACTCTAATCCTAGTCGTCCTAGCTCTAACCCTAGTCGTCCTAATGCTATCCTTAGTCGTCCTAACGCAAACCCTAGTCATCCCAGCTCTAACCCTAGTCTTCCTAACGTTAACCCTAGTCGTCCTAATGCTAACCTTTTTAGTCATAGCGCTAACCCTTGTAATCCTAGTGCTAACCCTAGTCATCCTAACGCTAACCCTAGACGTACTAACACTCACCCTAGTCGTCCTTGCGCTAATCCTACTCATCCAAATGCTAAAACTAGTCGCCCTAGAGCTAACCTTAGTCGTCCTAAGTCTAAACCTAGTTATACAAGCACTAACCCTAGTGGTTCTAATGCTAACCCTAGTCGCCCTAGCGATAACCCTAGTCATCCTAACGTTAACACTAGTCGTCCTAAAGTTAACCCTAGTCGACCTAACATTAACCCTAGTTGTCCTAACGTTAACCTTTGTCGTCCAAGAAATAACCCTAGTCGTCCTAGCGCTAATCCTAGTCGCCCTAGCGCTCTCGCTAGTCGTCCTAGCGCTAACCCTAGTCATCCTAACGCTAACCCTAGTCGTCCTAGTGCTAACCTTAGTCGTCCTAATGCTAACTCTAGTTGTCCTAACTCCAATCCTAGTCGTCCTAGCGCTAACCCTAGTCATCCTAGCGCTAACCCTAGTCATTTTAACTCTAACGCTAGTCGTCCTAAAGCCAACCTCATTTGACCAAGCGCTAACCCCAGTCATGCTAGCGCTAACCTTACTCGTCTTAACTCTAACCCTATTCGTACTAATGCTAACCTTAGTCACCCTAACGCTATCCCTAGTCGTCTTAACGCTAACCCTAGTCATCCTACTGCTAACCATAGTCGTCTTAACGCTAACACTAGCCGTATTGAACCTAATCCTTGTCGTGCTAGCGCTAAACTTAGTCGTCCTAGAGCTAACCCAGTCGTCCTAACTCTAACCCTAGTCATCGTAATGCTAACCCAGTCGTCCTAACTCTAATCCTATTCGTCCTAGCACTAACCCTAGTCGTCCTAATGCTATCCTTAGTCATCCTAACGCAAACCCTAGTCATCCCAGCTCTAACCCTAGTCGTCCTAACGTTACCCTAGTCATCCTAATGCTAACCTTTTTAGTCATAGCGCTAACCCTTGTCATCCTAGTACTAACCCTAGTCATCCTAACGCTAACCCTAGTCATACTAACACTAACCCTAGTCGTCCTTGCGCTAATCCTACTCGTCCAAACGCTAAAACTAGTCGTCCTAGAGCTAACCTTAGTCGTCCTAAGTCTAAACCTAGTTATCCTAGCTCTAACCCTAGTCGTTCTAATGCTAACCCTAGTCGCCCTAGCGCTAACCCTAGTCATCCTAACGCTAACACTAGTCGTCCTAAAGTTAACCCTAGTCGACCTAATGTTAACCCTAGTTGTCCTAACGCTAACCCTTGTCGTCCAAGAAATAACCCTAGTCGTCCTAGCACTAATCCTAGTCTTCCTAGCGCTAACCCTAGTCATCCTAGCGCTAACCAACCCTAGTCGTCCTAGCGCTAACCCTAGTCGTCATAACGATAACCGTAGTCGTTCTAGCGCTTACCCTAGTCATCCTAACGGTGATACTAGAAGTTCTAGCGCTAACCCTAGTCGTCCTAATGCTATCCCTAGTCTTTCTAACGCTATCCCTAGTCGTCCTAAAGCTAGTCCTAGTCATTCTAGCTCTAACCCTAGTCATCCGAGCGCTAACCCTAGTCATCCTAACGTTAACCCTAGAAGTCCTTGTGCTAACCCTAGTCGTTCTAGCGTTATTCCTAGTCGTCCTACCGCTAACCCTAGTCATCCTAATGCTAACCTTAGTCATCCTAGAGTCAACCCTAGTCATCCTTACGCTAACTCTTGTTGTCCTAACACTAAACCTAGTCGTCCTAGCACTAACCCTAGTCATCCAAACGCTAATCATAGTCGACTTAACTCTCACCGCAGTCGGTAACGCTGATCCCAGAAGTCCGAGCGCTAACCAAAGTCGTCTTAACGCAAACCCTAGTCATCCTACCTCTAACCCTAGGCGTTTTAACGCTAACCCTAGTCGTCCTAGCACTAACCCTAGTCGTCCTAACGCTAACACCAGAAGTCCAAGCGCTAACCGTAGTCATTCTAGCGCTAACCCTAGTCTTCCTAACACTAACCCTAGTCGTCCTAATGCTATCCTTAGTCGTCCTAACGCAAACCCTAGTCATCCCAGCTCTAACCCTAGTCTTCCTAACGTTAACCCTAGTCGTCCTAATGCTAACCTTTTTAGTCATAGCGCTAACCCTTGTAATCCTAGTGCTAACCCTAGTCATCCTAACGCTAACCCTAGACGTACTAACACTCACCCTAGTCGTCCTTGCGCTAATCCTACTCATCCAAATGCTAAAACTAGTCGCCCTAGAGCTAACCTTAGTCGTCCTAAGTCTAAACCTAGTTATACAAGCACTAACCCTAGTGGTTCTAATGCTAACCCTAGTCGCCCTAGCGATAACCCTAGTCATCCTAACGTTAACACTAGTCGTCCTAAAGTTAACCCTAGTCGACCTAACATTAACCCTAGTTGTCCTAACGTTAACCTTTGTCGTCCAAGAAATAACCCTAGTCGTCCTAGCGCTAATCCTAGTCGCCCTAGCGCTCTCGCTAGTCGTCCTAGCGCTAACCCTAGTCATCCTAACGCTAACCCTAGTCGTCCTAGTGCTAACCTTAGTCGTCCTAATGCTAACTCTAGTTGTCCTAACTCCAATCCTAGTCGTCCTAGCGCTAACCCTAGTCATCCTAGCGCTAACCCTAGTCATTTTAACTCTAACGCTAGTCGTCCTAAAGCCAACCTCATTTGACCAAGCGCTAACCCCAGTCATGCTAGCGCTAACCTTACTCGTCTTAACTCTAACCCTATTCGTACTAATGCTAACCTTAGTCACCCTAACGCTATCCCTAGTCGTCTTAACGCTAACCCTAGTCATCCTACTGCTAACCATAGTCGTCTTAACGCTAACACTAGCCGTATTGAACCTAATCCTTGTCGTGCTAGCGCTAAACTTAGTCGTCCTAGAGCTAACCCAGTCGTCCTAACTCTAACCCTAGTCATCGTAATGCTAACCCAGTCGTCCTAACTCTAATCCTATTCGTCCTAGCACTAACCCTAGTCGTCCTAATGCTATCCTTAGTCATCCTAACGCAAACCCTAGTCATCCCAGCTCTAACCCTAGTCGTCCTAACGTTACCCTAGTCATCCTAATGCTAACCTTTTTAGTCATAGCGCTAACCCTTGTCATCCTAGTACTAACCCTAGTCATCCTAACGCTAACCCTAGTCATACTAACACTAACCCTAGTCGTCCTTGCGCTAATCCTACTCGTCCAAACGCTAAAACTAGTCGTCCTAGAGCTAACCTTAGTCGTCCTAAGTCTAAACCTAGTTATCCTAGCTCTAACCCTAGTCGTTCTAATGCTAACCCTAGTCGCCCTAGCGCTAACCCTAGTCATCCTAACGCTAACACTAGTCGTCCTAAAGTTAACCCTAGTCGACCTAATGTTAACCCTAGTTGTCCTAACGCTAACCCTTGTCGTCCAAGAAATAACCCTAGTCGTCCTAGCACTAATCCTAGTCTTCCTAGCGCTAACCCTAGTCGTCCTAGCGCTAACCAACCCTAGTCGTCCTAGCGCTAACCCTAGTCGTCATAACGATAACCGTAGTCGTTCTAGCGCTTACCCTAGTCATCCTAACGGTGATACTAGAAGTTCTAGCGCTAACCCTAGTCGTCCTAATGCTATCCCTAGTCTTTCTAACGCTATCCCTAGTCGTCCTAAAGCTAGTCCTAGTCATTCTAGCTCTAACCCTAGTCATCCGAGCGCTAACCCTAGTCATCCTAACGTTAACCCTAGAAGTCCTTGTGCTAACCCTAGTCGTTCTAGCGTTATTCCTAGTCGTCCTACCGCTAACCCTAGTCATCCTAATGCTAACCTTAGTCATCCTAGAGTCAACCCTAGTCATCCTTACGCTAACTCTTGTTGTCCTAACACTAAACCTAGTCGTCCTAGCACTAACCCTAGTCATCCAAACGCTAATCATAGTCGACTTAACTCTCACCGCAGTCGGTAACGCTGATCCCAGAAGTCCGAGCGCTAACCAAAGTCGTCTTAACGCAAACCCTAGTCATCCTACCTCTAACCCTAGGCGTTTTAACGCTAACCCTAGTCGTCCTAGCACTAACCCTAGTCGTCCTAACGCTAACACCAGAAGTCCAAGCGCTAACCGTAGTCATTCTAGCGCTAACCCTAGTCTTCCTAACACTAACCCTAGTCGTCCTAACGCTAATCGTAGTCATCCTGGCGCTAACACTAGTCATCCTAGCTCTAACTCTAGTCGTCCTAACGCTAACCTTAGTCGTCCTAACACTATCCCAAGTCGTCCTAGCGCTAATCCTAGTCATCCTAACGCTAACCCTAGTCATCCTATCGCTAACACTAGTCGTCCAAGTGCTAGCCCTAGTCGCCAAAGCGCTAACCCTAGTCGTCAAAGCGCTAACCCTAGTCGTCCTAACCCTCACCCTAGTCGTCCTACCTCTAAACCTAGTCTCCACAGTGCTAACCCTAGTCGTCCTAGGGCTAACCCTAGTTGGTCTAGCGCTAACCCTTGTCATCCTTACGCTAACCCTAGTCATCCTAGCGCTAACCCTAGTCGTCCTAAAGCTAACCCTAGTCGTTCTAGCGCTTACCCTAGTCGTCCTAACGCTGACTATAGATGTCCTAGCGCTAACCCTAGTCATCCTAACGCTATCCCTAGTCGTCTTAACGTTAACCCTAGTCTACATAGTGCTAACCCTATTCGTTATATTGCTAACCCTAGTCGTCCCAGCGCTAACCCTAGTCCTCCTAACGCTAATCCTAGAAGTCCTAGCGCTAACTCTAGTCATCCTAACTCTAACCCTAGTCGTCCTACCGCTAACCCTAGTCACCATAGCACTAACCCTACTCGTCCTAACGCTAGTCATCTTAACGTTAACCCTAGTCGTCCTAACGCTAACCCTGGTCATCCTAGCAATAACCCTAGCCGTCATAGCGCTAATCCTAGTCGTCCTAGCGCTAACTCTAGTCGTCCTATCGCTAACCCTACTCATCCTAGGTCTAACCCTAGTCGTCCTAACGATAACACTAGTCGTCCTAACACTAACCCTAGAAGTCCTTGTGCTAACCCTAGTCATTCTAGTGTTAATCCTAGTCATTCTAGCGCTAACCTTAGTCGTCCTAATGCTAACCTTAGTCATCCTAGAGTCAACCCAAGTCATCCTAACGCTAACTCTTGTTGTCCTAAAACTAAACCTAGTCGTCCTAGCGCTAACCCTAGTCATCCTAACGCTAACCATAGCCAACTTAGCTCTCACCCTAGTCGTCGTAACGCTGACCCCAGAAGTCTTAGCGCTAACCATAGTCGTCTTAACGCAAACCCTAGTCATCCTACCTCTAACCCTAGTCATTCTAGCGCTAACCCTAGTTGTCCTAAAACTAACCCTAGTTGTCCTAACGCTAATCGTAGTCATCCTGGCGCTAACACTAGTCATCCTAGCTCTAACCTTAGTCGTCCTAACGCTAACCTTAGTCGTCCTAACACTATCCCAAATCCTCCAAGCGCTAATTCTAGTCATCCTAAAGCTAACTTTATTCGTCCTATCGCTAACACTAGTCATCCAAGTGCTTGCCCTAGTCGCCATAGCGCTAACACTAGTCGTCGTAGCACTAACCCTAGTCGTCCTAACTCTAACCCTAGTCATCCTACCTCTACACCTTGTCTCCACAGCGCTAACCCTAGTCGTCCTAGGGCTAACCCTAGTAGTTCTAGCGCTAACCCTTGTCGTCCTTAAGTTAACCCTAGTCATTCTAGCGCTAACCCTAGTCGTCCTAAAGCTAACCCTAGATGTTCTAGCGCTAACCCTAGTCATCCTAACGCTGACTCTAGTTGTTCTAGCGCTAACCCTAGTCGTCCTAACGCTATACCTAGTCGTCCTAACGCTAACCCTAGTCTACATAGTGCTAACCCTAGTCATTCTATTGCTAACCCTAGTCGTCCCAGCGCTAACCCTAGTTCTCCTAACGCTAACCCTAGAAGTCCTAGCGCTAACTCTAGTCGTCCTAACTCTAACCCTAGTCATCCTACCGCTAACCCTAGTCACCATAGCACTAACCCTAGTCATCGTAGCGCTAACACTAGTCGTCCTAACGCTAACCCTAGTCATCCTAATGTTAACCCTAGTCGTCCTAACGCTAACCCTAGTCATCCTAGCAATAACCCTAGCCGTCATAGCGCTAATCCTAGTCGTCCTAGCAATAACCCTAGTCATCCTAACGCTAACCCTACTCATCCTTGGCCTAACCCTAGTCGTCCTAACGATAACACTAGTCGTCCTAGCGCTTACCCTAGTCGTACTAACGTTGACCCTAGAAGTCCTAGCGCTAACTCTAGTCGTCCTAACGCTATCCCTAGTCATCCTAACGCTATGTCTAGTCGTCTTAGCGCTAACCCTAGTCATTCTAGCTCTAACCCTAGTCGCCCTAACACTTACCCTAGAAGTCCTAGCGCTAACCCTAGTCGTCCTAACGCTAACCTTAGTCGTCCTAACGCAAACCCTAGTCGTCCTAACGCTAACCCTTCTTGTCCTAATGCTAGCCCTAGTCGTCCTAGCGCTAACCCTAGTAGTCCTAACATTAACCCTAGTCATCCTAGCTCTAACCCTAGTCGTCCTAACGCTATCCCTAGTCGTCCTAACGCAAACCCTATTCATCCTAGCTCTAACCCTAGTCATTCTAATGCTAACTATAGTCATCCTAGCGCTAACCCTAGTCGTTCTAGCGCTAACCTTAGTCGTCCTAACCCTTACTCTAGTCATCCTAATGCTAACCCTAGTCATCCTAATGCTAACCCTCGTCATCCTAGCTCTAACGATAGTCGTCCTAACGCTAACCCTGTTCAACCTAACACTATCCGTAATCGTCCTAGCGCTAATCCTAGTCGTACAAACGCTAACTCTAGTCATTCTAGTGCTAACCCTAGTCGTCCAAGCGCTAACCCTAGTCGTCCTAACTCTAACACTAGTCGTCCTAGCGCTAACCCTTGTAGTCCTTACGCTAACCCTAGTCATCCTAGCGCTAACCCTATTCGTCCTAAAGCTAACTCTAGTCATTGTAGCGCTAACCCTAGTCGTCCTAACCAGAGATGAGCGTTGCTCGACTCGAACTGTTCGCCAATCTCAAATTCGAGCTGTTTTGGGCGGTGTTCGAGCTGTTCGGCGAACACGAACGATTTGAAAAAATTCGGCTGTTCGAGGTTATGTTCGATAACTGTATATGCAGCAAAATCATAACTGGATTTTTTCTCAGTAATGCTGAAAATTATTGCTAATACGCAGTTTGAGTGTACAGCGGGGCGGGGGGAGGGGCAGGGGATGGATCTCTGCAGGAATAATGAAGGTCTCCATTTTTTTTTTCTCTTTCCCGCATTTACAGTGGGAAGGTGCAATCTGTCAGCCTATCAGCAGAGCACACACGGAGTGAACTGATTTTTTTCACACAAGCAAGGGCATGTGTCATTAGCAGTGTATGTCACATGTCCTTGCCCTATAAGACCCAGCAATTTTCCCCGTCGCCACCATTTTCTCACTGCTGCAGCTGCATGTTAGACGGCACCGCTGTTGCTGTGTGCGCTATACCTTGTTAATTTCAAGCCAATTTTCGCACAAATCTGCAGATAGCTTGGGAGTAGGGAATAGTTGTGATTGCAGTACTTTTAAGGACTAGGTTACAGCATTTCCTGCGACTTTTATCAGGCAGGTCTGTGCTCTTAAATATATAGTTTGGGAGTGAAGACTAATTGTAATTGCAGTCCTTTTCAGGACTAAGTTACATCAGTTCCTATCAGTTTTTGCCAGGCAGGTCTGTGCCAGTGCTGTGCAAGTTTTTTTCACAGCATTTGGCTAAATCTAGCAAAGCTAATCTTTTTTGGCCTATTGCAGAGTGTGTTAGTCAGTGGAGTAGCCTATCTGTGATGCAAGCTACACCACCTGTGTATAGAATACCAATTTTTTTTACTGCACCTAGTGAAGTAAAACCTTTTGGGCATAGCATCATTCTATTAGTCCATCTATACTGACCTCCATCAGGTTGCAAATTGAATATAATTTTTTTCTGCATCTACCTCTGAAAAAATATTTGGGCTTCTAGCAGTGTGTGGGACTTTCTCTATTAGTCCATCTATACTGACCTCCATCAGGTTGCAAATTAAAAATAATTTTGATCTGCATCTAGCTCTGAAAAAATATTTGGCCTTCTAGCAGTGTGTGGGACTTGTTCTATTAGTCCATCTATACTGACCTCCATCAGTTTGCAAATTGAAAATAATTTTTTTCTGCATCTAGCTCTGAAAAAATATTTGGGCTTCTAGCAGTGTGTGGGACTTGGTCTATTAGTCCATCTATACTGACCTCCATCAGGTTGCAAATTAAAAATAATTTTGATCTGCATCTAGCTCTGAAAAAATATTTGGCCTTCTAGCAGTGTGTGGGACTTGTTCTATTAGTCCATCTATACTGACCTCCATCAGGTTGCAAATTAAAAATAATTTTTATCTGCATCTAGCTCTGAAAAAATATTTGGCCTTCTAGCAGTGTGTGGGACTTGTTCTATTAGTCCATCTATACTGACCTCCATCGGGTTGCAAATTGAATATAATTTTTTTCTGCATCTAACCCAGATGATAGTTTTGGCCTAATACCACAGTTTGGCCACTCAGCTCTGCTCGGTTCCTATCCATTGTTTTTTTGTGCAAACAACTCCAGAGTTGTGAATTAGTTAACAACCAAAATGAGTGGAAAAAGGCCTGCTGCTGGTGGAAAGGGGAATAGGCGTGTTGGGAAGGGGAAAAAAGGTTGTGTCCGTGGGGTAGGTGTTAAAGCAACAGTAACATCTGCAGAAGAAAGACCATCTTCCAGCCAAACTAAAATGTCTACTTCTTTTAGCGGAGAATGTGATAAGATCCCTTTCTTACGGCCACGCCAATCGCTACAAATTCCAGATGAGGCACAAAAACAGCAGGTGCTTCAACGGATATCAAGTGCTCCTTTAAGTGGGCTCTCCTCCACATCAACTTCAACATCACAAATACTCCAGTCCTCAGAAGTGTCACCCCAATCGCACTTGCTTCCTCACAGCTCCCAAATCTCCAGCTGCCCGTCTGAGTATGAGGTAGAACAGATGGTTGAGTCTGCAGAGCGGTTTACTCATACTATAGCCTGGGAATCAGAGGTCGGCTCCAGCACTTCTGTGAATCCAGACGAGGAAATGATCTGCACTGATGCCCAGAATCTTTATGAGTCGGATCCAGGACCAGACGCAGAAGGTTTTGAACATAATGTAGACCCTCAATCCCAAACTGTAACTCCTGTTGATAGAGACAATGAGGAAGACGATGATGAGACTCAAATACCTGATTGGAGTGACAACTTTAGTTTTTTGTTAGGGCAGGAACAGGTTGGCTCTGAGGACGACGGGTGTGGTAACACACAGGGTGATGATGATGAGGTTGGAGATCCCACTTACTGTCAACCCACAGTCAGCCAAGAGATGAGGTCAGCAGAGGAGGTGGAGGAGGATGATAGTGACGACGAGGTCAGGTTGCGCCTTCCTGGACAGAGACGTAGTACTGGAAGCACGTCAACAACTGCATCCTCAAACACAACTCTGCCTCTGACCACAAGTCGTGGTGGCTCTTCAGGTCGCATGGGTGCTAAGCCTTGCATAGCCTGGGCATTTTTTCAGATCAATAAAGATGATCCAACTCGTGTTATCTGTAACATTTGTCAACAAAAGCTAAGTAGAGGCCAAAAAATACATAGCTTGAGTACTTCATGCATGAACCGGCACATGGACATGAAGCATAAGTTGCAGTGAGAAGCTCACTGTGCTACAATGCGGCCAAGCCGGCCGGGCCAACAACCATCTGCCCCATCTTGTGCATCTGTGGCCTCTTCATCCTCTGTGACTGGGGGGACAGCAGTCACACCTGTTTTGGGACGCAGACCTGCCACCTCTTTACCCGCAACAGCCAGCGTGATTGGTAGGTCATCATTTTCTTTGGAGGTGGTAACACCAGCTGGTGTTGAGCGCTGTCCGACATCAAAAGCACCACCTTTGGATCAAGGCAACCTAACATGTCTGCCTGCATCTTCCTCACAGACCGGCAGGTTGCCGGGGACACCCTTATCAACACCGTCTAAGCACAACAGCCAGCCCTCGGTCCCTCAGATGTGGACAAGTAAAAGATCATTTCCTCCTAGCCATGAGAAAGCTAAGAGGTTGAATTTCACCATCTGCAAGCTCTTGGCTACAGAAATGCTGCCTTTCCGCCTGGTGGACACAGAGGATTTTCGAGACCTTATGTCCGTCGCAGTGCCCCAGTATCAGATGCCCAGTCGGCACTACTTCTCAAAGAAAGTTGTGCCTGCGCTCCACCAGCACGTCGCACACAACATCACCGCTTCTTTGAGAAACTCTGTGTGTGACAGGGTGCATTTCACCACAGACACTTGGACGAGTAGGCATGGACAGGGGCATTACATGTCGCTGACTGGGCACTGGGTAACTATGGTGACAGCAGGACAAGGGGCTGCTGTCCAAGTCTTGCCGTCCCCACGAGTTGTGCGTCAATCCTCTTTATCTCAAAGTTCCTCAACTGCTTCTGCATCCTGAACCTCCTCTCGGTCCTCCACCTGCACCCAAAGCCTGTCTGGTCATGCCACAAGCTTTCAAACTGCGCAGAAGGGATCCTGCACACCTCCTTACTATGCTGACAGTAGGGCTCAACGTCATCATGCGGTTTTTACTTTGAAATATCTGGGAAATGTGAGTCACACAGCTGAGTAGTTGTGGTCAGCTCTGGAGAACCAATTTCAAGAATGGTTGTCTCCACTGGACCTGAAACCAGGGAAGGCCGTGTGCGACAATGCTGCAAACCTGGGTGCGGCCCTTCGTCGGGGCAATGTCACACACGTGCCTTGTATGGCTCACGTGTTGAACCTGGTTGTCCAGCAATTTTTAGCCCACTATCCCGAACTAGATGGCCTTCTGCAGAGGGCACGGTCGCTGTGTGCTCACTTACGCCGTTCGCATCCCGCAGCTCAGCGACTTACATCTCTACAGAAGTCGTTGGGCCTGCCACTTCACCGGCTAAAATGTGATGTGCCTACCCGGTGGAATTCAACTCTGCACATGTTGCAGCGACTGTGGCAGCACCGACAAGCCCTGGTGCAATAAGTTCTGACGTATATACTGGGCCAACGAGATCCAGATGTGGGGCAAATCACGCTGTAGGAGTGGTCTCAGATCAGGGACCTATGCACCCTTCTGCACAGTTTTGAAATGGCGTCGAAGATGTTTAGTGCTGACGATGCCATTATCAGCATGACTATTCCGGTGATTTATATGCTGGAGCACATGATAAACAGAATTCGGAGTCAGGTGGTGGCACAAGAGGAGGTTGAGGAAGTAGAGGAGGAGGAGTTGTATGCGGAAGGGCTAACGTCTGCAAGGTCCAGACGGTCGGCAGCACCAAGGCGGCAGGCATGCGAGGGTGGGCGAGATGGTTTTACCAGGGCGCATGGTAGCAGCCAAACTAGTGAGGAAGGTGCAGGAGCCCAGGAAGAAGTGGAGGACGAACTGATGGAAGACTCATCAGATGAGGGAGACCTTGATCACATTTCTGTTGTGCGAGGTTGGGGGGAGAGGACAGAGGAAGGAAGCATGATTGTTACCTCGCCACCAACACAACAGGGACTTGGTGCTCCTGGATGCGCAAGACACATGAGTGACTTCTTGCTGCACTACCTGCAACATGACCCTCGAATTGTGAGAATTAGAAATAATCCTGACTAATGGGTTGCCACACTGTTAGATCCCCGGTACAAAAGTAAATTTGCAGAAATTATTCCTGCCATAGAAAGGGATGCATGCATGCAGGAGTATCAGCAGATACTGTTGCAGAATCTTACATGTGATTTTCCACAAAACACCAGTGGTGCACGAAGTGAATCTCACAGTTCCAACTTGCCAACCGTGGGACCGTCGAGTGTTCAGCACTCAAACCGTAACAGAAACACAGTATCTGCTGGTAACATCAATTTTGCGGAATCATTTCACCACTTTTTTAACCCATCCTTTGCAAGGCCACAGGAGACAAGAAGTCTGACACATAGTCAACGCCTAGAGACGATGGTACAGGAGTATCTCCAAGTAAACATTGAAGCCATGACTATGTCACTGGACCCTTGCTCTTTTGGGCTTCTAATCTGGATAAATGGCCGGAGCTCGCCACTTACGCCTTGGAGATCTTGTCATGCCCCGCAGCCAGCGTTCTGTCTGAACGTGTGTTCAGTGCTGCTGGTGGTGTGCTAACAGATAAGTGCACGCGGCTCTCCACTGATAATGTAGACAGACTCACGTTCATAAAGATGAACAAATCATGGATCCGAAACGACTTTTCTACCCCTGTGTCATCCTGGGGAGAGTAAAAGCTTGATGATTGGTTAAAATCACCTCACCAACCGTTTTAAGCTTTCAAATTACTAATCATGTTTATCTGTATCTTGGCTGGAAAATAATTTGGGCTTTGCAGCAATGTGCAGTACTGATTCTATTAGGCCATCTATACTAAGCTCCACCAGATTTAAAATTAATAATAATTTTTAGCTGCATCTAGCCCGGAAAATAATTTTGGGGCTCCGAGATGCGCAAGACACATAAGTGCCTTCTTGCTGCACTACCTGCAACATGACCCTCAGATTGTCAGAATTCGAAGTAATCCTGACTACTGGGTTGTCACACTCTTAGATCCCCCCACACTCTTCGATCAACCTTTTCATTTTAATAAAGACCAAAAAAATGGTCATTTTTGAAATGATAAGCATTAGCAGGTTATTAGAAACTGAAATCAAACAGTTTTCAACTCAAAACTTTATTCTAGGTTACGTTACATTTGCACATAGGACCCCTTGTTCGAAAGGAGCTTCTGAACTCTCTCATCCATTGAATTTGTCAGGTTTTGGATGGTTTCTGCTTCAATTGTTTTGCTTGAGGACAGAATACCCTCCCAGAGCTGTTGCTTAGATGTGAACTGCCTCCCGCCATCATAGACACTCCTTTTGATGATGCTCCTGAGGTTCTGAATGGGGTAGAGGTCAGGGGAGCATGGGGGTCACACCATAAGTTTGTCCCCTTTTATGCCCATATCAGCCAGAAATGCAGATGTGTTATGTGCAGCATGAGACGGGGCATTATCATGCATGAAAATGATGTTGCTGTGGAATACACGGTTCTTCTTCTTGAACCATGGCAGGAAGTGCTGTTTGAGAAACTCCACATACATTATGGAGTTCATCTTTACCCCTTCAGGGATCCTAAAGGGGCCGACAATCTCTCTCCCTATGATTCCAGCCCAAAACATTACTCCACCTCCTCCTTGTTGCCGCTGTAGCCATGTTTGCGTGGGGTGTCCATCAACCAGCCATCCTCCACTCCATCCATCTGGACCATCGAGCATTGCATGGCACTCATCCGTGAACAAAACAGTTTTGAAGTCAGTCTTCATGTATTGTTTGGCCCACTGGAGCCATTTCTGCTTGTGTGCAGTGGATAGAGGAGGTCGACAGGATGGCGTACGCACAGCTGCAAACCTTTGAAGGACCCTGCATCTTGTTGTTCGAGGGACGTTGGAGGCACCAGCAGCTTCAAAAACTTGTCTGCTGCTATGACAAGGCTTTTTTGCCGCTGCTCTTTTAACCTGACGTAATTGCCTGTAGGAAAGAGTCCTCAATTTGCCCTTATCAGCACGCACACGTGTGTACTGTGAATCAGCTACATACTTCTTGATTGCCAAGACACTTCATCCTGATCATCGCACAATGTTGATTGTAGTCATGCCTTGACCTAAACACTCCACAATTTGATGCTTCTCAGCAGCCGACACATCCTTTTTCTTTCCCATTTTGGCAGAAAATGTAGGCTGCTTAATAATGTGGGACAGCCTTCTTAAGTAGTCTTGCCGTTCATTGGACACACCTGCCAAACTAATTAGCACAGGTGTCTGCAATTGCTTACAGTGCTATAAAGAGCCCTGACACACATCACCATCAATGAGTTTAACTGACAAACAAACAAAATCTTCCCTTATCACTCCTAAACACTTTTTGCATAATAATTTGGAACACAGTGTACATGTGCTTTTCCACAAAACACCAGTGGTTCACGTAGTGAATCTTACAGTTCTAACTAGCCAACCGTGGTCTGTATGGAGTTGTTCAATAAAGGGCCCAAAATTAAGATAACATAGACGGGAGAGGTCTCTGAATAGGAATTCCTAAGAATTTGATACCCTGTGAGGGCCAGGCAAAGGGAAAGTTGGACTGGATGGAATCCTGTATGGATTTGGGGAGGGAGACATCGAGGGCCTCAGACTTCGCTGTGTTGATTTTAAAATTTGACCATGTAACAAAGTGATCTATTTCAGCCATAACAGCAGGGATGGATATATGTGATTGAGTGATATATACTAGGACATCATCAGCAAATAGAGAGCACTTGTACTCGGTGCCTCCCACCTCAATCCACCTAATATTGGGGTTATGGCGAATTGATGAGAGCAAGTGCTCCGTCACTAGGATGTATAAGAGAGGGGACAGAGGACATCCCTGCCTTGTCCCATTGGTGATTATGAAAGGTGATGAAAATGTTCTGACGCGCCCCCTGGGCCTTGGGACATCCGGAGCCGGACCCTTTTTGGTGGATGCTGGTGGTTGTAGTCTCCGTGGCGGCGACCCGGTTCCGTGGCTCAGGGCGGTCAAACCAGTGGCGGAACTATTTATGTGGTTTTGATGTTTAAATGTCCGGCTACGCCACCCGTGGAATGCTGTCAGAGTGAACCGCCGCTGCAGGGCAGACAGCTGAGGCTGGTGTTGTGGGTGCAGCAGAGCGCAGCATAACTTCCCACGGGAGGAGTATAGACTCAGGGCAGTGTATGCGGAGGATGGGGGTGATGGTGCAGGGCAGCAGCAGTAACGACACGGAGTCAGTGATGCAGTCCAGGGCCTTTACTCAGAGTTCTTATTATCCAGACCACTTCTGCAGGTAACGGCTGCCCACGTCGTACTGTGCTCACCAGGTGAGGGGCTCAGACAACTCCCAGAAAACTTTGGAGCGCTTCACAGGACCCCCATTGTGTGTCCTTTGTCTGACTTTTCTTACCAACCCTTCTGTCCGGCTGCCTCGGGCCTCCTCTTGGTAAAATGGCGCCAGTTTCCCTGACCCTATGTGCTGCCCTCCTAGCGGGTGTAGCGAGGGGCTGCGCCACATAAAATGTCACAGCCTCTGGTTTCTAGCTGAGGGTCGTTTCCTGCCTCCACTAGTTTCGGGAACCGGTCTCCCCCTTTGGCCTGACCCCTCCACACAGGTGGATTCGGGCGTGCGGTGGCGACTCGCCCGTCCACACCCCTAGGATCCCTTCGTTCCTCGTTCCTGGAGCCTCCTCCGCTCCTCTTCCATCCTTCTCCCTCTTCCAGGCCTGGGCCTCTGTTACTAGGCCCGCCTCCGGAGCAGAGCTCATGCAGAGCCCCTGCTCCCTGTCACTTCTGCTCAGACTTCTCTGCACTGAACTAAGATGGTGTCCACCTTTTATACTCCCTTCTCAATGCACCCAGGAACTGCTTCCTCCCTGCTCCTGCACTACAGGGTTCCCCTTCCTCAGTGTTCCCTCCCCCCACTCCAGCCAGGGAAAAGGACTGTCGTGCCTATCTCAGGGGCATATTGGTCGCCTTGCCCCATGGCAATGTGGTGTAATGCATGCAGGTGTCAGGTCCTGATCCACACTCCATCCTTACCTGAGAGTGAGATATCACACCTCTGGGTGAGGTGCAATACCTCTGTAGCAACCGAGCCCTCGGGGTGCTACAGTTCCATTTATCTTCAGCCTAGGTGACGTATTGCGATACAGGGCTGTGATTTTGGCTATAAAAGGGTCCCCTAGACCCCTACCCCAAGCTTTTTAAGAGAATAATATATGGCGTGCCAGGAGACTCTATGGAATGCTTTCTCAGCATCCAACGAGAGTATCTAATTACAAATTTTTAACTGCATTTAGCCCAGGAAATACTTTGTGCCTAGTAGCAGTGTCTGCTAGTCAGCGGATTATCCCGGCTGTTAAGCAAGCTACACCAAAGAAAATGCTTCGGGTCCATGGGATACTCAGTGAAGAGCATCAGGAGGCACCCCAAGGCATAGGGGCTGGGACTGGCAGTAGGATGCCTTGCGGTGGACAGCCGAGCTCGATCCTTATAAAAGATTTTTAACTGCAGCAGCTTTACTGGACGCTACTGGAGCTGGAATTACGCGGATGCTGGCATGAGACTTGCCCTTCAATCGATCCTTGTAAAAGGATTTAAAGTGTATTCATTCAAATTAGAGAGACATTTTAAATTAAAAAGCATAGAGCTGCCTCCACCACAGGGGGGCTCGCAAAACCCACCAGCGGACAGGCACCAGTATTGGGAGAGGGGGGCTGGCCATCAGGGTCCACCGCGGCTCTGGCACAAACCCGGCGACACGGAGGTGGCACGGGCAGGAACGGACTGGCCGTGTCGGCTTCTCACTATTTGGATTTTAGAAGGGCATGACATGCCTATATCTGTGTCTCCCCCTCCTTTTACTCCTCCAGCTCTTTTCTTTTCGCATGACTATATGTACTTGTCACTTTTCCATGTGTTAGTTATGTCTTCTGAGCAGTTTGTCAGCTTTTGGACACCTTTGAAGGTGTTTTCTATGTGTTTCTAAGTGTTTTTGTTTGCCTGCCATTGGTTTTAACGGTGTTCGAAGGTGTTCGACGAACAGTTCGATGAACAGTTCGGCGAACACAAGGGTGTTCGACCAACCGAACCGAACTCGAACACTACGGGGGTGGCTCAACACTAGTCCTAACGCTGACTCTAGATGTCCTAGCGCTAACCCTAGTCATCCTAGCGCTATCCCTAGTCGTCCTAACGCTAACGCTAGTCTACATAGCGCTAACCCTAGTCGTTCTATTGCTAACCCTCGTCGACCCAGCGCTAACCCTAGTCCTCCTAACGCTAACCCTAGAAGTCCTAGCGCTAACTCTAGTCGTCCTAACTCTTACCCTAGTCATCCTACCGCTAACCATAGTCGCCATAGCGCTAACCCTAGTTGTCCTAGCACTAACCCTAGTCGTCCTAAAGCTAACCCTAGTCCTCCTAACGTTAACCCTAGTCCTCCTAACGTTAACCCTAGTCGTCCTAACGCTAACCCTAGTCATCCTAGCAATAACCCTAGTCGTCCTAGCGCTAATCCTAGTCGTCCTAGCGCTTATCCTAGTCATCCTAACGCTAACCCTACTCATCCTAGCACTAACCCTAGTCGTCCTAACGATAACCCTAGTCGTCCTAGTGCTTACCCTAGTCGTCCTAACGTTGACCCTAGGAGTCCTATCGCTAGCCCTAGTCGTGCTAACCCTATACCTAGTCATCCTAACGCTGTCCCTAGTCGTCTTAGCGCTAACCCTATTCATTCTAGCTCCAAGCCTAGTCGTCCTAACACTTACAATAGTAGTCATAGCGCTAACCTAAGTCATCCTAACACAAACCCTAGTCATCCTAATGCTAACCCTTCTTGTCCTAATGCTAACCCTAGTCGTCCTAGAGCTAACCCTAGTAGTTATAACTCGTACCCTAGTCATCCTAACGCTATCCCTAGTCGTCCTAACTCAAACCCTATTCATTCTAGCTCTAACCCTACTCGTTCTAATGCTAACATTAGTCATCCTAGCGCTAACCCTAGTCGTTCTAGCGCTAACGCTTGTCATCCTAACGCTAAATCTAGTCATCCTAGCGCTAACCCTCGTCATCCTAGCTCTAACCCTAGTAATCCTAACGCTAACCCTATTCGTCCTATTACTATCCATAGTCACCCTAGCGCTAATCCTAGCCGTCCAAACGCTAACCCTAGTCATCCTAGTGCTAACCCTAGTCGTCCAAGCGCTAACCATAGTCGTCCTAAATCTAACACTAGTCGTTCTACAGCTAACTCTAATCGCCATAGCACTAACCCTAGTTGTCCTAGCGCTAGCGCTAGTCGTCCTAACGCTATCCCTAGTCATCCTAACGCTAATCCTAGTCATCCTAGCGATATACCTAGTCATCTTAACGCTGACTCTAGATGTCCTAGCGCTAACCCTAGTCGTCCTAACGCTATCCCTAGTCATCCTAACGCTAACCCTAGTCTACCTAGTGCTAACCCTTGTCGTTCTATTGCTAACCCTAGTCATCCCAGCGCTAACCCTAGTTCTCCGAAAGCTAACCTTAGAAGTCCTAGCGCTAACTCTAGTCATCCTAACTCTAACCCAAGTCATCCAAACGCTAACCTAGTCATCCAAACGTTAACCAAAGTCGTCCTAATGATAACCCTAGTCGTCCTAGCAATAATTCTAGTCGTCCTAACGCTAATCTTAGTCGTCCTAGCGCTAACCCTAGTCGTCCTAACGCTAACCCTACTTATCCTAGCACTAACCCTACTCGTCCTAGCGCTTATCCTAGTCATCCTATTGTTGACCCTAGAAGTCCGATCGCTAACCCTAGTCGTCCTAGCCATATCCCTAGTCATCCTAACGCTATCCCTAGTCGTCTTAGTGCTAACCCTAGTCATGCTAGCTCTAACCCTAGTAATCCTAACGCTAACCCTATTCGTCCTATTACTATCCATAGTCACCCTAGCGCTAATCCTAGCCGTCCAAACGCTAACCCTAGTCATCCTAGTGCTAACCCTAGTCGTCCAAGCGCTAACCATAGTCGTCCTAAATCTAACACTAGTCGTTCTACAGCTAACTCTAATCGCCATAGCACTAACCCTAGTTGTCCTAGCGCTAGCGCTAGTCGTCCTAACGCTATCCCTAGTCATCCTAACGCTAATCCTAGTCATCCTAGCGATATACCTAGTCATCTTAACGCTGACTCTAGATGTCCTAGCGCTAACCCTAGTCGTCCTAACGCTATCCCTAGTCATCCTAACGCTAACCCTAGTCTACCTAGTGCTAACCCTTGTCGTTCTATTGCTAACCCTAGTCATCCCAGCGCTAACCCTAGTTCTCCGAAAGCTAACCTTAGAAGTCCTAGCGCTAACTCTAGTCATCCTAACTCTAACCCAAGTCATCCAAACGCTAACCTAGTCATCCAAACGTTAACCAAAGTCGTCCTAATGATAACCCTAGTCGTCCTAGCAATAATTCTAGTCGTCCTAACGCTAATCTTAGTCGTCCTAGCGCTAACCCTAGTCGTCCTAACGCTAACCCTACTTATCCTAGCACTAACCCTACTCGTCCTAGCGCTTATCCTAGTCATCCTATTGTTGACCCTAGAAGTCCGATCGCTAACCCTAGTCGTCCTAGCCATATCCCTAGTCATCCTAACGCTATCCCTAGTCGTCTTAGTGCTAACCCTAGTCATGCTAGCTCTAACCCTAGTCGTCCAAACTCTTACCCTAATAGTCCTAGCGCTAACCCTAGTCGTCCTAACTCTAACCTTAGTCGTCCTAACGCAAACCCTAGTCATCCTAACGCTAACCCTTCTTGTCCTAATGCTAACCCTAGTCTTCCTAGCGCTAACTCTAGTAGTCCTAACTCTAACCTTAGTCGTCCTAGCGCTAACCCTAGTCGTCCTAACGCTATCCCTAGTCGTCCTAACGCAAACCCTATTCATCCTAGTTCTAACCCTAGTCGTCCTAATGCTAACATTAGTCATCCTAGCGCTAACCCTAGTCGTTCTAGCGCTAACACTCGTCATCCTAGCTCAAACCCTAGTCGTTCCTAACGTTAACCCTATTCATCCTAAAACTATCCGTAGTCATCCTAGCGCTAATCCTAGTCGTCCAACACTAACCCTAGCTGTCCTAGCGCTAACCCTAGTCGTCCAAGCGCTAACCCAAGTCGTCCTAACTTTAACACTAGTCGTCCTACCGCTAACCCTAATCGCCATAGCGCTAACCCTAGTTGTCCTAACGCTAACCCTACTCATCCTAGCACTAACCCTAGTCGTCCTAAAGATAACCCTAGTCACAATAGCACTAACCCTAGTCGTCCTAGCGCTAACCCTAGTCGTCCTAACGCTAACCCTAGTCAGACTAATGTTAACACTAGTCGTCCTAATAATAACCCTAGTCATCCTAGCAATAACCCTAGTCGTCCTAGCGCTAATCCTAGTCGTCCTAGCACTAACCCTAGTCATCCTAACGCTAACCTTAGTCGTCCTAACGTAAACCCTAGTCGACCTAACTCTAACCCTTCTTGTCCTAATGCTAACCCTAGTCGTCCTAGTGCTAACCCTAGTAGTCCTAACTCTAACCCTTGTCGTTCTAACGCTAACCCTAGTCGTCCTAATGCTAACATTAGTCACCCTAGATCTAATCCTAGTCATTCTAGTCCTAATGATAGTCGTCCTAACGCTAACTCTAGTCATCCTAACGCTAACCCTAGTCATCCTAGCGCTAACCCTCGTCATCCTAGTTCTAACCCTAGTCATCTTAACGCTAACCCTATTCATACTAACACTATCTGTAGTTGTCCTTGCGCTAATCCAAGTCGTCCAAACACTAACAATAGTCATCCCAGCGCTAACCCTTGTCGTCCAAGCGCTAACCCTAGTCGTCCTAACTCTAACCCTAGTCGTCCTAACTCTAACCCTAGTCGTCCTACCGCTAACCCTAATCGCCATAGCTCTAACCCTAGTTGTCCTAGTGATAACCCTAGTCGTCCTAATGCTATACCTAGTCGTCCTAGCTCTAACCCTAGTCATCCTAATGCTATCTCTACTCATTTTAGCGCTAATCCTAGTCGTCCTAGCGCTAACCCAAGTCGTCCTAGCGCTAACCCTAGTCATCCTAACTCAAACCCTAGTCGTCCTACCGCTCATCCTACTTGCCATTGCGCTAACCCTAGTTGTCCTAGCTCTAACATTCGTCGTCCAAACGATAACCCTAGTCATCCTAGCGCTAACCCTAGTCATCCTAAATCTAACCCTAGTCGTCCTAGCACTAACCCTAGTTGTCCTAACGCTATCCCTATTTGTCCTAACGCTAACCCTAGTCGTCCTAGCACTAACGCTAGTCGTTCTATTGCTAACTCTAGTCGTCCTAGCGCTAACACTAGTCATCCTAACGCTAACCCTAGAAGTCGTAGCGCTAACCCTAGTCATCCTAGCAATAACCCTAGTCATCCTAGTGCTAATCCTAGTCGCCCAAGCGCTAACCCTAGTCGTCCTAGCGCTAAACCTGGTCATCCTAACGATTACCCTAGTCATCCTAGCGCTAACTCTAGTCATCCTAACGCTATCCCTAGTCATCCTAATGCTATCCCTAGCTGTCCTAGCACTTACCCTAGTAGTCTTAACTCTAACCCTAGTCGTCCTAGCGCTAACCCTAGTCGTCCTAACTCTAACCCTAGTCATCCTAGCACTTACCCTAGTAATCCTAACTCTAACCCTAGTCGTCCTAGCGCTAACCCTAGTCGTCCTAATGCTATCCCTAGTCGTCCTAACGCAAACCCTATTCATCCTAGCTCTAACCCTAGATGTTCTAATGCTAACATTAGTCATCCTAGCTCTAACCCTAGACATTCTAATGCTAACATTAGTCATCCTAGCGCTAACCCTAGTTATTCCTGCGCTAACCCTAGTCATCCTAATGCTAACTCTAGTCATCCTAACGCTATCCCTACTCATCCTAGCGCTAACCCTCGTCATCCTAGCTCTAACCCCAGTCGTCCTAACGCTAAACCTATTTGTCCTAACACTATCCGTAGTCGTCCAAGCGCCAATCCTACTCGTCCATACGCTAACCCTATTTGTCCTAGCTCTCACCCTAGTCGTCCAAGCGCTAACCCTAGTCGTCCTAACTCTAACCCTACTCGTCCTACCGCTAATCCTAATCGTTATAGCGCTAACCCTAGTTGTCCTAGCGCTAACCCTAGTCATCCTAATGCTAACCCTAGTCGTCCTAGCTCTAAAACTAGTCATCCTAAAGCTATCTCTATTCATCCTAGTGCTAACCCTTGTCGCCATAGCGCTAACCCTAGTTGTCTTAGCGCTAACCTTTGTCGTCCTAATGCTAACCCTAGTAGTCCTAAAGCTAACCCTAGTCGTCCTAGCGCTAACACTAGTCGTCCTAACGCTAACCCTAGTTGTCCTAGCGCTAACCCTAGTCATCCAAGCTCTAACTCTAGTCATCCTAACTCTAACCCTAGTCGTCCTACCGCTAACCCTAATCACCATAGCGCTAACCCTAGTTGTCCTAGCGCTAACCCTAGTCATCCTAACGCTAACCCTAGTCATCCTAATGCTAACCCAAGTCGTCCTAGCTCTAACCCTAGTCATCCTAAAGCTATCTCTACTCATTTTAGCACTAACCCTAGTCGTCCTAGCACTAACCCTAGTCACCATAGCGCTAACCCTAGTTGTCCTAGCGCTAACCTTCGTCATCCTAACGCTAACCCTAGTCGTCCTAGCACTAACCCTAGTCGTTCTATCGCTAACCCTAGTCGTCCTAGTGCTAACCCTAGTCATCCTAACGCTAACCCTAGAAGTCGTAGCGCTAACCCTAGTCGTCCTAACTCTAACTTAGTCGTCCTACCGCTAACCCTAGTCGCCATAGCGCTAACCCTAGTCATCCTAGCGCTAACCCTAGTCGTCCTAATGCTAGCCCAGTCGTCCTAACGCTAACCCTAGTCGTCCTAGCAATAACCCTAGTCATCCTAGCGCTAATCCTAGTCATCCAAGCACTAACCCTAGTCGTCCTAGCGCTAAACCTAGTCATCCTAACGATTACTCTAGTCGTCCTAGCGCTAACCCTAGTCGTCCTAAAGCTATCCCTAGTCATCCTAATGCTATCCCTAGTCATCCTAAGGCTAACCATTCTTGCCCTAATGCTAACCCTAGTCGTCCTAGCGCTAACCCTATTAGTCCTAACTCTAACTCTAGTCGTCCTAGCGCTAACCCTAGTCACCCTAATGCTATCCCTAGTTGTCCTAATGCAAACCCTATTCATCCTACCTCTAACCCTAGTCATTCTAATGCTAACATTAGTCATCCTAGCGCTAACCCTAGTCGTTCTTGTGCTAACCCTAGTCATCCTAACGCTAACTCTACTCATCCTAACGCTATTCCTAGTCATCCTAGCGCTAACCGTAGTCATCCTAGCTCTAACCCTAGTCGTCCTAACGCTAACCCTATTTGTCCTAACACTATCCGTAGTCGTCCTAGCGCTAATCCTAGTCGTCCATGTAAGAGAATGAGAAGTCCTAATATTCTGAGCAGCCATGTTAAATCTAACAGCCATCTTGTTCAGAAGTTTGAGTAAAGAGTTTTGCAGCTAATAAGATGTATGTCCTACTCATGTCCTAATCACAATGAAGCGTTAAAATGATGTCACTGCCATTAGCAGGTATAGTGGTATACACAAAGGTTAATAGCAGCAGCTGCAGGTCAATGTGAGAGTAAATAAGTGGTGTTATAGGGTAGTAAATAATGTTATTGTAAATGTGGTATAGAAATTAGGACAATATAGTTGTCAATATGTCATTTCTTAAGTAAGGACATGGGGATTTATGGATTTAATGGAGTTTGGTAAAAATACTCATGAATATTGTCATTTTGCATTATCACATTGTTGTTCTAAAATCACGTCCTCCCTGCAGTATGATGATATCACGTATACGCCTTTTGCCGCAATATTTAGTTCCTTTGTTTAAGCTATGAATAAAAAGGCACTGATACTGTTGTTCGGGGCCATTCCATCGCCATTCCATTGACATTCTATCGCCAGTCTACAGGTGGTCCACCGCCAAGGCCACACCATTGCCAGACAGAAGCCACACCATGGCCAGACAATCGCCAGATATCTCAATACTGTTTTACTTATCTAGACACCTGCGAGTGTCAAGTATATTTTCCCTGCCTGATTTCTGAACTGTTCTGCCGTGTTTTTTTTTTCACTTTTTCATTTTTACGAATCAATTTGTGAAGCACCTGGGGATTCCAAGTGCTCACTATGCATCTAGATAGGTGCCTTGGGGGTCTAGTTTCCAAAATGGGGTCACTTGTGGGGGAGCTCCAATGTTTGGGCACACAGGGGCTCTCCAAACGCAACATGGCGTCCGCTAACAAATTGAATGGAAAATCGGCTCAAATTGTTAGCGGACACCACATTGCGTTTGGAGAGCCCCTCTGTGCCCAAACTTTGGAGCTCCCCCACAAGTGACCCCATTTTGGAATCTAGACCCCCCAAGGCACCTTTCTAGATGCATACTGAGCACTTGGAACCCCCAGGTGCTTCACAAATTGATTCATAATAATGAAAAAGTGAAAAAAAAAACACTTTTTCATTTTTACGAATCAATTTGTGAAGCACCTAGGGGTTCCAAGTGCTCACTATGAATCTAGATAGGTGCCTTGGGGGGTCTAGTTTCCAAAATGGGGTCACTTGTGGGGGAGCTCCAATGTTTGGGCACACAGGGACTCTCTAAATGCAACATGGTATCCGCTAACAAATTGAATGGAAAATCGGCTCAAATTGTTAGCGGACACCACATTGCGTTTGGAGAGCCCCTCTGTGCCCAAACTTTGGAGCACCCCCACAAGTGACCCCATTTTGGAAACTAGACCCCCCAAGGCACCTTTATAGATGCATAGTGAGCACTTGGAACCCCCAGGTGCTTCACAAATTGATTCGTAATAATGAAAAAGTGAAAAAAAAAACACTTTTTCATTTTTATGAATCAATTTGTGAAGCACCTGGGGTTCCAAGTGCTCACTATTCATCTAGATAGGTGCCTTGGGGGGTCTAGTTTCCAAAATGGGGTCACTTGTGGGGGAGCTCCAATGTTTGGGCACACAGGGACTTTCCAAATGCAACATGATATCCGCTAACAATTTGAGCCGACAATTTGTTAGTGGATATCATGTTGCATTTGGAGAGTCCCTGTGTGCCCAAACATTGGAGCTCCCCCACAAGTGACCCCATTTTGGAAACTAGACCCCCCAAGGCACCTATCTAGATTCATAGTGAGCACTTGGAACCCCAGGTGCTTCACAAATTGATTCATAAAAATGAAAAAGTGTTTTTTTTTTCACTTTTTCATTATTACGAATCAATTTGTGAAGCACCTGGGGGTTCCAAGTGCTCACTATGCATATAGAAAGGTGCCTTGGGGGGTCTAGTTTCCAAAATGGGGTCACTTGTGGGGGAGCTCCAAAGTTTGGGCACAGAGGGGCTCTCCAAACGCAATGTGGTGTCCGCTAACAATTTGAGCCGATTTTCCATTCAATTTGTTAGCGGATACCATGTTGCATTTAGAGAGTCCCTGCATGCCCAAACATTGGAGCTCCCCCACAAGTGACCCCATTTTGGAAACTAGACCCCCCAAGGCACCTATCTAGATTCATAGTGAGCACTTGGATCCCCAGGTGCTTCACAAATTGATTCATAAAAATGAAAAAGTGTTTTTTTTTTCACTTTTTCATTTTTACGAATCAATTTGTGAAGCACCTGGGGATTCCAAGTGCTCACTATGCATCTAGATAGGTGCCTTGGGCAGTTTAGTTTCCAAAATGGGGTCACTTGTGGGGGAGCTCCAATGTTTGGGCACACAGGGGCTCTCCAAACGCAACGTGGCGTCCGCTAACAATTTGAGCCGATTTTCCATTCAATTTGTTAGCGGACACCATGTCGCGTTTGGAGAGCCCGTGATGTGCCTAAACAGTGGAGCTCCCCCACAAGTGTCCCCATTTTGGAAACTATACCCCTCAACGATTTTATTAAGGTGTATAGTGAACATTTTGAACCCAGAGGTACGGCACATAATTTGTTTACATTAGGTCATCATTAGAGATGAGCGTTGTTCTACTCGAACTGTTCGCCAATCTCAAATTCGAGCTGTTTTGGGCGGTGTTCGAGCCGGTCGGCGAACACGAACAATTTGAGAAAAATTCGGCTGTTCGAGGTTATGTTCGATAACTGTTCGTGCACCAAAATCATAACTGGATTTTTTCTCAGTAATGATGAAAATTAATGTTAATACGCAGTTTGAGTGTACAGCGGGGCGGGGGGAGGGGCAGGGGATGGATCTCTGCAGGAACAATGAAGATCTCCATTTTTTTTTCTCTTTCCCGCATTTGCAGTGGGGAGGTGCAATCTGTCAGCCTATCAGCAGCGCACACACGGAGCGAAGTGCTTTTTTTCACACAAGAAAGGGCATGTGTGATTGGCAGTGTATGTCACATGTCCTTGCCCTATAAGACCAAGCCATTTTCCCCGTCGCCACCATTTTCTCACTGCTGCAGCTGCATGTTAGACGGCACCGCTGTTGCTGTGTGCGCTATACCTTGTTAATTTCAAGCCAATTTTCGCACAAATATACAGATAGCTTGGGAGTAGGGAATAGATGTGATTGCAGTCCTTTTAAGGACTAGGTTACAGCATTTCCTACGACTTTTATCAAGCAGGTCTGTGCTCTTAAATAGATAGATTGTGGGAGTAAAGACTAATTGTAATTGGAGTCCTTTTCAGGACTAGGTTACATCAGTTCCTATCAGTTTTTGCCAGGCAGGTCTGTGCCAGTGCTGTGCAAGTTTTTTTCACAGCATTTGGCTGAATCTAGCAAAGCTAATCCTTTTTGGCCTATTGCAGAGTGTGTTAGTCAGTGGAGTAGCCTATCTGTGTTGCAAGATATACCACCTGTGTATAGAATACCAATTTTTTTACTGCACCTAGTGAAGTAAAATCTTTTGGGCATAGCATCATTCTATTAGTCCATCTATACTGACCTCCATCAGGTTGCAAACTGAATCTAATTTTTTTCTGCATCTAGCTCTGAAAAAATATTTGGGCCTCTAGCAGTGTGTGGGACTTGGTCTATTAGTCCATCTATACTGACCTCCATCAGGTTGCAAATTAAAAATAATTTTTTTCTTCATTTAGCTCTGAAAAAATATTTGGGCTTCTAGCAGTGTGTGGGACTTGTTCTATTAGTCCTTCTATACTGACCTCCAGCAGGTTGCAAATTGAATATAATTTTTTTCTGCATCTAGCTCTGAAAAAATATTTGGGCTTCTAGCGGTGTGTGGGACTTGGTCTATTAGTCCATCTATACTGACCTCCATCAGGTTGCAAATTAAAAATAATTTTTTTCTGCATCTAGCTCTGAAAAAATATTTGGGCTTCTAGCAGTGTGTGGGACTTGGTCTATTAGTCCATCTATACTGACCTCCATCAGGTTGCAAATTGAATAAAAAAATTTTCTGCATCTAGCTCTGAAAAAATATTTGGGCTTCTAGCGGTGTGTGGGACTTGGTCTATTAGTCCATCTATACTGACCTCCATCAGGTTGCAAATTAAAAATAATTTTTTTCTGCATCTAGCTCTGAAAAAATATTTGGGTTTCTAGCAGTGTGTGGGACTTGGTCTATTAGTCCATCTACACTGACCTCCATCAGGTTGCAAATTAAAAATAATTTTTTTCTTCATTTAGCTCTGAAAAAATATTTGGGCTTCTAGCAGTGTGTGGGACTTGTTCTATTAGTCCTTCTATACTGACCTCCAGCAGGTTGCAAATTGAATATAATTTTTTTCTGCATCTAGCTCTGAAAAAATATTTGGGCTTCTAGCGGTGTGTGGGACTTGGTCTATTAGTCCATCTATACTGACCTCCATCAGGTTGCAAATTAAAAATATTTTTTTTCTGCATCTAGCTCTGAAAAAATATTTGGGCTTCTAGCAGTGTGTGGGACTTGGTCTATTAGTCCATCTATACTGACCTCCATCAGGTTGCAAATTGAATAAAAAAATTTCTGCATCTAGCTCTGAAAAAATATTTGGGCTTCTAGCGGTGTGTGGGACTTGGTCTATTAGTCCATCTATACTGACCTCCATCAGGTTGCAAATTAAAAATAATTTTTTTCTGCATCTAGCTCTGAAAAAATATTTGGGCTTCTAGCAGTGTGTGGGACTTGTTCTATTAGTCCTTCTATACTGACCTCCAGCAGGTTGCAAATTGAATATAATTTTTTTCTGCATCTAGCTCTGAAAAAATATTTGGGCTTCTAGCGGTGTGTGGGACTTGGTCTATTAGTCCATCTATACTGACCTCCATCAGGTTGCAAATTAAAAATAATTTTTTTCTGCATCTAGCTCTGAAAAAATATTTGGGCTTCTAGCAGTGTGTGGGACTTGGTCTATTAGTCCATCTATACTGACCTCCATCAGGTTGCAAATTGAATAAAAAAATTTTCTGCATCTAGCTCTGAAAAAATATTTGGGCTTCTAGCGGTGTGTGGGACTTGGTCTATTAGTCCATCTATACTGACCTCCATCAGGTTGCAAATTAAAAATATTTTTTTTCTGCATCTAACCCAGCCAATAGTTTTGGCCTAATACCACAGTTTGGCCACTCAGCTCTGCTCGGTTACCATCCATTGTTTTTTTGTGCAAACAACTCCAGAGTTGTGAATTAGTTAACCACCAAAATGAGTGGAAAAAGGCCTGCTGCTGGTGGAAAGGGGAATAGGCGTGTTGGGAAGGGGAAAAAAGGTTGTGTCCGTGGGGTAGGTGCAGAAGAAAGACCATCTTCCAGCCAAACTAAAATGTCTACTTCTTTTAGCGGACAATGTGATAAGATCCCTTTCTTACGGCCACGCCAATCGCTACAAATTCCAGATGAGGCACAAAAACAGCAGGTGCTTCAACGGATATCAAGTGCTCCTTTAAGTGGGCTCTCCTCCACATCAACTTCAACATCACAAATACTCCAGTCCTCAAAGGTGTCATCCAAATCGCACTTGCTTCCTCACAGCTCCCAAATCTCCAGCTGCCCGTCTGAGTATGAGGTAGAACAGATGGTTGAGTCTGCAGAGCTGTTTACTCATACTATAGCCTGGGAATCAGAGGTCGACTCCAGCGCTTCTGTGAATCCAGACGAGGAAATGATCTGCACTGATGCCCAGAATCTTTATGAGTCGGATCCAGGACCAGACGCAGAAGGTTCTGACCATAATGTAGACCCTCATTCCCAAACTGTAACTCCTGTTGGTGGAGACAATGAGGAAGACGATGATAAGACTCAAATACCTGATTGGAGCGACAACTTTAGTTTTTTGTCAGGGCAGGAACAGGTTGGCTCTGAGGACGACGGGTGTGATAACGCACAGGGTGATGATGATGAGGTCGGAGATCCCACTTACTGTCAACCCACAGTCAGCCAAGAGATGAGGTCAGCAGAGGAGGTGGAGGAAGATGCTAGTGACGACGAGGTCAGGTTGCGCCTTCCTGGACAGAGACGTAGTACTGGAAGCACGTCAACAACTGCATCCTCAAACACAACTCTGCCTCTCACCACAAGTCTTGGTGGCTCTTCAGGTCGCATGGGTGCTAAGCCTTGCATAGCCTGGGCATTTTTTCAGATCGATAAAGATGACCCAACTCGTGTTATCTGTAACATTTGTCACCAAAAGCTAAGTAGAGGCCAAAAAATACATAGTTTGAGTACTTCATGCATGAACCGGCACATGGACATGAAGCATAAGTTGCAGTGGGAAGGTCAGTGTGCTACAATGCTGCCTAGCCGGCCGGGCCAACCACCGTCTGCCATATCTTGTGCATCCGCGGCCTCTTCATCCTCTGTGACTGGGGGGACAGCAGTCACACCTGTTTTGGGGCGCAGACCTGCCACCTCTTTACCCGCAACAGCCAGCGTGATTGGCAGGTCATCATTTTCTTTGGAGGTGGTAACACCAGCTGGTGTTGAGCGCTGTCCGACATCGATAGCACCACCTTTGGATCAAGGCAACCTAACATGTCCGCCTGCATCTTCCTCACAGACCGGCAGTTTGCCGGGGACACCCTTATCAACCCCGTCTAAGCACAATAGCCAGCCCTCGGTCCCTCAGATGTGGACAAGTAAAAGACCATTTCCTCCTAGCCATGAGAAAGCTAAGAGGTTGAATTTCACCATCTGCAAGCTCTTGGCTACAGAAATGCTGCCTTTCCGCCTGGTGGACACAGAGGATTTTCGAGACCTTATGTCCGTCGCAGTGCCCCAGTACCAGATGCCCAGTCGGCACTACTTCTCAAAGAAAGGTGTGCCTGCGCTCCACCAGCATGTCGCACATAACATCACCGCTTCTTTGAGAAACTCTGTGTGTGACAGGGTGCATTTCACCACAGACACTTGGACGAGTAGGCATGGACAGGGGCGTTACATGTCGCTGACTGGGCACTGGGTAACTATGGTGACAGTAGGACAAGGGGCTGCTGTCCAAGTCTTGCCGTCCCCACGAGTTGTGCGTCAATCCTCTTTATGTCAAAGTTCCTCCACTGCTTCTGCCTCCTCAACCTCCTCTCGGTCTTCCACCTGCACCCAAAGCCTGTCTGGTCATGCCACAAGCTTTCTAACTGCGCAGAAGGGATCCTGCACACCTCCTTACTATGCTGGCAGTAGGGCTCAACATCATCAGGCGGTTTTTACATTGAAATGTCTGGGAAATTTGAGTCACACAGCTGAGGAGTTGTGGTCAGCTCTGGAGAACCAATTTCATGAATGGTTGTCTCCACTGGACCTGAAACCAGGGAAGGCCCTGTGCGACAATGCTGCAAACCTGGGTGCGGCCCTTCACCGGGGCAATGTCACACACGTGCCTTGTATGGCTCACGTGTTGAACCTGGTTGTCCAGCAATTTTTAGCCCACTATCCCAGACTAGATGGCCTTCTGCAGAGGGCACGGTCGCTGTGTGCTCACTTCCGCCGTTTGCATCCCGCAGCTCAGCGACTTACATCTCTACAGAAGTCGTTGGGCCTGCCACTTCACCGGCTAAAATGCGATGTGCCTACCCGGTGGAATTCAACTCTGCACATGTTGCAGCGACTGTGGCAGCACCGACAAGCCCTGGTGCAATACGTTCTGACGTATAGCCTGGGCCAACGAGATTCAGAGGTGGGGCAAATCACGCTGGAGGAGTGGTCTCAGATCAGGGACCTATGCACCCTTCTGCACAGTTTTGAAATGGCAACGAAGATGTTTAGTGCTGACGATGCCATTATCAGCATGACTATTCCGGTGATTTACATGCTGGAGTACATGTTAAACAGAATTCGGAGTCAGGTGGTGGCACAAGAGGAGGTGGAGGAAGTAGAGGAGGAGGAGTTGTATGCGGAAGGGCTAACATCTGCAAGGTCCAGACGGTCGGCAGCACCAAGGCGGCAGGCATGTGAGGGTGGGGGAGATGGTTTTACCAGGGCGCATGGTAGCAGCCAAACTAGTGAGGAAGGTGCAGGAGCCCAGGAAGAAGTGGAGGACGAACTGATGGAAGACTCATCAGATGAGGGAGACCTTGATCACATTTCTGTTGTGCGAGGTTGGGGGGAGAGGACAGAGGAAGGAAGCATGATTGTTACCTCGCCACCAACACAACAGGGACTTGGTGCTCCTGGATGCGCAACACACATGAGTGCCTTCTTGCTGCACTACCTGCAACATGACCCTCGAATTGTGAGAATTAGAAATAATCCTGACTACTGGGTTGCCACACTGTTAGATCCCCGGTACAAAAGTAAATTTGCAGAAATTATTCCTGCCATAGAAAGGGATGCACGCATGCAGGAGTATCAGCAGAGACTGTTGCAGAATCTTACATGTGCTTTTCCACAAAATACCAGTGGTGCACGTAGTGAATCTCACAGTTCCAACTTGCCAACCGTGGGACCGTCAAGTGTTCAGCACTCAAACCGTAACAGAACCACAGTATCTGCTCGTAACATCAATTTTGCGGAATCATTTCACCACTTTTTTAGCCCATCCTTTGCAAGGCCACAGGAGACAAGAAGTCTGACACATAGTCAACGCCTAGAGACGATGGTACAGGAGTATCTCCAAGTAAACATTGAAGCCACGACTGTGTCACTGGACCCTTGCTCTTTTTGGGCTTCCAATCTGGATAAATGGCCGGAGCTAGCCACTTACGCCTTGGAGATCTTGTCATGCCCCGCAGCCAGCGTTCTGTCTGAACGTGTGTTCAGCGCTGCTGGTGGTGTGCTGACAGATAAGCGCACGCGGCTCTCCACTGATAATGTAGACAGACTCACGTTCATAAAGATGAACAAATCATGGATCCGAAACGACTTTTCTACCCCTGTGTCATCCTGGGGAGAGTAAAAGCTTGATGATTGGTTAAAATCACCCTACCAACCGTTTTAAGCTTTCAAATTACTAATCATGTTTATCTGTATCTTGACTGGAAAATAATTTGGGCTTTGTAGCAGTGTGCAGCACTGATCCTATTAGGCCATCTATACTAAAGCTTTACCAGATTTAAAATTAAAAATAATTTTTAGCTGCATCTAGCCCAGAAAATAATTTTGGGGCTCCGAGATGCGCAAGGCACATAAGTGCCTTCTTGCTGCACTACCTGCAGCATGACCCTCATATTGTCAGAATTCGAAGTAATCATGACTACTGGGTTGCCACACTCTTAGATCCCCCAAACTTTTCGATCAACCTTTTCATTTTAATAAAGACCAAAAAAATGGTCTATTTTGAAATTATAAGCATTAGCAGGTTGTTAGAAACTGAAATCAAACAGTTTTCAACTCAAAACTTTATTCTAGGTGATGTTACATTTTCACATAGGACCCCTTGTTCGAAAGGAGCTTCTGAACTCTCTCGTCCATTGAATTTGTCAGGTTTTGGATGGTTTCTGCTTCAATTGTTTTGCATGAGGACAGAATACCCTCCCAGAGCTGTTGCTTAGATGTGAACTGCCTCCCGCCATCATAGACACTCCTTTTAATGATGCTCCAAAGGTTCTGAATGGGGTAGAGGTCAGGGGAGCATGGGGGTCACACCATAAGTTTGTCCCCTTTTATGCCCATATCAGCCAGAGATGCAGATGTTTTATGTGCAGCATGAGATGGTGCTTTATCATGCAGAAAAATGATCTTGCTGTGAAATACACGGTTCTTCTTCTTGAACCATGGCAGGAAGTGCTGTTTGAGAAAATCCACATACATTATGGAGTTCATCTTTAGCGCCTTCAGGGATCCTAAAGGGGCCGACAATCTCTCTCCCCATGATTCCAGCCCAAAACATTACTCCACCTCCTCCTTGTTGGCGCTGTAGCCGTGTTTGCGTGGGGTGTCCATCAACCAGCCATCCTCCACTCCATTCATCTGGACCATCGAGCGCTGCACGGCACTCATCCGTGAACAAAACAGTTTTGAAATCAGTCTTCATGTAATGTTTGGCCCACTGGAGCCGTTTCTGCTTGTGTGAAGTGGATAGAGGAGGTCGACAGGATGGCGTATGCACAGCTGCAAACCTCTGAAGGACCCTGCATCTTGTTGTTCGGGGGACGTTGGAGGCACAAGCAGCTTCAAAAACTTGTCTGCTGCTATGACAAGGCTTTTTTGCCGCTGCTCTTTCAACCTGACGTAATTGCCTGTAGGAAAGAGTCCTCAATTTGCCCTTATCAGCACGCACACGTGTGTACTGTGAATCAGCTACATACTTCTTGATTGCCAAGACACTTCATCCTGATCATCGCACAATGTTGATTGTAGTCATGCCTTGACCTAAACACTCCACAATTTGTTGCTTCTCAGCAGCCGACACATCATTTTTCTTTCCCATTTTGGCAGAAAATGTAGGCTGCTTAATAATGTGAGAGAGCCTTCTTAAGTAGTCTTGCCTTTCATTGGACACACCTGCCAAACTAATTAGCACAGGTGTCTGCAATTGCTTACAGTGATATAAAGAGCCCTGACACACATCACCATCAATGAGTTTAACTGACAAACAAACAAATTCTTCCCTTATCACTCCTAAACACTTTTTGCATAATAATTTGGAACGCGGTGTACATGTGCTTTTCCACAAAACACCAGTGGTTCACGTAGTGAATCTTACAGTTCTAACTTGCCAACCATGGTCTGTATGGAATTGTTCAATAAAGGGCCCAAAATTAAGATAACATAGATGGGAGAGGTCTCTATGAATAGGAATTCCTAAGTATTTGATACCCTGTGAGGGCCAGGCAAAGGGAAAGTTGGACTGGATGGAATCCTATATGGATTTGGGGAGGGAGACATCGAGGGCCTCAGACTTCGCTGTGTTGATTTTAAAATTTTACCATGTAACAAAGTGATCTATTTCAGCCATAACAGCAGGGATGGATATATGTGATTGAGTGATATATACTAGGACATCATCAGCAAATAGAGAGCACTTGTACTCGGTGCCTCCCACCTCAATCCACCTAATATTGGGGTTATGGCGAATTGATGAGAGCAGGTGCTCCGTCACTAGGATGTATAAGAGAGGGGACAGAGGACATCCCTGCCTTGTCCCATTGGTGATTGTGAAAGGTGATGAAAATGTTCTGACGCACCCCCTGGGCCTTGGGACACCCGGAGCCGGACCCTTTTTGGTGGATGCTGGTGGTTGTAGTCTTCGTGGCGGCGATCCGGTTCCATGGCTCAGGGCGGTCAAACCAGTGGCGGAACTATTTATGTGGTTTTGATGTTTAAATGTCCGACTACGCCACCCGTAGATTGCGGTCAGGGTGAACCGCTGCTACAGGGCAGACCGCTAACGCTGGTGTTGTGGGTGCAGCAGAGCGTAGCATAACTCCCCACGGGAGGAGTATAGCCTCAGGGCAGTGTATGCGGAGGATGGGGGTGATGGTGCAGGGCAGCAGCAGTAACGACACGGAGTCAGTGATGCAGTTCAGGGCCTTTACTCACAGTTCTTATTATCCAGACCACGTCTGCAGGTAACGGCTGCCCACGTCGTACTGCGCTCACCAGGTGAGGGGCTCTGACAACTCCCAGATAACTTTGGAGCGCTTCACAGGACCCCCTTTGTGTGTCCTTTGTCTGGCCTTTCTTACCAACACTTCTGTCCGGCTGCCTCGGGCCTCCTCTTGGTAAACTTGGCGCCAGTTTCCCTGACCCTATGTGGTGCCTTCTTAGCGGGTGGAGCAAGGGGCTGCGCCACATAAAATGTCAGAGCCTCCGGTTTCTAGCTGAGGGTCGTTTCCTGCCTCCACTAGTTCGGGGACTGGTCTCCCCCTTTGGCCTGACCCCTCCACGCAGGTGGATTCGGGCGTGCGGTGGCGACTCGCCCGTCCGCACCCCTGGGATCCCTTCATTCCTCGTTCCTGGAGCCTTCTCCGCTCCTCTTCCTTCCTTCTCCCTCTTGCAGGCCTGGGCCTCTGTTACTAGGCCCGCCTCCGGAGCAGAGCTCATGCAGAGCCCCTGCTCCCTGCCACTTCTGCTCAGACTTCTCTGCACTGAACTAAGATGGTGCCCACCTTTTATACTCCCTTCTCAATGCACCCAGGAACTGCTTCCTCCCTGCTCCTGCACTGCAGGGTTCCCCTTCCTCAGTGTTCCCTCCCCCCACTCCAGCCAGAGACAGGGACTGTCGTGCCCATCTCAGGGGCATATTGGTCGCCCTGCCCCACGGCAATGTGGTGTAATGCATGCAGGTGTCGGGTCCTGATCCACACTCCATCCTTATCTGAGAGTGAGATATCACACCTCTGGGTGAGGTGCAATACGTCTGTAGCAACCGAGCCCTCGGTGCTACAGTACCATTTATCTTCAGCCTAGGTGACGTATTGTGATACAGGGCCGTGATTTTGGCTATAAAAGGGTCCCCTAGACCCCTACCCCAAGCTTTTTAAGAGAATCATATATGGCGTGCCAGGAGACTCTATGGAATGCTTTCTCAGCATCCAACGAGAGTATCTACTTACAAATTTTTAGCTGCATCTAGCCCAGGAAATACTTTGTGCCTAGTAGCAGTGTCTGCAAGTCAGCGTATTATCCCGGCTGTTAAGCAAGCTACACCACCTGTAGTTTGGACACTTAATTTTTTCAAAGGAAATGCTTCGGGACCACGGGATACTCAGTGAAGAGCATCAGGAGGCACCCCAAGGCATAGGGGCTGGGACTGGCACTAGGATGCCTTGCGGTGGACAGCCGAGCTCGATCCTTATAAAAGCTTTTTAACTGCAGCAGCTTTAGTGGACGCTACTGGAGCTGGAATTACGCGTCTGCTGGCATGAGACTTGCCCTCCAATAGATCCTTGTAAATGGATTTAAAGTGTATTCATTCAAATTAGAGGGACAATTTAAATTAAAAAGCTTAGAGCTGCCTGCACCACAGGGGGGCTCTCTCGACCCACCAGCGGACAGGCACCAGTATTGGGAGAGGGGGGCTGGCTGTCAGGGTTCACCGCGGCTCTGGCACAAACCCGGCGACACGGAGGTGGCACGGGCAGGAGCGGACTGGCCGTGTCGGCTTCTCACTTTTTGGATTTTAGAAGGGCATGACATGCCTATATCTGTGTCTCCCCCTCCTTTTACTCCTCCACCTCTTTTCTTTTCGCATGACTATATGTACTTGTCACTTTTCCATGTGTTAGTTGTGTCTTCTGAGCAGTCTCTCAGCTTTTGGACACCTTTGAAGGTGTTTTCTATGTGTTTCTATGTGTTTTTGTTTGCCTGCCATTGGTTTTAACGGTGTTCGAAGGTGTTCGACGAACAGTTCGACGAACAGTTCGTCGAACACACGGGTGTTCGACGAACCGAACCGAACTCGAACACTACGGGGGTGGCTCAACACTAGTCATCATATTGAATAAGTTGTCATTATTCTTGAGCGCAAGTGCTCGCTACTTGAGTTTGCATCGGGTACTCAGGTATGCACCATGTACAGCGTGTGCTCGAGTGACATGCTCGAGTCCCTGCTCCGCATGTTTCACGGTTATTAGACACCCAAAAAAAAGCATGCGGGGATCGCTCGTGCATGGCAGGCAATCCCCGTAACGTTTTTTGGCCGCGATACCCACGATACTCAATGCATACCAGAGCACCCGATGCAAACTCAAGTAGCGAGCACTTGCTCTCAACACTAGTCGCCATATCGTCATCTTTTTTTCTTACTTTTGAAAAAAATCCCAACCCCAGCCCTAGCCCTAGCACAAACCTAGCCCCAGCACAACCCTAGCCCTAGCACAACCCTAGCCCCAAACCCAGCCCTAACCCTAGCCCAATCCTAACCCAAGAGTTTATTTTTGACGCCGTTCCTTGTGCGTTATAAGTGATTAGACGACTTTATTCTTCGGGTCGGTGTGATTACAGCAATGCCAGAATCATATGGGGTTTTTATGACTGACAGCTGTCACACACTAAAAGACGCATTTTTTGTAAAATCTAGTTTTTGCATCGCCATATTTTGAGAGCTATAATTTTTCCAGATTTTGGCAGACAGTCATGTGACGGCTCATTTTTTGCGGGATGACTTGACGTTGTTATTGGTGCCATTTTCAGGCACGTGACATTTTTTGATCGCTTTCTATTCCGATTTTTGGGAGGCAGAATAAACAAAAACCAACAATTCAGGAATTGTTTTTTTTTTTTTTTTATTCTGTTCCGCGTGTGGTAAAATTGATGAGGTAGCTTTATTCTTCGGGTCAGTACGTTTACAGCGGTACCACATTTGTATCATTTTTCTATGTTTTGGCGCTTATACACAATAAAAGCTATTTTATAGAAAAAAATATTTTTTAGTATCGCTTTATTCTGAGAGCTATAACTTTTTTATTTTTCGGCTGATGGAGCTGTATGGTGGCTTGTTTTTTGCGGGACGAGATGACGTTTTCAGCGGTATCATTTTTATTTATATGCATCTTTTTAATCGCGTGTTATTCCACTTTTTGTTTGGCGGTATGGTGATAAAGCATTGTTTTTTGCTTCGTTTTTTTTTTTTTTTTTTTTTTACCGTGTTCACTGAAGGGGTTAACTAGGGGGACAGTTTTATAGGTCAGGTTGTTCCGGACGCGGCGATACCAAATATGTGTACTTTTATTGTTTTTTTTTTATTTTTTTTATAGTAATATTTATTGATGGGTACATTATATTTTTATTTTTGGTGTATTATTTTTTTTATTTTTTTATAATATTTTTGCACATTTTTTTTTTTTTTTTCCACTTTCACACAGTTTATACACTTTATTACTTTGTCCCACTCTGGGACTTTCACTTTTTTTTTTCTGATCGCCTGCATGGCACAGGAATGGAGCACCATCCCTATGCCATGAAGGCTGTCAGAAGTGCACAGTGTGAAGATTGCTTGGAGATGCACTGCGCATGTCCAAGCAATCTTCCTGCTCTCTGGTGACCCGGATGTTGTCATGACGACATCGGGTCGTCATGGCAACACCCGGGAAGCCTTTGCAGACTGCGCTGGAAGCCGGAAGAGGAGGTGAGTATCGCCGATCACCTCCCCTTGCCCCCGCAATGCCGCGATCGACTTCGATCACAGCATCGCGGGGGTTAATGTGCTGGGAGCGGTGCAGGACCGCTCCCTGCACATAGTACCGGGTGTCAGCTGTGACAATCAGCTGACACCCGGCGGCGATCGCGCCCGCACAGCCTGTGTGCGCGCGCGATCGCGATGACGTACTAATACGGGTCTGGCTCTTAAGTCCCAGGGCACAGACGCGTATTAGTACGTCAGATGTTATTAAGGGGTTAATGTTCTTCCGCTTTTTGTTCTGCAGCTTCTTGTATTTCTGCTTCTTGGTATTCTGTCTCTTGTTCTTCTGTATCTTGGTGCTTGTCTTCTCTTCTTTGTCCTCTTGGTCAACTTCTTCAGGGTCATCTTCTTGGTCTTCTTCGGGGTGGTCTTCAGGGTCATCGTCTTCGGGGGTCCTCGTCTTCGGGGTCCTCGTCTTCTTCGGGTTGGTCTTCTGGGTCCTCGTCTTCGGGGTCCTCGTCTTCTTCGGGGTGGTCTTCGGGGTCCTCGTCTTCTTAGGGTTGGTCTTCAGGGTCCTCGTCTTCAGGGTCCTTGTCAGGGAGATCCAGAGTGATTACCAAGAACCATTTCAAAAAGCTTGAACTTGGAAATGTAGCAGAAGGTACAAGAAAGCTGAGGAACTACCGAGAACCAGCTGACTGTACTGGAACCCGGATGGGTAGCAGAAGGTACAAGAGCCAATGGAACTGCCGAAGACCAGCTGACGGTACTGGAACTCGGTTACTAAGCAGGAGGTACCTGTGCCAGAAAGCACTACCAAGGACCAGCAGATGTTGGTGGAACTTGGATACCGAGAAGGAGGCACCTAATCCAAAGGCACTGCCGAGAACCAGCTGATGGTACTGGAACCCGGATGGGTAGCAGAAGGTACCCATGTAAAAAAAAGTTCAAGGCCGCGAGCCGGCCGCAGTTACCAAACCCCACAGCCCTACAGGGGGTGCTTGTCCTATTGGCACTATGGAACCAGCCTTCATTGCCTGATCCCGCAGCCCACATAGGAGTCACCTAAACTGCAGGCACCATAGAGTCGGCTAACCCGACCGCAACACGACAGGACAACGCATTGGAGGCAAAGTGACGTTGACACTACCCGGAAACAGCTGGCGTGCTGGAACCAGGCTGGGCAGGAGGGAGTACCCGTGCCAAAGTCACTGCCGAGAACCAGCTGACGGTACTGGAACCTGGATGGGTAGTAGAAGGTACAAGAGCAAATGGAACTACCGAGGACCAGCTGACGGTACTGGAACCCGGATGGGTAGCAAAAGGTACAAGAGCCAATGGAACTGCCGAAGACCAGCTGACGGTACTGGAACTCGGTTACTAAGCAGGAGGTACCTGTGCCAGAAAGCACTACCAAGGACCAGCAGACGTTGGTGGAACTTGGATACCGAGAAGGAGGCACCTAATCCAAAGGCACTGCCGAGAACCAGCTGACGGTACTGGAACCCGGATGGGTAGTAGAAGGTACAAGAGCAAATGGAACTACCGAGGACCAGCTGATGGTACTGGAACCCGGATGGGTAGCAGAAGGTACAAGAGCCAATGGAACTGCCGAAGACCAGCTGACAGTACTATAACTCGGTTACTAAGCAGGAGGTACCTGTGCCAGAAAGCACTACCAAGGACCAGCAGACGTTGGTGGAACTTGGATACCGAGAAGGAGGCACCTAATCCAAGGCACTGCCGAGAACCAGCTGACGGTACTGGAACCCGGATGGGTAGCAGAAGGTACCCATGTAAAAAAAAGTTCAAGGCCGCGAGCCGGCCGCAGTTACCAAACCCCACAGTCCTACAGGGGGTGCTTGTCCTATTGGCACTATGGAACCAGCCTTCATTGCCTGATCCCGCAGCCCACATAGGAGTCACCTAAACTGCAGGCACCATAGAGTCGGCTAACCCGACCGCAACACGACAGGACAACACATTGGAGGCAAAGTGACGTTGACACTACCCGGAAACAGCTGGCGTGCTGGAACCAGGCTGGGCAGGAGGGAGTACCCGTGCCAAAGACACTGCCGAGAACCAGCTGACGGTACTGGAACCCGGTTGGGTAGTAGAAGGTACAAGAGCCAATGGAACTGCCGAAGACCAGCTGACGGTACTGGAACTCGGTTACTAAGCAGGAGGTACCTGTGCCAGAAAGCACTACCAAGGACCAGCAGACGTTGGTGGAACTTGGATACCGAGAAGGAGGCACCTAATCCAAAGGCACTGCCGAGAACCAGCTGACGGTACTGGAACCCGGATGGGTAGTATATGGTACAAGAGCAAATGGAACTACCGAGAACCAGCTGGCGGTGCTGGAACCCAGGGTAAATACTAAAAACAGAGTGGAGTCAGAGGTGTAATTGGAGCAAGATTTAAATCAGTAGTACAGTGGATGTGGACAGAGCAGGAGAATTTGTTGACTGTGCAGACGGCACTTCCGAGCGCCAACTGGCGGTGTTGGAGCTCAGGGATAATACTGAAAACAGAGGAGCCAGAGGTGTAATTGGAGCAACTTTAAAATCTGTAGTAGTGAGAATGTGGACAGAGCAGGAGAAATTGCCGTCCGCACAGCAGGGGAACAGCTGACGTTACTGAACCCCAATAACATGGCAGCAAGTGTTGACTGTGCAGACGGCACTTCCGAGCGCCAACTGGCGATGTTGGAGCTCAGGGATAATACTGAAAACAGAGGAGCCAGAGGTGTATTTGGAGGAGGTTTTAAATCAGTAGTACAGTGGATGTGGACAGAGCAGGAGAAATTGCCGTCCGCACAGCAGGGGAACTGCTGAAGTTACTGAACCCCAATAACATGGCAGCAAGTGTTGACTGTGCAGACGGCACTTCCGAGCGCCAACTGACGGTGTTGGAGCTCAGGGATAATACTGATACCTGAGGAGCCAGAGGTGTAATGGGAGCAACTTTAAAATCTGTAGTAGTGAGAATGTGGACAGAGCAGGAGAAATTGCCGTCCGCACAGCAGGGGAACAGCTGACGTTACTGAACCCCAATAACATGGCAGCAAGTGTTGACTGTGCAGACGGCACTTCCGAGCGCCAACTGGCGGTGTTGGAGCTCAGGGATAATACTGAAAACAGAGGAGCCAGAGGTGTATTTGGAGGAGGTTTTAAATCAGTAGTACAGTGGATGTGGACAAAGCAGGAGAAATTGCCGTCCGCACAGCCGGGGAACAGCTGACGTTACTGAACCCCAATAACACGGCAGCAAGTGTTGACTGTGCAGACAGCACTTCCGAGCGCCAACTGGCGGTGTTGGAGCTCAGGGATAATACTGAAAACAGAGGAGCCAGAGGTGTAATTGGAGCAACTTTAAAATCTGTAGTAGTGAGAATGTGGACAGAGCAGGAGAAATTGCCGTCCGCACAGCCGGGGAACAGCTGACGTTACTGAGCCCCAATGACACGGCAGCAAGTGTTGACTGTGCAGACGGCACTTCCGAGCGCCAACTGGCGATGTTGGAGCTCAGGGATTACAGTTCAGGTGGTAGAAACATGAACAGAACAGGAGACCTGGATACTTTTGCAAACAATTATTTATTCTGGAAGAGGACTGGCAAATTCATGAGAGATCCAGGCCTTGGTCATTTTGAGAAAAGTAAGCCGGTCAACGTTATCGGAGGATAGTCGCATGCGACGGTCTGTTAGTACACCACCTGCGGCACTAAAGACGCGTTCCAATAATACACTAGCAGCAGGGCAAGCTAGCACCTCCAATGCATACTGATTTAGCTCTGGCCATGTATCTAGCTTACAGACCCAAAACTTGAAGGGAGAAGAGCCGTCTAGGAGTACACTAAGAGGGCAAGACATGTAGTCTGTCACCATCTGACGGAAACGTTGCCTCCTGCTGACTGGAGCCGTCTGTGATGGTGTAGACATTTGTGGTGGCGGGGACACAAAACTTTGCCACATTTCGGCCATACTGGTCTTGCCTTGTGCTGAGGCGCTGCTTCTGCTCCCTCTTTGTGCAGAGCTTCCTCCACTGCCTCGACGCACTGAGCTGCTTTGTAAAGCACTAGCAGCACTGCTCTCGGTTGGAATGGAGAACATGATGGAATGCACCAGTGCGTCTTGGTACTCCCGCATTTTACGCTCCCGGTTCAACGGTGTTATGAGGCTTTGTAAGTTGTCCCGGTAGCGAGGATCTAGGAGGGTGGACACCCAATAATCAGCCGTGTTGAGAATGTGGGCGATGCGGCGGTCATTTCTCAGGCACTGCAGCATGAAATCAACCATGTGCTGCAGACTGCCAACTGGCCAAGAAACGCTGTCCCCTGCTTGAGGCGTGATCTCTGCCTGCTCTGCATCACCCCACCCTCGCTCTAGATACTGACTACTAGAGCATTGTGTACCTCCCTCCTCTGAACAGATGTCTTCCTCATCCATTGACTCCTCCTCATCCTCCTCACAAAGTGTCCCCTGCCTAGGCCTTTGTGAGGAAAAACGTTGCGCAGACTGTAGAGAAGCAGATGGCATTTGTGACTCCTCATCCTCCACCTCTTCCAAAACCTCGTCCCTTAGTGCTTGCAGTGTTTTTTCAAGCAGGCAGATAAGGGGGATAGTCATGCTGACTAGTGCATCATCTGCACTCGCCATCCGCGTGGAATAATCGAAGGCACGCAAAACGTGGCAAATGTCCTTCATAGAGGCCCACTCAGTGGTGGTGAAGTGTGAACGGCGCGCACTGCGACTTGTTTGCGCCTGCTGCAGCTGGTACTCCATTACTGCTGCCTGCTGCTCACACAACCTCTCCAACATATGTAACGTTGAATTCCACCTGGTGGGTAGGTCACATATGATGCGATGTTCCGGAAGACATAATCGGCGCTGCAGAGCTGCAATGCGTGATCTTGCATTGCTGGAACGCCGCAAGTGAGCGCACTCTATGCGGACCTTGTGAAGCAGTGCATCAAGATCCGGATAGTCCCTCAAAAAACTCTGCACGACCAAGTTGAGCACATGTGCCAGACATGGGATTTGAGTGAGGTTGCCTAGGCCCAGAGCTGCTACCATATTTCGGCCATTGACACACACTACCATGCCTGGCTGGAGATTCGCTGGCACAAACCACACGTCGCTCTGCTGCTTGATGGCATTCCAGAGCTCCTGCGCTGTGTGGCTTCGATTCCCCAAAGAAATTAATTTTAATACGGCCTGTTGACGTTTGGCCACGGCTGTGCTCAAATTGGTCACCATAACAGGTAACCGTTCACGGGTCGATGTGGAGGTAGACCGTGACGGCTCCTGCAGCGCTGATTCAGAGGAACTGGAGTATGAGGAGGAGTCAATGTGTACAGACTGGATTCCTGCAATCCTTGGAGTTGGCAGAACACGTACAGCGCCACTCTCAAGATCTGTACCCGGCTCCACAACATTTACCCAATGGGCAGTGAGGGAAAGGTATCGTCCCTGTCCATGCTTACTGGTCCACGCATCGGTGGTCAGGTGGACCTTGCTACTGACGGCGTTTTGTAGCGCATGTTTAATTTTTCCCTCCACATGATGTTGCAGGGCAGGGACGGCTTGCCTGCTGAAATAAAATCGGCTGGGCACATTGTATTGTGGGACTGCCAATGCCATAAAGTTACGGAATGTGTCAGTCTCCACCAGCCTGAATGATAGCATTTCAAGGGCCAGTAGTTTAGCAATGCCAGCATTCAGAGCCTGTGCTCGGGGGTGGTTTGCCGAGTATGGGCGCCTTTTCTCCCATGCCTGTGCTAACGATGGCTGTAGACTGGCCTGGGAGTGTGAGGATGACTGGGAAAGTGGTGCTGTGGGTGGAATTACACTGTGTGTCTGTACAACAGTGCCAGAGATTCTTCCATGGCGATCCTGTGAGGAAGCCGAACCAGCTGTGTGTGAGCTGGAGGAAGAGGCTACAACACGAGCTGAAGAGGTGGTAGGTGGCGCTGTAGGTTGGCCTAGGTCTTCAGTGTGTTTTTGTAACTCCACCACGTGCTTGGTCCGCACATGTTTCCACATATTTGTGGTATTGAGGTTGCTGACACTTTTCCCTCTTTTCACCTTCTGATTACACAGTTTGCATTTGACAAAGCAAATGTCATCTGCAACTGTGTCAAAAAAGGAACAGGCACTGCAAGTCTTGGGAGCGCCCGCTTTGGATTTTGGAAGAGCCATGCTCCTAATGGGTGCCGAAGTGAAGGCTACAGGCAACCAAGTCTGCCCCCTCCCTCTCCCTCCTTTTTGGGCTGTTCGGGGAATCTCTTCCTCAGAGCTGCTCCCACCACCTTCCTGTCCCTCACGCCATGATGGGTCAAGGTCCTCATCATCTACACCACCCTCTTCAAACAACTGCTTCTCCTGGGTAGTCTCGACAGCACAGTACGCACCAGAAAGTGGCACCTGAGTCTCATCATCAGATGCGTACTGAGGTGTGCTGCTGACCATAGGCACTGGCCCACCCACCTCTTCAGATTCAGAGAGACAAAACGGTTGCGCATCACTGCATACTACCTCTTCTTCAAATTCTCGAATTCTGCTTGGCTGGCCCCCTCTTTCCAAGCCAAGAGATTCAGAGAACAGAAGTAGAGATGGCTCCTGTCCAGGGCTCTCTGACTGCCTGGGCAATTTGGCAGGTGGTGAAGAGACAGATGGGTGCTCTTCAGTGCTCAGGACCTGAGAGGATCTGGAACTAATTGAAGTCGATGCGTTAGCTGCCATCCATCTGACAACGGCTTCAATTTGGTCCTCCCGCAGCAGTGGCGTACGGCTAGCTCCTACAAAGCTGCGCATAAAGGACTGTTCCCTGGTAAAACTGGGGGATGCTGAGTCACTGGTGCCCGCAGCAGGCACAGAATCCCCACATCCTCTCCCTGCAGGCACAGAATCCTCACGTCCTCTCCCTGCAGAAACTCCACGCCCACGCCCACGCCCACGACCACATGCCTTACTCCCTGCCTTCTTCATCTTGGTAGACTGATAAAGATAGGCAGAAAAGTACTAAGGGCTTAGTGTGCTTATTCCTGAACAGCTGCTAACAGGTATAAGAAACGCTAATTTTATAAAGTGTGGACTAGACTTTAATATGAGCTAATGTGGCCTACACAACTGTAAAGTGGAGTGTTTGGTGAACTTTATTTAGGTTTTTTTGTCACAAAAAGACACTGGATGTGCCTAAAGATGTAATAACGATAGTATCACAAACTTTTTGTAGCTATTACAATGTAGGAAGGTAACCTACAATGCAATAGATGAGGCTGCAAAAAATAGGCTAATACTAATCTGGCTGGGGCTGCAGGGCCCAATGCTGCAGAAAGGCTCCTCTAACTACTCCTATATAGTGTGTTTGGAACCAATTTAGCTGAATACGGATGGAACCTCCACACTAATAGGAGATATCAGGAAAAATTATGAATTGGCAAAAAAGGACAATGTATGAGGCAGTGACACACACTGAGTGCACTACAACCAGACGTGGTTGAAGCACACACTACAGGGTGAGCTGCACTCACACACCAGACCTTGCAGACAGCGGTGAACAGTACAGATGCAGAGCACTGTGCACTAGCGCTGCAAGACCAAAAAAATTTCTCTATCTACTCCTATATAGTGTGTTTGGAACCAATTTAGCTGAATACGGATGGAACCACCACACTAATAGGAGATATCAGGAAAAATTATGAATTGGCAAAAAAGGACAATGTATGAGGCAGTGACACACACTGAGTGCACTACAACCAGACATGGTTGAAGCACACACTACAGGGTGAGCTGCACTCACACACCAGACCTTGCAGACAGCGGTGAACAGTACAGATGCAGAGCACTGTGCACTAGCGCTGCAAGACCAAAAAAATGTCTCTATCTACTCCTATATAGTGTGTTTGGAACAAATTTAGCTGAATACGGATGGAACCACCACACTAATAGGAGATATCAGGAAAAATTATGAATTGGCAAAAAAGGACAATGTATGAGGCAGTGACACACACTGAGTGCACTATAACCAGACGTGGCTGAAGCACACACTACAGGGTGAGCTGCACTCACACACAAAGACCTTGCAGAAAGCGGTGAACAGCACAGAGAACTGTGCACTAGCACTGCAAGGCACAGCGATTTATAAAGTAGCTTGGGTAAAGCAGAATAGACTAAATAGGTAGCTAAAACTGTCCCTCAGAACAACAGCATCCTATCCCTAACTGAATTCACAGCAGAGTGAGCTCAAAATGGCGGCGGCGGCTTTTATAGTGCATCATGACATCATTTCAGCAGCCAATCACAGCCATGCCATTAGTTAAGATGCCTACATGCCTAACAGGATGTGCCCACACTTCTTAGGATCCTCATTGGCTGAATAAAATGAAAATGGCTCATTGCATTATGGGAACTTCCGATTCTGGTATACGATATTGCAAAAGTATCGGAATTAAGTATCGGAAATCCGATACCGCGAATATCGGCCAATACCCGATATTTCAGTATCGGAATGCTCAACACTAGTCCTAATGCTATCCCTAGTCATCCTAGCGCTAACCCTAGTCATTCTAGCTCTAACCCTAGTCGTCCTAGAGCTAACCCTAGTCGTACTAACGCTTACCCTAGAAGTCATAGCGCTAACCGTATTCGTCCTAATGCTAACCGTACTCGTCCTAGCGCCAACCCTAGTCATCCTAACGCTAACTTTTGATGTCCTAATGCTAACCCTAGTCGTCCTAGTGCTAACCCTATCAGTCCTAACTCTAACCCTAGTCGTCCTAGCGCTAACCCTAGTCGTCCTAATGCTATCCCTAGTCGTCCTCACGCAAACCCTAGTCATCCTAGCTCTAACCCTAGTTGTTCTAACGCTAACCTTAGTCATCCTAGCGCTAACCCTAGTCATCCTAACGCTAACACTAGAAGTCCTAGCGCTAGGCCTAGTCATTCTAGTGCTTTCCCTAGTTGTCCTAATGGTAACCCTAGTCATCCTAATGCTAACCCTAGTCATCCTAGAGCTAACCCTAGTCCTTCTAGCTCTAACCCTAGTCCTAATGCTAACCCTAGTCGTTCTAACACTATCTCTAGTCGTCCTAGCGCTAATCCTAGTCGTCCAAAAGCTAACCCTTGTCATCCTAGCGCCAAACCTAGTCGTTCAAGCACTAACCCTAGTCGTCCTAACTCTATCGCTAGTGGTCCTACAGCTAACCCTAATCACCATAGCGCTAACCCTAGTTGTCCTAGCGCTAACACTAGTCATCCTAACGATAACCCTAGTCGTCATAACGCTAACCCTAGTCGTCCCAGCTCTAACCCTAGTCGTCCTAAAGCTTTCTCTATGCATCCTAGCGCTAACCCTAGTCGTCCTAGCGCTAACCCTAGTCATCCTAATGCTAACACTAGAAGTCCTAGCGCTAGCCCTAGTCATTCTAGAGCTTTCCCTAGTTGTCCTAACGCTAACCCTAGTCGTCCTAACGATAACCCTAGTCATCCTAGCATTAACCCTAGTCCTCCTAGCTCTAACCGTAGTCGTCCTAACGCTATCCCTAGTCGTCCTCACGCAAACCCTAGTCATCCTAGCTCTAACCCTAGTCGTTCTAACGCTAACCTTAGTCGTCCTAGAGCTAACCCTAGTCATCCTAATGCTAACACTAGAAGTCCTAGCGCTAGCCTAAGTCATTACACTGTGTTCCAAATTATTATGCAAATAATATTTTCTCAGATTTTCCCAAATAACCTATATGAATTGCAGTCATTGTAATTTTCAAGTCAAATAACTATTAGAGTACAATTGACAGGTTTTTGTACAAACTGCCTATGATAACAGTATATTTTAAAAAAAATAAAAAACTCAAACTGCACTCGAAATGCATGTTCCAAATTATTATGCACAACAGAGTATTCAACATTTTCATTTTAATAAAGAACAAAAAAATGGTCATTTTTGAAATTATAAGCATTAGCAGGTTATTAGAAACTGAAATCAAACAGTTTTCAACTCAAAACTTTATTCTAGATGATGTTACATTTGCACATAGGACCCCTTGTTCGAAAGGAGCTTCTGAACTCTCTCGTCCATTGAATTTGTCAGGTTTTGGATGGTTTCTGCTTCCAATTGTTTTGCATGAGGTCAGAATACCCTCCCAGAGCTGTTGCTTAGATGTGAACTGCCTCCCGCCATCATAGACACTCCTTTTGATGATGCTCCAGAGGTTCTCAATGGGGTTGAGGTGAGGGGAGCATGGGGGCCACACCAGAAGTTTGTCCCCTTTTATGCCCACAGCAGCCAGAGATGCAGATGTGTTATGTGCAGCATGAGACGGGGCATTATCATACATGAAATGATCTCGATGGTCCAGATGGATGGAGTAAAGGATGGCTGGTTGATGGACACCCCATGCAAACACGGCTACGGCGCTAACAAGGAGGAGGTGGAGTAATGTTTTGGGCTGGAATCATGGGGAGAGAGATTGTCGGCCCTTTTAGGATCCCTGAAGGTGTAAAGATGAACTCCATAATGTATGTTGAGTTTCTCAAACAGCACTTCCTTCCATGGTTCAAGAAGAAGAACCGTGCATTCCGCAGCAAGATCATTTTCATGCATGATAATGCCCCTCTCACGCTGCACATAACACATCTGCATCTCTGGCTGCTGTGGGCATAAAAGGGGACAAACTTATGGTGTGGCACCCATGCTCCCCTGACCTCAACCCCATTGAGAATCTCTGGAGCATCATCAAAAGGAGTGTCTATGATGGCGGGAGGCAGTTCACATCTAAGCAACAGCTCTGGGAGGGTATTCTGCCCTCATGCAAAACAATTGGAAGCAGAAACCATCCAAAACCTGACAAATTCAATGGATGAGAGAGTTCAGAAGCTCTTTACGAACAAGGGCTCCTATGTGCAAATGTAACGTCAGCTAGAACAAAGTTTTGAGTTGAAAACTGTTTGATTTCAGTTTCTAATAACCTGCTAATGCATACAATTTCAAAAATGACCATTTTTTTGTTCTTTATTAAAATGAAAAGGTTGAAAACTCTGCTGTGCATAATAATTTGGAACATGCATTTTGAGTGCAGTTTGAGTGCTTTATTAATATACTTTTATCATAGGCATTTGTACAAAAACCTTTCAATTGTACTCTAATAGTTATTTGACTGGAAAATTACAATGACTGCAATTCATATAGGCAATTTGGGAAAATCTGAGAAAATATTATTTGCATAATAATTTGGAACACAGTGTATAGAGCTTTCCCTAGCTGCTCTAACGCTAACCCTAGTCATCCTAACGCTAACCCTAGTCATCCTAGCGCTAACCCTAGTCTTCCTAGCTTTAACCCTAGTTATCCTAATGCTAACCTTAGTCGTCCTATCACTATCCCTAGTCGTCCAAGCGCTAATCCTAGTCGTCCAAACGCTAATCCTAGTCGTCCTAGCGCTAACACTAGTCGTCCAAGCGCTAACCCTAGTCATCCTAACTCTAACCCTAGTCGTCCTACCGCTAACACTAATCGCCATAGCGCTAACACTAGTTATCCTAGCGCTAACACTAGTCGTCCTAAAGATAACCCTAATCGTCCTAACTCTAACCCTAGTCGTCCTAGCGCTAAACCTAGTCGTCCTAACGCTATCCCTAGTCGTCCTCACGCAAACCCTAGTCATCCTAGCTCTAACCCTAGTTGTTCTAACGCTAACCTTAGTCATCCTAGCGCTAACCCTAGTCATCCTAACGCTAACACTAGAAGTCCTAGCGCTAGCCCTAGCCATTCTAGTGCTTTCCCTAGTTGTCCTAATGCTAACCCTAGTCGTCCTAACGCTAACCCTAGTCATCCTAGAGCTAACCCTAGTCCTTCTAGCTCTAACCCTAGTCCTAATGCTAACCCTAGTCGTTCTAACACTATCCCTAGTCGTCCTAGTGCTAATCCTAGTCGTCCAAATGCTATCCCTTGTCGTCCTAGCGCCAAACCTAGTCGTCCAAGCGCTAACCCTAGTTGTCCTAACTCTTTCGCTACTCGTCCTACCGCTAACCCTAATCGCCATAGCGCTAACCCTAGTTGTCCTAGCGCTAACAATAGTCGTCCTAACGATAACCCTAGTCGTCATAACGCTAACCCTAGTCGTCCCAGCTCTAACCCTAGTTATCCTAAAGCTTTCTCTATGCATCCTTGCGCTAACCCTAGTCGTCCTAGCGCTAACCCTAGTCATCCTAATGCTAACACTAGAAGTCCTAGCGCTAGCCCTAGTCATTCTAGAGCTTTCCCTAGTTGTCCTAACGCTAACCCTAGTCGTCCTAACACTAACCCTAGTCGTCCTAACGATAAACCTAGTCATCCTAGCGTTAACCCTAGTCCTCCTAGCTCTAACCGTAGTCGTCCTAACGCTATCCTTAGTCGTCCTCACGCAAACCCTAGTCATCCTAGCTCTAACCCTAGTCGTTCTAACGCTAACCTTAGTCATCCTAGAGCTAACCCTAGTCATCCTAATGCTAACACTAGAAGTCCTAGCGCTAGCCCAAGTCATTATAGAGCTTTCCCTAGCTGCTCTAATGCTAACCCTAGTCATCCTAACGCTAACCCTAGTCATCCTAGCGCTAACACTAGTCCTCCTAGCTTTAACCCTAGTTATCCTAATGCTAACCCTAGTCGTCCTATCACTATCCCTAGTCATCCTAGCGCTAATCCTAGTCATCCAAATGCTAATCCTAGTGGTCCTAGCGCTAACCCTAGTCGTCCTAGCGCTAACCCTAGTCGTCCTAACTCTAAACCTAGTCGTCCTACCGCTAACACTAATCGCCATAGCGCTAACACTAGTTGTCCTAGCGCTAACACTAGTCGTCCTAACGATAACCCTAATCATCCTAACTCTAACCCTAGTCGTCCTACCGCTAACCCTAATCGCCATAGCGCTAACACTAGTTGTCCTAGCGCTAACACAAGTCGTCATAACGATAACCCAAGTCGTCATAACGCTAACCCTAGTCGTCCCAGCTCTAACCCTAGTCGTCCTAAAGCTATCTCTACTCATCCTAGTGCTAACCCTAGTCATCCTAGCGCTAACCCTAGTCATTCTAGCTCTAACACTAGTCATCCTAGCGCTAACCCTAGTCGTCCTAACCCTTACCCTAGAAGTCCTAGCGCTAAACCTATTCATCCTAACACTAACCTTAGTCGTCCTAGCCCCAACCCTAGTCTTCCTAACACTAACCCTTGATGTCCTAAAGCTGACCCTAGTCGTCCTAGCGCTAACACTAGTAGTCTTAAATCTAACCCTAGTCATTCTAGCGCTAACCCTAGTCGTCCTAAAGCTATCCCTAGTCGTCCTAACTCAAACCCTAGTTATCCTAGCTCTAACCCTAGTCATTCTAACGCCAACCTTAGTCGTCCTAGCGCTAACCCTAGTCGTCCTAACTCTAACACTAGAAGTCCTAGCGCTAGCCCTAGTCATTCTATAGCTTTCCCTAGTTGTCCTAATGCTAACCCTAGTCGTCCTAACGCTAACCCTAGTCATCCTAGAGCTAACCCTAGTCCTTCTAGCTCTAACCCTAGTCCTAATGCTAACCCTAGTCGTTCTAACACTATCCCTAGTCGTCCTAGCGCTAATCCTAGTCGTCCAAATGCTATCCCTTGTCGTCCTAGCGCCAAACCTAGTCGTCCAAGCGCTAACCCTAGTTGTCCTAACTCTTTCGCTACTCGTCCTACCGCTAACCCTAATCGCCATAGCGCTAACCCTAGTTGTCCTAGCGCTAACACTAGTCGTCCTAACGATAACCCTAGTCGTCATAACGCTAACCCTAGTCGTCCCAGCTCTAACCCTAGTCGTCCTAAAGCTTTCTCTATGCATCCTTGCGCTAACCCTAGTCGTCCTAGCGCTAACCCTAGTCATCCTAATGCTAACACTAGAAGTCCTAGCGCTAGCCCTAGTCATTCTAGAGCTTTCCCTTGTTGTCCTAACGCTAACCCTAGTCGTCCTAACACTAACCCTAGTCGTCCTAACGATAAACCTAGTCATCCTAGCGTTAACCCTAGTCCTCCTAGCTCTAACCGTAGTCGTCCTAACGCTATCCTTAGTCGTCCTCACGCAAACCCTAGTCATCCTAGCTCTAACCCTAGTCGTTCTAACGCTAACCTTAGTCATCCTAGAGCTAACCCTAGTCATCCTAATGCTAACACTAGAAGTCCTAGCGCTAGCCCAAGTCATTATAGAGCTTTCCCTAGCTGCTCTAATGCTAACCCTAGTCATCCTAACGCTAACCCTTGTCATCCTAGCGCTAACACTAGTCCTCCTAGCTTTAACCCTAGTTATCCTAATGCTAACCCTAGTCGTCCTATCACTATCCCTAGTCATCCTAGCGCTAATCCTAGTCATCCAAATGCTAATCCTAGTGGTCCTAGCGCTAACCCTAGTCGTCCTAGCGCTAACCCTAGTCGTCCTAACTCTAAACCTAGTCGTCCTACCGCTAACACTAATCGCCATAGCGCTAACACTAGTTGTCCTAGCGCTAACACTAGTCGTCCTAACGATAACCCTAATCATCCTAACTCTAACCCTAGTCGTCCTACCGCTAACCCTAATCGCCATAGCGCTAACACTAGTTGTCCTAGCGCTAACACAAGTCGTCATAACGATAACCCAAGTCGTCATAACGCTAACCCTAGTCGTCCCAGCTCTAACCCTAGTCGTCCTAAAGCTATGTCTACTCATCCTAGTGCTAACCCTAGTCATCCTAGCGCTAACCCTAGTCATTCTAGCTCTAACACTAGTCATCCTAGCGCTAACCCTAGTCGTCCTAACCCTTACCCTAGAAGTCCTAGCGCTAAACCTATTCATCCTAACACTAACCTTAGTCGTCCTAGCCCCAACCCTAGTCTTCCTAACACTAACCCTTGATGTCCTAAAGCTGACCCTAGTCGTCCTAGCGCTAACACTAGTAGTCTTAAATCTAACCCTAGTCATCCTAGCGCTAACCCTAGTCGTCCTAAAGCTATCCCTAGTCGTCCTAACTCAAACCCTAGTTATCCTAGCTCTAACCCTAGTCATTCTAACGCCAACCTTAGTCGTCCTAGCGCTAACCCTAGTCGTCCTAACTCTAACACTAGAAGTCCTAGCGCTAGCCCTAGTCATTCTATAGCTTTCCCTAGTTGTCCTAACGCTAACCCTAGTCATCCTAATGCTAACCCTAGTCATCCTAACGCTAAACCTAGTCCTCCTAGCTCTAACCCTAGTCATCCTAATGCTAACCCTAATCGCTAAAGCGCTAACCCTAGTTGTCCTAGCGCTAACACTAGTCATCCTAACGATAACCCTAGTCATCATAGCGCTAACCCTAGTCGTCCCAGATCTAACCATAGTCGTCCTAAAGCTATTTCTACTCATCCTAGCGCTAACCCTAGTTGTCCATGCGCTAACCCTAGTCATACTAACTCGAACCCTAGTCGTCCTAGCGCTAACCCTAGTTGTCCTAGTGCTTACCTTTGTCGTCCTAACGCTAACCCTAATCGTCCTAGCGCTAACCCTAGTCGTCCTAAAGCTAAACCTAGTCGTCCTAGCGCTAACCCTAGTCGTCCTAATGCTGACTCTAGATGTCCTAGCTCTAACCTTAGTCATCCTAACGCTTTCCCTATTTGTCCTAACGCTAACCCTAGTTGTCCTAGCGCTAACCCTAGTCGTTCTATTGCTAAGCCTAGTCGTCCTAGCGCTAACCCTAGTCGTCCTAACGCTAACCCTAGAAGTAGTAGCGCTAAAAATAGTCGTCCTAACTCTAACCTAGTCGTCCTAACTCTAACCTAGTCGTCCTACCGCTAACCCTAGTCGCCATAGCGCTAACCATTGTCTTCCTAGCGCTAACCCTTGTCGTCCTAACGCTAACTCTAGTCGTCCTAACGTTAACTCTAGTTGTCCTAATGCTAACCCTAGTCGTCCTAGCAATAACCCTAGTCATCCTAGCGCTAATCCTAGTCGTTTTAGCGCTAACCCTAGTCATCCTAACGCTAACCCTAGTCGTCCTAGCTCTAAACCTAGTCGTCCTAATGATAACCCTTGTCGTCCTAGCGCTAACCCTAGTCGTCCCAACGTTATCCCTAGTCATCCTAATGCTCTCCCTAGTCATCCTAGCACTATCCCTAGTCGTCCTAATCCTTACCCTAGAAGTCCTCGCTCTAACCCTATTCGTCCTAAAACTAACCTTAGTCGTCCTAGCGCCAACCCTATTCTTCCTAACGCTAACCCTTGTTGTCCTAACGCTAACCCTAGTCGTCCTAACGCTAACAATATTTGTCCTAACACTATCCGTAGTTGTCCTAGCGCTAATCCTAGTCGTCCATGTAAGAGAATGTGAAGTCCTAATATTATGAGCAGCCATGTTAAATCTAGCAGCCATCTTGTTCAGAAGTTTGAGTAAAGAGTTTTGCAGCCAATGAGATGCATGTCCTACACATGTCCGAATCACAATGAAGCGTTAAAATGATGTCACTGCCATTAGCAGGTATAGTGGTATACACAAAGGTTAATAGCAGCAGCTGCAGGTCAATGTGAAAGTAAATAAATGGTGTTATAGGGTAGTAAATAATTTAATTGTAATTGTGGTATAGAAATTAGGACAATATACACTGTGTTCCAAATTATTATGCAAATAATTTTTTTTCAGATTTCCAAAATTCCCTATATGAATTGCAGTCATTGTAATTTTCCAGTCAAATAACTATTAGAGTACAATTGAAAGGTTTTTGTACAAACTGCCTATGATAACAGTATATTTAAAAAAAAATAAAATACTCAAACTGCACTCAAAATGCATGTTCCAAATTTTTATGCACAGCAGAGTTTTCAACCTTTTCATTTTAATAAAGACCAAAAAAATGGTCATTTTTGAAATTATAAGCATTAGCAGGTTATTACAAACTGAAATCAAACAGTTTTCAACTCAAAACTTTATTCTAGGTGATGTAACATTTGCACATAGGACCCCTTGTTCGAAAGGAGATTCTGAACTCTCTCGTTCATTGAATTTGTCAGGTTTTGAATGGTTTTGCTTCAATTGTTTTGCATGAGGACAGAATACCCTCCCAGAGCTGTTGCTTAGATGTGAACTGCCGCACGACATCATAGACACTCCTTTTGATGATGCTCCAGAGGTTCTCAATGGGGTTGAGGTCAGGGGAGCAAGGGGGCCACACCATAAGTTTGTCCCCTTTTATGCCCACAGCAGCCAGAGATGCAGATGTGTTGTGTACAGCATGAGACGGGGCATTATCATGCATGAAATGATCTCGATGGTCCAGGTGGATAGAGTGGAGGATGGCTGGTTGATGGATACCCCATGCAAACAAGGCTACGGCGCTAACAAGGAGGAGGTGGAGTAATGTTTTGGGCTGGAATCATGGGGAGAGAGATTGTCGGCCCTTTTAGGATCCCTGAAGGGGTAAAGATGAACTCCATAATGTATGTTGAGTTTCTCAAACAGCACTTCCTTCCATGGTTCAAGAAGAAGAACCGTGCATTCCGCAGCAAGATCATTTTCATGCATGATAATGCCCCGTCTCATGCTGCACATAACACATCTGCATCTCTGGCTGCTGTGGGCATAAAAGGGGACAAACTTATGGTGTGGCCCCCATGCTCCCCTGACCTCAACCCCATTGAGAATCTCTGGAGCATCATCAAAAGGAGTGTCTATGATGGCGGGAGGCAGTTCACATCTAAGCAACAGCTCTGGGAGGGTATTCTGTCCTCATGCAAAACAATTGAAGCTGAAACCATCCAAAACCTGACAAATTCAATGAATGAAAGAGTTCAGAAGCTCCTTTTGAACAAGGGGTCCTATGTTCAGATGTTACATCACCTAGAATAAAGTTTTGAGTTGAAAACTGTTTGATTTCAGTTTGTAATAACCTGCTAATGCTTATAATTTCAAAAATGACCATTTTTTTGTTCTTTATTAAAATGAAAAGGTTGAAAACTCTGCTGTGCATAATAATTTGGAACATGCAGTTTGAGTTTTTTATTTTTAAAAAAAATATACTGTTATCATAGGCAGTTTGTACAAAAACCTTTCAATTGTACTCTAATAGTTATTTGACTGGAAAATTACAATGACTGCAATTCATATAGGTAATTTGGGAAAATCTGAGGAAATATTATTTGCATAATAATTTGGAGCACAGTGTAGTTGTCAATATGTCATTTCTTATGTAAGGACATGGGGATTTATGGATTTAATGGAATTTGGTAAAAATACTCATGAATATTGTCATTTTGCATTATCACATTGTTGTTCTAAAATGCACGACCTCCCTGCAGTATGATGATATCATGTATACTCCTTTTGCCGCAATATGTAGTTCCTTTGTTTAAGCTATGCATAAAAAGGCTCTGATACTGTTGTTCGGGGCCATTCCATCGCCATTCCATCGCCATTCCCTTGCCATTCTATCGACAGTCTACAGGCGGTCCACCGCCAAGGCCACACCATTGCCAGACTGATGCCACACCATGGCAGACCATCGCCAGATATCTCAATGCTGTTTTACTTATCTAGACACCTGCAAGTGTCAAATGTATTTTCCCTGCCTGCTTTCTGAACTGTTCTGCTGCGTACCTCTGAATAATCTTCATGCTCTGCTTTGAAGAATTATCTACACTGTTTTCCAAGGCTCTTCAGCTACTGGTAAGGACTTTCTTACAGTCCATACGCTAACCCTATTCGTCCTAGCGCTAACCCTAGTCGTCCAAGTGCCAACCCTAGTCGTCCTAACGATAACCCTAGTCGTCCTAGCTCTAACGCTAGTCGTCCTAAAGCTATCTCTACTCATCCTAGTGCTAACCCTAGTCACCATAGCGCTAACCCTAGTTGTCCTAGCGCTAACCTTTGTCGTCCTAACGCAAACCCTAGTCATCCTAACGCTAACCCTAGTCATCCTAAAGCTAACCCTAGTCGTCCTAGCGCTAACACTAGTCATCCTAACGCTGACTTTTGATGTCCTAGCGCTAACCCTAATCGTCCTAATGCTATCGCTATTTGTCCTAATGTTAACCCTAGTCGTCCTAGCACTAACCCTAGTCGTTCTATTGCTAACCCTAGCCGTCCTAGCGCTAACCCTAGAAGTCGTAGCGCTAACCCTAGTCGTCCTAACTCTAACCTACTCGTCCTACCGCTAACCCTAGTCGCCATAGCGCTAACCCTATTCGTCCTAGCTCTAACCCTAGTCGTCCTAGCGCTAACCCTAGTCGTCCTAACGCTAACCCAGTCGACCTAACGTTAACCCTAGTCATCCTAACTAGTGTTGAGCAAGCACTAAAATGCTCGGGTGCTCGAAGCTCGGGCCGAGCTCGCCGTGATACTCGGGTGCTCGACCCGAGCAACGAGCCCAATGTTAGTCTATGGGAGACTCGAGCATTTTTGCGGTGGCACCCCCGGCAGTCTTTTAAAAGCCTTACAAGTGCCCAAAACGATAGTGACAGTGCTCAAATGACATGGGGACAGCATGGGGATCGCCCCAGGAAGAATTTCTGACCCCCAGGTCACTGCTGTCAACAACGTGGTCAGAGGTATTAAGCCACTTTTACGGGCTCACAATAAAGCGTTCAAAAACGAAAGTGAAACTTTTTTCCTGTGAAATATGTTAAGGAACATCCTTTCCAGGGAAAAGACTTGTGTATAAGTTAAAATAAATGACCAAAAACAAAAATACTCCTCCACACCTTCGGCTATGTTCACAAGTAGCATTTTTTATGCGTTTTTGCACTTTTGTATTGCTTTCAACTATGACAAATGCATTCACCGGGAAATCTCATTTTAACTTTTTACAATCTTATCTGGCCATGTGCTGTGTGACACATGCATAAAGTGCTGAAAAGACATAAGAACAGCATGGGGAAGACCCCTGGAAGCATCTCTGACTCCCAGGTCACTGTCTAAAAGTGTGCCCATCATAAGTGATCCTTGCAGCATCAGAAGATGCAGACTTGCAACTATCCCCATGCAAGTTCTAGTCCCACGGCAGTGTTCAATTGTACCTCCCCCATTCCTTGCAGTACAAGCGCAAGTATGCAGCCTGCCACCCACCCACCCCCAGGCTGCAATACCATACTGCTTGCTTGAACTTGAAATTGGGCCTTTTAGGCATGTGGAGGCGGAATCTGGCCACCATGTCATGACTGTGTTGGCGGCCTGGAATCCATACTCAGTCCCCAGCCGCCCCGCGGCCGGGTGTCCATACTCTGTCCCCAGCCGCCTGGGGGCAGCCGGGTGTCCATAAACGGTGCCCAGCCGCCCCTATTTCTCCTTGGAACATCCCCCTACACACTTTTCTTAGCCCGGCCTGCTTTAGGCAGCATTGGACGAGCCCACCAGAGAACCAGACTCCTCCGGTGGGCCCTGACTTCTCCATCGGTGGAGTTGAGAGTGCCAAGGTGAGGAGCATGATGATGATGATAGAAGTTAGCATCTGCTATGTTTTCTTTTAATGCAAGTGTAAATGTGCAGCCTGCCACCCACCCACCCCCAGACTGCAATTCCATACTGCTAGCTTGCACTTGAAATGGGGCCTTTTAGTTTGGAGGAGGCCGAAGCTGGCCACTACCTCATGGCTGCTTCGGCAGCGAGTTATCCATACTCAGTCCCCAGCCGCCCCTATTTGTCCAGGTGTGCCTTATACATAAGATTAAGCGCGTATACCAAAACATTACCTGTGCCCTCCCCAGTGCATTTAGTGGGAAGGAGAGCCTATTCCGCTGTAGTGTGTGCATGCCAAACCCCTGTTCATGGTACATGCGAAGATGCCTCCCACCTTGCACCTGTCGTTGCAGACTTGCAACTATCCCCATTCAAGTCCTTGTCCCAGGGCAGTGTTCAATTGTACCTTTCCCATTCCTTGCAATGCAAGCGCAAGTATGCAGCCTGCCACTCACCCACTCCCAGGCTGCAATACCAAACTGCTTGCTTGCTTGCACTTTAAATTGGGCCTTTTAGGCATGTGGAGGCGGAATCTGGCCACCACGCCATGGCTGTGTCGGCGGCCTTGTATCCATACTCAGTCCCCAGCCGCCTTGTGGCCGGGTGTCCCTGCTTGCTCCCCAGCCTCCAGGGGGTGGCCGGGTGTCCATACTCGGTCCCCAGCCACCCCTATTTGTCCCGGTAACCTTTCCCACACTTTTCTTAGCCTGGCCTGCTTTAGGGCAGCATTGACCGAGCCCACCGGACTATCAGACTCCTCCGGTGGGCCCTGGCTTCTCCATCAGGGGAGTTGAGAGTGCCAAGGTGAGGAGCATGATGAGGATGATAGAAGTTAGCATCTGCTTTGCTTTGTTGTAATGCAAGCGCCTGTATGTAGTAGCGGCTAGGCCTGAGGTGGTCAGCGTTTTGGCGCATATCCTACCTCCTCCGAGGATTGCTGGATGTTTTCCTGCTACTATCCAAGTTCTATGACTCCCGTTAAAACAAAGCTTCAGGTGACAAATGATGGATGAGGTAGTGGCAAAGGAGAAAGAGCAGGAGGAACAGGGACCATTCACATCAATATCAGGCCAGTCAACCAGATATGTCTTGTAGGATATATTTCTGTAACAAAAGGAGCGGTTCGGCTACACAGTTATAGGGCATACAGTGAGTGCAATGCCTACCAAAAATTTCGAGGCACTCCAATGCCCCTTGGAAATGACATGGAGGTCAGAGGGCGTTAACTAAACCTTTTTTTCATTTATAGCAACTGGGTCTCCTGTGCACTGTTGGCCTAAGCAGTGAATGGAAGGCTTTCCAAAAATTATGAGGAACTGTAATGCCCCTTACAAGAGCCATGTGTGGCACCCCAGGGGTCTAGTCACCACAGTAATAGAGATATTACGTCGGAGAGCAAGTGGGAGGTTTCCTGGTCAGGATCCCTTAAACATGCAACATCCTCATGCCCCAGTCCTGGGAGGGGAGATTTCTGCCCTTATAAACTGGATCTGGGGCGGGGTTGAGTGAGTCAGAGAACAGAGAACAGTCAGAGTCAGAGTGAGAGCAAGGGAAAGTAACAGCAAGGAGCTCTGTAGGAGCTAGGAGCTAAAGACCAGGGGCTGGAAGCTGAGCAGAGCTCGCCCTGGCAGAAGACAATAGGAACCGGACACAGGAGTCCGAAGCTGTGAGGACTTATATATCCAACAGCAGAAACCAGCCAGCAGGGGATTTCAGGTCCTCTGGCCATAGAAGCCCGGAGGCTCAGTCACAAGCAAGGGACCAGCACCGCCATCGTGGAGCGGAGGCTAACAGAAGGCCCCAAGTCACCAGCCATACGGGTGAGCACTACACGGTACACTCAGGGATGTGGGCTACTTCTACCCGCTTACAGCAAGGTAGCCAGGAAGAGTGCAGACAGACGGGGAGGCCTACAACTCCACATGGCCAGGGGAACTCCTGCTTGCTCACAGACTGACCAGGCCTCTTATGCTAGCCAGTACTACCGGGAGGGTCTACCTTATAATCATCAGTAAAGACCCTGAACTGCACTGCAAAGACTCTGAGTCATTACTGCTGCGCTCGAGCACCATCACCCCCATCATTCTCACTCACTGTCCTGAGGCTATACTCCTCCCGAGGGGAGTTATCCCATTCTATGCTGCGCACACAACACCAGCCTCAGCGGTCTGCCTCACAGCAGTGGTACTCCCTGACCGCAATCCACGGGTGGCGCAGTCGGACAATTAACCTCAAAACCTAAGAAAGACTGCCACTGGTTTGACCAGCCTGAGCCACGGGACCGGGTCACCGCCACGGAGACTACAGACCCCAGAGACCCAGCACGGGTATCCCACACACGAGTACACATGGCCCAGGGGGCGCGTCACATGCAGTACAGCATATTACAAACATAAGTTCCATTATTGTGGAGTGGGTCTCCCATAGTATTTGCTTATGCCTTGCAAGCAAAAGCTGCCAAAAATTAGGACGGAGCAACTTGCAATGCCCCTTACAAGAGCCATGCAGTACAGCATATTACAAACATAAGTCCCATTATTGGGGAGTTGGTCTCCCATAGTATTTGCTTATGCCTTGCAAGCAAAAGCTGCCAAAAATTAGGAACCGAGCAACTTGCAATGCCTCTTACAAGAGCCATGCAGTACAGTATATTACAAACATAAGTCCTATTATTGGGGAGTGGGTCTCCCATAGTATTTGCTTATGCCTTGCAAGCAAAAGCTGCCAAAAATTAGGACGAAGCAACTTGCAATGCCCCTTACATGAGCCATGCAATACAGCATATTACAAACATAAGTCCCATTACTGGGGAGTGGGTGTCCCATAGTATTTGCTTATGCCTTGCAAGCAAAAGATGCCAAAAATTAGGACGGAGCAACTTGAAATGCCCCTTACAAGAGCCATGCAGTACAGCATATTACAAACATAAGTCCCATTATTGCGGAGTGGGTCTCCCATAGTATTTGCTTATGCTTTCCAAGCAAAAGCTGCAAAAAATTAGGACAGAGCAACTTGCAATGCCCCTTACAATAGCCATGCAGTACAGCATATTACAAACATAAGTCCTATTATTGGGGAGTGGGTGTCCCATAGTATTTGCTTATGCCTTGCAAGCAAAAGCTGCCAAAAATAAGGACGGAGGAGCTTGCAATGCTGGCACCCTGGTGATATAGTGGTGGTGGAGGCTGAGGATAAGGAGAGGAAGATAAAACAGCTGAAACGAGGAAGCGTATACCCATGTGTGGGTGTGAAGTGGTGCATGTGAATACACCTCCCGAAATAACACAGTGGATTTGACTTTATGTTACTCTGCTGTCATTTGATGGTGATGAGAAGTCTGGCCCAATACAGCCCTTGTTCATTTTGATAAGGGTCAGCTTGTCAGCATTGTCAGTTGACAGGCGAGTGCGCTTTTCAGTTATAATTCCCCCAGCGGCACTAAAAACACGCTCCGATAACACGCTAGCGGCAGGGCAGGCCAGGACCTCCAAGACGTACAGAGCGAGTTCATTCCAAGTGTCCAGCTTGGATACCCAATAATTAAAAGGCACAGAGGAATCACGGAGGACGCTGGTACGGTCGGCAAGGTACTCCCTCACCATCTTTTGAAACTTTCCACTCCTTGTGAAAGTACCCCGCGCCTCAGGGCCTGTAAGCTGGGTGGGTGTCAGAAAACTGTCCCAGAACGTTGACAGTGTTCCCCTGCCTCTGCTGGATTGGAGTTGCATCTCTCTCGCCTGTACTCCTTGGTTGGGCAACGAACTGTGACCTCTGCCGATAGCGTGTTCAGATGGGAATTTTTTTAAGAGTTCTGCAGCAAGGGCCTTCTGGTACTGCCCCATTTTTGTAGACCTCTCCACCCCAGGAATAAGAGAGTGAAAGTTCTCCTTATAGTGGGGGTCTACAAGTGTCACCAACTAGTAATGACTGTCACCCAACATTTTGACAACGTGAGGGTCACGGTTAAGGCAGCGTAACATAAAGTCAGCCATGCGTGCCAGACTGGTAACGGGCAAGATTTCCGTGTCCTCACCAAGATGACGACTGACCATGCTCTCCTCCTCCTCTTCCTCCTCCCCCCTGTCCTCAGGCCACCCACGCTGAACCGACGATATGACACTTGTACAGGTACTACCGTCTACAACGCATGATAGCAGCTCCTGTTCTTCCTCCTCCTCCTCCTCCTCTCCCTCATCGTCCCCCAATGCACGTTGGGATGAGATGAGGCTGGGCTGTGTGTAATCGCCCGCTACGGCTTCTTGATCCATCTCATCATACTCTGGCTGCAATGCCTCCTCTTTAATTCTCTGCAGAGAGCGTTGCAAAAGACAGACAAGTGGGATGCTGACACTAATGATGGCGTCATCGCCACTCACCATCTTGGTGGCCCCCTCAAAGTTTGTCAGGATGGTACATATGTCAGACATCCAGGTCCACTCCTGAGGTCTTATGTGTGGAGTCTGACCTGAATATCAACGGCCTTGTTGCAGCTGGTACTCCACAGCTGCTCTCTTCTGCTCACAAATCCTTTGCAACATGTGGAGGGTAGAGTTCCAACGTGTGGGGACATCACACACCAGTCGGTGTGCCGGAAGCTGCAAACGCTGCTGCAACACAGCAAGGGCGGCGGAAGCTGTAGCCGACTTGCGAAAATGAGCTGACAGGCGGTGTACTTTCACGAGCAGATCTGGCAGCTCGGGGTACAATTTAAGAAACCGCTGAACCACGAGGTTAAGCACATGAGCCAGGCAAGGTATGTGTGTGATCTCACATCGCCTCAGAGCCGCCACCAGGTTACGGCCATTGTCACACACGACCATGCCAGGATGTAGGTTCAGCGGTCTCAGCCACAGATCTGCCTGCTCTTTCACAGCTGTCCACAACTCACAAGCAGTGTGAGGTTTATCACCTAAGCTTATGAGTTTCAGCACAGCCTGTTGCCGCTTGGCGGAGGCAGTGTCATGGTTGTGTCGCCACGAAGATCGTCACGATTGCACAGCCTGACTTCTCGCAGCTGAGTTTTTGGTGTTTTGTGCTTTTCGGCAGTGAGGGAGTTAACTCTCTCTCTCTGTGCTAGACGAGGTCCAGCCTCGCCCAGCTGCAATCAATTCTGCAGTAGTGAGATTCCTTCATATGTCTGCTGCTCTGTTAGGGAAGTTGTCAGTGAAAGCATTTCATGCAGACTAACAGAGCGGATCGTGGTATTTGGAGTTTCAGAGATAAGTGTATTTGGAGTGTTTTTTCCCTTCCTCGCTTTATCATTTATCTCCTTTCCCGTTGGTGTTCCCTCTGTTGTAGTTGTGTAGTTTTTGTATGCAAGGTGGATTTGGTTTTACCCTTGTACTGTCTCGTTCGTCTAAGTACTGAATGTGGGCATATTATTACCTTTCCCCTTTTGTTGTGATTGGGGTCCTTCTCAGGACTAGATTACTTAGGTGCAGGGATCTTCAGGAGGTAGGGGTTACGCTGGCGTCCTGGACCTCTGTACCTTTAACAGTACCTCCAGGTAGAGGGATTAGTCTGGGCCCCAGCTTAGGGTCAGCTTAGGCCCCCTACCTCCATTACACAGAGACAGCGTAGCAGGCATTACTGCAATGCTTCCAGCTTGTAACTGATGTGGTGATATCTGAGATGGAGGCTGAACATGAGGAGGATGAGGATGCGCAGGAGCTGTACACTGTGGGGGCAACTCTGACTGACATAGGGCCCGCAATCCTTGGTGTGGGGAGGATGTGTTCCGTCCCAAGGTCCGACTGGGTCCCGGCTTCCACTATGTTTACCCAGTGTGCCGTCAGAGAGATGTACCATCCCTGGCCACAAGCACTTGTCCACGTGTCCGTTGTCAGGTGGACTCTCGCAGTAACTGCGTTGTTGAGGGCACGGCAGATGCTTTGGGACACGTGCTTGTGTAGTGCGGGGATGGCACACCGGGCAAAATAGTGTTGGCTGGGTACCGAGTACCGAGGGACGGCCACCTCCATAAGATAGCGGAAGGATTCCGTTTCCACCAGCCTAAAAGGCAGCATTTCCAACATAAGCAGTCGTGAAATGTGCGAATTTAGGACTGTGGCCTGTGGGGCGTTAGCTGCGAATTTCCGCTTTCATTCAAAGGTCTGGGATATGGACAATTGAACGCTGCGGTGGGACGTGGACGTGGACGTTGATGCTGTTTCTTGAGAAACTGCCTTAACAAGTGAAGACTGAGAGGAGGGGGCATCTTTACATGCAGTATGGACAGGGGATTGCCTTGCACACACAACATGGGGTTCTATTGCATGCACAACAGTGGAAGAAGCAGTGGTGACACCTGCTGACACTGGTCGTGGACCCTGGGTTTCGCCCCACAAAGTCGGGTGCTTTGCTGCCATGTGCCTGATCATGCTGGTGGTGGTCAGGCTGGTAGTTTTGTCACCCCTGCTGATGCTGGCATGGCAGGTGGAACATATGGCCTTTTTGGGGTTATCAGCAGAGTCTTTAAAAAAATTCCAGACTCTGGAAGACCTACCGCTTGTACTGGCAACGTCCCTCGTGTTGGTGTTACAGGGAACGGTTGCCTGCCTTCTGTCTGCGGCCACCACACTGCTTCTTCCTGCCTGTTGGGGTACTCTGCCTCCCTCCCCCTGTGTGCTGCTGGCCTCACTCTGCATGTCCTCCTTCCACGTTGGGTCAGTTACTAGATCATCCACCACCTCCTCCTCTTCCACTTGCGCACCACGATCCTTCTCCTCACTTCCTGGCAATTGTGTCTCGTCATCGTCCACCTCTTGTGACAGATTGCCAACGTCGACTTTCTGTGGCCGTGGCTGTTCAAATATTTGGGCATCGCAATATGGGATCTCCTCTTCCACCACTTCAAGCGTATCAGGCGAGGGGCCCAAATATGGAAATGGACCAGTGAACAGCTCTTCAGAGTGTCCAAGTGTGGGATCTCTTGCTGTCTGACGACACTCGGCATGGTGGGAGGAAGGAGCATCAGGGTGAGGAGGAGTATGCGGTGGAGACTCATGGCTACTAAGAGTTGACCGTGTGGAAGACAGGTCGGAGGTGGTGGTGCCCAGGTAACTGGAAGTATTATCTGCTATCCAATTAATAACCTGTTCACACTCATCAGTTCTCAATACTGGTGTTGTTCTGTGCTTCCCTAGTAATTCGGTCAAGAAGTGGGAGCGAGAAGATGTGGCTGATGGTTTTGGCACATTTTCACCTTGGCCACGGCCCCGTCCTCTGCACGAACCATCACCAGAACGTCCAGTTCCACGTCCCTTGCCACACACCTTGCCCATTGTAAATGAAGTAAAATAGCTTACACTTGCACTATCAATGGAAAAAGGGTAATAAAGAGTAGATTAGAACCGTGGAAGGCGAAAACCACAGTTATTGTTTACTGGGGTATACCACACTTTTTTAAATAGAGATATTTGCGGCTGAACAGTGAGCGACACACTCAAACTGCTTTTTTTTTTAGATACCAAAGGCCCAAAACTGGATAGTAAAGCGATTTGACCCATGGAACTGCGAAACCACACTGGGATGTCGGGCCTACACAAGACTATTTTCAACAGATATATTTTTGTGTCACAACAGTCAGGAGACACTACTGTTTTTCTTTGCGGAAAATATACCAAAACCTGAATAGTAGAGATTTTTTTACCATGGGATGGCAAAACCACAGTTATTGTTTACTGGGGTATACCACACTTTTTTAATATAGATTTGCGGCTGAACAGTGAGCGACACACTCAAACTGTTTTTTTTTTAGATACAAATGGCCCAAAATGGATAATACAGAGGTTTGAACCATGGAAGTGCAAAACAACACTTCTGTTTCTCTAGCCTACACCAGACTATTTTCAACAGTTCTATTTGTGTCTGAAAAATCAGAGACACACTTTTTTTTTGGGGGGGTGGGACACACCAAAAGGTTAATAAGACGGGTATTTGTACAGTGTGAAGGAGGAAAAAAAAAGGAGGATTTAGATGAAAAAAAAAAGGATTTTTCCTGGCCCCCGACACCTGGTGCTAAGTCCAGCAATTTCAGCAACAGGAGCACACAGGACTGTAATGCAGCGTTTGCTGGTATAACCACTGTGTCTCCTATACAGCCTGCCTGCCTGGTTTCTGGGATGGATATTAGTCCTGAAAAGGACTGTTTGTTTGTTCTGGCAGCCTTTACAGACCCTACACTAACTATTTCGCAGTTTATATCTCTCCCTAAATCAGCAGCGCTGTCCCTACACTGTCTAATCCGGAGCGACTGTGTCCAAGATGGCGGCGCCCCTTTTTAAATACTCGAGGTGACGCTGTGCGGCAAGCCAATCACTGTAATGCCCAAAACCAACATGGCTGCAGCATTACAGTGACTGGCTGGCAATCCCTGCATGTTCATTGGCTCTGTAAAGAGCGCCAAACATGCAGGGCGGAGACCCGAGCTCCCGCCCGAGTAACCCGGAAATGCTCGGTGCTCACCGAACATCCCAAGTAGCGTGATGCTCGGGCGAGTACCGAGCAGTGTCGAGCATGTTCGCTCAACACTACTATTCATCCAAACGGTAACACGAGTCGTCCTAGTACTAATCCTCGTTGTAGTAGTCCGAACGCTAACCCTAGTCGTCACAGCGCTATCCCTAGTCGTCCTAACGCTATCCCTAGTCTTCCTAACGCTATCACTAGTTGTCCTAGCGCTAACCCTAGTCGTCCTAACTCTAACCCTAGTCATCCTAACGCTAACCCTAGTCGTCCTAGCGCTAACCCTAGTCATTCTAATGCTAACACAAGTCATCCTAGCGCTAAACCTAGAAGTCCTAGCGCTAACCCTAGATGTCCTGACTCTAACCTAGTCGTCCTAGCGCTAACCCAAGTCGTCCTAGCGCTAACCCTAGTCGTCCTAACATTAACCATAGCCATGCTAACGCTAACCCTAGTCGTCCTAGCAATAACCCTAGTCGTCCTAGCGCTAATCCTAGTCATCCTTGCGCTAACCCTAATCATCCTAACGCTAACCCTAGTTGTACTAGCGCTAACCCTAGTTGTCGTAACGATAACACTAGTCGTCCTAGCGATAACCCTAGTAGTCCTAAAGTTGACCCTAGTAGTCCTATTGCTAACCCTACTTGTCCTAACGCTATCCCTAGTCATCCTAATGCTATACCTAGTCGTCCTAGCACTAGCCCTAGTCATTATAGCTCTAACCCTAGTCGTCCTAGCGCTAACCCTAGTCGTCCTAAGGCTTAACATAGAAGTCATAGCGCTAACACTAGTCATTCTAGCGCTAACGCTATTCGTCCTAACGCTAACATTAGACGTCCTAGCGCCAACCTTAGTAATCCTAACGCTAACCCTTGTTCTCCTAACGCTAACCCTAACCGTCCTAGCGCTAAACATAGTAATCCTAACTCTAACGCTAGTCGTCCTAGCGCTAACCCTAGTCGTCTTACCGCTATCCCTAGTCATCCTAACGCAAACCTTAGTCATCCTAGCTCTAACCCTAGTCGTTCTAACGCTAACCTTAGTCATCCTAGAGAAAAACCCTAGTCGTCCTAACGCTAACACTAGAAGTCCTAGTGCTAACCCTAGTCATTCTAGAGCTAACCCTAGTTGTCGTAACGCTAACCCTAGTCGTCCTAACGCTTTCCCTGTTCATCCTAGCGCTAACCTCAGTCATCCTAGCTCTAACCCCAGTCGTCCTAATGCCAACCCTAGTCATCCTAATACTATCCCTAGTCATCCTAGCGCTAATCCTAGTCGTCCTAGCGCTAAACCTAGTGGTCCAAGCGCTAACCCTAGTCGTCCTAACTCTAACCCTAGTCGTCCTACCGCTAACCCTAGTCACTATAGCCCTAACCCTAGTTGTCCTAGCGCTAACCCTAGCCATCATAGTGCTAACCCTAGTCATCCTAGCACTAACCCTCGCCCTCCTAAAGCTATCCATAGTCATTATAACGCTAACCCTAGTCATCCTAGCGCTAACCCTAGTCGTCCAAGCGCTAACCCTAGTCGTCCTAACTCTAACCCTAGCCGTCCTACCACTAACCCTAGTTACTATAGCGCTAACCCTAGTTGTCCGAGCGCTAGCCCTAGTCTTCCTAACGCTAACCCTATTCATCCTAGCGCTAACCCTAATCGTCTTAGCGCTATCCCTAGTCCTCCTAAAGCTATTCCTAGTCATCCAACCGCTAACCCTAGTCGTCCTAGTGCTAACCCTAGTCGTTCTAACACTATACCTAGTCGTCCTAGCGCTAATCCTAGTCATCCTAACGCTAATCCTAGTTGTCCAAGCGCTAACCCTAGTCGTCCTAACTCTAACCCAAGTCGTCCTACCACTAACCCTAGTTGCTATAGCGCTAACCCTAGCTGTCCTAGTGCTAACCCTAGTCGTCCTAACGCTAACCCTAGTCATCCTAGCGCTAAACCTAGTCCTTCTAAAGCTATCCCTAGTCATCCCAACAGTAACCCTAGTCGTCCTAGTGCTAACCCTAGTCATACAAGCGCTAACCCTAGTCGCCTTAACTCTAACCCTAGTCGTCCTACCGCTAACGCTAGTCGCTATAGCACTAACCCTAGTTGTCCTAGCGCTAGCGCTAGTCGTCCTAGCGCTAACCCTAGTCGTCCTAGCGCAAACCCTAGTCATCCTAAAGCTATCCCTAGTCATCCTAAAGCTATCCCTAGTCATCCTAACGCTAACCCTAGTCATCCTAGAGCTAACCCTAGTCATGCTAACACTATCCCAAGTCGTCCTAGCGCTAATCCCATTCGTCCTAACGCTAACCCTTGTGGTCCAAGCGCAAACCCTAGTCGTCCTAACTCTAAACCTTGTTGTCCTACCGCTAACCCTAGTCGCTATAGCTCTAACCCTAGTCGCTATAGCGCTAACCCTAGTCGTCCTAATGCTAACCCTAGTCGTCCTAGCGCTAACCCTAGTCATCATAAAGCTATCCCTAGTCATCCTAACACTAACCCTAGTCGACCTAGCGCTAACCCTATTCGTCCAAGAGCTAACCCTAGTCATTATAGCTCTAACCCTAGTCGTCTTAGCTCTAACCCTAGTCGTCCTTAGGCTTACCATAGAAGTCCTAGCGCTAACCCTAGTCGTTCTAGCGCTAACCCTATTCGTCCTAATGCTAACCTTAGTCATCCTAGCGCCAACCCTAGTAATTATAACGTTAACCCTTGTTGTCCTAACGCTAACCCTAATCATCCTAGCGCTAACCATAGTAGTCCTAACTCCAACGCTAGTCGTCCTAGCGCTAACCCTAGTCGTCTTAACGTTATCCCTAGTTATCCTAACGCAAACCTTAGTCATCCTAGCTCTAACCCTAGTCTTCCTAACGCTAACCTTAGTCGTCCCAGCGCTGTCTCTAGTCATCCTAACGCTAACACTAGAAGTCCTAGCGCTAACCCTAGTCATTCTAGCGCTAACACTAGTTGTCCTAACGCTAACCCTAGTCGTCGTAACGCTTTCCCTGTTCATCCTAGCGCTAACCCTAGTCATCCTAGCTCTAACCCTAGTCGTCCTAATGCCAACCCTAGTCATCCTAATACTATCCCTAGTCATCCTAGTCATCCTAACGCTAACCCTAGTAGTCCAAGCGCTAACCCTAGTCATCCTAACTCTTAATCTAGTCGTCCTACCGCTAACCCTAGTCACTATAGCCCTAACCCTAGTTGTCCTAGCGCTATCCCTAGCCATCATAGTAATAACCCTAGTCGTCCTAGCACTAACCCTAGTCCTCCTAAAGCTATCCCTAGTCATCGTTACGCTAACCCTAGTCATCCAAGCTCTAACCCTAGTCATCCAAGCTCTAACCCTAGTCGTCCTAACTCTAACCCTAGTCGTCCTAACTCTAACCCTAGTCGTCCTACCGCTAACCCTAGTCACTATAGGGCTAACCCTAGTTATCCAAGCGCTAGCCCTAGTCATCCTAGCGCTAACCCTAGTCATCCTAGCGCTAACCATAATCTTCCTAGCGCTACCCCTAGTCCTCCTAAAGCTACCCCTGGTCATCCTAACGCTAACCTAGTCGTCTTAGCGCTAACCCTAGTCGTACTAAAACTATACCTAGTCGTCCTAGCGCTAATCCTAGTCGTCCTAACGCTAACCCTAGTCGTCCAAGCGCTAACCCTAGTCGTCCTAACTCTAACCCTAGTCGTCCTACCGCTAACCCTAGTCGCTATAGCGCTAACCCTAGCTGTCCTAGTGCTAACCCTAGTCATCGTAACAGTAACCCTAGTCGTCCTATCTCTAACCCTAGTTGTCCTAGCGCTAGCGCTAGTCGTCCTAACTAGTGTTGAGCGAGCATGCTCGACACTGCTCGGTACTCGCCTGAGCATCACGCTACTCGGGATGTTCGGCGAGCACCGAGCATTTCCGGGTTACTCGGGCGGGAGCTCGGGTCTCCGACCTGCATGCTTGGCGCTCTTTACAGAGCCAATGAACATGCAGGGATTGCCAGCCAGTCACTGTAATGCTGCAGCCATGTTGGTTGTGGGAATTACAGTGATTGGCTGGCCGCACAGCGTCACCTCGAGTATTTAAAACGGGGCGCCGCCATCTTGGACACAGTCGCTCCGGATTAGACAGTGTAGGGACAGCGCTGCTGATTTAGGGAGAGATATAAACTGTGAAATAGTTAGTGTAGGGTCTGTAAAGGCTGACAGAACAAACAAACAGTCCTTTTCAGGACTAATATCCATCCCAGATACCAGGCAGGCAGGCTGTATAGGAGACACAGTGGTTATACCAGCAAACGCTGCATTACAGTCCTGTGTGCTCCTGTTGCTGAAATTGCTGGACTTAGCACCAGGTGTCGGGGGCCAGGAAAAATCCTTTTTTTTTCATCTAAATCCTCCTTTTTTTTTCCTCCTTCAGACTGTACAAATACCCGTCTTATTAACCGTTTGGTATGTCCGTGTCCCCCCCTCCCTCCCCCCCCAAAAAAAAGCGTGTCTCTGATTTTTCACACACAAATATAACTGTTGAAAATAGTCTGGTGTAGGCTAGAGAAACAGAAGTGTTGTTTTGCACTTCCACGGTTCAAACCTCTGTATTATCCATTTTGGGCCATTTGTATCTAAAAAAAAAAACAGTTTGAGTGTGTCGCTCACTGTTCAGCCGCAAATATCTCTATTTAAAAAAGTGTGGTATACCCCAGTAAACAATAACTGTGGTTTTCCTCTTCCACAGTTCTAATCTACTCTTTATTACCCTTTTTCCATTGATAGTGCAAGTGTAAGCTATTTTACTTCATTTACAATGGGCAAGGCGCGTGGCAAGGGACGTGGAAGTGGACGTTCTGGTGATGGTTCGTGCAGAGGACGGGGCCGTGGCCAAGGTGAAAATGTGCCAAAACCAACAGCCACATCTTCTCGCTCCCACTTCTTGACCGAATTACTAGGGAAGCACAGAACAACACCAGTATTGAGAACTGATGAGTGTGAACAGGTTATTAATTGGATAGCAGATAATACTTCCAGTTACCTGGGCACCACCACCTCCGGTCTGTCTTCCACACGGTCAACTCTTAGTAGCCGTGAGTCTCGACCGCATACTCCTCCTCACCCTGATGCTCCTTCCTCCCACCATGCCGAGTGTCGTCAGACAGCAAGTGATCCCACACTTGGACACTCTGAAGAGCTGTTCACTGGTCCATTTCCATATTTGGGCCCCTCGCCTGATATGCTTGAAGTGGTGGAAGAGGAGATCCCATGTTGCAATGCCCAAATATTTGAACAGCCACGGCCACAGGAAGTCGACGTTGGCAATCTGTCACAAGAGGTGGACGATGACGAGACACAATTGCCAGGAAGTGAGGAGGAGGATCGTGGTGCGCAAGTGGAAGAGGAGGAGGTGGTGGATGATCTAGTAACTGACCCAACGTGGAAAGAGGACATGCAGAGTGAGGCCAGCAGCACACAGGGGGAGGGAGGCAGAGTACCCCAACAGGCAGGAAGAAGCAGTGTGGTGGCCGCAGACAGAAGGCAGGCAACCGTTCCCCATAGCACCAACACGAGGGACGTTGCCAGTACAAGCGGTAGGTCTTCCAGAGTCTGGAATTTTTTTAAAGACTCTGCTGATAACCCCAAAAAGGCCATATGTTCCACCTGCCATGCCAGCATCAGCAGGGGTGACAAAACTACCAGCCTGATCACCACCAGCATGATCAGGCACATGGCAGCAAAGCACCCGACTTTGTGGGGCGAAACCCAGGGTCCACGACCAGTGTTAGCGGGTGTCACCACTGCTTCTTCCACTGTTGTGCGTGCAATATAACCCCCTGTTGTGTGTACAAGGCAATCCCCTGTCCATACTGCATGTAAAGATGCCCCCTCATCTCAGTCTTCACTTGTTATGGCAGTTTCTCAAAAAACAGCATCAACGTCCATGTCCACGTCCCACCGCAGCGTTCAATTGTCCATATCCCAGACCTTTGAATGAAAGCGGAAATTCGCAGCTAACGCCCCACAGGCCACAGTCCTAAATTCGCACATTTCACGACTGCTTGCATTGGAAATGCTGCCTTTTAGGCTGGTGGAGACGGAATCCTTCCGCAATCTTATGGCGGTGGCCGTCCCTCAGTACTCGGTACCCAGCCGACACTATTTTGCCCGGTGTGCCATCCCCGCACTACACAAGCACGTGTCCCAAAGCATCTGCCGTGCCCTCAACAACGCAGTTACTGGGAGAGTCCACCTGACAACGGACACGTGGACAAGTGCTTGTGGCCAGGGATGGTACATCTCTCTGACGGCACAATGGGTAAACATAGTGGAAGCCGGGACCCAGTCGGACCTTGGGACGGAACACATCCTCCCCACACCGAGGATTGCGGGCCCTATGTCAGTCAGAGTTGCCCCCACAGTGTACAGCTCCTGCGCATCCTCCTCCTCCTCATGTTCAGCCTCCATCTCAGATATCACCACATCAGTTACAAGCTGGAAGCATTGCAGTACTGCCTCCGCCAAGCGGCAACAGGCTGTGCTGAAACTCATAAGCTTAGGTGATAAACCTCACACTGCTTGTGAGTTGTGGACAGCTGTGAAAGAGCAGGCAGATCTGTGGCTGAGACCGCTAAACCTACATCCTGGCATGGTCGTGTGTGACAATGGCCGTAACCTGGTGGCGGCTCTGAGGCGAGGTGAGATCACACCAAGCCTGGCTCATGTGCTTAACCTCGTGGTTCAGCGAGTTGCCAGATCTGCTCGTGAAAGAACGCCACCTGTCAGCTCATTTTCGCAAGTCGGCTACAGCTTCCGCCGCCCTTGCTGTGTTGCAGCAGCGTTTGCAGCTTCCGGCACACCGACTGGTGTGTGATGTCCCCACACGTTGGAACTCTACCCTCCACATGTTGTAAAGGATTTGTGAGCAGAAGAGAGCAGTTGTGGAGTACCAGCTGCAACAAGGCTGTCGATATTCATGTCAGACTCCACACATAAGAACTCAGGAGTGGACCTGGATGTCTGACATATGTACTATCCTGACAAACTTTGAGGAGGCCACCAAGATGGTGAGTGGCGATGACGCCATCATTAGTGTCAGCATCCCACTTGTCTGTCTTTTGCAACGCTCTCTGCAGAGAATTAAAGAGGAGGCATTGCAGCCAGAGTATGATGAGATGGATCAAGAAGCCGTAGCAGGAGATTACACACAGCCCAGCCTCATCTCATCCCAACGTGCATTGGGGGACAATAAGGGAGAGGAGGAGGAGGAAGAACAGGAGCTGCTATCATGCGTTGTAGACGGTAGTACCTGTACAAGTGTCAAACCATCGGTTCAGCGTAGGTGGCCTGAGGACAGGGGGGAGGAGGAAGAGGAGGAGGAGGAGGATAACATGGTCATTCATCATCTTGGTGAGGACACGGAAATCTTGCCCGTTACCAGTCTGGCACGCATGGCTGACTTTATGTTACGCTGCCTTAACCGTGACCCTCGCGTTATCAAAATGTTGGGTGACAGTCATTACTGGTTGGTGACATTTGTAGACCCCCGCTACAAGGAGAACTTTCACTCTCTTATTCCTGAGGTGGAGAGGTCTACAAAAATGGGGCAGTACCAGAAGGCCCTTGCTGCAGAAATCTTAAAAAAATTCCCATCAGAACAAGCTAGCGGCAGAGGTCACAGTTCGTTGCCCAACCAGGCGAGAGAGATGCAACTCCAATCCAGCAGAGGCAGGGGAACACTGTCAACGTTCTGAGACAGTTTTCTGACACCCGCCCAGATTACAGGCCCTGAGGTGCGGGGTACTCTCACAAGGAGTGCAAAGTTTCAAAAGATGGTGAGGGAGTACCTTGCCGACCGTACCAGTGTCCTCCGTGATTCCTCTGTGCCTTTTAATTATTGGGTATCCAAGCTGGACACTTGGAATGAACTCGCTCTGTACGCCTTGGAGGTCTTGGCCTGCCCTGCCGCTAGCGTGTTATCGGAGCATGTTTTTAGTGCCGCTGGGGGAATTATAACTGATAAGCGCACTCGCCTGTCAACTGACAATGCTGACAAGCTGACCCTTATCAAAATGAACAAGGGCTGGATTGGGCCAGACTTCTCATCACCACCAAATGACAGCAGAGTAACATAAAGTCAAATCCACTGTGTTATTTCGGGAGGTGTATTCACATGCACCGCTTCACACCCACACATGGGTATATGCTTCCTCGTTTCGGCTGTTTTATCTTCCTCTCCTTACCCTCAGCCTCCACCAACACTATACCACCAGGGTGCCAGCATTGCAAGTTCCTCCGTCCTTATTTTTGGCAGCTTTTGCTTGCAAGGCATAAGCAAATACTATGGGAGACCCACTCCCCAATAATGGGACTTATGTTTGTAATATACTGTACTGCATGGCTCTTGTAAGAGGCATTGCAAGTTGCTCCGTCCTAATTTTTGGCAGCTTTTGCTTGGAAAGCATAAGCATATACAATGGTAGACCCACTCCCCAATAATGGCAGTTATGTTTGTAATATGCTGTACTGCATGGCTCTTGTAAGGGGCATTGCAAGTTGCTCCGTCCTAATTTTTGGCAGCTTTTGCTTGGAAAGCATTATCAAATACTATGGGGCGCCCTCTCCCCAATAATGGGACTTATGTTTGTAATATGCTTTACTGCATGTGACGCACCCCCTGGGCCGTGTGTACACGTGTGTGGGATACCCGGTGCCGGGTCTCTGGGGTCTGTAGTCTCCGTGGCGGTGACCCGGTACCGTGGCTCAGGCTGGTCAAACCAGTGGCAGTCTTTCTTAGGTTTTGAGGTTAATTGTCCCACTGCACCACCCGTGGATTGCGGTCAGGGAGTACCACTGCTGCGAGGCAGACCGCTGAGGCTGGTGCTGTGTGCTCAGCAGAGAATGGGATAACTCCCCACGGGAGGAGTATATCCTCAGGGCAGTGAGTGTGGATGATGGGGGTGATGGTGCACGAGCGCAGCAGGAACGACTCAGAGTCTTTGCAGTGCATTTCAGGGTCTTTACTGATGATTATAAGGTAGACACTCCCGGGAGTACTGGCTAGCATAAGAGGCCTGGTCAGTCTGTGAGCAAGCAGGAGTTCCCCTGGTCAGGTGGAGTTGTAGGCCTCCCCGTCTGTCTGCACTCTTCCTGGCTACCTTGCTGTAAGCGGGTAGAAGTAGCCCACATGCCTGAGTGTACCGTGTAGTGCTCACCCGTATGGCTGGTGACTTGGGGCCTTCTGTTAGCCTCCGCTCCACGATGGCGGTGCTGGTCCCTTGCTTGTGACTGAGCCTCCGGGCTTCTATGGCCAGAGGACCTGAAATCCCCTGCTGGCTGGTTTCTGCTGTTGGATATATAAGTCCTCACAGCTTCGGACTCCTGTGTCCGGTTCCTATTGTCTTCTGCCAGGGCGAGCTCTGCTCAGCTTCCAGCCCCTGGTCTTTAGCTCCTAGCTCCTACAGAGCTCTTTGCTGTTACTTTCCATTGCTCTCACTCTGACTCTGACTGTTCTCTGTTCTCTGACTCACTCAACACAGCCCCAGATCCAGTTTATAAGGGCAGAATTCTCCCCTCCCAGGACTGGGGCAGGAGGATGTTGCATGTTTAAGGGATCCTGACCAGGAAACCTCCCACTTGCTCTCCGATGTAATATCTCTATTACTGTGGTGACCAGACCCCTGGGGTGCCACACATGGCTTTTGTAAGGGGCATTGCAGTTCCTCATAATTTTTGGAAAGCCTTCCATTCACTGCTTAGGCCAACAGTGCACAGGAGACCTAGTTGCTATAAATGGAAAAAAAGGTTTAGTTAACGCCCTCTGACCTCCATGTCATTTCCAAGGGGCATTGGAGTGCCTCGAAATTTTTGGTAGGCATTGCACTCACTGTATGCCCTATATCTGTGTAGCCGAACCGCTCCTTTTGTTACAGAAACATATCCTACAAGACATATCTGGTTGACTGGCCTGATATTGATGTGAATGGTCTCTGTTCCTCCTGCTCTTTCTCCTTTGCCACTACCTCATCCATCATTTATCACCTGAAGCTTTGTTTTAACGGGAGTCATAGAACTTGGATAGTAGCAGGAAAACATCCAGCAATCCTCGGAGGAGGTAGGATATGCGGCAAAACGCTGACCACCTCAGGCCTAGCCGCTACTACATACAGTACATGCTCTTGCATTACAATAAAACAAAGCAGATGCTAACTTCTATCATCCTCATCATGCTCCTCACCTTGGCACTCTCAACTCCCCTGATGGAGAAGCCAGGGCCCTCCGGAAGAGTCTGATAGTCCGGTGGGCTCGGCCAATGCTGCCCTAAAGCAGGCCAGGCTAAGAAAAGTGTGGGAAAGGTTACCGGGACAAATAGGGGTGGCTGGGTACCGAGTATGGACACCCGGCCACCCCCTGGAGGCTGGGGAGCAAGCGGGGACACCAGGCCACCAGGCGGCTGGGGACTGAGTATGGATACCAGGCCGCCGACAAAGCCATGGCGTGGTGGCCAGATTCCACCTCCACATGCCTAAAAGGCCCAATTTAAAGTGCAAGCAAGCAAGCAGTATGGTATTGCAGCCTGGGGGTGGGTGAGTGGCAGGCTGCATAATTGCGCTTGCATTGCAAGGAATAGGAGAGGTACAATTGAACAGTGCCCTGGGACAAGGGCTTGAATGGGGATAGTTGCAAGTCTGCAACGACAGGTGCAAGGTGGGAGGCATCTTCGCATGTACCATGAACAGGGGTTTGGCATGCACACACTACAGCGGAATAGGCTCTCCGTTTTGGTATACGCGCTTAATCTTATGTATAAGGCACACCTGGACAAATAGGGGATCGGCTGGGGACTGAGTATGGATAACTCGCTGCCGAAGCAGCCATGAGGTAGTGGCCAGCGTCGGCCTCCTCCAAACTAAAAGGCCCCATTTCAAGTGCAAGCTAGCAGTATGGAACTGCAGTCTGGGGGTGGATGGGTGGCAGGCTGCACACTTACACTTGCATTAAAAGAAAACATAGCAGATGCTAACTTCTGTCATCATCATCATGCTCCTCACCTTGGAACTCTCAACTCCACCGATGGAGAAGTCAGGGCCCACCGGAGGAGTCTGGTTCTCTGGTGGGCTCGTCCAATGCTGCCTAAAGCAGGCCGGGCTAAGAAAAGTGTGTAGGGGGATGTTCCAAGGAGAAATAGGGGTGGCTGGGGACCGTTTATGGACACCCGGCTGCCCCCAGGCGGCTGGGCACCGTGTGTGGACACACGGCCGCGGGGCGGCTGGGGACCGAGTATGGACACCCGGCCGCCGGGCTGCTGGGGACTGAGTATGGATTCCAGGCCGCCAACACAGCCATGACGTGGTGGCCAGATTCCACCTCCACATGCCTAAAAGGCCCAATTTCAAGTTCAAGCAAGCAAGCAGTATGGTATTGCAGCCTGGGGGTGGGTGGGAGGCAGGCTGCATACTTGCGCTTGTATTGCAAGGAATTGGAGAGGTACAATTGAACACTGCCCTGGGACTAGAACTTGCATGGGGATAGGTGCAAGTCTGCATCTTCTGATGCGGCAAGGATCACTTATGATGGGCACACTTTTAGACAGTGACCTCGGAGTCAGAGATGCTTCCAGGGGTCTTCCCCATGCTGTTGCCATGTCTTTTCAGCACTTTATGCATGTGTCACACAGCACATGGCCAGATAAGGTTGTAAAATGTTAAAATGACATTTCCCGGTGAATGCATTTGTCATAGTTGAAAGCAATACAAAAGTGCAAAAACGCATAAAAAATGCTACTTGTGAACATAGCCGAAGGTGTGGAGGAGTATTTTTGTTTTTGGTCATTTATTTTAACTTATACACAAGTCTTTTCCCTGGAAAGGATGTTCCTTAACATATTTCACAGGAAAAAAGTTTCACTTTCGTTTTTGAATGTTTTATTGTGAGCCTGTAAAAGTGGCTTAATACCTCTGACCACGTTGTTGACAGCAGTGACCTGGGGGTCAGAAATGCTTCCTGGGGCGATCCCCATGCTGTCCCCATGTCATTTGAGCACTGTCACTATCGTTTTGGGCACTTGCTAGGCTTTTAAAAGACTCCCGGGGGTGCCACCGCAAAAATGCTCGAGTCTCCCATAGACTAACATTGGGCTCGTTGCTCGGGTCGAGCACCCGAGTATCACGGCGAGCTCGGCCCGAGCTTCGAGCATCCGAGCATTTTAGTGCTCTCTCAATACTAGTCCTAACGCTAACCCTAGTCGTCCTAGCGCAAACCCTAGTCATCCTAAAGTTATCCCTAGTCATCCTAACGCTAACCCTAGTCGTCCTAGCGCTAACCCTAGTCGTGCTAACACTATCCCTAGTCGTCCTAGCGCTAATCCTAGTCGTCCTAACGCTAACCCTTGTGGTCCAAGCGCTAACCCTAGTCATCCTAACTCTAACCCTAGTTGTCCTACCGCTAACCCTAGTCACTATAGCGCTAACCCTAGTTGTCCTAGCGCTAACCCTAGTCGTCCTAATGCTAACCCTAGTCATCCTAGCGCTAACTCTAGTTGTCATAAAGCTATCCCTAGTCATCCTAACGCAAACCCTAGTCGACCTAGCGCTAACCCTATTTGTCCAAGAGCTAACCCTAGTCGTCGTAACTCTAACTCTAACCCTAGTCGTCCTACCTCTAATCCAAGTCGCTATAGCGCTAACCCTAGTTGTCCTAGCGCTAGCCCTAGTCATCCTAACACTAACCCTAGTCAGTCTAACGCTAACCCTAGTCTTCCTAGCGCTAACCCTAGCCCTTCTAAAGCTATACCTAGTCATCCTTACGCTAAACGTAGTCGTCCTAGTGCTAACCCTAGTCGTCCTAACTCTAACCCTAGTCGTCCTAAGGGCTAACCCTAGTCGCCCTAGCGCTAACCCTAGTCACCCTAGCGCTAACCCTTGTCATCCTAACGCTAATCCTAGTCATCCTAGCCCTAACCCTAGTCACCCTAACGCTAACCCTAGTCACCCTAGCGCTAACCCTTGTTGTCCTAACTCTTACCCTAGTCATCCTAGCGCTAGCACTAGTCGTCCTAATGCTAACCCTACTCATCCCATCGCTAACCCTAGTCCTCCCAGCGCTAACCCTAGTTGTCCTAGCGCTAACCCTAGTCGTCCTAATGCTAACCCTAGTCATCCTAGCGCTAACCCTAGTTGTCATAAAGCTATCCCTAGTCATCCTAACGCTAACCCTAGTCGACCTAGCGCTAACCCTATTCGTCCAAGAGCTAACCCTAGTCGTCGTAACTCTAACTCTAACCCTAGTCGTCCTACCTCTAACCCAAGTCGCTATAGCGCTAACCCTAGTTGTCCTAGCGCTAGCCCTAGTCATCCTAACTCTAACCCTAGTCAGTCTAACGCTAACCCTAGTCTTCCTAGCGCTAACCCTAGCCCTTCTAAAGCTATACCTAGTCATCCTTACGCTAAACGTAGTCGTCCTAGTGCTAACCCTAGTCGTCCTAACTCTAAACCTAGTCGTCCTAAGGGCTAACCCTAGTCGCCCTAGCGCTAATCCTTGTCATCCTAACTCTAATCGTAGTCGTCATAGCGCCAACCCTTGTCATCATAGCCCTAACCCTAGTCACCCTAACGCTAACCCTAGTCACCCTAGTGCTAACCCTAGTTGTCCTAACTCTTACCCTAGTCATCCTAGCGCTAACACTAGTCGTCCTGACTCTAACCGCAGTCAACCTAGCGTTAACCCTAGTCGTCCTAACTCTAACCCTAGTAGTCATAGCGCTAACCCTTGTCATTAAATTCTATCCATGGTCATTCTAACGCTAACCCTAGTAATCCTAGCTCTAACAATATTCATCCTACCTCTAACCCTAGTAGACATAGCGCCAACCCTAGTCATCCTAGCGATTACCCTATTCATCCTAATGTTAACCCTCGTCGTCCTAACGCTAACCCAAGTAGTCATAGCGCTAACCATTGTCGTCGTAGTGCTAACCCTAGTCGTCCTAGTGCTAACCCTAGTCGTCCTAGTGCTAACCCTAGTCGTCCTAGTGCTAACCCTAGTCGTCCTAGTGCTAACCCTAGTCGTCCTAGTGCTAACCCTAGTCGTCCTAACGCTAACCCTAGTCATCCTAACGTTAACCCTAGCCGTCCTAACGCTAACCCTAGTCATCCTTGCGCTAACCCTAATCGTCCTAACGCTAACCCTAGTTGTTCTAGCGCTAACCCTAGTCGTCATAACGATAACACTAGTCATCCTAGCGATAACCCTAGTAGTCCTAACGTTGACCGTAGTAGTCTATTCGCTAACCCTACTCGTCCTAACGCTATCCCTAGTCACCCTAGTGCTATCCCTAGTCGTCCTAGCACTAAGCCTAGACATTATAGCTCTAAAGCTAGTCGTCCTAGCGCTAACCCTAGTCGTCCTAAGGTTTACCCTAGAAGTCCTAGCGCTAACCCTAGTCGTTCTAGAGCTAACCCTATTTGTCCTAACGCTAACCTTAGTCATTCTAGCGCCAAACCTAGTAATCCTAATGCTAACCCTTGTTGTCCTAACGCTAACCCTATTCGTCCTAGCGCTAACCATAGTAGTCCTAACGCAAACCTTAGTCATCCTAGCTCTAATCCTAGTCGTCCTAATGCTAACGTTAGTCGTCCTAGCGCTAACTCTAGTCGTCCTAACGCTAACACTAGTAGTCCTAGCGCAAACCCTAGTCATCTAGCGCTAACCCTAGTTGTACTAATGCTAACCCTAGTCATCCTAACGCTTTGCCTGGCCATCCTAGTGCTAACCCTAGTCATCCTAGCTCTAACCCTAGTCGTCCTAACGCCAACCCTAGTCATCCTAATACTATCCCAAGTCGTCCTAGCGCTAATCCTATTCGTCCTAACGCTATCCCTAGTGGTCCAAGCGCTAACCCTAGTTGTCCTAACTCTAACCCTAGTTGTCCTACCGCTCACCCTATTCACTATAGCCCTAACCCTAGTTGTCCTAGCGCTAACCCTCGCCATCATAGTACTAACCCTAGTTGTCCTAGCCCTAACCCTAGTCCTCCTAAAGCTAACCCTAGTCATCCTAACGCTAACCCTAGTCATCCTGGCGCTAACCCTAGTCATCCTAACACTATACCTAGTCGTCCTACCGCTAACCCTAGTCACTTTAGCCCTAAGCCGTCATAGTACTAACCCTAGTCATCCTAGCACTAACCCTAGTCCTCCTAAAGCTATCCCTAGTCATCCTAACTCTAATGCTAGTCGTCCTAGCGCTAACCCTAGTCATCTTAACGCTATCCCTAGTCGTCCTAACGCAAACCTTAGTCATCCTAGCTCTAACCCTAGTCGTTCTAACGCTAACCTTAGTCGTCCTAGACGCTAACTCTAGTTGTCCTAACACTAACACTAGAAGTCCTAGCACAAACCCTAGTCATTCTAGCGCTAACCCTATTCGTTCTAACGCTAACCCTAGTCGTCCTAACGCTTTCCCTGGTCATCCTAGCGCTAACCCTAGTCATCCTAGCGCTAACCCTAGTCATCCTATCGCCAACCCTAGTCATCCTAACACTATCCCTAGTCATCCTAGCGCTAATCCTAGTCGTCCTAAAGCTAACCCTAGTTTTAGAAGCGCTAACTCTAGTTGTTCTAACTTTAACCCTAGTTGTTCTACCGCTAACTCTATTCATTATAGCCCTAACCCTAGTTGTCCTAGCGCTAACCCTAGCCGTCATAGTACTAACCCTAGTCGTCCTAGCACTAACCCTAGTCGTCCTAGCACTAACCCTGGTCCTCCTAAAGCTATCCCTAGTCATCCTAGCACTAACCCTAGTCGTCCAAGCACTCACCCTAGTCGTCCTAACTCTAACACTATTCGTCCTACCGCTAACACTAGTCACTATAGCGCTAACCCTAGTTGTCCTAGCGCTTGCCCAAGTCTTCCTATCGCTAACCCTAGTCTTCCTATCGCTAACCCTAATCATCCTAGCGCTAACCCTAATCATCCTAGCGCTAACCCTAGTCCTCCTAAAGCTATCCCTAGTCCTCCTAAAGCTATCCATAGTCCTCCTAAAGCTATCCCTAGTCGTCCTAACGCTAACCCTAGTCGTCCTAGCGCTAACCCTAGTCATCCTAACAATATACCTAGTCGTCCTAGCGCTAATCCTAGTCGTCCTAACGCTAACCCTAGTGGTCCAAGCGCTAACCCGAGTCATCCTAACTCTAACCCTAGTCCTCCTAACGCTAACCCTAGTCGCTGTAGCACTAACCCTAGTTGTCCTAGCGCTAGCGCTAGTCGTCCTAACGCTAACACTAGTCGTCCTAGCGCAAACCCTAATCATCCTAAAGCTATCCCTAGCCATCCTAACGCTAACCCTAGTCGTCCTAGCGCTAACCCTAGTCGTGCTAACACTATCCCTAGTCGTCCTAGCACTAATCTTAGTCGTCCTAACGCTAACCCTTGTGGTCCCAGCGCTAATCCTAGTCGTCCTAACCCTAACCCTAGCTGTCCTACCGCTAACCCTAGTCGCTTTAACGCTAACGCTAGTTGTTCTACCGCTAACCCTAGTCGCTATAGCGCTAACCCTAGTTGTCCAAGCGCTAAGCCTAGTCGCTATAGCGCTAACCCTAGTTGTCCTTGCGCTAACCCTAGTTGTCCTTGCGCTAACCCTAGTTGTCCTTGCGCTAACCCTAGTTGTCCTTGCGCTAACCCTAGTCGTCCTAATGCTAACACTAGTCGACCTAGCGCTAACCCTAGTTGTCCTAAAGCTATCCCTAGTCATCCTAGCGCTAATCCTAGTCGACCTAGGGCTAACCCTAGTCGTCCAGGAGCTAACACTAGTCGTCCTAACTCTAACTCTAACCCTAGTCGTTCTAACGCTAACCCTAGTCGTTCTAACGCTAACCCTAGTCGTTCTAACGCTAACCCTAGTCGTTCTAACGCTAACCTTAGTCGTTCTAACGCTAACCCTAGTCGTTCTAACGCTAACCCTAGTCGTTCTAACGCTAACCCTAGTCGTTCTAACGCTAACCCTAGTCGTTCTAACGCTAACCCTAGTCGTTCTAACGCTAACCCTAGTCGTTCTAACTAGTGTTGAGCCACCCCCGTAGTGTTCGAGTTCGGTTCGGTTCGTCGAACACCCGTGTGTTCGCCGAACTGTTCGTCGAACTGTTCGTCGTACACCTTCGAACACAGTTAAAACCAATGGCAGGCAAACAAAAACACATAGAAACACATAGAAAACACCTTCAAAGGTGTCCAAAAGCTGACAAAATGCTCAGAAGACACAACTAACACATGGAAAAGTGACAAGTACATATAGTCATGCGAAAAGAAAAGAGGTGGAGGAGTAAAAGGAGGGGGAGACACAGATATAGGCATGTCATGCCCTTCTAAAATCCAAAAAGTGAGAAGCCGACACGGCCAGTCCGCTCCTGCCCGTGCCACTTCCGTGTCGCCGGGTTTGTGCCAGAGCCGCGGTGAACCCTGACGGCCAGCCCCCCTCTCCCAATACTGGTGCCTGTCCGCTGGTGGGTCGAGAGAGCCCCCCTGTGGTGGAGGCAGCTCTAAGCTTTTTAATTTAAATTGTCTCTCTAATTTGAATGAATACACTTTAAATCCATTTACAAGGATCTATTGGAGGGCAAGTCTCATGCCAGCAGCCGCGTAATTCCAGCTCCAGTAGCGTCCACTAAAGCTGCTGCAGTTAAAAAGTTTTTATAAGGATCGAGCTCGGCTGTCCACCGCAAGGCATCCTACTGCCAGTCCCAGCCCCTATGCCTTGGGGTGCCTCCTGATGCTCTTCACTGAGTACTCCGTGGTCCCGAAGCATTTCCTTTGAAAAAATTAAGTGTCCAAACTACAGGTGGTGTAGCTTGCTTAACAGCCGGGATAATCCGCTGACTATCAGACACTGCTACTAGGCACAAAGTATTTCCTGGGCTAGATGCAGTTAAAAATTTGTAAGTAGATACTCTCGTTGGATGCTGAGAAAGCATTCCATAGAGTCTCCTGGCACGCCATATATGATTCTCTTAAAAAGCTTGGGGTAGGGGTCTAGGGGACCCTTTTATAGCCAAAATCACGGCCCTGTATCACAATACGTCACCTAGGCTGAAGATAAATGGAACTGTAGCACCGAGGGCTCGGTTGCTACAGACGTATTGCACCTCACCCAGAGGTGTGATATCTCACTCTCAGATAAGGATGGAGTGTGGATCAGGACCCGACACCTGCATGCATTACACCACATTGCCGTGGGGCAGGGCGACCAATATGCCCCTGAGATGGGCACGACAGTCCCTGTCCCTGGCTGGAGTGGGGGGAGGGAACACTGAGGAAGGGGAACCCTGCAGTGCAGGAGCAGGGAGGAAGCAGTTCCTGGGTGCATTGAGAAGGGAGTATAAAAGGTGGGCACCATCTTAGTTCAGTGCAGAGAAGTCTGAGCAGAAGTGGCAGGGAGCAGGGGCTCTGCATGAGCTCTGCTCCGGAGGCGGGCATAGTAACAGAGGCCCAGGCCTGCAAGAGGGAGAAGGAAGGAAGAGGAGCGGAGAAGGCTCCAGGAACGAGGAATGAAGGGATCCCAGGGGTGCGGACGGGCGAGTCGCCACCGCACACCTGAATCCACCTGCGTGGAGGGGTCAGGCCAAATGGGGAGACCGGTCCCCGAACTAGTGGAGGCAGGAAACGACCCTCAGCTAGAAACCGGAGGCTCTGACATTTTATGTGGCGCAGCCCCTTGCTACACCCGCTAGGAAGGCACCACATAGGGTCAGGGAAACTGGCGCCAAGTTTACCAAGAGGAGGCCCGAGGCAGCCGGACAGAAGTGTTGGTAAGAAAGGCCAGACAAAGGACACACAAAGGGGGTCCTGTGAAGCGTTCCAAAGTTATCTGGGAGTTGTCTGAGCCCCTCACCTGGTGAGCACAGTACGACGTGGGCAGCCGTTACCTGCAGACGTGGTCTGGATAATAAGAACTGTGAGTAAAGGCCCTGAACTACATCACTGACTCCGTGTCGTTACTGCTGCTGCCCTGCACCATCACCCTCATCCTCCGCATACACTGCCCTGAGGCTATACTCCTCCCGTGGGGAGTTATGCTACGCTCTGCTGCACCCACAACACCAGCCTTAGCGGTCTGCCCTGTAGCTTCGGTTCACTCTGACTGCAATCCACGGGTGGCGTAGTCGGACATTTAAACATCAAAACCACATAAATAGTTCCGCCACTGGTTTGACCGCCCTGAGCCACGGAACCGGATCGCCGCCACGAAGACTACAACCACCAGCATCCACCAAAAAGGGTCCGGCTCCGGGTGTCCCAAGGCCCAGGGGGTGCGTCAGAACATTTTCATCACCTTTCACAATCACCAATGGGACAAGGCAGGGATGTCCTCTGTCCCCTCTCTTATACATCCTAGTGACGGAGCACCTGCTCTCATCAATTCGCCATAACCCCAATATTAGGTGGATTGAGGTGGGAGGCATCGAGTACAAGTGCTCTCTATTTGCTGATGATGTCCTAGTATATATCACTCAATCACATATATCCATCCATGCTGTTATGGCTGAAATAGATCACTTTGTTACATGGTCAAATTTTAAAATCAATGCAGCGAAGTCTGAGGCCCTCGATGTCTCCCTCCCCAAATCCATATAGGATTCCATCCAGTCCAACTTTCCCTTTGCCTGGCCCTCACAGGGTATCAAATACTTAGGAATTCCTATTCATAGAGACCTCTCCCATCTATGTTAACTTAATTTTGGGCCCTTTATTGAACAACTCCAGACAGACCACGGTTGGCAAGTTAGAACTGTAAGATTCACTACGTGAACCACTGGTGTTTTGTGGAAAAGCACATGTACACTGCGTTCCAAATTATTATGCAAAAAGTGTTTAGGAGTGATAAGGGAAGAATTTGTTTGTTTGTCAGTTAAACTCATTGATGGTGATGTGTGTCAGGGCTCTTTATATCACTGTAAGCAATTGCAGACACCTGTGCTAATTAGTTTGGCAGGTGTGTCCAATGAAAGGCAAGACTACTTAAGAAGGCTGTCTCACATTATTAAGCAGCCTACATTTTCTGCCAAAATGGGAAAGAAAAAGGATGTGTCGGCTGCTGAGAAGCAACAAATTGTGGAGTGTTTAGGTCAAGGCATGACTACAATCAACATTGTGCGATGATCAGGATGAAGTGTCTTTGCAATCAAGAAGTATGTAGCTGATTCACAGTACACACGTGTGCGTGCTGATAAGGGCAAATTGAGGACTCTTTCCTACAGTTAATTACGTCAGGTTGAAAGAGCAGCGGCAAAAAAGCCTTGTCATAGCAGCAGACAAGTTTTTGAAGCTGCTTGTGCCTCCAACGTCCCCCGAACAACAAGATGCAGGGTCCTTCAGAGGTTTGCAGCTGTGCATACGCCATCCTGTCGACCTCCTCTATCCACTTCACACAAGCAGAAACGGCTCCAGTGGGCCAAACATTACATGAAGACTGATTTCAAAACTGTTTTGTTCACGGATGAGTGCCGTGCAGCGCTTGATGGTCCAGATGGATGGAGTGGAGGATGGCTGGTTGATGGACACCCCACGCAAACACGACTACAGCGCCAACAAGGAGGAGGTGGAGTAATGTTTTGGCCTGGAATCATGGGGAGAGAGATTGACGGCCCCTTTAGGATCCCTCAAGGCGCTAAAGATGAACTCCATAATGTATGTGGATTTTCTCAAACAGCACTTCCTGCCATGGTTTAAGAAGAAGAACCGTGTATTTCACAGCAAGATCATTTTTCTGCATGATAATGCACCATCTCATGCTGCACATAAAACATCTGCATCTCTGGCTGATATGGGCATAAAAGGGGACAAACTTATGGTGTGACCCCCATGCTCCCCTGACCTCTACCCCATTCAGAACCTTTGGAGCATTATTAAAAGGAGTGTCTATGATGGCGGGAGGCAGTTCACATCTAAGCAACAGCTCTGGGAGGGTATTCTGTCCTCATGCAAAACAATTGAAGCAGAAACCATCCAAAACCTGACAAATTCAATGGACGAGAGAGTTCAGAAGCTCCTTTCGAACAAGGGGTCCTATGTGAAAATGTAACATCACCTAGAATAAAGTTTTGAGTTGAAAACTGTTTGATTTCAGTTTCTAACAACCTGCTAATGCTTATAATTTCAAAAATGACCATTTTTTTGGTCTTTATTAAAATGAAAAGGTTGATCGAAAAGTTTGGGGGATCTAAGAGTGTGGCAACCCAGTAGTCATGATTACTTCGAATTCTGACAATATGAGGGTCATGCTGCAGGTAGTGCAGCAAGAAGGCACTTATGTGTCTTGCGCATCTCGGAGCCCCAAAATTATTTTCCGGGCTAGATGCAGCTGAAAATTATTATTAATTTTAAATCTGGTGAAGCTTTAGTATAGATGGCCTAATAGGATCAGTGCTGCACACTGCTACAAAGTCCAAATTATTTTCCAGTCAAGATACAGATAAACATGATTATTAATTTGAAAGCTTAAAACGGTTGGTAGGGTGATTTTAACCAATCATCAAGCTTTTACTCTCCCCAGGATGACACAGGGGTAGAAAAGTCGTTTCGGATCCATGATTTGTTCATCTTTATGAACGTGAGTCTGTCTACATTATCAGTGGAGAGCCGCGTGCGCTTATCTGTCAGCACACCACCAGCAGCGCTGAACACACGTTCAGACAGAACGCTGGCTGCGGGGCATGACAAGATCTCCAAGGCGTAAGTGGCTAGCTCCGGCCATTTATCCAGATTGGAAGCCCAAAAAGAGCAAGGGTCCAGTGACACAGTCGTGGCTTCAATGTTTACTTGGTGATACTCCTGTACCATCGTCTCTAGGCGGTGACTATGTGTCAGACTTCTTGTCTCCTGTGGCCTTGCAAAGGATGGGCTAAAAAAGTGGTGAAATGATTCCGCAAAATTGATGTTACCAGCAGATACTGTGGTTCTGTTACGGTTTGAGTGCTGAACACTTGACGGTCCCACGGTTGGCAAGTTGGAACTGTGAGATTCACTACGTGCACCACTGGTATTTTGTGGAAAAGCACATGTAAGATTCTGCAACAGTCTCTGCTGATACTCCTGCATGCGTGCATCCCTTTCTATGGCAGGAATAATTTCTGCAAATTTACTTTTGTACCGGGGATCTAACAGTGTGGCAACCCAGTAGTCAGGATTATTTCTAATTCTCACAATTCGAGGGTCATGTTGCAGGTAGTGCAGCAAGAAGGCACTCATGTGTGTTGCGCATCCAGGAGCACCAAGTCCCTGTTGTGTTGGTGGCAAGGTAACAATCATGCTTCCTTCCTCTGTCCTCTCCCCCCAACCTCGCACAACAGAAATGTGATCAAGGTCTCCCTCATCTGATGAGTCTTCCATCAGTTCGTCCTCCACTTCTTCCTGGGCTCCTGCACCTTCCTCACTAGTTTGGCTGCTACCATGCGCCCTGGTAAAATCATCTCCCCCACCCTCACATGCCTGCCGCCTTGGTGCTGCCGACCGTCTGGACCTTGCAGATGTTAGCCCTTCCGCATACAACTCCTCCTCCTCTACTTCCTCCACCTCCTCTTGTGCCACCACCTGACTTCGAATTCTGTTTAACATGTGCTCCAGCATGTAAATCACCGGAATAGTCATGCTGATAATGGCATCGTCAGCACTAAACATCTTCGTCGCCATTTCAAAACTGTGCAGAAGGGTGCATAGGTCCCTGATCTGAGACCACTCCTCCAGCGTGATTTGCCCCACCTCTGAATCTCGTTGGCCCAGGCTATACGTCAGAACGTATTGCACCAGGGCTTGTCGGTGCTGCCACAGTCGCTGCAACATGTGCAGAGTTGAATTCCACCGGGTAGGCACATCGCATTTTAGCCGGTGAAGTGGCAGGCCCAACGACTTCTGTAGAGATGTAAGTCGCTGAGCTGCGGGATGCGAACGGCGGAAGTGAGCACACAGCGACCGTGCCCTCTGCAGAAGGCCATCTAGTCTGGGATAGTGGGCTAAAAATTGCTGGACAACCAGGTTCAACACGTGAGCCATACAAGGCACGTGTGTGACATTGCCCCGGCGAAGGGCCGCACCCAGGTTTGCAGCATTGTCGCACACGGCCTTCCCTGGTTTCAGGTCCAGTGGAGACAACCATTCATGAAATTGGTTCTCCAGAGCTGACCACAACTCCTCAGCTGTGTGACTCACATTTTCCAGACATTTCAATGTAAAAACCGCCTGATGACGTTGAGCCCTACTGCCAGCATAGTAAGGAGGTGTGCAGGATCCCTTCTGCGCAGTTAGAAAGCTTGTGGCATGACCAGACAGGCTTTGGGTGCAGGTGGAAGACCGAGAGGAGGTTGAGGAGGCAGAAGCAGTGGAGGAACTTTGACATAAAGAGGATTGACGCACAACTCGTGGGGACGGCAAGACTTGGACAGCAGCCCCTTGTCCTGCTGTCACCATAGTTACCCAGTGCCCAGTCAGCGACATGTAACGCCCCTGTCCATGCCTACTCGTCCAAGTGTCTGTGGTGAAATGCACCCTGTCACACACAGAGTTTCTCAAAGAAGCGGTGATGTTGTGTGCGACATGCTGGTGGAGCGCAGGCACACCTTTCTTTGAGAAGTAGTGCCGACTGGGCATCTGGTACTGGCGCACTGCGACGGACATAAGGTCTCGAAAATCCTCTGTGTCCACCAGGCGGAAAGGCAGCATTTCTGTAGCCAAGAGCTTGCAGATGGTGAAATCCAACCTCTTAGCTTTCTCATGGCTAGGAGGAAATGGTCTTTTACTTGTCCACATCTGAGGGACCGAGGGCTGGCTATTGTGCTTAGACGGGGTTGATAAGGGTGTCCCCGGCAAACTGCCGGTCTGTGAGGAAGATGCAGGCGGACATGTTAGGTTGCCTTGATCCAAAGGTGGTGCTATCGATGTCGGACAGCGCTCAACACCAGCTGGTGTTACCACCTCCAAAGAAAATGATGACCTGCCAATCACGCTGGCTGTTGCGGGTAAAGAGGTGGCAGGTCTGCGCCCCAAAACAGGTGTGACTGCTGTCCCCCCAGTCACAGAGGATGAAGAGGCCGCGGATGCACAAGATATGGCAGACGGTGGTTGGCCCGGCCGGCTAGGCCGCATTGTAGCACACTGAGCTTCCCACTGCAACTTATGCTTCATGTCCATGTGCCGGTTCATGCATGAAGTACTCAAACTATGTATTTTTTGGCCTCTACTTAGCTTTTGCTGACAAGTGTTACAGATAACACGAGTTGGGTCATCTTTATCGATCTGAAAAAATGCCCAGGCTATGCAAGGCTTAGCACCCATGCGACCTGAAGAGCCACCACGACTTGTGGTGAGAGGCAGAGTTGTGTTTGAGGATGCAGTTGTTGACGTGCTTCCAGTACTACGTCTCTGTCCAGGAAGGCGCAACCTGACCTCGTCGTCACTAGCATCTTCCTCCACCTCCTCTGCTGACCTCATCTCTTGGCTGACTGTGGGTTGACAGTAAGTGGGATCTCCGACCTCATCATCATCACCCTGTGCGTTATCACACCCGTCGTCCTCAGAGCCAACCTGTTCCTGCCCTGACAAAAAACTAAAGTTGTCGCTCCAATCAGGTATTTGAGTCTTATCATCATCTTCCTCATTGTCTCCACCAACAGGAGTTACAGTTAGGGAATGAGGGTCTACATTATGGTCAGAACCTTCTGCGTCTGGTCCTGGATCCGACTCATAAAGATTCTGGGCATCAGTGCAGATCATTTCCTCGTCTGGATTCACAGAAGCGCTGGAGTCGACCTCTGATTCCCAGGCTATAGTCTGAGTAAACAGCTCTGCAGACTCAACCATCTGTTCTACCTCATACTCAGACGGGCAGCTGGAGATTTGGGAGCTGTGAGGAAGCAAGTGCGATTTGGGTGACACCTTTGAGGACTGGAGTATTTGTGATGTTGAAGTTGATGTGGAGGAGAGCCCACTTAAAGGAGCACTTGATATCCGTTGAAGCACCTGCTGTTTTTGTGCCTCATCTGGAATTTGTAGCGATTGGCGTGGCCGTAAGAAAGGGATCTTATCACATTGTCCGCTAAAAGAAGTAGACATTTTAGTTTGGCTGGAAGATGGTCTTTCTTCTGCACCTACCCCACGGACACAACCTTTTTTCCCCTTCCCAACACGCCTATTCCCCTTTCCACCAGCAGCAGGCCTTTTTCCACTCATTTTGGTGGTTAACTAATTCACAACTCTGGAGTTGTTTGCACAAAAAAACAATGGATGGTAACCGAGCAGAGCTGAGTGGCCAAACTGTGGTATTAGGCCAAAACTATTGGCTGGGTTAGATGCAGAAAAAAAATATTTTGAATTTGCAACCTGATGGAGGTCAGTATAGATGGACTAATACAACAAGTCCCACACACAGCTAGAAGCCGAATATTTTTTCAGAGGTAGATGCAGAAAAAAATATATTCAGTTTGCAACCTGATGGAGGTCAGTATAGATGTACTAATACAACAAGTCCCACACACAGCTAGAAGCCCAAATATTTTTTCAGAGGTACTGTAGATGCAGATAAAAATTAGTTTTAATTTGCAACCTGATGGAGGTCAGTATAGGTGGAATAATAGAACAAGTCCCACACACTGCTAGAAGCCCAAATATTTTTTCAGAGCTAGATGCAGAAAAAAATTATATTCAATTTGCAACCTGCTGGAGGTCAGTATAGAAGGACTAATAGACCAAGTCCCACACACTGCTAGAAGCCCAATATTTTTTCAGAGGTAGATGCAGAAAAAAATATATTCAGTTTGCAACCTGATGGAGGTCAGTATAGATGGACTAATACAACAAGTCCCACACACAGCTAGAAGCCGAATATTTTTTCAGAGGTAGATGCAGAAAAAAATATATTCAGTTTGCAACCTGATGGAGGTCAGTATAGATGGACTAATAGACCAAGTCCCACACACTACTAGAAGGCCAAATATTTTTTCAGAGCTAGATGCAGAAAAAAAATATTTTTAATTTGCAACCTGATGGAGGTCAGTATAGATGGACTAATAGACCAAGTCCCACACACTGCTAGAAAGCCCAAATATTTTTTCAGAGCTAGATGCAGAAATTTTTTTTATTCAATTTGCAACCTGATGGAGGTCAGTATAGATGGACTAATAGACCAAGTCCCACACACTGCTAGAAGCCCAAATATTTTTTCAGAGCTAGATGCAGAAAAAAATTATTTTTAATTTGCAACCTGATGGAGGTCAGTATAGATGGACTAATAGACCAAGTCCCACACACTGCTAGAAGCCCAAATATTTTTTCAGAGCTAGATGCAGAAAAAAATTATATTCAGTTTGCAACCTGATGGAGGTCAGTATAGATGGATTAATAGAACAAGACCCACACACAGCTAGAAGCCCAATATTTTTTCAGAGGTAGATGCAGAAAAAAATATATTCAGTTTGCAACCTGATGGAGGTCAGTATAGATGGACTAATACAACAAGTCCCACACACAGCTAGAAGCCCAATATTTTTTCAGAGGTAGATGCAGAAAAAAATATATTCAGTTTGCAACCTGATGGAGGTCAGTATAGATGGACTAATACAACAAGTCCCACACACAGCTAGAAGCCAAATATTTTTTCAGAGGTAGATGCAGAAAAAAATATATTCAGTTTGCAACCTGATGGAGATCAGTATAGATGGACTAATAGACCAAGTCTCACACACTGCTAGAAGCCCAAATATTTTTCAGAGCTAGATGCAGAAAAAAATTATTTTTAATTTGCAACCTGCTGGAGGTCAGTATAGATGGACTAATAGACCAAGTCCCACACACCGCTAGAAGCCCAAATATTTTTTCAGAGCTAGATGCAGAAAAAAATTATATTCAATTTGCAACCTGCTGGAGGTCAGTATAGAAGGACTAATAGAACAAGTCCCACACACTGCTAGAAGCCCAAATATTTTTTCAGAGCTAAATGAAGAAAAAAATTATTTTTAATTTGCAACCTGATGGAGGTCAGTATAGATGGACTAATAGACCAAGTCCCACACACTGCTAGAAGCCCAAATATTTTTTCAGAGCTAGATGCAGAAAATTTTTTTATTCAATTTGCAACCTGATGGAGGTCAGTATAGATGGACTAATAGACCAAGTCCCACACACTGCTAGAACCCCAAATATTTTTTCAGAGCTAGATGCAGAAAAAAATTTTTTTTAATTTGCAACCTGATGGAGGTCAGTATAGATGGACTAATAGACCAAGTCCCACACACCGCTAGAAGCCCAAATATTTTTTCAGAGCTAGATGCAGAAAAAAATTATATTCAGTTTGCAACCTGATGGAGGTCAGTATAGATGGACTAATAGAATGATGCTATGCCCAAAAGATTTTACTTCACTAGGTGCAGTAAGAAAATTGGTATTCTATACACAGGTGGTATATCTTGCAACACAGATAGGCTACTCCACTGACTAACACACTCTGCAATAGGCCAAAAAGGATTAGCTTTGCTAGATTCAGCCAAATGCTGTGAAAAAAACTTGCACAGCACTGGCACAGACCTGCCTGGCAAAAACTGATAGGAACTCATGTAACCTAGTCCTGAAAAGGACTCCAATTACAATTAGTCTTTACTCCCACAACCTATCTATTTAAGAGCACAGACCTCCCTGATAAAAGTCGTAGGAAATGCTGTAACCTAGTCCTTAAAAGGACTGCAATCACAACTATTCCCTACTCCCAAGCTATCTGTATATTTGTGCGAAAATTGGCTTGAAATTAACAAGGTATAGCGCACACAGCAACAGCGGTGCCGTCTAACACGCAGCTGCAGCAGTGAGAAAATGGTGGCGACGGGGAAAATGGCTTGGTCTTATAGGGCAAGGACATGTGACATACACTGCCAATGACACATGCCCTTGCTTGTGTGAAAAAAAGCACTTCGCTCCGTGTGTGCGCTGCTGATAGGCTGACAGATTGCACCTCCCCACTGCAAATGCGGAAAAGAGAAAAAAAAATGGAGATCTTCATTGTTCCTGCAGAGATCCATCCCCTGCCCCTCCCCCCACCCAGCTGTACACTCAAACTGCGTATTAACATTAATTTTCATCATTACTGAGAAAAAATCCAGTTATGATTTTGGTGCACGAACAGTTATCGAACATAACCTCGAACAGCCGAATTTTTCTCAAATTGTTCGTGTTCGCCGAACGGCTCGAACACCGCCCAAAACAGCTCGAATTTGAGATTGGCGAACAGTTCGAGTAGAACAACGCTCATCTCTAGTTCTAACGCTAACCCTAGTCGTTCTAACGCTAACCCTAGTCGTTCTAACGCTAACCCTAGTCGTTCTAACGCTAACCCTAGTCACTATAGCGCTAACCCTAGTTGTCCTAGCGCTAGCCCTGGTCTTCCTAACGCTAACCCTAGACATCCTAGCGCTAACCCTAATCTTCCTAGCGCTATCCCTAGTCCTCCTAAAGCTATCCTTAGTCATCCTAATGCTAACCCTAGTCGTCCTAGCGCTAACCCTAGTCATCCTAACACTATACTTAGTCGTCCTAGCGCCAATCCTAGTCATCCTAACGCTAACCCTAGTGGTACAAGCGGTAAACCTAGTCGTCCTAACTCTAACCCTAGTCGTCCTACCGCTAAGCCTAGTCCCTATATCGCTAACCCTAATTATCCTAGTGCTAACCCTAGTCATCCTAACTCTAAACCTAGTCGTCCTAACGCTAACCCTTGTCGCCCTAGCGCTAACCCTTGTTATCCTAACGCTAACCATAGTCATCCTAGCACCAACCCTAGTCATCCTAGCCCTAACCCTAGTCGCCCTAAAGGTAACCCTAGTCGCCCTAACGGTAACCCTAGTCATCCTAATGGTAACCCTAGTCATCCTAACGGTAACCCTAGTCATCCTAAGGGTAACCCTAGTTGTCCTAACTCTTACCCTTGTCATCCTAGCGCTTACCCTAGTCGTCCTAGTGCTAACCCTAGTCGTCCTAGCGCTAACCCTAGTCGTCCTAGCGCTAACCCTAGTCGTCCTAGCGCTAACCCTAGTTGTTCTAGCGCTAACCCTAGTCGTCATAACTCTAACCGTAGTCAACCTAACGTTAACCCTAGTCGTCCTAAATTTAACCGTAGTAGTCATAGCGCTAACCCTTGTCGTTAAACGCTAACCCTAGTCATCCTAAAACTAACCCTAGACGTCCTTGTGCTAATCCAAGTCGTCCTAACGCTAACCCTTGTAATCCTACCTGTAACCCTAGTAGACATAGCGCCAACCCTAGTCATCCTAGCGCTAACCCTAGTCGTCCTAGCACTAACCGTAGTCCTCCTAAAGCTATCCCTAGTCATCCTAACGCTAACACTAGTTGTCCTAGCGCTAATCCTAATCATCCAAGCGCTAACCCTAGTCGTCCTAACTCTAACCCTAGTCGTCCTACCGCTAACCCTAGTCACTATAGCGCTAACCCTAGTTGTCCTAGCGCTAGCCCTAGTCTTCCTATCGCTAACCCTAGACATCCTAGCGCTAACCCTAATCGTCCTAGCGCTAACCCTAGTCCTCCTAAAGCTATCCCTAGTCATCCTAACGCTAACCCTAGTCATCCTAGCGCTAACCCTAGTCATCCTAACACTATACTTAATCGTCCTAGCGCCAATCCTAGTCGTCCTAACGCTAACCCTAGTGGTACAAGCGCTAAACCTAGTCGTCCTAACTCTAACCCTAGTCATCCTACCGCTAAGCCTAGTCGATATAGCGCTAACCCTAATTGTCCTAGTGCTATCCCTAGTCATCCTAAAGCTATCCCTAGTCATCCTTATGCTAACCCTTGTCGCCCTAGCGCTAACCCTTGTCATCCTAACGCTAACCCTAGTCATCCTAGCCCTAACCCTTGTCGCCCTAACGCTAACCCTAGTCATCCTAACGGTAACCCTAGTCATCCTAGCGCTAACCCTAGTTGTCCTAACTCTAACCCTAGTCATCCTAGCGCTAACCCTAGTCGTTCTAGCGCTAACCCAAGTTTTCCTAGCCCTAACCCTAGTCGTCCTAGCGCTAACCCTAGTTGTTCTAGCACTAACCATAGTCGTCCTAACTCTAACCGTAGTCAACCTAACGTTAACCCTAGTCATCCTAAATGTAACCGTAGGAGTCATAGCGCTAACCCTTGTCATCCTAAAACTAACCCTAGACGTCCTTGTGCTAATCCAAGTCGTCCTAACGCTAACCCTTGTAATCCTAACTCTAACCCTAGTCAGCCTACCTCTAACCCTAGTAGACATAGCGCCAACCCTAGTCATCCTAGCGCTAACCCTATTTGTCCAATCGATTACCCTAGTCATCCTAATGTTAACCCTCGTCGTCCTAACGTTAACCCTTGTCGTCCTAGTGCTAACCCTAGTCGTCCTAACGCTAACCCTAGTCGTCCTAACGCTAACCCTAGTCATCCTAACGCTAACCCTAGTCGTCCTAACGCTAACCCTAGTCGTCCTAACGCTAACCCTAGTCGTCCTAATGCTAACCCTAGTCGTCCTAACGCTAACCCTAGTCGTCCTAACGCTAACCCTAGTCGTCCTAACGCAAACCCTAGTCGTCCTAACGCTAACCCTAGTCGTCCTAACGCTAACCCTAGTCGTCCTATTGCTAATCTTAGTCGTCCTTGCACTAATCCTAGTCGTCCTAACGATAACCCTAGTCATCCTAGCACTAACCGTAGTCCTCCTAAAGCTATCCCTAGTCATCCTAACGCTAACCCTAGTCATCCTAGCGCTAATCCTAATCGTCCAAGCGCTAACCCTAGTCGTCCTAACTCTAAACCTAGTCATTCTACCGCTAATCCTAGTCACTATAGCGCTAACCCTAGTTGTCCTAGCGCTAATCCTAGTCGTCCTAACGCTAACCCTAGTCGTCCTAACGCTAACCCTAGTTGTCCTAACGCTAATCTTAGCCGTCCTTGCACTAATCCTAGTCGTCCTAACGATAACCCTAGTCATCCTAGCACTAACCGTAGTCCTCCTAAAGCTATCCCTAGTCATCCTAACGCTAGCCCTAGTCATCCTAGCGCTAATCCTAATCGTCCAAGCGCTAACCCTAGTCGTCCTAACTCTAAACCTAGTCATTCTACCGCTAATCCTAGTCACTATAGCGCTAACCCTAGTTGTCCTAGCGCTAATCCTAGTCGTACTAGCGCTAACCCTAGTCCTCATAAAGCTATCCTTAGTCATCCTAACGCTAACCCTAGTCATCCTAGCGCTATAACTAGTTGTCCTAATACTATCCCTAGTTGTCCTAGAGCTAATCCTAGTCATCCTAACGCTAACCCTAGTGGTCCAAGCGCTAACCCTAGTCATCCTAACTCTAACCCTAGTCATCCTACCACTAACCCTAGTCGCTATAGCGCTAACCCTAGTTGTCCAAGTGCTAACCCTAGTCGTACTAACGCTAACCCAAGTCGTCCTAGCGCTAACCCTAGTCCTCCTAAAGCTATCCCTAGTCATCGTAACACTAACCCTATTCATCCTAGCGCTAACCCTAGTCTTCCAAGCGCTAACCCTAACCCTAGTCGTCTTATCGCTAACCCTAGTCGCTATAGCGCTAACCCTAGTTGTCCTAGCGCTAACGCTAGTCGTCCTAACGCTAACCCTAGTCGCCCTAACCCTAGTCGTCCTAGCGCAAACCCTAGTCCTCCTAAAGCTATCCCTAGTCATCCTAACGCTAATTCTAGTCGTCATAGCGCTAACCCTAGTCATCCTAACACTATTTCTAGTCATCCTAGCGATAATCCTAGTCGTCCTAACGCTAACCCTTGTGGTCCAAGCGCTATCTCTAGTCGTCCTAACTCTAACCCTAGTTGTTCTACCGCTAACCCTAGTCACTATAGCGCTAACCCTAGTTGTCCTAGCACTAATCCTAGTGGTCCTAGCGCTAACCCAAGTCGTCCCAACTCTAACCCTAGTCGTCCTAACGCTAACCCCAGTTGTCCTAGCGCTAACAATAGTCGTCCTACCGCTGACTCTATTCATCCTAGCGCTAACCCTAGTTGTCCTAGTGCTAACACTAGTCATCCTACCGCTAACCCTAGTCGTCCTAACGCTAACTCTAGTCGTCCTAGCGCTAAACCTTGTTGCCCTAACGCTAACCCTAGTCGTCCTAGCGCTAAACTAAGTCGCCCTAATGCTAACCCTAGTCATCCTAACGGTAACCCTAGTCATCATAGCGCTAACCCTAGTTGTCCTTACGCTAACCCTAGTCTTCCCAATGCTAACCCTAGTCGTCTTAGAACTATCCCTAGTCGTTCTAGCGCTATCCCTAGTTTTCCTAGTGCTAACCCTAGTTGTTCTAGCACTAACCCTAGTTGTTCTAGCGCTAACCCTAGTCGTCCTATCGCTATCCCTAGTCATCCTAAAGCTATCCCTAGTCATACTAACGCTAACCCTAGTTGTCCTATCGCTAACCCTAGTCTTCCTAACATTATCCCTAGTCATCCTAGCGCTAATCCTAGTCATCCTAACGCTAACCCTAGTCATCCTAGCGCTATAACTAGTTGTCCTAACACTATCCCTAGTTGTCCCAGCGCTAATCCTAGTCATCCTAACGCTAACCCTAGTGGTCCAAGCGCTAACCCTAGTCATCCTAACTCTAAACCTAGTCATCCTACCACTAACCCTAGTCGCTATAGCGCTAACCCTAGTTGTCCTAGTGCTAACCCTAGTCGTACTAACGCTAACCCAAGTCGTCCTAGCGCTAACCCTAGTCCTCCTAAAGCTATCCCTAGTCATCGTAACAGTAACCCTATTCATCCTAGCGCTAACCCTAGTCTTCCAAGCGCTAACCCTAACCCTAGTCGTCCTATCGCTAACCCTAGTCGCTATAGCGCTAACCCTAGTTGTCCTAGCGCTAACGCTAGTCGTCCTAACGCTAACCCTAGTCGCCCTAACCCTAGTCGTCCTAGCGCAAACCCTAGTCCTCCTAAAGCTATCCCTAGTCATCCTAACGCTAATTCTAGTCGTCATAGCGCTAACCCTAGTCATCCTAACACTATTCCTAGTCATCCTAGCGATAATCCTAGTCGTCCTAACGCTAACCCTTGTGGTCCAAGCGCTATCTCTAGTCGTCCTAACTCTAACCCTAGTTGTCCTACCGCTAACCCTAGTCACTATAGCGCTAATCCTAGTTGTCCTAGCGCTAACTCTAGCCGTCCTAATTAGAGATGAGCGTTGTTCTACTCGAACTGTTCGCCAATCTCAAATTTGAGCTGTTTTGGGCGGTGTTCGAGTCGTTCGGCGAACACGAACAATTTGAGAAAAATTCGGCTGTTCGAGGTTATGTTCGAGAACTGTTCGTGCACCAAAATCATAACTGGATTTTTTATCAGTAATGATGAAAATTAATGTTAATACGCAGTTTGAGTGTACAGCGGGGTGGGGGGAGGGGCAGGGGATGGATCTCTGCAGGAAGCGTTCTGTCTGAACGTGTGTTCAGCGCTGCTGGTGGTGTGCTGACAGATAAGCGCACGCGGCTCTCCACTGATAATGTAGACAGACTCACGTTCATAAAGATGAACAAATCATGGATCCGAAACGACTTTTCTACCCCTGTGTCATCCTGGGGAGAGTAAAAGCTTGATGATTGGTTAAAATCACCCTACCAACCGTTTTAAGCTTTCAAATTACTAATCATGTTTATCTGTATCTTGACTGGAAAGTAATTTGGGCTTTGTAGCAGTGTGCAGCACTGATCCTATTAGGCCATCTATACTAAAGCTTCACCAGATTTAAAATTAAAAATAATTTTTAGCTGCATCTAGCCCGGAAAATAATTTTTGGGGCTCCGAGATGCGCAAGACACATAAGTGCCTTCTTGCTGCACTACCTGCAGCATGACCCTCATATTGTCAGAATTCGAAGTAATCATGACTACTGGGTTGCCACACTCTTAGATCCCCCAAACTTTTCGATCAACCTTTTCATTTTAATAAAGACCAAAAAAATGGTCATTTTTGAAATTATAAGCATTAGCAGGTTGTTAGAAACTGAAATCAAACAGTTTTCAACTCAAAACTTTATTCTAGGTGATGTTACATTTTCACATAGGACCCCTTGTTCGAAAGGAGCTTCTGAACTCTCTCGTCCATTGAATTTGTCAGGTTTTGGATGGTTTCTGCTTCAATTGTTTTGCATTAGGACAGAATACCCTCCCAGAGCTGTTGCTTAGATGTGAACTGCCTCCCGCCATCATAGACACTCCTTTTAATGATGCTCCAAAGGTTCTGAATGGGGTAGAGGTCAGGGGAGCATGGGGGTCACACCATAAGTTTGTCCCCTTTTATGCCCATATCAGCCAGAGATGCAGATGTTTTATGTGCAGCATGAGATGGTGCATTATCATGCAGAAAAATGATCTTGCTGTGAAATACACGGTTCTTCTTCTTGAACCATGGCAGGAAGTGCTGTTTGAGAAAATCCACATACATTATGGAGTTCATCTTTAGCGCCTTCAGGGATCCTAAAGGGGCCGACAATCTCTCTCCCCATGATTCCAGCCCAAAACATTACTCCACCTCCTCCTTGTTGGCGCTGTAGCCGTGTTTGCGTGGGGTGTCCATCAACCAGCCATCCTCCACTCCATCCATCTGGACCATCGAGCGCTGCACGGCACTCATCCGTGAACAAAACAGTTTTGAAATCAGTCTTCATGTAATGTTTGGCCCACTGGAGCCGTTTCTGCTTGTGTGAAGTGGATAGAGGAGGTCGACAGGATGGCGTATGCACAGCTGCAAACCTCTGAAGGACCCTGCATCTTGTTGTTCGGGGGACGTTGGAGACACAAGCAGCTTCAAAAACTTGTCTGCTGCTATGACAAGGCTTTTTTGCCGCTGCTCTTTCAACCTGACGTAATTGCCTTTAGGAAAGAGTCCTCAATTTGCCCTTATCAGCACGCACACGTGTGTACTGTGAATCAGCTACATACTTCTTGATTGCCAAGACACTTCATCCTGATCATCGCACAATGTTGATTGTAGTCATGCCTTGACCTAAACACTCCACAATTTGTTGCTTCTCAGCAGCCGACACATCCTTTTTCTTTCCCATTTTGGCAGAAAATGTAGGCTGCTTAATAATGTGAGAGAGCCTTCTTAAGTAGTCTTGCCTTTCATTGGACACACCTGCCAAACTAATTAGCACAGGTGTCTGCAATTGCTTACAGTGATATAAAGAGCCCTGTCACACATCACCATCAATGAGTTTAACTGACAAACAAACAAATTCTTCCCTTATCACTCCTAAACACTTTTTGCATAATAATTTGGAACGCAGTGTACATGTGCTTTTCCACAAAACACCAGTGGTTCACGTAGTGAATCTTACAGTTCTAACTTGCCAACCGTGGTCTGTATGGAGTTGTTCAATAAAGGGCCCAAAATTAAGATAACATAGATGGGAGAGGTCTCTATGAATAGGAATTCCGAAGTATTTGATACCCTGTGAGGGCCAGGCAAAGGGAAAGTTGGACTGGATGGAATCCTATATGGATTTGGGGAGGGAGACATCGAGGGCCTCAGACTTCACTGCATTGATTTTAAAATTTTACCATGTAACAAAGTGATCTATTTCAGCCATAACAGCATGGATGGATATATGTGATTGAGTGATATATACTAGGACATCATCAGCAAATAGAGAGCACTTGTACTCGGTGCCTCCCACCTCAATCCACCGAATATTGGGGTTATGGCGAATTGATGAGAGCAGGTGCTCCGTCACTAGGATGTATAAGAGAGGGGACAGAGGACATCCCTGCCTTGTCCCATTGGTGATTGTGAAAGGTGATGAAAATGTTCTGACGCACCCCCTGGGCCTTGGGACACCCGGAGCCGGACCCTTTTTGGTGGATGCTGGTGGTTGTAGTCTTCGTGGCGGCGACCCGGTTCCGTGGCTCAGGGCGGTCAATCCAGTGGCGGAACTATTTATGTGGTTTTGATGTTTAAATGTCCGACTACGCCACCCGTGGATTGCGGTCAGAGTGAACCGCCGCTACAGGGCAGACCGCTGAGGCTGGTGTTGTGGGTGCAGCAGAGCGTAGCATAACTCCCCACGGGAGGAGTATAGCCTCAGGGCAGTGTATGCGGAGGATGGGGGTGATGGTGCAGGGCAGCAGCAGTAACGACACGGAGTCAGTGATGCAGTTCAGGGCCTTTATTCACAGTTCTTATTATCCAGACCACGTCTGCAGGTAACGGCTGCCCACGTCGTACTGTGCTCACCAGGTGAGGGGCTCAGACAACTCCCAGATAACTTTGGAGCACTTCACAGAACCCCCTTTGTGTGTCCTTTGTCTGGCCTTTCTTACCAACACTTCTGTCCGGCTGCCTCGGGCCTCCTCTTGGTAAACTTGGCGCCAGTTTCCCTGACCCTATGTGGTGCCTTCCTAGCGGGTGTAGCGAGGGGCTGCGCCACATAAAATGTCAGAGCCTCCGGTTTCTAGCTGAGGGTCGTTTCCTGCCTCCACTAGTTCGGGGACCGGTCTCCCCCTTTGGCCTGACCCCTCCACGCAGGTGGATTCGGGCTTGCGGTGGCGACTCGCCCGTCCGCACCCCTGGGATCCCTTCATTCCTCGTTCCTGGAGCCTTCTCCGCTCCTCTTCCTTCCTTCTCCCTCTTCCAGGCCTGGGCCTCTGTTACTAGGCCCGCCTCCGGAGCAGAGCTCATGCAGAGCCCCTGCTCCCTGCCACTTCTGCTCAGACTTCTCTGCACTGAAATAAGATGGTGCCCACCTTTTATACTCCCTTCTCAATGCACCCAGGAACTGCTTCCTCCCTGCTCCTGCACTACATGGTTCCCCTTCCTCAGTGTTCCCTCCCCCCACTCCAGCCAGGGACAAGGACTGTCGTGCCCATCTCAGGGGCATATTGGTCGCCCTGCCCCACGGCAATGTGGTGTAATGCATGCAGGTGTCGGGTCCTGATTCACACTCCATCCTTACCTGAGAGTGAGATATCACACCTCTGGGTGAGGTGCAATACGTCTGTAGCAACCGAGCCCTCAGGGTGCTACAGTTCCATTTATCTTCAGCCTAGGTGACGTATTGTGATACAGGGCCGTGATTTTGGCTATAAAAGGGTCCCCTAGAGCCCTACCCCAAGCTTTTTAAGAGAATCATATATGGCGTGCCAGGAGACTCTATGGAATGCTTTCTCAGCATCCAACGAGAGTATCTAATTACAAATTTTTAACTGCATCTAGCCCAGGAAATACTTTGTGCCTAGTAGCAGTGTCTGCTAGTCAGCGGATTATCCCGGCTGTTAAGCAAGCTACACCACCTGTAGTTTAGACACTTAATTTTTTCAAAGGAAATGCTTCGGGACCATGGGATACTTAGTGAAGAGCATCAGGAGGCACCCCAAGGCATAGGGGCTGGGACTGGCAGTAGGATGCCTTGCGGTGGACAGCCGAGCTCGATCCTTATAAAAGCTTTTTAACTGCAGCAGCTTTAGTGGACGCTACTGGAGCTGGAATTACGCGGCTGCTGGCATGAGACTTGCCCTCCAATAGATCCTTGTAAATGGATTTAAAGTGTATTCATTCAAATTAGAGAGACAATTTAAATTAAAAAGCTTAGAGCTGCCTCCACCACAGGGGGGGCTCGCTCGACCCACCAGCGGACAGGCACCAGTATTGGGAGAGGGGGGCTGGCCATCAGGGTTCACCGCGGCTCTGGCACAAACCCGGCGACACGGAGGTGGCACGGGCAGGAGCGGACTGGACGTGTCGGCTTCTCACTTTTTGGATTTTAGAAGGGCATGACATGCCTATATCTGTGTCTCCCCCTCCTTTTACTCCACCTCTTTTATTTTCGCATGACTATATGTACTTGTCACTTTTCCATGTGTTAGTTATGTCTTCTGAGCAGTTTGTCAGCTTTTGGACACCTTTGAAGGTGTTTTCTATGTGTTTCTATGTGTTTTTGTTTGCCTGCCATTGGTTTTAACGGTGTTCGAAGGTGTTCGACGAACAGTTCGACGAACAGTTCGGCGAACACACGGGTGTTCGACGAACCGAACCGAACTCGAACACTACGGGGGTGGCTCAACACTAGTCCTAATGCTAACTCTAGTCGTCCTAACGCTAACCCTAGTCCCTTTAAAGCTATCCCTAGTCATCCTAACGCTAACCCTAGTCGCCCTAGCGCTAACCCTAGTAGTCAAAGCGCTAACCCTAGTCGTCCTACCTCTAACCCTACTAGACATAGCGCCAACCCTAGTCATCCTAGCGCTAATCCTAGTTGTCCAAGCGATTATCCTAGTCGTCCTAACGTTAACCCTCGTCATCCTTACGTTAACCCTAGTAGTCATAGCGCTAACCTTTGTCGTCCTTGTGCTAACCCTAGTCCTACTGACGCTAACCTAGTCATCCAAACGCTAACCCTAGTTGTCCTTGCGTTAATCCTAGTCGCCCTAGCGCTAACCCTAGTCGCCCTAGCGCTAACCCTAGTCGCCCTAGCGCTAACCCTAGTCGCCCTAGCGCTAACCCTAGTCGCCCTGGCGCTAACCCTAGTCGTCCTAGCACTAACCCTAGTTATCCTAACGCTAATCCTAGTCCTCCTAGTGCTAACCTTAGTCATCCTAATGCTAACCCTAGTTGTCCTAACTCCAATCCTAGTCATCCTAGCGCTTACCCTAGTCGTCATAACGCTAACCCCAGTCGTCCTAGCGCTAACCCCAGTCGTCCTAGCGCTAACCCTAGTCCTCCTAAAGCTATCCTTAGTCATCCTAACGCTAACCCTAGTCATCCTAGCGCTAAACCTAGTCGTCCTAACACTATCCCTAGTCGTCCTAGCGCTAATCCTAGTCATCCTAACGCTAACCCTAGTGGTCCAAGCGCTAACACTAGTCATCCTAACTCTAACCCTAGTCGCTATAGTGCTAACCCTAGTCGCTATAGTGCTAACCCTAGTTGTCCTAGTGCTAACCCTAGTTGTCCTAACGCTAACCCTAGTCGTCCTAGCGCTAACCCTAGTCCTCCGAAAGCTATCCCTAGTCATCCTAACACTAACCGTAGTCGTCCTAGCGCTAACCCTAGTCTTCGAAGCGCCAACTCTAGTCCCCCTAAAGCTATCCCTAGTCGTCCTAGCGCTAACCCTAGTCGTCCTAGCACTAACCCTAGTCGTCCAAGTGCTAACCCTGGTCGTCCTGCTTCTAACCTTACTAGACATAGCGCCAACCCTAGTCATCCCAGCGCTAATCCTAGTTGTCCAAGCGATTACCCTAGCCATCCTAACGTTAACCCTCATCATCCTAACACTAACCCTAGTAGTCAAAGCGCTAACCCTTGTCGTCCTAGTGCTAACCCTAGTCATCCTGACGCTAACCCTTGTCGTCCTAACGCTAACCCTAGTCGTCCTCGTGTTAATCCTAGTCGTTCTAACGATAACCCTTGTCGTCCTAGCGCTAAACCTAGTCGTTCAAAGTCTAACCCTAGTCGTCCTAGCGCTAACCCTAGTCATCCTAATGCTAACCTTAGTCCTCCTAGTGCTAACCTTAGTCATCCTAACGCTAACCCTAGTTGTCCTAACTCCAATCCTAGTCATCCTAGCGCTTACCCTAGTGGTCCTAGCGCTAACCCAAGTCGTCCCAACTCTAACCCTAGTCGTCCTAACGCTAACCCCAGTTGTCCTAGCGCTAACCATAGTCGTACTACCGCTGACTCTATTCATCCTAGCGCTAACCCTAGTTGTACTAGTGCTAACACTAGTCATCCTACCGCTAACCCTAGTCGTCCTAACGCTAACTCTAGTCGTCCTAGCGCTAAACCTTGTTGCCCTAACGCTAACCCTAGTCGTCCTAGCGCTAAACTAAGTCGCCCTAATGCTAACCCTAGTCATCCTAACGGTAACCCTAGTCATCATAGCGCTAACCCTAGTTGTCCTAACGCTAACCCTAGTCTTCCCAATGCTAACCCTAGTCGTCTTAGAACTACCCCTAGTCGTTCTAGCGCTATCCCTAGTTTTCCTAGTGCTAACCCTAGTTGTTCTAGCGCTATCCCTAGTCGTCCTATCGCTATCCCTAGTCGTCCTATCGCTATCCCTAGTCATCCTAAAGCTATCCCTAGTCATACTAACGCTAACCCTAGTTGTCCTATCGCTAACCCTAGTCTTCCTAACACTATCCCTAGTCATCCTAGCTCTAATCCTAGTCGTTCTAATGCTAACTCTAGTGGTCCAAGCGCTAACCCTAGTCGTCCTAACTCTAACCCTAGTCGTTCTACAACTAACCATAGTCGCTATAGCGCTAACCCTAGTTGTCCTAGTGCTAACCCTAGTCGTCCTAACGCTAACCCTAGTCATCCTAGCGCTAACCCTAGTTGCTATAGCGCTAACCCTAGTTGTCCTAGCGCTAGCGCTAGTCGTCCTAACGCTAACTATAGTCGTCCTACCACTAACCCTAGTCGCTATAGCGCTAACCCTAGTTGTCCTAGCGCTAGCGCTAGTCTTCCTAAAGCTAACTATAGTCGTCCAAGCGCTAACCCTAGTCGTCCTAACTCTAACCCAGGTCGTCCTATCGCTAACCCTAGTCGCTATAACGCTTACCCTAGTTGTCCTAGCGCTAGCCCTAGTCGTCTTAACGCTAACCCTAGTCTTCCTAGCGCTAACCCTAGTCCTTCTAAAGCTATCCCTAGTCATCCTTACGCTAACCCTAGTCATCCTAGCGATAACCCCAGTCATCCTAACTCTAACCCTAGTGGTCCTAACGCTAACCCTGGTCGCCCTAGCGCTAACCCTAGTCATCCTAAGTCTAACCCTAGTCGTCCTAGTGACAACCCTTGTCGTCCCAGCCCTAACCCTAGTTGCCCTAATGCTAACCCTAGTCATCCTAACGGTAACCCTAGTCATCCTAGCCCTAACCACAGTTGTCCTAACTCTAACCCTAATCATCCTAGCGCTAACACTAGTCGTCCTAATGCTAACCCTACACGTCCCAACGCTAACCCTAGTCCTCCTAGCACTAACCCTAGTCCTCCTAGCGCTAACCCTAGTCGTTCTAGCGCTAACCCTAGTCGTTCTAGCGCTAACCCTAGTCGTACTAGAGCTAACCCTAGTCGTTCTAGCGCTAACCCTAGTTTTCCTAGCCCTAACCCTTGTCATCCTAGCACTAACCCTAGTTGTTCTAGCGCTAACTCTAGTCATCCTAACTCTAACCCTAGTCAACCTAACGTTAACCCTAGTCTTCCAAACTCTAACCCTAGTAGTCATAGCACTAACCATTGTCGTTAAACGCTAACCCTAGTCATCCTAACGCTAACCCTAGTCATCCTCACACTAACCCTAGTCATTATAGCGCTAATCCTAGTCGTCCTAACGCTAACCCTTGTTGTCCTAACTCTAACCCTAGTCATCCTACCTCTAACTCTAGTAGACATAGCGCCAACCCTAGTCACCCGAGCGCTAACCCTAGTTGTCCAAGCGATTACCCTAGTCGTCCTAACGTTAACCCTCGTCGTCCTAATGCTAACCCTAGTTGTCCTAACGCTAACCCTAGTTGTCCTAACTCTAACCCTAGTTGTCCTAACGCTAACCCTAGTCGTCCTTGCGCTAACCCTAGACGTCCTTGCGCTAACCCTAGTCGTCCTTGTGCTAACCCTAGTCGTCCTTGCGCTTACCCTAGTCGTCCTAGCGCTAAACCCAGTCGTCCTAGCGCTAACCCTAGTCGTTCTACCATTAACTCTAGTCATCCTAGCGCAAAAACTAGTCATCCTAACGCTAACCCTAGTCGTCCTAAAGCTAACCCTAGTCGTCCTAGCACTAAACTTAGTTGCCCTAACTCTAACCCTAGTCATCCCAGCGCTAAACTTAGTCGCCCTAATGCTTATCCTAGTCATCCTAACGGTAACTCTAGTTGTCCTAACGGTAACTCTAGTTGTCCTAATGGTAACCCTAGTTGTCCTAACGCTAACCCTAGTTGTCCTAACGCTAACCCTAGTTGTCCTAACGCTAACCCTAGTCTTCACAATGCTAACCCTATTCGTCCTAGCACTAACGCTAGTCATTCTAGCGCTATCCATAGTTTTCCTAGCGCTAACCCTAGTCATCCTAGCGCTAACCCTAGTCTTCCTAACGCTTGCCCTAGTCGTCCTAACGATAACCCTAGTCATCCTAATGCTAACCCTAGTAGTCATAGCGCTAACCCTAGTAGTCATAGCGCTAACCCTAGTCGTCCTATCGCTATCCCTAGTCGTCCTATCGCTATCCCTATTCATCCTAAAGCTATCCCTAGTCATACTAACGCTAACCCTAGTTGTCCTATCGCTAACCCTAGTCTTCCTAACACTATCCCTAGTCATCCTAGCTCTAATCCTAGTCGTTCTAATGCTAACTCTAGTGGTCCAAGCGCTAACCCTAGTCGTCCTAACTCTAACCCTAGTCGTTCTACCACTAACCATAGTCGCTATAGCGCTAACCCTAGTTGTCCTAGTGCTAACCCTAGTCGTCCTAACGCTAACCCTAGTCATCCTAGCGCTAACCCTAGTTGCTATAGCGCTAACCCTAGTTGTCCTAGCGCTAGCGCTAGTCGTCCTAACGCTAACTATAGTCGTCCTACCACTAACCCTAGTCGCTATAGCGCTAACCCTAGTTGTCCTAGCGCTAGCGCTAGTCTTCCTAAAGCTAACTATAGTCGTCCAAGCGCTAACCCTAGTCGTCCTAACTCTAACCCAGGTCGTCCTATCGCTAACCCTAGTCGCTATAACGCTTACCCTAGTTGTCCTAGCGCTAGCCCTAGTCGTCTTAACGCTAACCCTAGTCTTCCTAGCGCTAACCCTAGTCCTTCTAAAGCTATCCCTAGTCATCCTTACGCTAACCCTAGTCATCCTAGCGATAACCCCAGTCATCCTAACTCTAACCCTAGTGGTCCTAACGCTAACCCTGCTCGCCCTAGCGCTAACCCTAGTCATCCTAAGTCTAACCCTAGTCGTCCTAGTGACAACCCTTGTCGTCCCAGCCCTAACCCTAGTTGCCCTAATGCTAACCCTAGTCATCCTAACGGTAACCCTAATCATCCTAGCCCTAACCACAGTTGTCCTAACTCTAACCCTAATCATCCTAGCGCTAACACTAGTCGTCCTAATGCTAACCCTACACGTCCCAACGCTAACCCTAGTCCTCCTAGCGCTAACCCTAGTCCTCCTAGCGCTAACCCTAGTCGTTCTAGCGCTAACCCTAGTCGTACTAGAGCTAACCCTAGTCGTTCTAGCGCTAACCCTAGTTTTCCTAGCCCTAACCCTTGTCATCCTAGCACTAACCCTAGTTGTTCTAGCGCTAACTCTAGTCATCCTAACTCTAACCCTAGTCAACCTAACGTTAACCCTAGTCTTCCAAACTCTAACCCTAGTAGTCATAGCACTAACCATTGTCGTTAAACGCTAACCCTAGTCATCCTAACGCTAACCCTAGTCATCCTCACACTAACCCTAGTCATTCTAGCGCTAATCCTAGTCGTCCTAACGCTAACCCTTGTTGTCCTAACTCTAACCCTAGTCATCCTACCTCTAACTCTAGTAGACATAGCGCCAACCCTAGTCATCCGAGCGCTAACCCTAGTTGTCCAAGCGATTACCCTAGTCGTCCTAACGTTAACCCTCGTCGTCCTAATGCTAACCCTAGTTGTCCTAACGCTAACCCTAGTTGTCCTAACGCTAACCCTAGTCGTCCTTGCGCTAACCCTAGACGTCCTTGCGCTAACCCTAGTCGTCCTTGTGCTAACCCTAGTCGTCCTTGCGCTTACCCTAGTCGTCCTAGCGCTAAACCCAGTCGTCCTAGCGCTAACCCTAGTCGTTCTACCGTTAACTCTTGTCATCCTAGCGCAAAAACTAGTCATCCTAACGCTAACCCTAGTCGTCCTAAAGCTAACCCTAGTCGTCCTAGCACTAAACTTAGTTGCCCTAACTCTAACCCTAGTCGTCCCAGCGCTAAACTTAGTCGCCCTAATGCTAATCCTAGTCATCCTAACGGTAACTCTAGTTGTCCTAACAGTAACTCTAGTTGTCCTAACGGTAACCCTAGTTGTCCTAACCCTAACCCTAGTTGTCCTAACGCTAACCCTAGTTGTCCTAACGCTAACCCTAGTCTTCACAATGCTAACCCTATTCGTCCTAGCACTAACGCTAGTCATTCTAGCGCTATCCATAGTTTTCCTAGCGCTAACCCTAGTCATCCTAGCGCTAACCCTAGTCTTCCTAACGCTTGCCCTAGTCGTCCTAACGATAACCCTAGTCATCCTAATGCTAACCCTAGTAGTCATAGCGCTAACCCTAGTAGTCATAGCGCTAACCCTAGTCGTCCTAGCGCTAACCCTAGTCGTCCTAGCGCTAACCCTAGTCGTCCTAACGCTAACCCTTGTCGTCGTAGCGCTAACCCTAGTCGTCCTAAGTCTAAGCCTAGTCGCTATAATGCTTACCCTAGTCGTCCTAGTGCTAACCTTAGTCGTCCTAACGCTCAACCTAGTTGTCCTAACTCCAATCCTAGTCGTCCTAGCGGTAACGCTAGTTGTCCTAGCACTAGCCCTAGTCGTCCTAACTCTAACCTTAGTCATCTTAACGCTAACCCAGTCATCCTAGCGCTAACCCCAGTCATCCTAGCGTGAACCCTCGTCACCCTAACGCTAACCCTAGTCGTTCTAATGCTAACCCTAGTCACCCTAATGCTAAACCTAGTCATCCTAACGCTAACCCTAGTCATCATGGTGCTAACACTAGCCATCTTAACGCTAAAACTAGCCATCTTAACGCTAACCCTAGTCATCCTCGAGCTAACCCTAGTCGTCCTAGAACTAACCCAGTCGTCCTAAGTCTAACCCTAGTCGTTCTACCGCTAACCCTAGTTGCCATAGCGCTAACCAAAGTCATCCTAACTCAATCCCTTGTCGTCCTAACCCAGTCGTCCTAACTCTATCTCTAGTCATCCTAACGCTAACCCAAGTCGTTCTAGCGCTAACCCTAGTCGTCCTAATGTTATCCCTAGTCGTCCTAATGCAAACCCAGTCATCCTAGCTCTTACCCAAGTCGTTCTAACGCTAAACGTAGTCATCCTAGCGCTAACCCTAGTTGTCCAAACTATAACCCTAGTCGTCCTACCGCTAACCCTAGTCGTCCTACCGCTAACCCTAGTCGTCCTACCGTTAACCCTAGTCGTCCAAGCGCTAACCCTAGTGGTCCAAGCGCTAACCCTAGTCGTCCTACCGCTAACCCTAGTCGTCATACCGCTAACCCTAGTCGTCCTACCGCTAACCCTAGTCGTCCTACCGCTAACCCTAGTCGCTATAATGCTTACCCTAGTTGTCCTAGCGCTAGCCCTAGTCGTCTTAACGCTAACCCTAGTCTTCCTAGCGCTAACCCTAGTCCTTCTAAAGCTATCCCTAGTCCTTCTAAAGCTATCCCTAGTCATCCTAGCGATAACCCCAGTCATCCTAACTCTAACCGTAGTGGTCCAAACGCTAACCCTGGTCGCCCTAGCGCTAACCCTAGTCATCCTAAGTCTAACCCTAGTCGTCCTAGTGACAACCCTTGTCATCCCAGCCCTAACCCTAGTTGCCCTAACGCTAACCCTAGTCATCCTAACGGTAACCCTAGTCATCCTAGCCCTAACCACAGTTGTCCAACTCTAACCCTAATCATCCTAGCGCTAACACTAGTCGTCCTAATGCTAACCCTACACGTTCCAACGCTAACCTTAGTCCTCCTTGCGCTAACCCTAGTCGTTCTAGCGCTAACCCTAGTCGTTCTAGCGCTAACCCTAGTCGTTCTAGCGCTAACCTTAGTCGTTCTAGCGCTAACCCTAGTTTTCCTAGCCCTAACCCTTGTCATACTAGCACTAACCCTAGTCGTTCTAGCGCTAACCCTAGTCGTTCTAGCGCTAACCCTAGTCGTTCTAGCGCTAACCTTAGTCGTTCTAGCGCTAACCCTAGTTTTCCTAGCCCTAACCCTTGTCATACTAGCACTAACCCTAGTTGTTCTAGCGCTAACCCTAGTCATCCTAACTCTAACCCTAGTCAACCTAACGTTAACCCTAGTCTTCCTAACTCTAACCCTAGTAGTCATAGCACTAACCATAGTCATTCTAGCGCTAATCCTAGTCGTCCTAACGCTAACCCTTGTTGTCCTAACTCTAACCCTAGTCATCCTACCTCTAACTCTAGTAGACATAGCGCCAACCCTAGTCATCCTAGCGCTAACCCTAGTTGTCCAAGCGATTACCCTAGTCGTCCTAACGTTAACCCTCGTCGTCCTAATACTAACCCTAGTTGTCCTAACGCTAACCCTAGTCGTCCTTGCGCTAACCCTAGTCGTCCTTGCGCTAACCCTAGTCGTCCTTGCGCTAACCCTAGTCATCCTTGCGCTAACCCTAGTCGTCCTTGCGCTTACCCTAGTCGTCCTAGCGCTAACCCAAGTCGTCCCAACTCTTACCCTGGTCGTCCTAACGCTGACCCCAGTCGTCCTAGCGCTAAACCCAGTCGTCCTAGCGCTAACCCTAGTCGTTCTACCGTTAACTCTAGTCATCCTAGCGCAAAAACTAGTCATCCTAACGCTAACCCTAGTCGTCCTAAAGCTAACCCTAGTCGTCCTAGCACTAAACTTAATTGCCCTAACTCTAACCCTAGTCATCCCAGCGCTAAACTTAGTCGCCCTAATGCTAATCCTAGTCATCCTAACGGTAACCCTAGTTGTCCTAACGGTAACCCTAGTTGTCCTAACGCTAACCCTAGTTGTCCTAACGCTAACCCTAGTTGTCCTAACGCTAACCCTAGTTGTCCTAACGCTAACCCTAGTTGTCCTAACGCTAACCCTAGTTGTCCTAACGCTAACCCTAGTTGTCCTAATGCTAACCCTAGTTGTCCTAACGCTAACCCTAGTCTTCACAATGCTAACCCTATTCGTCCTAGCACTAACGCTAGTCATTCTAGCGCTATCCATAGTTTTCCTAGCGCTAACCCTAGTCATCCTAGCGCTAACCCTAGTTGCCATAGCGCTAACCAAAGTCATCCTAACTCAATCCCTTGTCGTCCTAACCCAGTCGTCCTAACTCTATCTCTAGTCATCCTAATGCTAACCCAAGTCGTTCTAGCGCTAACCCTAGTCGTCCTAATGTTATCCCTAGATGTCCTAATGCAAACCCAGTCATCCTAGCTCTTACCCAAGACGTTCTAACGCTAAACGTAGTCATCCTAGCACTAACCCTAGTTGTCCAAACTATAACCCTAGTCGTCCAAGCGCTAACCCTAGTCGTCCAAGCGCTAACCCTAGTCGTCCTACCGCTAACCCTAGTCGTCCTACCGCTAACCCTAGTCATCCTACCGCTAACCCTAGTCGTCCTACCGCTAACCCTAGTCGTCCTACCGCTAACCCTAGTCGTCCTAGTGCTAACCCTTTTCGTCCTAATGCTATCCCTAATCATTCTTGCGCTATCGCTAGTCGTCCAAGCGCTATCCCTAGTCGTCCTAACTCAAGCCCTAGTCGTCCTAACGCTAACCCTAGTCGCCCTAGCGCTAACACTAGCCGTCCTAACGCTAACCCTAGTCTCCGTAGCGCTAACCCGTTATTCTAACGCTAACAGTAGTCGTCCTAACGCTAACCCTAGTCATCCTAGAGCTAACGCTAGTCGTCCTAGAACTAACCCAGTCGTCCTAAGTCTAACCCTAGTCGTTCTACCGCTAACCCTAGTTGCCATAGCGCTAACCAAAGTCATCCTAACTCAATCCCTTGTCGTCCTAACCCAGTCGTCCTAACTCTATCGCTAGTCTTCCTAACGCTAACCCAAGTCGTTCTAGCGCTAACCCTAGTCGTCCTAATGTTATCCCTAGATGTCCTAATGCAAACCCAGTCATCCTAGCTCTTACCCAAGTCGTTCTAACGCTAAATGTAGTCATCCTAGCGCTAACCCTAGTTGTCCAAACTATAACGATAGTCGTCCTACCGCTAACCCTAGTCGTCCTACCGCTAACTCTAGTTGTCCTACCGCTAACCCTAGTTGTCCTAACGCTAACCCTAGTTGTCCTAACGCTAACCCTAGTTGTCCTAACGCTAACCCTAGCTGTCCTAACGCTAACCCTAGTTGTCCTAACGCTAACCCTAGTTGTCCTAACGCTAACCCTAGTCTTCACAATGCTAACCCTATTCGTCCTAGCACTAACGCTAGTCATTCTAGCGCTATCCATAGTTTTCCTAGCGCTAACCCTAGTCATCCTAGTGCTAACCCTAGTTGCCATAGCGCTAACCAAAGTCATCCTAACTCAATCCCTTGTCGTCCTAACCCAGTAGTCCTAACTCTATCTCTAGTCATCCTAATGCTAACCCAAGTCGTTCTAGCGCTAACCCTAGTCGTCCTAATGTTATCCCTAGATGTCCTAATGCAAACCCAGTCATCCTAGTTCTTACCCAAGTCGTTCTAACGCTAAACGTAGTCATCCTAGCACTAACCCTAGTTGTCCAAACTATAACTCTAGTCGTCCAAGCGCTAACCCTAGTCGTCCAAGCGCTAACCCTAGTCGTCCTACCGCTAACCCTAGTCGTCCTACCGCTAACCCTAGTCGTCCTACCGCTAACCCTAGTCGCCCTACCGCTAACCCTAGTCGTCCTACCGCTAACCCTAGTTGTCCTAGTGCTAACCCTTTTCGTCCCAATGCTATCCCTAATCATTCTTGCGCTATCGCTAGTCGTCCAAGCGCTATCCCTAGTCGTCCTAACTCAAGCCCTAGTCGTCCTAACGCTAACCCTAGTCGCCCTAGCGCTAACACTAGCCGTCCTAACGCTAACCCTAGTCTCCGTAGCGCTAACCCGTTATTCTAACGCTAACAGTAGTCGTCCTAACGCTAACCCTAGTCATCCTAGAGCTAACGCTAGTCGTCCTAGAACTAACCCAGTCGTCCTAAGTCTAACCCTAGTCGTTCTACCGCTAACCCTAGTTGCCATAGCGCTAACCAAAGTCATCCTAACTCAATCCCTTGTCGTCCTAACCCAGTCGTCCTAACTCTATCTCTAGTCTTCCTAACGCTAACCCAAGTCGTTCTAGCGCTAACCCTAGTCGTCCTAATGTTATCCCTAGATGTCCTAATGCAAACCCAGTCATCCTAGCTCTTACCCAAGTCGTTCTAACGCTAAACGTAGTCATCCTAGCGCTAACCCTAGTTGTCCAAACTATAACACTAGTCGTCCTAACGCTAACCCTAGTCGTCGTAGCGCTAACACTATTCGTCCTAGCGCTACCCCTAGTCATCCTAAGTCTAACTCTAGTCGCCCTAATGCTTATCCTTGTCGGCCTAGCGAAAACATTTGTCGTCCTAGTGCTAACCTTAGTTGTCCTAACTCCAATATTAGACATCCTAGCGGTAACCCTAGTCGTCCTAACTCTAACCACAGTCGTCCTAACTCTAACCCCAGTCATCCTAGCGCTAACCCCAGTCATCCTAGCGCTAACCTCAGTCATCCTAGCGCTAACCCCAGTCGTCCTAGCGCTAACCCTTTCGTCCTAACGCTAACCCTAGTCGTTCTAATGCTAACCCTACTCACCCTAACCCTAACACTAGTCATCCTAACGATAACCCTAGGCGTCCTAATGCCAACCCTAGTAGTCATAGCGCTAACCCTTGTAGTCCTAGCGCTAACCCTAGTTGTCCTAATGCTAACACTAGTCGTTCTTGCGCTATCCCTACTTTTCCTAGCGCTAACCCTAGTCATCCTAGCGGTAACCCTAGTTGTTCTAGCAGCTCTAACTCTAGTTATCCTAACTCTAAACCTAGTCAACCTAACGTTAACCCTTGTCGTCCTAACTCTAAAACTAGTAGTCATAGCACTAACCCTTGACACTAAGCGCTAACCCTAGTCATCCTAACCCTAACCCTAGTCATCCTCATACTAACCCTAGTCGTCCTTGCGCTAATCCTAGTCGTCCTAACGCTAACCCTAGTTGTCCTAACTCTAACCCTAGTCGTCCTACCTCTAACTATAGTAGACATAGCGCCAACCCTAGTCGTCCTAACGCTAACCCCAGTCATCCTATCACTAACCCTAGTCATCCTACCGCTAACTCTAGTCGTCATAGCGCTAACCCTAGTTGTCCTAACGCTATCCCTAGTCGTCCTAAAGCTAACACTAGTCGTCCTAGCGCTAAACCTAGTCGCCCTAACGCTAACCCTAGTCGTCCCAGCGCTAAACTTAGTCGCCCCAATGCTAATCCTAGTCATTCTAACGGTAACCCTAGTCGTCGTAGCGCTAACCCTAGTTGTCCTAACGCTAACACTAGTCGTCCTAACACTAACCCTAGTCGTTCAAGCGCTATCCATAGTATTCCTAGCGTTAACCCTAGTCATCCTAGCGCTAACCCTAGTTGTTCTAGCGCTAACCCTAGTCATCCTAATGCTAACCTTAGTAGTCATAGCGCTAACCCTTGTAGTCCTATTGCTATACCTAGTCGTCCTAACGCTAACCCTAGTCATCATTGCACTAACCCTAGTCATCCTAGCGCTAAGCCTAGTCATCCTTAGTCTAACCCTAGTCGCCCTAATGCTTACCCTAGTCATCCTAGTGCTAACCTTAGTTGTCCTAAAGCTCACCCTAGTTGTCCTAACTCCAATCCTAGTCGTCCTAGCGGTAACCCTAGTTGTCCTAGCACTAGCCCTAGTCATCCTAACTCTAACCCTCGTCATCCCATCCTAAAGCTAACCCAGTCGTCCTAGCACGAAACCTAGTCGTTCTAATGCTAACCCTAGTCACCCTAACGCTAAACCTAGTAGTCCTAGCGCTAAACCTAGTCATCCTAACGCTAACACTAGCCGTCTTAACGCTAACCCTAGTCATCCAAGCGCTAACCCTAGTCGTCCTACCACTAACCCAGTCGTCCTAAGTCTAACCCTAGTCGTTCTACCGCTAGCCCTAGTCGCCAAAGCGCTAACCCTAGTCGTCCTAACTCAATCCCTAGTCGTTCTAACGCTTACCCAGTCGTCCTAAATCTATCCCTAGTCGTCCTAACGCTAACCCTAGTCGTCCAAATATTATCCAAACTCGTCTTAGCTCTAACCCTAGTCATCCTAGCTCTAACCCTAGTCACCATAGAGCTAACCCTAGTCGTCCAAGCGCTAACCCTAGTCATCATAGCGCTAACCCTAGTTGTCCTAGCGCTAACCCTATTCGTCCTAATGCTATCCATAGTCATCCTTGTCATCCAAGCGCTATACCTAGTCATCCTAACTCAAGCCCTAGTCATCCTAACGCTAACCCTAGTCACCCTAACGCTAAACCTAGTAGTCCTAGCGCTAAACCTAGTCATCCTAACGCTAACACTAGCCGTCTTAACGCTAACCCTAGTCGTCCAAGCGCTAACCCTAGTCTTCCTAACTCTAACCCTAGTCGTCCTACCGCTAACCCTAGTCATCATAGCGCTAACCCTAGTTGTCCTAGCGCTAACCCTATTCGTCCTAATGCTATCCATAGTCATCCTTGTCATCCAAGCGCTATACCTAGTCATCCTAACTCAAGCCCTAGTCATCCTAACGCTAACCCTAGTCACCCTAGCGCTAACCCTAGTCGTCCTAATGCTAACCATAGTCGCCATAGCGCTAACTTTAGTTGTTCTAATGCTAACAGTAGTCGTACTAACGCCAACCCTTGTCATCCCAAAGCTAACCCTAGCTGTCCTAGCGCTAACCCTAGTCATTCTAGCGCTTACCCTAGATTTCCTAGCGCTAGACCTTGTCATCATAGTGCTAACCCTAGTCGTCCTAACGCTAACCCTAGTCGTCCTAACGCTAACCCTAGTCGTCCTAACGCTAACCCTAGTAGTAATAACGCTAACCCTAGTCGTAATATTTTAACCCTAATCGTCCTAATGCTAACCCTAGTAGTCATAGCGCTAACCCTTGTAGTCATAGCGCTAACCCTTGTAGTCCTAGCGCTAACCCTAGTCATCCTAGTGCTAACCCTAGTCATCCAAGAGCTAACCCTAGTCGCCCTAGTGCTAACCCTAGTCGCCCTAGCGCTAACCCTAGTCGCCCTAGCGCTAACCCTAGTCGCCCTAGCGCTAACCCTTGTCGCCCTAGCGCTAACCCTAGTCGCCCTAGCGCTAACCCTAGTCACCCTAGCGCTAACCCTAGTCGCCCTAGCGCTAACCCTAGTCGCCCTAGCGCTAACCCTAGTCGCCCTAGCGCTAACCCTAGTCGTCCTAGCAGTAACCCTAGTCGTCCTAGCGCTAACCCTAGTTGTCCTAACTCCAATCCTAGTCGTACTAGCGGTAACCCTAGTTGTCCTAGCACTAACGCTAGTCGTTCTAACTCTAACCCTAGTCTTCCTAACGCTAACCCCAGTCGTCCTAGCGCTAACCCTAGTCGTCCTAGTACTAACCCTCGTCATCCTATCGCTAACCCTAGTCATTTTAATGCTAACCCTTGTCACCCTAACCCTAACCCTAGTCGTCCTAACGATAACCCTAGTTATCCTAATGCTAACCATAGTAGTCATAGCGCTAACCCTTGTAGTCCTAGCGCTATCCCTAGTCGTCCTAACGCTAACCCTAGTCGTTCTAGCGCTATACCTAGTTTTCCTAGTGCGAACCCTAGTCATCCTAGCGCTAACCCTAGTTGTTCTAGTGGTAACCCTAGTCGTCCTAACGCTAACCCTAGTAGTCATAGCGCTAACCCTTGTAGTCCTAGCCCTAACCCTAGTCGTCCTAACGATAACCCTAGTCGTCATAGCGCTTACCCTAGTCATCCTAGCGCTAACCATAGTCATCCTAAGTCTAACCCTAGTCGCCCTAATGCTTACCCTAGTCGTCCTAGCGCAAACCCTTGTCATCCCAGTGCTAACCTTAGTCGTCCTAACGCTCACCCTAGTTGTCCTAACTCCAATCCTAGTCGTCCTAGCGGTAACACTAGTTGTCCTAGCACTAACCCTAGTCATCCTAACTCTAACCCTAGTCATCCTAACGCTAACCCCAGTCGTCCTAGCGCTAACCCTAGTCATCCTAGCACTAACCCTAGTCGTCCTAGCGCTAATCCTAGTCGTCCTAAGTCTAACCCTTGTCACCCTAGTGCTAACCCTAGTCATCCTTGTGCTAACCTTAGTCGTCCTAACTAGTTTTGAACCACCCTCGTGGTGTTCGAGTTCAGTTCGTCGAACACCCGTATGTTCACCGAACTGTTCGTCGAACTGTTCGTCGAACACCTTCGAACACCGTTAAAACCAGTGGCAGGCAAACAAAAACACATAGAAACACATGGAAAACACATAGAAAACACTTCAAAGGTGTCCAAAAGCTGACAAACTGTTCAGAAGACACAACTAACACATGGAAAAGTGACAAGTACATATACAGTACAGACCAAAAGTTTGGACACACCTTCTCATTTAAAGATTTTTCTGCATTTTCATGACTATGAAAATTGTACATTCACACTGAAGGCATCAAAACTATGAATTAACACATGTGGAATTATATACTTAACAAAAAAGTGTGAAACAACGGAAAATATGTCTTATATTCTAGGTTCTTCAAAGTAGCCACCTTTTGCTTTGATGACGGCTCTTGGCATTCTCTTGATGAGCTTCAAGAGGTAGTCACCGGAAATGGTCTTCGAACAATCTTGAAGGAGTTCCCAGAGATGCTTAGCACTTGTTGGCCCTTTTGCCTTCACTCTGCGGTCCAGCTCACCCCAAACCATCTCGATTGGGTTCAGGTCTGGTGACTGTGGAGGCCAGGTCATCTGGCCTAGCACCCCATCACTCTCCTTCTTGGTCAAATAGCCCTTACATAGCCTGGAGGTGTGTTTGGGGTCATTGTCCTGTTGAAAAATAAATGATGGTCCAACTAAACGCAAACCGGATGGAATAGCATGCCGCTGCAAGATGCTGTGGTAGCCATGCTGGTTCAGTATGCCTTCAATTTTGAATAAATCCCCAACAGTGTCACCAGCAAAGCACCATCACACCTCCTCCTCTATGCTTCACGGTAAGAACCAGGCATGTAGAGTCCATCCGTTCACCTTTTCTGAGTCGCACAAAGACACGGTGGTTGGAACCAAAGATCTCAAATTTGGACTCATCAGACCAAAGCACAGATTTCCACTGGTCTAATGTCCATTCCTTGTGTTCTTTAGCCCAAACAAGTCTCTTCTGCTTGTTGCCTGTCCTTAGCAGTGGTTTCCTAGCAGCTATTTTACCATGAAGGCCTTTTGCACAAAGTCTCCTCTTAACAGTTGTTGTAGAGATGTGTCTGCTGCTAGAACTCTGTGTGGCATTGACCTGGTCTCTAATCTGAGCTGCTGTTAACCTGCAATTTCTGAGGCTGGTGACTCGGATAAACTTATCCTCAGAAGCAGAGGTGACTCTTGGTCTTCATTTCCTGGAGCGGTCCTCATGTGAGCGAGTTTCTTTGTAGCGCTTGATGGTTTTTGCAACTGCACTTGGGGACACTTGCAAAGTTTTCCCAATTTTTCGCACTGACTGACCTTCACTTCTTAAAGTAATGATGGCCACTCGTTTTTCTTTACTTAGCTGCTTTTTTTCTTGCCATAATACAAATTCTAACTGTCTATTCAGTAGGACTATCAGCTGTGTATCCACCAGAGTTCTGCACAACACAACTGATGGTCCCAACCCCATTTATAAGGCAAGAAATCCCACTTATTAAACCTGACAGGGCACACTTGTGAAGTGAAAACCATTTCCGGTGACTACCTCTTGAAGCTCATCAAGAGAATGCCAAGAGTGTTTCAAAGCAGTCATCAAAGCAAAAGGTGGCTACTTTGAAGAACCTAGAATACAAGACATATTTTCAGTTGTTTCACACTTTTTTGTTAAGTATATAATTCCACATGTGTTAATTCATAGTTTTGATGCCTTCAGTGTGAATGTACAATTTTCATAGTCATGAAAATACAGAAAAATCTTTAAATGAGAAGGTGTGTCCAAACTTTTGGTCTATACTGTAGTCATGCGAAAAGAAAAGAGGTGGAGGAGTAAAAGGAGGGGAAGACACAGATATAGGCATGTCATGCCCTTCTAAAATCAAGAAAGGCTGGATTAAAACTCTAAAATCAGCCTACCAACACCCAGATGTCGTGACAAGAAAATTAAAAAAATAAATATCTTTAGGTAGAATGGCGGTTCCATTCAGAACACTTTCCTTACAAGACGTAGTGGTATCCCCGTTGTGAGTTGTGCCAAAAACGGAACCCAATACATTCGGACTAATCCACCATTTGTCATATCCAAGGGGCAGGTCCGTAAACGACAACATCGACGCGGAACCAAGTACAGTAGTATATAATGTACATCCTTTGACAAGGCAATCAGGCAGATCAAGAAGTTGGGAAGGGTCACCCTAATGGCCAAAACAGACATTGATGCGGCGTTCCGGTTACTTACAACCTGTGCCTCCGAATAGTGTCCACCTATTGGGCTGCTTCTGGGAAGGAACATAATATATAGATCGCTGTTTGCCCATGGAGTGCTCCAGATCCTGCTCACTATTTAAGGCGTTTAGTTGCTTCCTCGAATGGGTTGTAATGAACGTTTCTAAGGGGGCACATATTATCCATTACCTCGACAACTTCTTATGCCTGGGCCCAAAAGATTCGCCACAGTGTGAATACAAGCGGTAGTCCACCTGTGAGAAGGAGAGAGCTGGAGGGAGAGTCGACACAAGAGAGCCAAGGGGTTAGATGGAGAATGGAAGAAGGAAAGAGGGCGTAAGGGAGTACAGTGGAAGGCCGACCTGAGCTCCTCCATGTTCCTGCTGGGCGGGGAACAGCCCTGGGAAGAAAAGCCACTAGTGCATCCCTTTGAGGTTACTGGCGCGAGCGGGCAGAGGGACTATGCTGGAGTGCGAAGCCGACACGGCCAGTCCGCTCCTGCCCGTGCGACCTCCGTGTCACCGGGTTTGTGCCAGAGCCGCGGTGGACCCTGACGGCCAGCCCCCTCTCCCAATACTGCTGACTGTCCGCTGGTGGGTCGAGCCCCCCCCGCGGAGGGGGGGGTAACATCTGCAGAAGAAAGACCATCTTCCAGCCAAGCTAAGATGTCTACTTCTTTTCGTGGACAGTGTGATATGATCCCTTTCTTACGGACATGCCCATCGCTACAAATTCCAGATGAGGCACAAAAACAGCAGGTGCTTCAACGGATATCAAGTGCTCCTTCAAGTGGGCTCTCCTCCACCTCAACTTCAACATCACAAATACTCCAGTCCTCAGAGGTGTCACCCCAATCGCACTTGCTTCCTCACATCTCCCAAGTCTCCAGCTGCCCGTCTGAGTATGGGGTAACACAGATGGTTGAGTCTGCACAGCTGTTTACTCATACTATAGCCTGGGAAACGGAGGTCTGCTCCAGAGCTTCTGTTAATCCAGACGAGGAAATGATCTGCACTGATGCCCAGAACCTTAATGAGTCGGATCCAGGACCAGATGAAGAAGGTTCTGAGGATAATGTAGACCCTCGTTTCCAAACTGTAACTCCTGTTGGTGGAGACAATGATGAAGACGATGATGAGACTCAAATACCTGATTGGAGCGACAACTTGACTTTTTGGTCACGGTAGGAAGAGGTTGGCTCTGAGGACGACGGGTGTGAGAACACACAGGGTGATTGTTAGAACTCTCCTGTTAGGTTTTTTCTAGTTTGCTGGTCACATGACCATTTTTGCCTCTTTAATCCGGCTCCGCCCTCCTGGCCTTGCTGGACTTCATTGTATTTTCTACTCTTGAGCTAGCTTGGTACTCTGTTACCTTTCTCTGTTAGTTTTGCTAGGTCTTCTGACCTCTATGTTCTATATTGTGTGTTTGTCTTTACTGCTACAATTTCTGCTAGGAGGTGTCCAACTTTATCCCAGTCCCTAGTTCTTGTAGGGATCCCTCCCTTGCATCTATAGGTCTTCGTACAGACTAGCCTAGGACTTTAGCGGGTCTGATCGCAGGATCAGGTTCCCCGTTACATCGTAGGGATCCAGTTTAGTTCTATTGTAGGGACAGATCTCCTGTCTTTCCTTAGTGCTTGTAGCAGATCATAACAGTAAGTCCAGCCCAAAAAATTTCTCTAAGGAAAGACCTCCAGTTTCCATCATGGTCTCGGTTCAAGATTTGGCTCAACGCTTGCAGGGACTCTCTCTGGAGGTGGCCGAGCTCCAACAACACGTGAGTAGCTGCCCTGGAGCACATTTTGTAGAGCCAAAGGTACGTCTGCCTGATCTATTTTTTGGTGAACAACAAGATTTTTTTTCTTTTAAAAATGCTTGTTTATTGTATTTTCGTTTAAGACCCGGATCCTCTGGTGATGAATCACAGCGCATAGGGATCATAATGTCACTTTTGCGCAAGGATCCTCAGGGATGGGCTTTTTCTCTCCAACCTAGTGATCCGTGCTTTAGATCAGTGGATAGTTTTTTTTCTGCTTTGGGTTTGTTGTACGATGATCCTGATCGTGTCTCACCTGCTGAGTCTGAATTGAGACGTTTGAGGCAGGGATCAGGTAATGTGGAAAAATATTGTTCTCACTTCCGTCGGTGGTCTGCCCAGGTGGGGTGGAACGATTCAGCTTTGAAAAGTTTGCTTCTTGCGGGGCTAGGTGAAAGGGTTAAAGATTTGCTGATTGCTTATCTCACACCTGGAAACTTGCAGGAGGCTATGCAATTAGCTATACGGGTGGACAGGAGACTGCGTGCAAGGGTTAATGAGAGTAAATCCTCTGCCATATCAGCTCAAAGTCTTGAGAGGGTCTGTGCTGACAAAGGAGAGCCGATGGAGATTGGGGCGATGACACCCCGCTCTCAGGAAAAAGACCACAGGTTTTCTGAAGGTTTGTGCTTCTATTGTGGAAATTCTGGTCATTTTATTAAGAACTGTGTGCTTCGTATGAACAAAGAAAAAAAAATGGTCAGTTATGCCCGTATTGCCTGTTTAAATTCTAAGGGGGTATTCCTATCTGCTACTACCGCTGCTCAGGAAGAATTAATTGAATTTCGGGTATTTGTGGATTGTGGTTCTACTCTGAATGTGATTGATGGGGGATTCTTGGAAAAACTTACATTAAAACCTAAACCTTTGTCATCCCCTATTGCTGTGGTTTCTGTTGATGGCTCTCCCTTGAAGAGTGTTACTCTGTGAGTTTCCCCTCACTATTAATGGTGTTCATCAAGAGAATTTGGATTTGGTAGTATTGAATAATTTGCCTTCTCCAGTAATATTGTCATGATTGTGTCGCCACGAAGACCGCCACGATTGCACAGCCTGACTTCTCGCAGCTGTGTTTTTGGTGTTTTGTGCTTTTCGGCAGTGAGGGAGTTAACTCTCTCTCTCTGTGCTAGACAAGGTCCAGCCACGCCCAGCTGCAATCAATTCTGCAGTAGTGAGATTCCTTATTATGTCTGCTGATCTGTTAGGGAAGTTGTCGGTGAAAGCATTTCATGCAGACTAACAGAGCGGATCGTGGTATTTTGGAGTTCTAAGCTAAGTGTATTGGGAGTGGTTTTTCCCTTCCTCGCTTTATCATTTATCTCCTTTCCCATTGGTGTTCCCTCTGTTGTTGTTGTGTAGTTTTTGTATGCAAGGTGGTTTTGGTTTTACCCTTGTACTGTCTCGTTCATCTAAGTACTGAGTGTTGGCATATTATTACCTGTCCCCTTTTGTTGTGATCGGGGTCCTTCTCAGGACTAGATTACTTAGGTGCAGGGATCCTCAGGAGGTAGGGGTTACACTGGCGGCCTGGACCTCTGTACCTTTAACAGTACCTCCAGGTAGAGGGATTAGTCAGGGCCCCAGCTTAGGGTCAGCTTAGGCCCCCTACCTCCAGTACACAGAGACAGCGTGACAAATATTGGGGTTGCCCTGGTTAAAATTGCATAATCCTGTACTGGATTGGTCTACCAATGAAATTAAGTTCTGGAGCCCTAAATGTTATGACAAGTGTTGTAACGGACTTATTGCTGTGGTGGAAAAAGGGGAATTACCTGTACCTCTTTAGGATTTTTGGAGAGTTTTTTCTGAGGAGGAGTCACAAATTTTGCCTTCCCATAGAGACTATGATTGTACCACTGAATTTGTCCCTGGAGCGACTCTTCCTAAAAGTCGTTTATTTAATCTTACTATTCCTGAGAGGCTTTGGAGGAAAACATACAGACAAGCTTGGCCGCCGGTCACATTAGGCCTTCCAAGTCTCCTGTGGCTGTTGGATTTTTTTTTGTTAAAAAAAAAGATGGCGGTTTACATCCTTGTCTGGACTTTCGTGAGATTAATAAAATTACTGTACGCAATCCTTACCCACTGCCATTGTTTCCTGATTTGTTGAACCAGTTAGTGGGGGCCAAGTGGTTCTCTAAAATTGATCTCCGGGGGGCATACAATTTGTTGCGCATGAAGGAGGGTGATGAATGGAAGACTGCTTTTAACACTCCTGTGGGTCATTTTGATAATCTGGTTATGCCTTTTGGTCTCACCAATGCTCCAGCATTTTTTCAGAATCTTATTAATGACATCCTTAGACCTTTGATCGGCAAAAATGTGGTTGTGTATTTGGATGACATTCTGATTTATTCGCCTGATCTGGAGTCTCATTGGCGGAGCGTACGTGAGGTTTTACAGTTATTATTGGACAATTTGCTTTTTGCTAAGCTAGAGAAATGTGAGTTCGCTGTACAGAGAATTCGTTTTTTGGGTTACATTATCTCCAGTGAAGGTTTTCAGATGGACCCGGTGAAAGTTCAAGCTGTGCAGGAATGGGCTAGGCCTATTGGTTTGAAATCGATACAGAGGTTTTTGGGTTTCGCCAATTATTACAGAAAATTCATAAAAAATGTTTCTATTATTGTCAAACCACTGACCGATCTCACCAGGAAAGGTGCTAATACGGTTCAGTGGACTTCTGAGGCCATTGAAGCTTTTGTGTTTCTAAAGGAGAGGTTCACCTCTTCTCCCATCCTTATGCAGCCTGATGTGACTAAGCCGTTTTTGGTTGAGGTTTATGCTTCTTCTGTGGGGGTTGGTGCGGTGTTGTCTCAGGAAAGCAAGGATGGAGTACATCCCTGTGCCTTTTTTTCAAAAAATTTTTCTGAGACTGAACTTAATTACGATATTGGTAATCGGGAATTGCTGGCTATAAAACTTGCATTTGAACACTGGCGTCATCTCTTGGAAGGTGCTGAATTTCCCATTCAGGTTTTCACTGATCATAAAAATCTCATCTATCTTGATGCTGCCAAGCGCTTGAATACCCGTCAGGCTAGGTGGGCACTTTTTTTCTCGCGGTTTAATTTTTCCGTTACTTACTAGAGATGAGCGTTGTTCGACTCGAACTGTTCGCCAATCTCAAATTCGAGCTGTTTTGGGCGGTGTTCGAGTTGTTCGACGAACCTGAACGATTTGAGAAAAATTCGGCTGTTTGAGGTCATGTTCGATAACTGTTCGTGCACCAAAATCATAACTGGATTTTTTCTCAGTAATGATGAAAATTAATGTTAATACGCAGTTTGAGTGTACAGCGGGGTGGGGGGAGGGGCAGGGGATGGATCTCTGCAGGAACAATGAAGATCTCCATTTTTTTTTCTCTTTCCCGCATTTGCAGTGGGGAGGTGCAATCTGTCAGCCTATCAGCAGCGCACACACGGAGCGAAGTGCTTTTTTTCACACAAGCAAGGGCATGTGTCATTGGCAGTGTATGTCACATGTCCTTGCCCTATAAGACCAAGCCATTTTCCCCGTCGCCACCATTTTCTCACTGCTGCAGCTGCGTGTTAGACGGCACCGCTGTTGCTGTGTGCGCTATACCTTGTTAATTTCAAGCCAATTTTCGCACAAATCTACAGATAGCTTGGGAGTAGGGAATAGTTGTGATTGCAGTCGTTTTAAGGACTAGGTTACAGCATTTTCTACGACTTTTATCAGGCAGGTCTGTGCTCTTAAATAGATAGATTGTGGGAGTAAAGACTAATTGTAATTGCAGTCCTTTTCAGGACTAGGTTACATCAGTTCCTATCAGTTTTTGCCAGGCAGGTCTGTGCCAGTGCTGTGCAAGTTTTTTTCACAGCATTTGGCTGAATCTAGCAAAGCTAATCCTTTTTGGCCTATTGCAGAGTGTGTTAGTCAGTGGAGTAGCCTATCTGTGCTGCAAGAGATACCACCTGTGTATAGAATACCAATTTTTTTACTGCACCTAGTGAAGTAAAATCTTTTGGGCATAGCATCGTTCTATTAGTCCATCTATACTGACCTCCATCAGGTTGCAAATTGAATATAATTTTTTTCTGCATCTAGCTCTGAAAAAATATTTGGCCTTCTAGCAGTGTGTGGGACTTTCTCTATTAGTCCATCTATACTGACCTCCATCAGGTTGCAAATTAAAAATAATTCTTTGTCTGCATCTAGCTCTGAAAAAATATTTGGTCTTCTAGCAGTGTGTGGGACTTTCTCTATTAGTCCATCTATACTGACCTCCATCAGGTTGCAAATTCAAAATAATTTTTTGTCTGCATCTAGCTCTGAAAAAATATTTGGCTTTCTAGCAGTGTGTGGGACTTTCTCTATTAGTCCATCTATACTGACCTCCATCAGGCTGCAAACTGAATATAATTTTTTGTCTGCATCTAGCTCTGAAAAAATATTTGGCCTTCTAGCAGTGTGTGGGACTTTCTCTATTAGTCCATCTATACTGACCTCCATCAGGCTGCAAACTGAATATAATTTTTTTCTGCATCTAGCTCTGAAAAAATATTTGGCCTTCTAGCAGTGTGTGGGACTTTCTCTATTAGTCCATCTATACTGACCTCCATCAGGTTGCAAATTAAAAATAATTTATATCTGCATCTAGCTCTGAAAAAATATTTGGCCTTCTAGCTGTGCGTGGGACTTGTTCTATTAGTCCATCTATACTGACCTCCATCAGGTTGCAAATTGAATATAATTTTTTTCTGCATCTAACCCAGCCAATAGTTTTGGCCTAATACCACAGTTTGGCCACTCAGCTCTGCTCGGTTCCCATCCATTGTTTTTTTGTGCAAACAACTCCAGAGTTGTGAATTAGTTAACCACCAAAATGAGTGGAAAAAGGCCTGCTACTGGTGGAAAGGGGAATAGGCGTGTTGGGAAGGGGAAAAAAGGTTGTGTCCGTGGGGTAGGTGTTAAAGCAACAGTAACATCTGCAGAAGAAAGACCATCTTCCAGCCAAACTAAAATGTCTACTTCTTTTAGCGGACAATGTGATAAGATCCCTTTCTTACAGCCACGCCAATCGCTACAAATTCCAGATGAGGCACAAAAACAGCAGGTGCTTCAACGGATATCAAGTGCTCCTTTAAGTGGGCTCTCCTCCACATCAACTTCAACATCACAAATACTCCAGTCCTCAAAGGTGTCACCCCAATCGCACTTGCTTCCTCACAGCTCCCAAATCTCCAGCTGCCCGTCTGAGTATGAGGTAGAACAGATAGTTGAGTCTGCAGAGCTGTTTACTCATACTATAGCCTGGGAATCAGAGGTCGACTCCAGCGCTTCTGTGAATCCAGACGAGGAAATGATCTGCACTGATGCCCAGAATCTTTATGAGTCGGATCCAGGACCAGACGCAGAAGGTTCTGACCATAATGTAGACCCTCATTCCCAAACTGTAACTCCTGTTGGTGGAGACAATGAGGAAGACGATGATGAGACTCAAATACCTGATTGGAGCGACAACTTTAGTTTTTTGTCAGGGCAGGAACAGGTTGGCTCTGAGGAGGACGGGTGTGATAACGCACAGGGTGATGATGATGAGGTTGGAGATCCCACTTACTGTCAACCCACAGTCAGCCAAGAGATGAGGTCAGCAGAGGAGGTGGAGGAAGATGCTAGTGACGACGAGGTCAGGTTGTGCCTTCCTGGACAGAGACGTAGTACTGGAACACGTCAACAACTGCATTCTCAAACACAACTCTGCCTCTCACCACAAGTCGTGGTGGCTCTTCAGATCGCATGGGTGCTAAGCCTTGCATAGCCTGGGCATTTTTTCAGATCGATAAAGATGACCCAACTCATGTTATCTGTAACATTTGTCAGCAAAAGCTAAGTAGAGGCCAAAAAATACATAGTTTGAGTACTTCATGCATGAACCGACACATGGACATGAAGCATAAGTTGCAGTGGGAAGCTCAGTGTGCTACAATGCGGCCTAGCCGGCCGGGCCAACCACCGTCTGCCATATCTTGTGCATCCGCGGCCTCTTCATCCTCTGTGACTGGGGGCACAGCAGTCACACCTGTTTTGGGGCGCAGACCTGCCACCTCTTTACCCGCAACAGCCAGCGTGATTGGCAGGTCATCATTTTCTTTGGAGGTGATAACACCAGCTGGTGTTGAGCGCTGTCCGACATCGATAGCACCACCTTTGGATCAAGGCAACCTAACATGTCCGCCTGCATCTTCCTCACAGATCGGCAGTTTGCCTGGGACACCCTTATCAACCCCGTCTAAGCACAATAGCCAGCCCTCGGTCCCTCAGATGTGGACAAGTAAAAGACCATTTCCTCCTAGCCATGAGAAAGCTAAGAGGTTGAATTTCACCATCTGCAAGCTCTTGGCTACAGAAATGCTGCCTTTCCGCCTGGTGGACACAGAGGATTTTCGAGACCTTATGTCCGTCGCAGTGCCCCAGTACCAGATGCCCAGTCGGCACTACTTCTCAAAGAAAGGTGTGCCTGCGCTCCACCATCATGTCGCACACAACATCACCGCTTCTTTGAGAAACTCTGTGTGTGACAGGGTGCATTTCACCACAGACACTTGGACGAGTAGGCATGGACAGGGGCGTTACATGTCGCTGACTGGGCACTGGGTAACTATGGTGACAGCAGGACAAGGGGCTGCTGTCCAAGTCTTGCCGTCCCCACGAGTTGTGCGTCAATCCTCTTTATGTCAAAGTTCCTCCACTGCTTCTGCCTCCTCAACCTCCTCTCGGTCTTCCACCTGCACCCAAAGCCTGTCTGGTCATGCCACAAGCTTTCTAACTGCGCAGAAGGGATCCTGCACACCTCCTTACTATGCTGGCAGTAGGGCTCAACGTCATCAGGCGGTTTTTACTTTGAAATGTCTGGGAAATGTGAGTCTCACAGCTGAGGAGTTGTGGTCAGCTCTGGAGAACCAATTTCATGAATGGTTGTCTCCACTGGACCTGAAACCAGGGAAGGCCGTGTGCGACAATGCTGCAAACCTGGGTGCGGCCCTTCGCCGGGGCAATGTCACACACGTGCCTTGTATGACTCACGTGTTGAACCTGGTTGTCCAGCAATTTTTAGCTCACTTTCCCAGACTAGATGGCCTTCTGCAGAGGGCACGGTCGCTGTGTGCTCACTTCCACCGTTCGCATCCCACAGCTCAGCGACTTACATCTCTACAGAAGTCGTTGGGCCTGCCAATTCACCGGCTAAAATGCGATGTGCCTACCCGGTGGAATTCAACTCTGCACATGTTGCAGCGACTGTGGCAGCACCGACAAGCCCTGGTGCAATACGTTCTGACGTATAGCCTGGGCCAACGAGATCCAGAGGTGGGGCAAATCACGCTGGAGGAGTGGTCTCAGATCAGGGACCTATGCACCCTTCTGCACAGTTTTGAAATGGCGACGAAGATGTTTAGTGCTGACGATGCCATTATCAGCATGACTATTCTGATGATTTACATGCTGGAGCACATGTTAAACAGAATTCAGAGTCAGGTGGTGGCACAAGAGGAGGTGGAGGAAGTAGAGGAGGAGGAGTTGTATGCGGAAGGGCTAACATCTGCAAGGTCCAGACGGTCGGCAGCACCAAGGGGGCAGGCATGCGAGGGTGGGGGAGATGGTTTTACCAGGGCGCATGGTAGCAGCCAAACTAGTGAGGAAGGTGCAGGAGCCCAGGAAGAAGTGGAGGACGAACTGATGGAAGATTCATCAGATGAGGGAGACCTTGATCACATTTCTGTTGTGCGAGGTTGGGGGGAGAGGACAGAGGAAGGAAGCATGATTGTTACCTCGCCACCAACACAACAGGGACTTGGTGCTCCTGGATGCGCAACACACATGAGTGCCTTCTTGCTGCACTACCTGCAACATGACCCTCGAATTGTGAGAATTAGAAATAATCCTGACTACTGGGTTGCCACACTGTTAGATCCCCGGTACAAAAGTAAATTTGCAGAAATTATTCCTGCCATAGAAAGGGATGCACGCATGCAGGAGTATCAGCAGAGACTGTTGCAGAATCTTACATGTGCTTTTCCACAAAACAACAGTGGTGCACGTAGTGAATCTCACAGTTCCAACTTGCCAACCGTGGGACCGTCAAGTGTTCAGCACTCAAACCGTAACAGAACCAAAGTATCTGCTGGTAACATAAATTTTGCGGAATCATTTCACCACTTTTTTAGCCCATCCTTTGCAAGGCCACAGGAGACAAGAAGTCTGACACATAGTCAACGCCTAGAGACGATGGTACAGGAGTATCTCCAAGTAAACATTGAAGCCATGACTGTGTCACTGGACCCTTGCTCTTTTTGGGCTTCCAATCTGGATAAATGGCCGGAGCTAGCCACTTACGCCTTGGAGATCTTGTCATGCCCCGCAGCCAGCGTTCTGTCTGAACGTGTGTTCAGCGCTGCTGGTGGTGTGCTGACAGATAAGCGCACACGGCTCTCCACTGATAATGTAGACAGACTCACGTTCATAAAGATGAACAAATCATGGATCCGAAACGACTTTTCTACCCCTGTGTCATCCTGGGGAGAGTAAAAGCTTGATGATTGCATAAAATCACCCTACCAACTGTTTTAAGCTATCAAATTACTAATCATGTTTATCTGTATCTTGGCTGGAAAATAATTTGGGCTTTGTAGCAGTGTGCAGCACTGATCCTATTAGGCCATCTATACTAAGCTCCACCAGATTTAAAATTAATAATAATTTGTAGCTGCATCTAGCCCGGAAAATAATTTTGGGGCTCCGAGATGCGCAAGACACATAAGTGCCTTCTTGCTGCACTACCTGCAACATGACCCTCATATTGTCAGAATCCGAAGTAATCATGACTACTGGGTTGCCACACTCTTAGATCCCCCAAACTTTTCGATCAACCTTTTCATTTTAATAAAGACCAAAAAAATGGTCATTTTTGAAATTATAAGCATTAGCAGGTTATTAGAAACTGAAATCAAACAGTTTTCAACTCAAAACTTTATTCTAGGTGATGTTACATTTTCACATAGGACCCCTTGTTCGAAAGGAGCTTCTGAAGTCTCTCGTCCATTGAATTTGTCAGGTTTTGGATGGTTTCTGCTTCAATTGTTTTGCATGAGGACAGAATACCCTCCCAGAGCTGTTGCTTAGATGTGAACTGCCTCCCGCCATCATAGACACTCCTTTTGATGATGCTCCAGAGGTTCTGAATGGGGTAGAGGTCAGGGGAGCATGGGGGTCACACCATAAGTTTGTCCCCTTTTATGCTCATATCAGCCAGAGATGCAGATGTTTTATGTGCAGCATGAGATGGTGCATTATCATGCAAAAAAATGATCTTGCTGTGAAATACACGGTTCTTCTTCTTGAACCATGGCAGGAAGTGCTGTTTGAGAAAATCCACATATATTATGGAGTTCATCTTTAGCGCCTTCAGGGATCCTAAAGGGGCCGACAATCTCTCTCCCCATGATTCCAACCCAAAACATTACTCCACCTCCTCCTTGTTGGCGCTGTAGCCGTGTTTGCGTGGGGTATCCATCAACCATCCATCCTCCACTCCATCCATCTGGACCATCAAGCGCTGCACGGCACTCATCCGTGAACAAAGCAGTTTTGAAATCAGTCTTCATGTAATGTTTGGCCCACTGGAGCCGTTTCTGCTTGTGTGAAGTGGATAGAGGAGGTCGACAGGATGGCGTATGCACAGCTGCAAACCTCTGAAGGACCCTGCATCTTGTTGTTCGGGGGACGTTGGAGGCACCAGCAGCTTCAAAAACTTGTCTGCTGCTATGACAAGGCTTTTTTGCCGCTGCTCTTTTAACCTGACGTAATTGCCTGTAGGAAAGAGTCCTCAATTTGCCCTTATCAGCACGCACACGTGTGTACTGTGAATCAGCTACATACTTCTTGATTGCCAAGACACTTCATCCTGATCATCGCACAATGTTGATTGTAGTCATGCCTTGACCTAAACACTCCACAATTTGTTGCTTCTCAGCAGCCGACACATCCTTTTTCTTTCCTATTTTGGCAGAAAATGTAGGCTGCTTAATAATGTGAGACAGCCTTCTTAAGTAGTCTTGCCTTTCGTTGGACACACCTGCCAAACTAATTAGCACAGGTGTCTGCAATTGCTTACAGTGATATAAAGAGCCCTGACACACATCACCATCAATGAGTTTAACTGACAAACAAACAAATTCTTCCCTTATCACTCCTGAACACTTTTTGCATAATAATTTGGAACACAGTGTACATGTGCTTTTCCACAAAACACCAATGGTTCACGTAGTGAATCTTACAGTTCTAACTTGCCAACTGTGGTCTGTATGGAGTTGTTCAATAAAGGGCCCAAAATTAAGATAACATAGATGGGAGAGGTCTCTATGAATAGGAATTCCTAAGTATTTGATACCCTGTGAGGGCCAGGCAAAGGGAAAGTTGGACTGGATTTAATCCTATATGGATTTGGGGAGGGAGACATCGAGGGCCTCAGACTTCGCTGCATTGATTTTAAAATTTGACCATGTAACAAAGTGATCTATTTCAGCCATAACAGCATGGATGGATATATGTGATTGAGTGATATATACTAGGACATCATCAGCAAATAGAGAGCACTTGTACTCGGTGCCTCCCACCTCAATCCACCTAATATTGGGGTTATGGCGAATTGATGAGAGCAGGTGCTCCGTCACTAGGATGTATAAGAGAGGGGACAGAGGACATCCCTGCCTTGTCCCATTGGTGATTGTAAAACCTACAAAAGACAAAAATATATCTCATACCCTACCATCATTATATATAAATGTAAAGCAAAGTTGCATAATAAATATAGGGTACTTAGTGAACTATTTTTGATCAAAAAAAGTTTACAAGCCGTCCCACCAGCTTGGTTTTGCTTCCTTTTGCTAGTGTGAACATGCTCCTATTTCTTGCATGTCTACCATCTTAGACCTCAGTTCACATTGCTTGTTTTTTTGTCTTGTTTGCATTCTGTGCAATTTAAGGGTGTGGCATCCCCTTTGTTGAGCTGATTGGTATATATGTAGCTTACCACGGGCCTAGGTGGTCTGGAGTTGGGACCCGGTCCTATTTGTCTACCCTTTTATATGCATTACTTCAACTTTGATATACAGTAAGGTTTTTAATATAGGCAGTATAGGTACCGTCCCAATTTAGGGTCACCTTGCCGCTGGTGGGACGGCTTGTATACTTTTTTTGATCAAAAATAGTTCACTAAGTACCCTATATTTATTATGCAACTTTGCTTTACATTTATATATAATGATGGTAGGGTATGAGATATATTTTTGTCTTTTGTAGGTTTTGCTTCTTTTTGCTAGTGTGAACATGCTCCTATTTCTTGCATGTCTACCATCTTAGACCTCAGTTCACATTGCTTGGTTTTTTGTCTTGTTTGCATTCTGTGCAATTTAAGGGTGTGGCATCCCCTTTGTTGAGCTGATTGGTATATATGTAGCTTACCACGGGCCTATGTGGTCTGGAGTTGGGACCCGGTCCTATTTGTCTACCCTTTTATATGCATTACTTCAACTTTGATATACAGTAAGGTTTTTAATATAGGCAGTATAGGTACCGTCCCAATTTAGGGTCACCTTGCCGCTGGTGGGACGGCTTGTATACTTTTTTTGATCAAAAATAGTTCACTAAGTACCCTATATTTATTATGCAACTTTGCTTTACATTTATATATAATGATGGTAGGGTATGAGATATATTTTTGTCTTTTGTAGGTTTTGCTTCTTTTTGCTAGTGTGAACATGCTCCTATTTCTTGCATGACTACCATCTTAGACCTCAGTTCACATTGCTTGGTTTTTTGTCTTGTTTGCATTCTGTGCAATTTAAGGGTGTGGCATCCCCTTTGTTGAGCTGATTGGTATATATGTAGCTTACCACGGGCCTAGGTGGTCTGGAGTTGGGACCCGGTCCTATTTGTCTACCCTTTTATATGCATTACTTCAACTTTGATATACAGTAAGGTTTTTAATATAGGCAGTATAGGTACCGTCCCAATTTAGGGTCACCTTGCCGCTGGTGGGAAGGCTTGTATACTTTTTTTGATCAAAAATATTTCACTAAGTACCCTATATTTATTATGCAACTTTGCTTTACATTTATATATAATGATGGTAGGGTATGAGATATATTTTTGTCTTTTGTATATTTTTATATTTTTGTCTTTTGTAGGTTTTGCTTCTTTTTGCTAGTGTGAACATGCTCCTATTTCTTGCATGTCTACCATCTTAGACCTCAGTTCACATTGCTTGGTCCATTGGTGATTGTGAAAGGTGATGAAAATGTTCTGATGCACCCCCTGGGCCTTGGGACACCCGGAGCCGGACCCTTTTTGGTGGATTCTGGTGGCTGTAGTCTTCGTGGCGGCGACCCGGTTCCGTGGCTAAGGGTGGTCAAACCAGTGGCGGAACTATTTATGTGGTTTTGATGTTTAAATGTCCGACTACGCCACCCGTGGATTGCGGTCAGAGTGAACCGCCGCTGCAGGGCAGACCGCTGAGGCTGGTGTTGTGGGTGCAGCAGAGCGTAGCATAACTCCCCAGGGGAGGAGTATAGCCTCAGGGCAGTGTATGCGGAGGATGGGGGTGATGGTGCAGGGCAGCAGCAGTAACGACACGGAGTCAGTGATGCAGTCCAGAGCCTTTACTCACAGTTCTTATTATCCAGACCACGTCTGCAGGTAACGGCTGCCCACTTCGTACTGTGCTCACCAGGTGAGGGGCTCAGACAACTCCCAGATAACTTTGGAGCGCTTCACAGAATCCCCTTTGTGTGTCCTTTGTTTGGCCTTTCTTACAAACCCTTCTGTCCGGCTGCCTCGGGCCTCCTCTTGGTAAACTTGGCGTCAGTTTCCCTGACCCTATGTGGTGCCTTCCTAGCGGGTGTAGCGAGGGGCTGCGCCACATAAAATGTCACAGCCTCCGGTTTCTAGCTGAGGGTCGTTTCCTGCCTCCACTAGTTTCGGGGACCGGTCTCCCCCTTTGGCCTGACCCCTCCACGCAGGTGGATTCGGGCGTGCGGTGGCGACTCGCCCGTCCGCACCCCTGGGATCCCTTCATTCCTCGTTCCTGGAGCCTTCTCTGCTCCTCTTCCTTCCTTCTCCCTCTTCCAGGCCTGGGCCTCTGTTACTAGGCCCGCCTCCGGAGCAGAGCTCATGCAGAGCCCCTGCTCCCTGCCACTTCTGCTCAGACTTCTCTGCACTGAACTAAGATGGTGCCCACCTTTTATACTCCCTTCTCAATGCACCCAGGAACTGCTTCCTCCCTGCTCCTGCACTACAGGGTTCCCCTTCCTCAGTGTTCGCTCCCCCCACTCCAGCCAGGGACATGGACTGTCATGCCCATCTCAGAGGCATATTGGTCGCCCTGCCCCACGGCAATGTGGTGTAATGCATGCAGGTGTCGGGTCCTGATCCACACTCCATCCTTACCTGAGAGTGAGATATCACACCTCTGGGTGAGGTGCAATACCTCTGTAGCAACCGAGCCCTCAGGGTGCTACAGTTCCATTCATCTTCAGCCTAGGTGACGTATTGTGATACAGGGCCGTGATTTTGGCTATAAAAGGGTCCCCTAGACCCCTACCCCAAGCTTTTTAAGAGAATCATATATGGCGTGCCAGGAGACTCTATGGAATGCATTCTCAGCATCCAACGAGAGTATCTAATTACAAATTTTTAACTGCATCTAGCCCAGGAAATACTTTGTGCCTAGTAGAAGTGTCTGCTAGTCAGCGGATTATCCCGGCTGTTAAGCAAGCTACACCACCTGTAGTTTGCACACTTAATTTTTTAAAAGGAAATGCTTCGGGACCACGGGATACTCAGTGAAGAGCATCAGGAGGCACCCCAAGGCATAGGGGCTGGGACTGGCAGTAGGATGCCTTGCGGTGGACAGCCGAGCTCGATCCTTATAAAAGCTTTTGAACTGCAGCAGCTTTAGGGGACGCTACTGGAGCTGGAATTACGCGGCTGCTGGCATGAGACTTGCCCTCCAATAGATCCTTGTAAATGGATTTAAAGTGTATTCATTCAAATTAGAGAGACAATTTAAATTAAAAAGCTTACAGCTGCCTCCACCACAGGGGGGCTCGCTCGACCCACCAGCGGACAGGCACCAGTATAGGGAGAGGGGGGCTGGCCGTCAGGGTTCACCGCGGCTCTGGCACAAACCCGGCGACACGGAGGTGGCATGGGCAGGAGCGGACTGAACGTGTCGGCTTCTCACATTTTGGATTTTAGAAGGGCATGACATGCCTATATCTGTGTCTCCCCCTCCTTTTACTCCTCCACCTCTTTTCTTTTCGCATGACTATATGTACTTGTCACTTTTCCATGTGTTAGTTGTGTCTTCTGAGCAGTTTGTCAGCTTTTGGACACCTTTGAAGGTGTTTTCTATGTGTTTCTATGTGTTTTTGTTTGCCTGCCATTGGTTTTAACGGTGTTCGACGAACAGTTCGGCGAACACACGGGTGTTCGACAAACCGAACCGAACTCGAACACTACGGGCGTGGCTCAACACTATTACTTACATCCCGGGTACCAAGAATGTTAAAGCGGATGCTTTGTCTCGCAGCTTTTCTCCCATGGTCAGTGCTGAGGAGGAGGAGGAGAGCATTTTACAAGAAGGTGTTGTGATTGCTGCTTTGGACTCCGTTTTGGAGGATGAGATTCTTAAAGCTTAGGAGAATGCCCCATCTAACACTCCCCATGGGAGGTTGTTTGTGCCTAGGACCTTTAGGAGAGATTTGTTTGTTGAGTGTCATGAGTCTCTGTTGGCAGGTCATCCAGGAATTTCTGAGACCAAGAGACTTGTGGGTCGCAGTTTTTGGTGGTCTGGACGGCAGAAGGAAGTCATTAAGTGGGTGCATCAATGTACTGTGTGTGCTAGATCTAAGTCTTCGCATGCTCCTGCTGCGGGGTTGCTTTGCCCTCTGGAGGTTCCTAGTGCACCTTGGACACATCTGGCTATGGACTTTATTACTGACCTTCCCAACTCTGAAGGTTTCACGGTCATCTGGGTGGTCGTGGACCGTTTTAGCAAGATGTGTCACTTGGTTCCCTTCATCAAACTGCCTTGCGCTAAGACACTCGCTAAGGCCTTTGTCAAGGAAATTGTCAGACTACATGGCATTCCTACTGACATTGTTTCTGATAGGGGACCTCAGTTCGTGGCTCGTTTTTGGCGTGCCTTTTGTGACAGGTTGGGAGTTCATTTGTCGTTTTCATCCGGATATCATCCTGAGTCTAATAGCCAGACAGAAAGAAAGAACCAGGATATTGAGCAGTTCTTGCGTTACTTTGTGGCAGACAATCAAGTGGGGTGGTCTGAGTTTCTGCCACTTGCTGAATTTGCTCTTAACAACCATACATCCTCTTCTGCTGGGTGTTCGCCTTTTTTTTGTTGTTCTGGGAGACATCCGTCATTTGGGTCATTCTCCAAATTGGTATCGGCTGTGCCTGAGGAGGAGAGTTTTTCCGGTGATTTGGAGAGAGTTTGGACGGATGTGCGTGATAATTTTCAGGAGGCAAACAAGAAATCTAAGAGGTACTTTGATAGGAAACGGCAAGAGGTTTTGTTTGCTATTGGTGACATGGTTTAGTTGTCCTCTAAGAATCTGCGATTGAGGATTCCTTCGAAAAAATTGGGTCCCAAGTTTGTAGGGCCCTTTAAGGTGCTTCAGATAGTTAACCAGTCTGCTGTTAGGTTGGAGGTTCCTACCTCCTGGAAGATTAATCCGGTGTTTAATGTTTCTCTGTTGAAAAAAGCTGATGTGACGCCTCTGCCACTGTTCCTCCGGGGGTGGAGGACGGGGAATATGAAATTTCCCGCATCCTAAATTCTAGACGGTATAGAGGGAGTTTGCAGTATCTCGTCGCTTGGAAGGGTTTCGGACCCGAGGATAACTCATGGGTGAGAGCGGATGATGTTTCTGCTTCCATACTTGTCAGAGCATTTCACAGGAGGTTTCCTGATAAGCCCGGTCCTAGGGGATCCGGAGGATCCTCTTAGAAGAGGGGGTACTGTTAGAACTCTCCTGTTAGGTTTTTTCTAGTTTGCTGGTCACATGACCATTTTTTGCCTATTTAATCCGTCTCCACCCTCCTGGCCTTGCTGGACTTCATTGTATTTTCTACTCTTGAGCTAGCTTGGTACTCTGTTACCTTTCTCTGTTAGTTTTGCTAGGTCTTCTGACCTCTATGTTCTATATTGTGTGTTTGTCTTTACTGCTACAATTTCTGCTAGGAGGTGTCCAACTTTATCCCAGTCCCTAGTTCTTGTAGGGATCCCTGCCTTGCATCTATAGGTCTTCGTACAGACTAGCCGAGGACTTTAGCGGGTCTGATCGCAGGATCAGGTTCCCCGTTACATCGTAGGGATCCAGTTTAGTTCTATTGTAGGGACAGATCTCCTGTCTTTCCTTAGTGCTTGTAGCAGATCATAACAGTAAGTCCAGCCCAAAAAATTTCTCTAAGGAAAGACCTTCAGTTTCCATCATGGTCTCGGTTCAAGATTTGGCTCAACGCTTGCAGGGACTCTCTCTGGAGGTGGCCGAGCTCCAACAACACGTGAGTAGCTGCCCTGGAGCACATTTTGTAGAGCCAAAGGTACGTCTGCCTGATCTATTTTTTGGTGAACAACAAGATTTTTTTTCTTTTAAAAATGCTTGTTTATTGTATTTTCGTTTAAGACCCGGATCCTCTGGTGATGAATCACAGCGCATAGGGATCATAATGTCACTTTTGCGCAAGGATCCTCAGGGATGGGCTTTTTCTCTCCAACCTAGTGATCCGTGCTTTAGATCAGTGGATAGTTTTTTTTCTGCTTTGGGTTTGTTGTACGATGATCCTGATCGTGTCTCATCTGCTGAGTCTGAATTGAGACGTTTGAGGCAGGGATCAGGTAATGTGGAAAAATATTGTTCTCACTTCCGTCGGTGGTCTGCCCAGGTGGGGTGGAACGATTCAGCTTTGAAAAGTTTGTTTCTTGCGGGGCTAGGTGAAAGGGTTAAAGATTTGCTGATTGCTTATCCCACACCTGGAAACTTGCAGGAGGCTATGCAATTAGCTATACGGGTGGACAGGAGACTGCGTGCAAGGGTTAATGAGAGTAAATCCTCTGCCATATCAGCTCAAAGTCTTGAGAGGGTCTGTGCTGACAAAGGAGAGCCGATGGAGATTGGGGCGATGACACCCCACTCTCAGGAAAAAGACCACAGGTTTTCTGAAGGTTTGTGCTTCTATTGTGGAAATTCTGGTCATTTTATTAAGAACTGTGTGCTTCTTATGAACAAAGAAAAAAAAATGGTCAGTTATGCACGTATTGCCTGTTTAAATTTTAAGGGGGTATTCCTATCTGCTACTACCGCTGCTCAGGAAGAATTAATTGAATTTCGGGTATTTGTGGATTGTGGTTCTACTCTGAATGTGATTGATGGGGGATTCTTGGAAAAACTTACATTAAAACCTAAACCTTTGTCATCCCCTATTGCTGTGGTTTCTGTTGATGGCTCTCCATTGAAGAGTGTTACTCTGTGAGTTTCCCCTCACTATTAATGGTGTTCATCAAGAGAATTTGAATTTGGTAGTATTGAATAATTTGCCTTCTCCAGTAATATTGTCATGGTTGTGTCGCCACGAAGATCGTCACGATTGCACAGCCTGACTTCTCGCAGCTGAGTTTTTGGTGTTTTGTGCTTTTCGGCAGTGAGGGAGTTAACTCTCTCTCTCTGTGCTAGACAAGGTCCAGCCTCGCCCAGCTGCAATCAATTCTGCAGTAGTGAGATTCCTTCTTATGTCTACTGATCTGTTAGGGAAGTTGTCGGTGAAAGCATTTCATAACTCATGGGTGAGAGCGGATGATGTTTCTGCTTCCAGACTTGTCAGAGCATTTCACAGGAGGTTTCCTGATAAGCCCGGTCCTAGGGGATCCGGAGGATCCTCTTAGAAGATGGGGTACTGTTAGAACTCTCCTGTTAGGTTTTTTCTAGTTTGCTGGTCACATGACCATTTTTGCCTATTTAATCCGGCTCCGCCCTCCTGGCCTTGCTGGACTTCATTGTATTTTCTACTCTTGAGCTAGCTTGGTACTCTGTTACCTTTCTCTGTTAGTTTTGCTAGGTCTTCTGACCTCTATGTTCTATATTGTGTGTTTGTCTTTACTGCTACAATTTCTGCTAGGAGGTGTCCAACTTATCCCAGTGCCTAGTTCTTGTAGGGATCCCTCCCTTGCATCTATAGGTCTTCGTACAGACTAGCCGAGGACTTTAGCGGGTCTGATCGCAGGATCAGGTTCCCCGTTACATCGTAGGGATCCAGTTTAGTTCTATTGTAGGGACAGATCTCCTGTCTTTCCTTAGTGCTTGTAGCAGATCAAAACAGTGATGATGATGAGGTTGGAGATCCCACTTACTGTCAACCCACAGTCAGCCAGTCGATGAGGTCAGCAGAGGAGGTAGAGGAGGTTGTGACTAGCCCAGGGGATGGGGATGACTCAGTACCCGTGCCTTTGCCTGGACTTTGGGATGTCGCGGTGGTCGGCTCCCGGGCCCGTACCCTGGAGTCACTCTTTAAAAGGTGGATAATTGTTAATTTTATAAGAGTTTGTGATGCCACCTGTGGTATCTGGTGAGAAGCACCAGCGCTGCAGCAGTCCACTGAGGCCGTTGATAAGGCAGCTCGATGGTATAGTTCCCCACAGGTGCAGCTAAGCCTCATAAGCCTCAGAAAAGCGTATGCAGGGGGAATGCAGGACAGGCGAGACCCAGCTGAGTCAGAGCAAGAACGGGAATGGACTCAGTAGTCACTTCAGTACCTTTTACTGGTGGAAATTCAGGCACATCCCGGAGCACTGTAGGGTGAAGGGTGCATATCAGGATCCTCCCCAATGAGCGGGTGTAGGGCCTCCTGTTTCTTGCCTCTGCGTAGTAAGTTTCTGACCTGCCTGGAGCTAGGCCTAACTTTGTCTCTGTCCTGCGCTGGCTGACCTTGTGGTAAGGCCTTCTCTTGGAGTTCACGCTCCCAGTATGCGGGGCCTAAACATCTCCTGGCCCTGTTACGTATCAGCATCTTAGCGATTCTTGGACTTGTAGTTCTCCAGGGATTCCGGTTATGCCTTACCGGGTCATAGAGATCCCGGTAAGCTCGGATCCGGTGTCCAGTAAATGCTTCGGGGTGAGCTGGTTAAGCTCCTCTGCCCCCTATGTACTAACTCTCTACTCGCCTTCTGCCTGCTCTGGCCCTCACTAGGCTTTACACACTAACTGCAGCTTGCGGCGCTTCACAGATTATATGGCGCCGGCACACCTTAAGCTCTAACTGGGCTACCTGAATCCAGCTAACAGGAGCCTCGTGCTCCACAGCTGAACTATTAACTCAGTTCTCTAGACTAGACTTAGCTCCACTGCAGACTGACCTCTCTTAGGCTTCTCTACTGCAGGAACTCTTCAGAGGAACTGAACTGCCTAGCTCCACCTTCCCCATTTATATCCCTAACGGGCTCCCTCTGTTGGTCTGAGGTGGAAGGTGGAGATGTGTGAATGTTTATGGGGGCCTCTTGTGGAGGATTCCATCAATGCACTCTTCTAGGATCTGTGATACCAAGCGCAGCTGGGCGTCACAGATGCTATTGACGACGAGGTTAGGTTGCGCCTTCCTGGACAGAGACGGAGTACTGGAAGCACGTCAACAACTGCATCCTCAACCACAACTCTGCCGCTGACCACAAGTCATAGTGGCTCTTCAGGTCGCATGGGCTCTAAGCCTTGCATAGCCTGGGCATTTTTTCTGATCGATAAGGATGACTCAACTCGTGTTATCTGTAATATTTGTCACCAAAAGCTAAGTAGAGGCCAAAAAATCCATAGTTTGAGTACTTCATGCATGAACCGTCACATGGATATGAAGCATAAGTTGCAGTGGGAAGCTCAGTGTGCTACAATGCGGCCTAGCGAGCCGGGCCAACCACCGTCTGCCCCATCTTGTGCATTCGCGGCTTCTTCATTCTCTGTGACTGGGGGGACAGCAGTCACACATGTTTTTGGACGCAGACCTGCCACCTCTTTACCCGCAACAGCCAGTGTGATTGGCAGGTCATCATTTCATTTGGAAGTGGAAACACCAGCTGGTGTTGAGCGCTCTCCGACATCGAGAGCACCACCTTTGGATCAAGGCAACCTATCTTTTCCGCCTGCATCTTCCTCACAGACCGGCAAGTTTGCCGGGGACACCCTACTCAACCCCGTCTAATCACAACAGCCAGCCCTCGGTCCCTCAGATGTGGACAAGTAAAAGACCATTTCCTCCTAGCCATGACAAAGCTAAGAGGTTGAATTTCACCATCTGCAAGCTCTTGGCTACAGAAATGCTGCCTTTCCAAATGGTGGACACAGAGGATTTTCGAGACCTTAAGTCTGTCGCAGTGCCCCAGTACCAGATGCCCAATCGGCACTACTTCTCAAAGAAAGTTGTGCCTGCGCTCCAAAAGCATGTCGCACACAACATCACCGCTTCTTTGAGAAACTCTGTGTGTGACAGGGTGCATTTCACCACAGACACTTGGGCGAGTAGGCATGGACAGGGGCATTACATGTCGCTGACTGGGCACTGGCTAACTATGGTGACAGCAGGACAAGGGGCTGCTGTCCAAGTCTTGCCGTCCCCACGAGTTGTACGTCAATCCTCTTTATCTCAAAGTTCCTCCACTGCTTCTGCCTCCTCAACCTCCTCTTGGTCCTCCACCTGCACCCAAATCCTGTCTGGTAATGCCACCTGCTTTCTAACTGTGCAGAAGGAATCCTGCACACCTCCTTACTATGCTGGCAGCAGGGCTCAGCGGCATCAGGCAGTGTTTACTTTGAAATGTCTGGGAAATGTGAGTCACACAGCTGAGAAGTTGTGGTCAGCTCTGGAGACCCAGTTTCATGAATGGTTGTCTCCACTGGACCTGAAACCAGGGAAGGCCGTGTGCGACAATGCTGCAAATCTGGGTGCGGGCTTTCGCCGGGGCAATGTCACACACGTGCCTTGTATGGCTCACGTGTTGAACCTGGTTGTCCAGCAATTTTTAGCCCACTATCCCGGACTAGATGGCCTTCTACAGAGGGCATGGTCGCTGTGTGCTCACTTCTGCCGTTCGCTTCCCGCAGCTCAACGACTTACATCTCTACAGAAGTCGTTGGGCCTGCCAGTTCACCGGCTGAAATGCGATGTGCCGACATGGTGGAATTCAACTCTGCACATGTTGCAGCGACTGTGGCAGCACTGACAAGCCCTGGTGCAATACGTTCTGATGTATAGCCTGGGCCAACGAGATCCAGAGGTGGGGCAAATCACGCTGCAGGAGTGGTCTCAGATCAGGGACCTATGAAGATGACGCGCCCCCTGGGCCGTGTGGTACCCAGAGCCGGGCCGGTAGACGCTGGGGGTTGTTGTCACTGTGGCGGCGACCCGGTCCGTGACCCAGGGCGATCAATCCAAGGGTAATTTGTATAAATGGGTTATATAATGTCCGTCTACGCCACCTGTGGATTGCGGCCAAAGGGGCCGCCGCTGCGGAACAGTCCTCTGAAGCTGGTGGTTTTGCAGCAATGGTATTATTACTCCCCACAGGAGGAGTGTAGCTTCAGGGCAGTGTGAGTGGATGAAGGTGGTTGTAGTGCAGGGAGTCAGTAATGAACACATAGTCCGTGTGATGCAGTCCCAAGATCTTTAATCACAGTTGTTGCAGTCCAGATTACAGGTACCAGAGCAATCTCCCCCATCGTGCTGTGCATACTCAGTAAGGGGCTCAGTCCACCCCCAGATAGCTCCGGAGTGCTTAGCAGGACCCCCTTCTGTGTGTCCTTTCTCTGGCCTCCTCCCTGCACCTCACACACAGTGACACTTCTATCCGGTATCCTCGAGCCTTGGCGGGCGACGTGTGTTTCGTCCCCTGGGTCCTATGTGGCTACCTTCTTAGTGAGACTGGTGTGGACTTTGGCCTGCAGTACATGAAATACTGCAGCCTCCGGTTTCTAGTTGAGCCTTGCTGTTTCTCCGCTAGCTGAGGATCCGGTTCCCCTTATGTGGCCTGACCCCTCTACCTCCTTGCAGCAGCGGGAGTACGGGTGGCCTTCTGCATGGCCTGTACCCCTAGGGTCCCTTCGGTTCCTGGTGCCTTCCTGCTCCCACTCCTCTCTTCTCTCCTTCAGTCCTGGGCCTCCCAGGCTAGGCCCACCTCCGGAGCAGAGCTCATGCTGAGCCTCTGCTACTGTCACTTCTATTCTGACTGGCATGCTCTTTCTAAGATGGCTTCCTATTTATACTCTCCCTGTCATGTGCTCCCCTAAGCTGCTTTCTCCACCCACACCCACTACATAGGACCCTCCCACCAGCTCGGGACCTGGGACTATGCTCTCCCTTAGGAGCAATCTCGCCCTACCCCCACTGCGGGTATGTGTTGGATGCAGGTGTTAGGGTGCCGAGTCATACTCCTTCCTTACCTGAGGGTGAGATACCACTCCTCTGGGTGAGATGCAGTACCTCTGTGGCGACTGAACCCTCAGGGGCGCCATACACCCTTCTGCACAGTTTTGAAATGGTGACGAAGATGATTAGTGCTGACGACGATGCCATTATCAGCATGACTATTCTGGTGATTTACATGCTGGAGCACACGTTAAACAGAATTCAGAGTCAGGTGGTGGGACAAGAGGAGGTGGAGGAAGTAGAGGAGGAGTCGTATGCGGAAGGGATAACATCTGTAAGGTCCAGACAGTCGGCAGCACCAAGGCGGCAGGCATGGGAGGGTGGGGGAGAGGGATTAACCAGGGTGCATGGCAGCAGCCAAACTGTTGAGGAAGGTGCAGGAGCCAAGGAAGAAGTGGAGGACGAACTGGCGATGGGCATGGAAGACTCATCAGATGATGGAGACCTTGATCACATTTCTGTTGTGCGAGGTTGGGGGGAGAGGGCCGAGGAAGGAAGCATGATTCTTACCTCACTACCAGCACAACAAGGACTTGGTCCTCCTGGATGCGCAAGACACATGAGTGCCTTCTTGCTGCACTACCTGCAACATGACCCTCGGATTGTCAGAATTCGAAGTAATCCCGAATACTGGGTTGCCACACTCTTAGATCCCCGGTACAAAAGTAAATTTGCCAAAATAATTCCTGTCATAGAAAGGGATTCACGCATGCAGGAGTATCAGCAGAGGCTGTTGCAGAATCTTACATGTGCTTTTCCACAAAACACCAGTGGTGCACGTAGTGAATCTCACAGTTCTAACTTGCAAACCGTGGGACTGTCGAGTCTTCATCACTCAAACCGTAACAGTAACACAGTATCTGCTGGTAACAGCAATTTTGTGGAATCGTTTCACCACATTTTTAGACCATCCTTTGTAAGGCCACAGGATACAAGAAGTCTGATACATAGTCAACGCCTAGAGAGGATGGTACAGGAGTATTTCCAAGTGAACATCGAAGCTATGACTGTGTCATTGGACCCTTGCTCATTTTGGGCTTCCAATCTGGAAAAATGGCCGGAGCTCGCCACTCACGCCTTGGAGATCTTGTCATGCCCTGCAGCCAGCATTCTCTCTGAACGTGTGTTCAGCACTGCTGGTGGTGTGCTGACAGATAAGCGCATGCGGCTGTCCACTGAGAATGTAGACAGACTCGCGTTCATAAAGATGAAAAAATCATGGATCCGCAAGGACTTTTCTACACCTATGTCATCCTGGGGAGACTAAAAGCTTGAGTATTTGGTAAAATCACCTCACCAACAGTTTTAAGCAACTCTGGGGCAATTGATGTCACTTAAATGGTGTCTCTGCCACAATTTTTGGTAAAGATGGAGACTCTTTTTGGAGTCCCCTTGCTGTGTTTTATGTGACATTGGCATTGTCAATTCCAGGTGGGTTGGGTCGCTCTCCCCCCCTTTTAACTGTAAGAAACTACATACACTATGGCTTGGGGTAACACAGATGGTTGAGTCTGAAGAGCTGTTTACTCAGAGATCTGCTCCAAAGCTTCAGTGTCTGCTAGTCAGCGTAGAATTTTTAACTGCATCTAGCCTAGGCAATACTTTGGGCGTAGTAGCCCAGCTGTGAAGCAAGCTGCACCGCCTGTGTATCTAATAAGAATTTTTAAATGCATCTAGCCTAGGCAGACTGTGGGGACCCCCAACCAAACCCAGACGTTCAGCCCCCTTACCGCCCCCCTCCCCCCTTTTCTTGACAATACAATAATGTAACTCTTACAACTGGATGGGTGAGGATCGGTCACAGCTTTATTAACTCTTTATACTCATTCCATTAGAAAGGCATTTTATTTCTAAAATAATTCAGCTTGTTGCAGCATGCCCTGGGTCTCCACACCGGCAAATTGGCCAACAAGTGTAACTCTCCAACATGTCCTTTCTCCTGCATACGAGTACGGGGGATCCTGCGTACTCGTATGCAGGACTCTGACCCCCATCCATCACTCTTAATGCTTGCTCCACTCCATCCTGCAGTAATGACAGGAATATGTCCAGTCCAATATCCATTAAGTGAACGCCGTATGAGGCCTGCTTTATCTCCTTCCAGTTGTCAGTGTTGTATCACTACACCGCCTCTGTCTCTTCTAAATTTTGCAATCCGAATATTTATTACCCACCTTGTCCGTTCGATGGCCGTGATTTCTCGCGCACCTTGCCATACCGCTATCGGCACAATCTCTGACCATACTATAGTTAGTTTTGTGAAAAATTCTCTGAAGCGCTCAGTGTCTAGTTTCATTATTGCCATTAGTTATGCGCTCTTGTGATGACCTAGGTAATTTCCCCTGGCCTGTATAACTAAGATGACCGGACCTCTTGCCTCTCTCCCTACCGTGATTACCTCCATTAGAACCTGTGGCCATAGCAGGCCTCTAATACCTCTCCAGTTGAAATATGTGTTATGAAACTCTAATTTCCTCCCGCCTGGGCGGACTTTCGTCCCTTTTTGTGCCCAATATATATGCGAGTGGCCTATCACCCACACTGTTGGCTTAGCGTCACCTGTAAAAGAAACAAACCACGTTAGGATAATAAGTCCCGTAATTTTTGGGGTGGTTCCCTGCCGATGTTATGCATTTATTAAATATAGCTTGTAACTGGTATCTTGATAATGGCGTTCCATCAATGTGTGATAGGAAGAAATTACTTTGTGATCTGATGGTTATTTATGTTTTTACTATTGTTACCCGACTCAGTGTACTGTTTGTGGGTTGTAGAAGTACCCAAGTGCCCCTGCCCGCTGGAACAGTTTTCGATTTGCGTATGCGTAGACGTATTGCATTTTGGGTATGACTACGTCCTGGTGTAATAAGCCTCCACTGGTGTTATTTTTGGATTGAGGGACTAATTCGCTTATGCATAGTGCCCCGAAGAAGGCGATCACAAATGCAGTAGACAGTAGTGTTGCTTCAAATTGTGAGTGTCATGTTAATGGTGTTAGGGATATGATGTGAGAAATCAGTTTTAGTGACACGGTACGGGACGTCTACACTCCTGACTTGGCTGACCCCTTTTCCACCCTTTTATGGATTGTCTGAAGAATCTCTTTGTCACATCTCCCCAATTCAGTAGTTGGAAGTGAAATGCTACTCTGGTCAGACACCGCTGCGCTGACGCCCCTGATATGCCCTTCATCATTAGCTGGTGGAGAAATTCTATGGTGACTTGTAATCTGGCTTGTTCACATTGGTCAACCTGTCTGCCTGCTACTAGTTGTGTCCACTCTTCCCATGCCTTACCGTATGCGACGGGGCAACTGACGCTCTGATTAATGGCATCAACTATTCGCCACTAGATCACATAGGGAGGGTGGGCAACTGTTGCCCGATGGGTTGGCATTGTGGAGGAGCTCTGTGAAAATCTGCCAATTGAATTGTGATAAAGCATTAACAGCAGCTTTAGACCCCTCAGCATCGTGGCTAGCGCGGACCCATACATTGTGTTTTAGGCACAGGAATGCTAGCCGGCGTAGACGGGAGAGACGATGATGCCATCTTATTAATGCAGTGCTCTAGGCTGGTGTTTCTTGTTATGAAGCGTATATTTTTGTTAGCCAGGAGCGCGTTCCATATTTCTATTGTACCACTATTGGTAAGAAGCAAAATTTTTAGGGCTAGATGCAGCTAAAAATTATTATTCATTTCAAAGCTGGTGGTGGAGCTTGGTATAGATGGCCTAATACAACGAGTACCACACACTGCTACTATGCCCAAAATTATTTTCCAGGCAAGATGCAGCTAAAAATTATTATTAATTTCAAAGCTGGTGGAGCTTAGTATAGATGGCCTAATAGAATGAGTACCACACACTGCTAATATGCCCAAAATTAGTTTACAGGCAAGATGCAGCTAAAAATTATTATTAATTTCAAAACTGGTGGAGCTTGGTATAGATGGCCTAATACAATGAGTACCACACACTGCTACTATGCCCAATATTATTTTCCGGGCAATATTCAGCTAAAAATTGTTATTAATTTGCAACCTGGAGGAGGTTAGTATAGATGGACTAATAGAACAAGTCCCACACACTGCTACAAGCCGAAGCCCAAATATTTGTGAAAAAATGCACTTCGCTATGTGTGTGCGCTTGCTGATAGGCTGACATTGCACCTCCGCACTGTAAATGCGGGAAAGAGAAAAAAAGTTGGAGATCTTCATTATTTATGCAGAGATCCATCCCCTGCCCCTCCCCCCGCCCCACGGTACTCTCAAACTGCGTATTAGCATTAATTTTCAGCATTACTGAGAAAAAATCCAGTTATGATTTTGGTGCACGAACAGTTATCGAACATAACAGCCAAATTTTTTTCAAATTGTTCGTGTTCACCGAACGGCTCGAACACCGCCCAAAACAGCTCGAATTTGAGATTGGAGAACAGTTCGAGTCGAACACCGCTCATCTCTAGTCCTAACGCTAACCCTAGTTGTCCTAACTATCATCCTAGTCATCCTAGCGCTAACTCTAGTCGTCCTAGCTCTAACCCTAGTCGTCCTAGCTCTAACCCCAGTCGTCCTAGCTCTAACCCCAGTTGTCCTAGCGCTAACCATCTTCGTCCTAACGCTAACCCTAGTCGTACTAATGCTAACCCTAGTCACCCTAACGCTAACCCTAGTCATCCTAAAGCTAACCCTAGTCGTCCTAATGCTAACCTTAGTCGTCCTAACGCTAACGCTAGCTGTATTAATGCTAACCCTAGTCGTCTTAGCGCTAACCCTAGTCGCCCTAGCGCTAGCTCAGTCATCCTAGCGTTAACACTAGTTGTCCTACCGCTTACCCTAGTCGCCATAGCGCTAACCCTAGTTGTCCTAGTGCTAACCCTAGTCGTCCTAGCCCTAACACTAGTCATCCTAACGCTAACCCTAGTCGTCCTAGCGCTAATCCTAGTCGTCCTAACGCCAACCCTAGTCATCGTAGCGCTAACCCTAGTCTTCCTACTACTAACCCTAATTGTCCTAACTTTAACCCTAGTTGTCCTAATGCTAACCATGGTCGCCCTAGCGATAACCCTAGTCATCCTAATACTAGCCCTAGTCATCCTAGCGCTATCCCCAGTCGTCCTAATGCTAACCTTAGTCGTTCTAAAGCTAACCCTAGTCAGCTTAGCGCTAACCCTTGTCGTCCTAATGCTAACCCTAGTCGCCCTAATGCTAACCCTAGTTGCCCTAATGCTAACCCTAGTCGTTCTAATGCTAACCCTAGTCGTCCTAGTGCTAACCCTAGTCATCCTTACGTTAACCCTAGTCGTCCTAACGCTAACCCTAGTCGTTCTAGCGCTAAACCGAGTCATCCTACCTCTAACCCTAGTCGACCTAGCGCTAACCCTAGTCGTCCTAACTCTAGTAACATAGTAACATAGTTTTAAGGTTGAAGGAAGACTAAGTCTATCTAGTTCAACCCATAGCCTAACATGTTGATCCAGAGGAAGGCAAAAAAAAACATGTGGCAAACACTAAGCTCCACATTGGGGAAAAAAATTCCTTCCCTGCTCCATACGACAATCAGACTAGTTCCCTGGATCAACGCCCTATCAAGGAATCTAGTATTTATAACCTGTAATATTATACTTTTCAAGAAAGGCATCCATGCTCCTTCTTAAATTTTAACAGTGAATCACTCATTACAACATCATGCGGCAGAGAGTTTCATAGTCTCACTGCTCTTACAGTAAATAAGCCCGTCTGTGTTTATGATTAAACCTTCTTTCCTCCAGACGTAGAAGATGCCCCCTTGTCCCCGTCTCAGGCCTCAGAGTAAAAAGATCAGTAGAAAGGTCTTTGTACTGTCCCCTCAAATACTTGTACATAGTAATAAGATCACCCCTAAGCCTTCTTTTTTCCACAGTAAATAACCTCAAGTGTAATAACCTGTCTTGGTATTACAGACCCCCCAGTCCTCTAATAACCTTGGTCGCTCTTTTCTGCACCCTCTCTAGTTCAGCTATGTCTTTCTTATACACCGGAGACCAGAACTGTACACAGTATTCTAAGTGTGGTCGCACTAATGACTTGTATAGAGGTAAAATTATGTTCTCCTCATGAGCATCTATGCCTCTTTTAATGCATCCCATTATTTTATTTGCCTTTGCAGCAGCTGCCTGACACTGGCCACTAAACGTGAGCTTGTCGTCCACCAATACACCCAGGTCTTTTTCAGTTACAGTTTTGCCCAGTGTTTTACAATTAAGCATATAATTCCACATTTTATTTCCCCTGCCCAAGTGCATTACCTTACATTTATCCCCATTAAAGCTCATTTGCCATTTATCAGCCCAAGCTTCTAGTTTACATAGATCCTCCTGTAATATAATATTGTACTCCTCTGTATTGATTACCCTGCAGAGTTTAGTGTCATTTGCAAATATTGAAATATTACACTGTATGCCCCCTATAAGGTCATTAATAAATATGTTAAAAAGAAGGGGGCCCAATACTGACCCCTGTGGTACCCCACTGTTAACGGAGACCCAGTCTGAGTGTTTTCCATTAATAATCACCCTTTGTTTCCTATCACTGAGCCAATTCTCAACCCACATACATATATTTTCCCCTATCCCCATTGTTCTCATTTTATGTATCAACCTTTTGTGTGGAACCGTATCAAAAGCTTTTGAAAAGTCCATATACACAACATCCACTGCATTTCCTTGGTCCAGTCCAGAACTTGCCTCCTCATCAAAACTGATCAGATTAGTTTGACAGGAACGATCCCTCGTAAACCCATGTTGATATTGGGTCATGAGGTTATTCTTCTTCAGATACTCTATTATAGCATCTCTTAGGAAACCCTCCAGGATTTTACCCACAGTAGAGGTTAAGCTTACTGGCCTATAATTTCCAAGTTTGGTTTTTGTCCCCTTTTTGAATATTGGCACCACATTTGCTATACGCCAGTCCTGTGGTACAGACCCTGCTATTATGGAATCTTTAAAGATTAAAAATAATGGTCTATCTATGACGTTGCTTAATTACTGCAAAACTCGCGGGTGTATCCCATCCGGGCCCGGGGGTTTGTCAACTTTAGTGATTTTTAGACACTGCCGTACTTTCTGCTGGGTTACGTAAGTGACATTTAATGGAGAATTTTTGTTATCACTAATCATGTTTTCTGTCATGCGATTTTCTTGTGTAAATACGGTTGAAAAAAAATCATTTAGCATATTGGCTTTTTCCTCATCCTCATCCACAATCATCTAACCCTAGTCGTCCTAATGCTAACCCTAGTCGTCCTAATGCTAACCCTAGTCGTCCTAGCGCTAACCCTAGTCTTCCTAATGTTATCCCCAGTCGTCCTAATGCAAACCCTAGTCATCCTATCTCTAACCCTAGTCATTCTAACGCTAACCCTATTCGGCCTACAGCTAACGCTAGTCGTCCTAACTCTAACCCTAGTCATCCTAGTGCTAACCCTAGTCACCATAGAGCTAACCCTAGTCATCCTAGCGCTACCTCTAGTCGTCCAAGCGCTAACCCTAGTCGTCCTAACTTTAACCCTAGTCGTCCTACCGCTAACCATAGTCATCATAGCGCTAACACTAGTTGTCATAGCACTAACCCTAGACGTCCTAGCATTAACCCTAGTCGTCCTAACTCTGACCCTAGTCATCCTAAATCTAACCCTAGTCGCCCTAGCGCTAACCCTAGTCACCCTAGCGCTAACCCTAGTCGTCCAAATGCTAACCCTAATTGTCCTAGCGCTAACCCTAGTTGCCCTAACGCTAACCCTAGTCATCCTAGAGCTAATCCTAGTCGTCCTAATGCTAACCCTAGTCGTCATAACGTTAAACCTAGTCATCCTAGCGCTAACCCTAGTCATGCTAAGTCTAACCCTTGTCGCCCTAGTGCTAACCCTAGTCGTCCTAGCGCTAACTCTAGTCGTCCTAGTGCTAACCTTAGTCATCCTAACGCTAACCCTAGTTGTCCTAACTCCAATCCTAGTCGTCCTAGCGGTAACCCTAGTTGTCCTAGCACTAACCCTAGTCGACCTAACTCTAACCCTAGTCATCAAAACGCTAACCCTAGTCATCCTAGCGCTAACCCCAGTCATCCTAGCGCTAACCCTCGTCATCCTAACACTGACCCTAGTCGTTCTAAGTGCTAACCTTAGTCTTCCTAACGCTAACACTAGCCGTCCTAGCGCTAACCCTAGTCGTCCTAGCACTAATCCAGTCGTCCTAAATCTTACCCTAGTCGTCCTACCGCTTACCCTAGTCGCCGTAGCGCTAACCCTAGTCGTCCTAACGCTAGCACTAGTCATCCTAACGCTAACTCCAGTCGTCCTAGCGCTAATCGTAGTCGTCCTAACGCCAACCCTAGTCGTCGTAACGCTTACCCTAGTCTTCCTAGCACTAACCCTAGTTGTCCTAACTCTAACCCTAGTCGTCCTAATGCTAACCCAAGTCGTCCTAGCGCTAACCCCACTCATCCTAACGATTACCTTAGTCGTTCTAAAGCTAACCCTAGTCATCTTAGCGCTAACCCTTGTCGTGCTAACGATGACCCTAGTCGTCCTAATGCTAACCCTAGTCACCATAATGCTAACCCTAGTCATTCTAATGCTAACACTCTCCGTATTAACGCTAACCCTAGTCGTCCTAGCGCTAACCCAGTCGTCCTAACTCTAACCCTAGATGTCCTTCCGCTTACCCTAGTCACCATAGCGCTACCCCTATTCGCCCTAACGCTAACTCTAGTCATCCTAGTGGTAACACTAGTTGTCCTAACTCTAACCCTAGTCATCCTAACTCTAACCCTAGTCGTCCTAACTCTAACCCTAGTCGTCCTAACTCTAACCCTAGTCGTCCTAACTCTAACCCCTGTCGTCCTAGCGCTAACCCCTGTCGTCCTAGCGTTAACCCTCATCGTCCTAACGCGAACCCTCATCGTCCTAACGCGAACCCTCATCGTCCTAACGCGAACCCTCGTCGTTCTAACGCGAACCCTCGTCGTCCTAACGCGAACCCTCGTCGTCCTAACGCGAACCCTAGTCGTCCTAACGCGAACCCTAGTCGTCCTAACGCGAACCCTAGTCGTCCTAACGCGAATCCTAGTCGTCCTAACGCGAACCCTAGTTGTCCTAACGCGAACCCTGGTCGTCCTAACGCGAACCCTAGTCGTCCTAACGCGAACCCTAGTCGTCCTAACGCGAACCCTAGTCGTCCTAACGCGAACCCTAGTCGTCCTAACGCTAACCCTAGTCGTCCTAACGCTAACCCTAGTCGTCCTAACGCTAACCCTAGTCGTCCTAACGCTAACCCTAGTCGTCCTAACGCTAACCCTAGTCGTCCTAACGCTAACCCTAGTCGCCCTAACGCTAACCCTAGTCGCCCTAACGCTAACTCTAGTCATCCTAGTGGTAACACTAGTTGTCCTAACACTAACCCCTGTCGTCCTAGCGCTAACCCCTGTCGTCCTAGCGCTAACCTTAGTCGTCCTTACGTTAACCCTAGTCGTCCTAGCGCTAACCCCTGTCGTCCTAGCGCTAACCCCTGTCGTCCTAGCGCTAACCCTAATCATCCTAGCGATAACCCTAATTGTCCTAGTGCTAACCCCTGTCGTCCTAGCGCTAACCCTAATCATCCTAGCGATAACCCTAATTGTCCTAGTGCTAACACTAGTCGTCCCAACGCGCATCCTATTCATCCTAACGTCAACCCTACTCGTCGTAGCGCTAACCCTAGTCTTCCTAGAACTAACCCTAGTGGTTATAACTCTGACCATAGTCATCCTAATGCTAACCCTAGTCATCCTAGCTCTATCCCCAGTCATCCTAACACTAACCCTAGTCGTCTTAGCGCTAACCCTAGTCGTCCTAATGCTAACCCTAGTCGTCCTAATGCTAACCCTAGTCGTCCTAATGCTAACCCTAGTCATCGTAGTGCTAAACCTAGTCGCCCTAATGGTAAGCCTAGTCATCCTAACACTAACCCTAGTCATCCTAGCGCTAACCCTAGTCATCCTAGCTCTATCCCCAGTCATCCTAACACTAACCGAAGTCATTCTAATGCTAACCCTAGTCGTCTTAGCGCTAACCCTAGTCGTCCTAATGCTAACCCTAGTCGTCTTAGCGCTAACCCTAGTCGTCCTAATGCTAACCCTAGTCGTCCTAATGCTAACCCAGTCGTCCTAATGCTAACCCTAGTCGTCCTAATGCTAACCCTAGTCGTTCTAATGCTAATCCTAGTCGTTCTAATGCTAATCCTAGTCATGCTAATGCTAATCCTAGTCATATTTACCTTAACCCTAGTCGTCCTAACGCTCACGCTAGTCGTCCTAGCGCTAACCCGAGTCGTCCTAACTCTAACCCTAGTCGCCCTAGCGCTAAAGATAGTCGTCCTAACTCGAACCCTAGTTGTCCTAACGCTAACCCTAGTCAACTTAGTGCAAATCCTTGTCGTCCTAACGATAACCCTATTCGTCCTAATGATAACCCTTGTCACCCTAATGCTAACCCTAGTCGTTCTAATGCTAACCCTAGTCATCCTAGTGCTAACCTTAGTCATCCTTACGTTAACCCTAGTCGTCCTAACGCTAACCCTAGTCGTCCTAGCGCTAACCCGGGTCGTCCTAAGTCTAACCCTAGTCGCCAAAGCGCTAACCCTAGTCATCGTAGTGCTAAACCTAGTCGCCCTAATGGTAACCCTAGTCATCCTAACACTAACCCTAGTCATCCTAGCGCTAACCCTAGTCATCTAAACGATAACCCTAGTCGTCCTAATGCTTTCCCTAGTCGTCCTAACGCTAACCCTAGTCGTCCTAGCGCTAAACCTAGTCGTCCTAACAAAACCCCTAGTTATCCTGGTGCTAACCCTAGTCGTCCTAACGCTAACCCTAGTCGTCCTAACATTAACCCTAGTCGTCCTAATGCTAACCCTAGTCATGCTAGCGCTAACCCTAGTCGTACTAACTCTAACCCTAGTCATCCTAATATTAACCCTAGCCATCCTAACGCTAACCCTAGTCGTCCAAACCATAGCCCTCTTCGTCCTAGTACTAATCCTAGTCGTCCTAATGCTAACCCTAGTTGTACCAGCGCTAATCCTAGTCATCCTAACGCTAACTCTAGTCATCCTAGCGTTAACCCTAGTCGTCCTAGCACTAACCATAGTCGTGTTAACTCTAACCCTAATCTTCCTAACGCTAACCATAGTCGCCCTAGTGCTAACCCTAGTCGTCCTAACGCTAACCCTAGTCATTCTAGCGCTAACCCTAGTCGTCCTAATGCTAACCATAGTCGTCCTAGCGCTAACCCTAGTCATCATAATGCTAACCCTAGTCAATCTAGCGCTAACCCTGGTGGTCCTAACGCTAACTCTAGAAATCCTAGCGCTAACCCTAGTCGTCCTTGCGCTAATCCTAGTCGTCCTAACGCTAACCCTAATCATCCTAGTGCTAACCCTTGTCGCCATAGCGTTAACGATAGTCGTCCTAGCGCTAACCCAAGTCATCCAAGCGCTAACACTAGTCATAATAACGCTAACCCTAGTCGTCCTAGTGCTAACCTTAGTCGTCCTAACGCTAACCCTAGTTGTCCTAACTCCAATCCTAGTCATCCTAGCGCTAACCCTAGTCAACCTTACTCTAACCCTAGTCATCCTAATGCTTACCCCAGTCGTCCTAGAGCTGACGCAAGTCGTCCTAGCGCTTACCCTAGTCATCTTAACGCTAACCCTAGTCGTACTAATGCTAACTCTAGTCACCCTATCGCTATCCCTAGTCGTCCTAATGTTAACTCTAGTCGTCCTAGTGCTAGCCCTAGTCGTCCTAACACTAAAACGAGCCATATTAATGCTAACCTTAGTCGTCCTAGCGCTAACCCTAGTCGTCCTAGCGCTAACCCTAGTCGTCCTAGCACTAACCCAGTAATCCTAACTCTAACCCTAGTCATCCTAACACTAACCCAGTCGTCCTAACTCTAACCCTAGTTGTCCTAGCGCTAACCTAGTCGTCCTAACTCTAACCCTAGTCATCCTACCTCTAACCCTAGTCGCCTTAGCGCTAAACCTTGTAGTCCTAGCGTTAACCCTAGTCGTCCTAACGCTAACCCTGTCATCCTAGCACTAACCTTAGTTATCCTAGTGCTGACCTTAGTCGTCCTAACTCTAACCCTAGTCATCCTATCTCTAACCCTAGTCGCCTTAGCGCTAACCCTTGTAGTCCTAGCGCTAACCCTAGTCGTCCTAACGCTAACCCCAGTCGTCCTAGGGCTAACCCCAGTCATCCTAGCGCTAACCCTCATCGTCCTAACGCTAACCCTAGTTGTCCTAGTGCTAACCCTGGTTGTCCTAACGCTAACACTAGCCTTATTAACGCTAACCCTAGTCGTCCTAGCGCTAACCCAGTCGTGCTAACTCTCACCATAGTCGTCCTTCCCCTTACCCTAGTCGCCATAGCGCTAACCCTAGTCGTCCTAACCCTAAAATTAGTCATCCTAGCGCTAACCCTAGTCGTCCTAGCGCTAACCCAGTCGTCCTAACTCTAACCTAGTCGTTCTTCCCCTTACCCTAGTCGCCATAGTGCTAACCCTAGTCGTCCTAATGCTAACCCTAGTCTTCCTAGCGCTAATCCTAGTCGTCCTAAAGCCAACCCTAGTTGTCATAGTGCTAAACCTAGTCTACCTAGCACTAACCCTAGTTGTCCTAACTCTAACCCTAGTCATCCTAATGCTAACCTTTGTCGCCCTAGCGATAACCCTAGTGGTCCTAACGCTAACCTTAGTCGTCCTAGCGCTAAACCCAGTCGTCCTAATGCAAACCTTAGTCGTTCTAACGCTAATCCTAGTCATCTTAGCGCTAACCCTTGTTGTCCTAACGATAACCCTAATCGTTCTAATGCTAACCCTAGTCACCCTAACGCTAACCCTAGTCGTTCTAATGCTAACCCTAGTCGTCCTAGTGCTAACCCTAGTCATCCTTACGTTAACCCTAGTCATCCTTACGTTAACCCTAGTTGTCCTATCGCTAACCCTAGTTGTCCTAGCGCTAACGCTAGTCGTCCTAGTGCTAAACCTCGTCGCCCTAACGGTAACCCTAGTCATCTTAACACTAACCCTAGTGATCCAAGCGCTAACCCTAGTCGTCTAAACGATAACACTAGTCGTCCTAGCGCTAACCCTAGTCGTCCTAATGCTAACCATAGTTGAATCCGTGCAAATCCTAGTCATCCTAACGCTAACTCTAGTCATCCTGGCGTTAACCCTAGTCGTCCTAGCACTAACCATAGTCGTCCTAACTCTAACCCTAGTCATCCTATTGCTAACCCTAGTCACCCTAGCGATAACCCTAGTCGCCCTAAAGCTAGCCCTAGTCATCCTAGCGCTAACCTCAGTCATCCTAACGCTAACCTTAGTCGTTCTAACGCTAACTATAGTCATCCTAACGCTAACCCTAGAAGTCATAGCGCTAACCGTAGTCATCCTTGAGCTAAACCTAGTCATCCTAATGCTAACCCTAGTTATTCTAGCGCTAAGGCTAATCGTCCTAACTCTAACCCTAGTCGCCCTAGCGCAAACCCTAGTCGCCCTAGCGCAAACCCTAGTCGCCCTAGCGCAAACCCTAGTCGCCCTAGCGCAAACCCTAGTCGCCCTAGCGCAAACCCTAGTCGCCCTAGTGCAAACCCTAGTCGTCCTAGCGCAAACCCTAGTCGTCCTAGTGCTAACCCTAGTCATCCTAACGCTAACCCTAGTCATCCTAACTCCAATCCTAGTCGCCCTAGCGCTAACCCTAGTCATTCTAACTCTAACCTTAGTCGTCCTAATGCTAACCATAGTCGTCCTAGCGCTAACCCTGGTCGTCCTAACGCTAACTCTAGAAATCCTTGCGCTAACCCTAGTCATCCTTGCGCTAATCCTAGTCGTCCTAACGCTAACCCTAATCGTCCTAGTGCTAACCCTAGTCGTCCTAAGTCTAACCCTTGTCGCCATAGCGTTAACGATAGTCGTGCTAGCGCTAACCCAAGTCATCCAAGCGCAAACACTAGTCATAATAACGCTAACCCTAGTCGTCCTAGTGCTAACCTTAGTCGTCCTAACGCTAACCCTAGATGTCCTAACTCCAATCCTAGTCGTCCTAGCGCTAACCCTAGTCAACCTTACTCTAACCCTAGTCATCCTAATGCTTACCCCAGTCGTCCTAGAGCTGACCCTAGTCATCTTAACGCTTACCCTAGTCGTACTAATGCTAACTCTAGTCACCCTATCGCTATCCCTAGTCGTCCTAGCGCTAACCCTAGTCATCCTAGCGCTAACCCAGTCGTGCTAACTCTCACCATAGTCGTCCTTCCGCTTACCCTAGTCGCCATAGCGCTAACCCTAGTCGTCCTAACCCTAAAATTAGTCATCCTAGCGTTAACCCTAGTCGTCCTAGCGCTAACCCAGTCGTCCTAACTCTAACCTAATCGTTCTTCCCCTTACCCTAGTCGCCATAGTACTAACCCTAGTCGTCCTAACGTTAACCCTAGTCGTCCTAACGTTAACCCTAGTCGTCCTAACGCTAACCCTAGTCATCCTAGCGCTAACCCTAGATGTCCTAGCGCTAACAATAGTCGTCCTAATGCTAACCCTAGTCGCCCTAGCGCTAATCCTAGTCGTCCTAACGCCAACCCTAGTTGTCATAGTGCTAAACCTAGTCTGCCTAGCACTAACCCTAGTTGTCCTAACTCTAACCCTAGTCATCCTAATGCTAACCTTAGTCGCCCTAGCGATAACCCTAGTGGTCCTAACGCTAACCTTAGTCGTCTTAGCGCTAAACCCAGTCGTCCTAATGCAAACCTTAGTCGTTCTAACGCTAATCCTAGTCATCTTAGCGCTAACCCTTGTTGTCCTAACGATAACCCTAGTCATCCTAACTCCAATTCTAGTCGCCCTAGCGCTAACCCTAGTCATTCTAACTCTAACCTTAGTCGTCCTAATGCTTACCCCAGTCGTCCTAGCGCTAACCCCAGTCATCCTAACGCTAAGCTTAGTTGTTCTAATGCTAACCCTAGTCATCTTAGCGCTAAACCTAGTCATCTTAACGCTAAACCTAGTCGTCCTAATGCTAACCCTAGTCACCCTAACGCTGTCCCTAGACGTCCTAACGCTAAACCTAGTCGTCCTAGTGCTAACCCTAGACGTCCTAACGCTAACACGAGCCGTGTTAATGCTAACCCTAGTCGTCCTAGCGCTAACCCTAGTCGTCGTAGCGCTAACCCAGTCATCCTAACTCTAACCCAGTCATCCTAACTCTAACCCAGTCATCCTAACGCTAACCCACTCATCCTAACTCTAACCCTAGTCGTCCTAGCGCTAAACCTAGTCATTCTAGTGCTAGCCCTAGTCATCTTAACGCTAACCCTAGTCGTCCTGGTGCTAACCCTAGTCGTCTTAACGCTAACCCTAGTCGTCTTAACGCTAACCCTAGTCGTACTAATGCTAACCCTAGTCACCCTAACACTATCGCTAGTCGTCCTAACGCTAACCCTAGTCATCCTAATGCTAACACGAGCAATATTAATACTAACCCTAGTCGTCCTAGCACTAACCCAGTCACCCTAACTCTAACCCAGTCATCTTAACGCTAACCCTAGTTATCCTAATGGTTTCCCTTGCCATACTAACGCTAACCCTAGTCGTCCTTGTGCTAACCCTAGTCGTCCTAACGCTAACCCTAGTTATTCTAGCTCTAACCCTAGTCGTCCTTGTGCTAACCATATTCGTCCTAACATTAACTCTAGTCGTCCTAGCGCTAACTCTAGTCGTCCTAGCGCTAACTCTACTCGTCCTAACGCTAACCCTAGTCGTCCTAACGCTAACCCTAGTCGTCCTAACGCTAACCCTAGTTGTCCTAACGCTAACCCTAGTTGTCCTAACGCTAACCCTAGTCGTCCTAACGCTAACCCTAGTCATCCTGACGCTAACCCTAGTTGTCCTGACGCTAACCCTAGTTGTCCTGACGCTAACCCTAGTTGTCCTGACGCTAACGCTAGTTGTCCTGACGCTAACCCTAGTTGTCCTGACGCTAACCCTAGTTGTCCTGACACTAACCCTAGTTGTCCTGACGCTAACCCTAGTTGTCCTGACGCTAACCCTAGTTGTCCTGACGCTAACCCTAGTTGTCCTGACGCTAACCCTAGTTGTCCTGACGCTAACCCTAGTTGTCCTGACGCTAACCCTAGTTGTCCTGACGCTCGCCCTAGTTGTCCTGACGCTCGCCCTAGTTGTCCTGACGCTCGCCCTAGTTGTCCTGACGCTCGCCCTAGTTGTCCTGACGCTCGCCCTAGTTGTCCTGGCGCTCGCCCTAGTTGTCCTGGCGCTCGCCCTAGTTGTCCTGGCGCCAGCCCTAGTTGTCCTGGCGCCAGCCCTAGTTGTCCTGGCGCCAGCCCTAGTTGTCCTGGCGCCAGCCCTAGTTGTCCTGGTGCCAGCCCTAGTTGTCCTGGCGCCAGCCCTAGTTGTCCTGACTAGTGTTGAGCATTCCGATACTGAAATATCGGGTATCGGCCGATATTCGCGGTATCGGAATTCCGATACTTAATTCCGATACTTTTACAATATCGAATACCGGAATCGGAAGTTCCCATAATGCCTGAGCTCTGCATTGTCTCTGAAGGATGACAAGTTGGATGGCAGCGCGATCCAGCCTGTCATCAGAATGCCATCCCAGCGGGGGAGAATTCTCCTGATTGTTTAAAAGCCGGCGCGCGGTAAAAAGCCGCCGGCTTTTAAACAATCACACAGCCCCATACTGCTTCCCCGCAGCCTCCCACCCCGATCCTCCGCTCCCCTCGCCACCTCCAATCCCAATCGTAAATTAGGACCGGGCGGGGAGCGCAGCACCAAGGAGCGAAGGACCCGGGCGGGGAAGCCGGCAGTGAAAAGACTTCACCGCCGGCTTTCCCGTTCTGTGCTGCGCTTTCCCGCCGGTTATTTCAAATGAACAGCTGAGGTATCAGGTGATGCCGATCAGCTGTTCATTTGAAGTCGCCGCGGTGTCCTCAGAGGGTTCATGTGAGTTCATGCTTGACTGCATGAACTCACATGAACTTTCCCACGGCCGCACAGGTCAGCCTCACCTCCCAGACCCGTCATGATTGGTGTGTGCGGGTGTCTGTGCGTGTGTCTGCGAGTGTGTGCGGTGTCTGTGAGATGTCTGCGAGTGTGTGCGGTGTCTGCGAGTGTGTGCGGGTGTGCGCGGTGTCTGTGCGATGTCTGCGTGTGTGTGCGGGGTGTCTGTGCGATGTTTGTGCGGGTGTGCGCGGTGTCTGTGCGTGCAGGCAGACATAGGCCGATGTGACACTACTACTCCCATCGGCCTATGTCTGTCCCCTGTCCAGTCGTGCCAGCAGGATCAGCTCGATGGGAGCAGTAGTTCCCATCAGCCTGATCCTGCTATATAAATTGCCCTCCTGTGTCCCCAATAAATGTTAAATACATGTCATTGGTGGCCAGTGGTTACCTACAATAAATTAGTTCATACATTACCTGTCCCCGCCGATCGCCACCTAAAATAAAGTAAAAAATAAAATACTACAACTATACTCACCTAGACACCTAATTCCCCCAAGCCATCGATCTACTGTAATAAGATATAAAATAATAAACCACAACCTTATCCTTACCCCTTCGTAGTAGTCCACGAGTGTCCCACGAAGATCTCCAGTTCAGAGCAGCCACATAGAATGTGACCGCTCTGAACCGCTGCCGCCGCTAGAATGACGGGGCCGTAAGGGTTCGCCGGAGTTCAGGCAGCGCTGCTCCGGTTAGCTCCTTTACGGCCCTGCTGTATCGTGAGAAATTCCCACGGTACAGCACTGCCGTAAAGGAGGTCTCCGGAGCTGCGCTGCCTGAATGCACTCCGGTGACCTCAGTCAGTGGCTCCCGCTGCCGGGAGCGGACGTGTTCCCGGCAGTGTGAGCTTACAGCAGCCATGCACAGCTGTCACCATCTCCAGATGTGACAGCTGTGCATGGGAGATCAGCGCAGGAACGTGGACAGGTAACTATTATTTTTAGTAAACTAAGAATTAAATAAAATTGTGTGTTTTATTTCAAATAAATTATTTTTTTCTGGGTGTAGTGTGTTTTTTCTTTTTAACACTTTGTAGGTTAGTAATGGGGGTGTCTTATTGACGCACATCATTACTAACCTGGGCTTCATGGCAGCTGGCGCTGACATGAACCCCACCACTATTACCCCCTGCCACCGCACCAGGGCAGCGTGGAAGAGCGAGGCTAAGTGCCAGAATTGGCGCATCATATGGATGCGCCATTTTTGGGGTGGCTGACGGCTGGTGTTTCTAGCCTGGGAGGGGGCCATTATTCATGGCACCCTTCCTGGGCTATTAATATCAGCCCCCAGCTGTCTGCCTAGCCTTTGCTAGCTATTAAAATAGGGGGGACCCCACGTCATTTTTTGGGGGGGGTCCCCCATTTTAATAGATAGTAAAGGCTAGGTATTCAGCTGGGGGCTGATATTAGTAGCCTGGGAAGCTCCGTGGGTTTTACCCCCTTCCCAGGCTTCAAACATCTGCCCCAGCCGTCTGCTTAACCTCCGCTAGAGCCTAAAATTATGGGGGATCCCACGCCATTTTTTTTTTAAATAAATCCTTTATTTTAACACTAAATGACATTTGAGGAGTTAATAAAGATGCAGTCCCTAAATTATTATTTATTTTTTAATTAATTTTTCCCAAAACTTTGGACGTGGGCTTCGCCATATTTTTGTATGCGAGCCAGGTACAGCATCCAGCTTCTAGGAACGCGCCATTTTCCGGGGCGGCTGCAGACTGCAATTTTCAGCGGGGGGAGGCAGAAAGCTTGGGCTTCCCTGCGCTGCAGATTCCATCCCCCAGCTGCCTAGTTGTACCTGGCTGGACACAAAAATAGGGAGAAGCTCCACGTTTTTTTTTTTTTAATTATTTCATGAAATTCATGGAATAATTAAGAAAAAAAGGGCTTCCCTATATTGTTGTGTCCAACCAGGTACAAATATGCTGCTGGTGGTTGGGGGCAGCCCGTTCCTGCCTGCTGTACCTGGCTGGACACAAATATAGTGCAAAGCCCCACGTCAATTTTTTTTTAATTATTTCAGGAAGTTCTTGAAATAATTAAAAAAAAATTATGTGGGGCTTCGCCCTATATTTGTGTCCAGTCAGGTACAGCAGGCAGGAACGGGCTGCCCCCAACCACCAGCTGCCTATTTGTACCTGGCCGGACACAACAATAAAGGGAAGCCCTTTTTTTCTTAATTATTCCATGAATTTCATGAAATAATTTAAAAAAAAAATACGGGGGCTTCGCCCTATTTTTGTGTCCAGCCAGGTACAACTAGGCAGCTGGGGGCTGGAATCTGCAGCGCAGGGAGGCCCAAGCTTTCTGGGCCCCACCCGCTGCAAATTGCAGTCCGCAGCTGCCCCGGAAAATGGCGCGTTCATAGAAGCGCCATCTTCTGGCGCTGTACCCAACTCATCCAGGGCCCTGGTGTGGTGGCTCACTGGGTAATAAAGGGGTTAAGGCCAGCTTGGCATTATCAGCTGGCCCTAAGCCCGAAATTCATGGGGTCACGCCAATATTAGACATGACCACCATGAATTTCTAGTAAAGTATTTAAAAAAAACACAAACACCCAGAAAAAAGTCCTTTAATTGAAATAAAGACACAATTCTTTATTGTTCTAAATTAAACCATACTTACAGTCACGCCCATTCCAGCTGAAGCCAACGATCTCCTTCAATAAAAGAAAAATAATAAAGCAACATCATCCTTACCTTTCCATGGTTCCCACGACAGCTTCAGCTCTGCTACATCGAGATGACAGGCTGGACCGCAGCAGAACGCTGCCATCCAGCCTGTCATCTCGCAGACACTGAGAAGTGCAGGCATGCTTGCGCTCCTCAGTGTCAGGCTGTGACGGCATAAAGATGAGCCGAGGTCATGTCCAATGAACTCAGCTCACCTCATGCACGTCACTGACACCGTGGGAAAATTCTCCTGCACTCAGCGCTTCAGCGTGAGAATTCTCCCACGCTGTCAGTAACATACATGAGGTGAGGTCATGTCCAATGAACTCAGCTCACCTCATGCACGTCACTGACAGCGTGGGAAAATTCTCCTGCACTCAGCGCTTCAGCGTGAGAATTCTCCCACGCTGTCAGTGACGTACATGAAGTGAGCTGAGTTCATTGGACATGACCTCGGCTCGTCTTTATGCCGTCACAGCCAGACACTGAGGAGCGCAAGCATGCCTGCGCTTCTCAGTGTCTGCGGGATGACAGGCTGGATGGCAGCGTTCTGCTGCGGTCCAGCCTGTCATCTCGATGTAGCAGAGCTGAAGCTGTCGTGGGAACCATGGAAAGGTAAGGATGAGGTTGGTTTATTATTTTTCTTTTATTTCAGGAGATCGTTGGCTTCAGCTGGAATGGGCGTGACTGTAAGTATGGTTTAATTTAGAACAATAAAGAATTGTGTGTTTATTTCAATTAAAGGACTTTTTTCTGGGTGTTTGTGTTTTTTTTAAATACTTTACTAGAAATTCATGGTGGTCATGTCTAATATTGGCGTGACCCCATGAATTTCGGGCTTAGGGCCAGCTGATAATGCCAAGCTGGCCTTAACCCCTTTATTACCCAGTGAGCCACCGCACCAGGGCCCTGGATGAGTTGGGTACAGCGCCAGAAGATGGCGCTTCTATGAACGCGCCATTTTCCGGGGCGGCTGCGGACTGCAATTTGCAGCGGGTGGGGCCCAGAAAGCTTGGGCCTCCCTGCGCTGCAGATTCCAGCCCCCAGCTGCCTAGTGGTACCTGGCTGGGCACAAAAATAGGGCGAAGCTCCACGTATTTTTTTTTTAAATTCATGAAATTCATGGAATAATTAAGAAAAAAAGGGTTTCCCTATATTGTTGTGTCCAGCTAGGTACAAATAGGCTGCTGGTGGTTGGGGGCAGCCCGTTCCTGCCTGTTGTACCTGACTGGACACAAATATAGGGCGAAGCCCCACATCAATTTTTTTTAATTATTTCATGAATTTCCTGAAATAATTAAAAAAAAATTGACGTGGGGCTTCTCCCTATTTTTGTGTCCAGCCAGGTACAACTAGGCAGCTGGGGGATGGAATCTGCAGCGCAGGGAGGCCCAAGCTTTCTGCCCCCCCCCCGCTGAAAATTGCAGTCCGCAGCCACCCCGGAAAATGGCGCGTTCATAGAAGCTGGATGCTGTACCTGGCTGGCATACAAAAATATGGCGAAGCCCACGTCAAAAGTTTTGGGAAAAATTAATTAAAAAATAAATAATAATTTAGGGACTGCATCTTTATTAACTCCTCAAATTTCATTTAGTGTTAAAATAAAGGATTTATTTAAAAAAAAATTGATGTGGGGCTTCGCCCTATATTTGTGTCCAGCCAGGCACAGCAGGCAGGAACGGGCTGCCCCAAACCACCAGCTGCCTATTTGTACCTGGCTGGACACAACAATATAGGGAAGCCCTTTTTTAAAAAAATTATTTCATGAAAGAATTAAAAAAAAATTGATGTGGGGCTTCGCACTATATTTGTGTCCAGCCAGGTACAGCAGGCAGGAACGGGCTGCCCCCAACCACCAGCTGCCTATTTGTACCTGGTTGGACACAACAATATAGGGAAGCCCTTTTTTTCTTAATTATTCCATGAATTTCATGAAATAATTAAAAAAAAAAATGCGTGGGGCTTCGCCCTATTTTTCTGCCCAGCCAGGTACAACTAGGCAGCTGAGGGCTGGAATCCGCAGCGCAGTGAGACCCAAGCTTTCTGGGCCACCCCGCTGCAAATTGCAGTCCGCAGCCGCCCCAGAAAATGGCGCGTCCATAGAAGCGCCATCTTCTGGCGCTGTACCCAACTCATCCAGGGCCCTGGTGCGGTGGCTCACTGGGTAATAAAGGGGTTAAGGCCAGCTTGGCATTATCAGCTGGCCCTAAGCCCGAAATTCATGGGGTCACGCCAATATTAGACATGACCACCATAAATTTCTAGTAAAGTATTTAAAAAAACACAACACCCAGAATAAAGTCCTTTAATTGAAATAAACACACAATTCTTTATTGTTCTAAATTAAACCATACTTACCATCACGCCCATTCCAGCTGAAGCCAACGATCTCCTGCAATAAAAGTAAAATAATAAACCAACCTCATCCTTACCTTTCCATGGTTCCCAGGACAGCTTCAGCTCTGCTACATCGAGATGACAGGCTGGACCGCAGCAGAACGCTGCCATCCAGCCTGTCATCCCGCAGACACTGAGAAGCGCAGACATACTTGCACTCCTCAGTGTCTGGCTGTGACGGCATAAAGATGAGCCGAGGTCATGTCCAATGAACTCAGCCCACCTCATGCACGTCACTGACAGCGTGGGAAAATTCTCACGCTGAAGCGCTGAGTGCAGGAGAATATTCCCACGCTGTCAGTGACGTGCATGAGGTGAGGTCATGTCCAATGAACTCAGCTCACCTCATGCACGTCACTGACAGCGTGGGAAAATTCTCCTGCACTCAGCGCTTCAGCGTGAGAATTTTCCCACGCTGTCAGTGACGTGCATGAGGTGAGCTGAGTTCATTGGACATGACCTCACCTCATGTATGTCACTGACAGCGTGGGAGAATTCTCCTGCACTCAGCGCTTCAGCGTGAGAATTTTCCCACGCTGTCAGTGACGTGCATGAGGTGAGCTGAGTTCATTGGACATGACCTCGGCTCATCTTTATGCCGTCACAGCCAGACACTGAGGAGCGCAAGCATGCCTGCGCTTCTCAGTGTCCGCGGGATGACAGGCTGGATGGCAGCGTTCTGCTGCGGTCCAGCCTGTCATCTCGATGTAGCAGAGCTGAAGCTGTCGTGGGAACCATGGAAAGGTAAGGATGATGTTGCTTTATTATTTTTCTTTTATTGCAGGAGATCGTTGGCTTCAGCTGGAATAGGCGTGACTGTAAGTATGGTTTAATTTAGAACAATAAAGAATTGTGTGTTTATTTCAATTAAAGGACTTTATTCTGGGTGTTTGTGTTTTTCTTTAACTTTGACAATGGGGTTAGTAATGGGGGTGTCTTATAGACGCCTCTCCATTACTAACCTGGGCTTGATGTCAGCTGGCATTATAAGCTGACATCAACCCCAGCCCTATTACCCCACTGCCACCGCTACAGGGCAGTGGGAAGAGCGAGGCTAAGTGCCAGAATTGGCGCATCCTATGGATGCGCCATTTCTGGGGCGGCTGACGGCTGGTGTTTCTAGCCTGGGAGGGGGCCAATATTCATGGCACCCTTCCTGGGCTATTAAAATCAGCCCCCAGCTGTCTGCCTAGCCTTTGCTAGCTATTAAATTAGGGGGGACCCCACGTTATTTTTTTTGGAGGGTTCCCCCATTTTAATAGCTAGTAAAGGCTAGGTATTCAGCTGGGGGCTGATATTAGTAGCCTGGGAAGCTCCGTGGGTATTACCCCCTTCCCAGGCTTCAAACATTTGCCCCAGCTGTCTGCTTAACCTCCGCTAGAGCCTAAAATTAAGGGGAACCCCACGCCAATTTTTTTTTAAATAAATCCTTTATTTTAACACTAAATGACAAGTACAGTAACCAACACTATCACTGTACTTCATATATATGTGACTGACATGTTTCTATGTATCTAATCTATGTGTGAAGCTCTATTCTGTCTGTTATAAATTGTCGGGTACCGCTGCTGAATTGCCGGCCGGCTTTCTTAAAGAGACGGTGCATGAAAACACTAATATTTTTTTAAATAAATCCTTTACACTAAATGACAAGTACAGTAAGCAACACTGTCACTGTACTTCATAGATATGTGACTGACATGTTTCTATCTATCTGATCTATGTGTGAAGCTCTATTCTGTCTGTTATAAATTGTCGGGTACAGATGCTGAATTGCCGGCCGGCTTTCTTAAAGAGACGGTGCATGAAAACACTATTATTTTTTTAAATAAATCCTTTACACTAAATGACAAGTTCTGTAAGCAACACTGTCACTGTACTTATTATATATGTGACTGACATGTTTCTATCTATCTAATCTATGTGGGATTCTCTATTCTTTCTATTCTAAATTGTCGGGTACCTCTGCTGAATTGCCGGCCGGCTTTTTTAAAGAGACGGTGCATGAAAACACTAATATTTTTTTAAATAAATCCTTTACACTAAATGACAAGTTCTGTAAGCAACACTGTCACTGTACTTCATATATATGTGACTGACATGGTTCTATCTATCTAATCTATGTGTGAAGCTCTATTCTTTCTGTTGTAAATTGTCGGGAACAGGTGTATGCCGCTGCTGAATTGCCGGCTTTTCATGTCATTCTACATTATTCTTAGTTGTTTTACTTCATGTAGAATTAACCTACAAGGAAAGAAAGGGTTTATTTCCATTCCGATATTTGTGTCCCATTGACTTGCATTGGTTTCCGGTATCGGAATCGGCGATATCTGATACTTTTTGGGTATCGGCCCGATCCAATCCGATACGATATTTCCTGATATCGGAAGGTATCGCTCAACACTAGTCCTGACGCTAACCCTAGTTGTCCTGACGCTAACCCTAGTTGTCCTGACGCTAACCCTAGTTGTCCTGACGCTAACCCTAGTTGTCCTGACGCTAACCCTAGTTGTCCTGACGCTAACCCTAGTTGTCCTGACGCTAACCCTAGTTGTCCTGACTCTAACCCTAGTTGTCCTGACGCTAACCCTAGTTGTCCTGACGCTAACCCAATTGTCCTGACGCTAACCCTAGTTGTCCTGACGCTAACCCTAGTTGTCCTGACGCTAACCCTAGTTGTCCTGACGCTAACCCTAGTTGTCCTGACGCTAACCCTAGTTGTCCTGGCGCTAACCCTAGTTGTCCTGACTAGTGTTGAGCATTCCGATACTGAAATATCGGGTATCGGCCGATATTCGCGGTATCGGAATTCCGATACTTAATTCCGATACTTTTACAATATCGAATACCGGAATCGGAAATTCCCATAATGCCTGAGCTCTGCATTGTCTCTGAAGGATGACAAGTTGGATGGCAGCGCGATCCAGCCTGTCATCAGAATGCCATCCCAGCGGGGGAGAATTCTCCTGATTGTTTAAAAGCCGGCGCGCGGTAAAAAGCCGCCGGCTTTTAAACAATCACACAGCCCAATACTGCTTCCCCGCAGCCTCCCACCCCGATCCTCCGCTCCCCTCGCCACCTCCAATCCCAATCGTAAATTAGGACCGGGCGGGGAGCGCAGCACCAAGGAGCGGGGAAGCCGGCAGTGAAAAGACTTCACCGCCGGCTTTCCCGTTCTGTGCTGCGCTTTCCCGCCGGTTATTTCAAATGAACAGCTGAGGTATCAGGTGATGCCGATCAGCTGTTCATTTGAAGTCGCCGCGGTGTCCTCAGAGGGTTCATGTGAGTTCATGCTTGACTGCATGAACTCACATGAACTTTCCCACGGCCGCACAGGTCAGCCTCACCTCCCAGACCCGTCATGATTGGTGTGTGCAGGTGTCTGTGCGTGTGTCTGCGAGTGTGTGCGGTGTCTGTGAGATGTCTGCGAGTGTGTGCAGTGTCTGTGAGATGTCTGCGAGTGTGTGCGGTGTCTGTGAGATGTCTGCGAGTGTGTGCGGGCGTGTGCGGTGTCTGTGCGATGTGTCTGTGCGATGTCTGCGTGTGTGTGCTGGGTGTCTGTGCGATGTTTGTGCGGGTGTGCGCGGTGTCTGTGCGTGCAGGCAGACATAGGCCGATGTGACACTACTACTCCCATCGGCCTATGTCTGTCCCCTGTCCACTCGTGCCAGCAGGATCAGCTCGATGGGAGCAGTAGTTCCCATCAGCCTGATCCTGCTATATAAATTGCCCTACTGTGTCCCCAATAAATGTTAAATACATGTCATTGGTGGCCAGTGGTTACCTACAATAAATTAGTTCATACATTACCTGTCCCCGCCGATCGCCACCTAAAATAAAGTAAAAAATAAAAAACTACAACTATACTCACCTAGACACCTAATTCCCCGAAGCCATCGATCTCCTGTAATAAGATATAAAATAATAAACCACAACCTTATCCTTACCCCTCCATAGTAGTCCACGAGTGTCCCACGAAGATCTCCAGTTCAGAGCAGCCACGTAGAATGTGACCGCTCTGAACCGCTGCCGCCGCTAGAATGACGGGGCCGTAAGGGTTCGCCGGAGTTCAGGCAGCGCTGCTCCGGTTAGCTCCTTTACGGCCCTGCTGTATCGTGAGAAATTCCCACGGTACAGCACTGCCGTAAAGGAGGTCTCCGGAGCTGCGCTGCCTGAATGCACTCCGGTGACTTCAGTCAGTGGCTCCCGCTGCCGGGAGCGGACGTGTTCCCGGCAGTGTGAGCTTACCGCAGCCATGCACAGCTGTCACCATCTCCAGATGTGACAGCTGTGCATGGGAGATCAGCGCAGGAACATGGACAGGTAACTATTATTTTTAGTAAACTAAGAATTAAATAAAATTGTGTGTTTTATTTCAAATAAATTATTTTTTTCTGGGTGTAGTGTGTTTTTTCTTTTTAACACTTTGTAGGTTAGTAATGGGGGTGTCTTATAGACGCACATCATTACTAACCTGGGCTTCATGCAGCTGGCGTTGACATGAACCCCACCACTATTACCCCCTGCCACCGCACCAGGGCAGCGTGGAAGAGCGAGGCTAAGTGCCAGAATTGGCGCATCATATGGATGCGCCATTTCTGGGGCGGCTGACGGCTGGTGTTTCTAGCCTGGGAGGGGGCCATTATTCATGGCACCCTTCCTGGGCTATTAATATCAGCCCCCAGCTGTCTGCCTAGACTTTGCTAGCTATTAAAATAGGGGGGACCCCACGTCATTTTTTGGGGGGGTCCCCCATTTTAATAGCTAGTAAAGGCTAGGTATTCAGCTGGGGGCTGATATTAGTAGCCTGGGAAGCTCCGAGGGTTTTACCCCCTTCCCAGGCTTCAAACATCTGCCCCAGCCGTATGCTTAACCTCCGCTAGAGACTAAAATTCTGGGGGATCCCACGCCATTTTTTTTTTAAATAAATCCTTTATTTTAACACTAAATGACATTTGAGGAGTTAATAAAGATGCAGTCCCTAAATTATTATTTATTTTTTAATTAATTTTTCCCAAAACTTTTGACGTGGGCTTCGCCATATTTTTGTATGCCAGCCAGGTACAGCATCCAGCTTCTATGAACGCGCCATTTTCCGGGGCGGCTGCAGACTGCAATTTTCAGCGGGGGGGGGGGAAGAAAGCTTGGGCCTCCCTGCGCTGCAGATTCCATCCCCCAGCTGCCTAGTTGTACCTGGCTGGACACAAAAATAGGGAGAAGCTCCACGTTTTTTTTTTTTTAATTATTTCATGAAATTCATGGAATAATTAAGAAAAAAAGGGCTTCCCTATATTGTTGTGTCCAACCAGGTACAAATAGGCTGCTGGTGGTTGGGGGCAACCCGTTTCTGCCTGCTGTACCTGGCTGGACACAAATATAGTGCAAAGCCCCACGTCAATTTTTTTTAAATTATTTCAGGAAGTTCATGAAATAATTAGAAAAAATTTATGTGATGCTTCGCCCTATATTTGTGTCCAGTCAGGTACAGCAGGCAGGAACGGGCTGCCCCCAACCACCAGCTGCCTATTTGTACCTAGCCGGACACAACAATATAGGGAAGCCCTTTTTTTCTTAATTATTCCATGAATTTCATGAAATAATTTAAAAAAAAATATGTGGGGCTTCGCCCTATTTTTGTGTCCAGCCAGGTACAACTAGGCAGCTGGGGGCAGGAATCTGCAGCGCAGGGAGGCCCAAGCTTTCTGGGCCCCACCCGCTGCAAATTGCAGTCCGCAGCCGCCCCGGAAAATGGCGCGTTCATAGAAGCGCCATCTTCTGGCGCTGTACCCAACTCATCCAGGGCCCTGGTGCGGTGGCTCACTGGGTAATAAAGGGGTTAAGGCCAGCTTGGCATTATCAGCTGGCCCTAAGCCCGAAATTCATGGGGTCACGCCAATATTAGACATGACCGCCATGAATTTCTAGTAAAGTATTTAAAAAAAACACAAACACCCAGAAAAAAGTCCTTTAATTGAAATAAAGACACAATTTTTTATTGTTCTAAATTAAACCATACTTACAGTCACGCCCATTCCAGCTGAAGCCAACGATCTCCTGCAATAAAAGAAAAATAATAAAGCAACATCATCCTTACCTTTCCATGGTTCCCACGACAGCTTCAGCTCTGCTACATCGAGATGACAGGCTGGACCGCAGCAGAACGCTGCCATCCAGCCTGTCATCTCGCAGACACTGAGAAGCGCAGGCATGCTTGCGCTCCTCAGTGTCAGGCTGTGACGGCACAAAGATGAGCGGAGGTCATGTCCAATGAACTCAGCTCACCTCATGCACGTCACTGACACCGTGGGAAAATTCTCCTGCACTCAGCGCTTCAGCGTGAGAATTCTCCCACGCTGTCAGTAACATACATGAGGTGAGGTCATGTCCAATGAACTCAGCTCACCTCATGCACGTCACTGACAGCGTGGGAAAATTCTCCTACACTCAGCGCTTCAGCGTGAGAATTCTCCCACGCTGTCAGTGACGTACATGAAGTGAGCTGAGTTCATTGGACATGACCTCGGCTCATCTTTATGCCGTCACAGCCAGACACTGAGGAGCGCAAGCATGCCTGCGCTTCTCAGTGTCTGCGGGATGACAGGCTGGATGGCAGCGTTCTGCTGCGGTCCAGCCTGTCATCTCGATGTAGCAGAGCTGAAACTGTCGTGGGAGCCATGGAAAGGTAAGGATGATGTTGCTTTATTATTTTACTTTTATTGCAGGAGATTGTTGACTTCAGCTGGAATGGGCGTGACTGTAAGTATGGTTTAATTTAGAACAATAAAGAATTGTGTGTTTATTTCAATTAAAGGACTTTTTTCTGGGTGTTTGTGTTTTTTTTAAATACTTTACTAGAAATTCATGGTGGTCATGTCTAATATTGGCGTGACCCCATGAATTTCGGGCTTAGGGCCAGCTGATAATGCCAAGCTGGCCTTAACCCCTTTATTACCCAGTGAGCCACCGCACCAGGGCCCTGGATGAGTTGGGTACAGCGCCAGAAGATGGCGCTTCTATGAACGCGCCATTTTCCGGGGCGGCTGCGGACTGCAATTTGCAGCGGGTGGGGCCCAGAAAGCTTGGGCCTCCCTGCGCTGCAGATTCCAGCCCCCAGCTGCCTAGTGGTACCTGGCTGGACTCAAAAATAGGGCGAAGCTCCACGTATTTTTTTTTTAAATTCATGAAATTCATGGAATAATTAAGAAAAAAAGGGTTTCCCTATATTGTTGTGTCCGGCTAGGTACAAATAGGCTGCTGGTGGTTGGGGGCAGCCCGTTCCTGCCTGTTGTACCTGACTGGACACAAATATAGGGCGAAGCCCCACATCAATTTTTTTTAATTATTTCATGAATTTCCTGAAATAATTAAAAAAAAATTGACGTGGGGCTTCGCACTATATTTGTGTCCAGCCAGGTACAGCAGGCAGGAACGGACTGCCCCCAACCACCAGCTGCCTATTTGTACCTGGTTGGACACAACAATATAGGGAAGCCCTTTTTTTCTTAATTATTTCATGAATTTCATGAAATAATTTTAAAAAAAAAATACGTGAAGCTTCTCCCTATTTTTGTGTCCAGCCAGGTACAACTAGGCAGCTGGGGGATGGAATCTGCAGCGCAGGGAGGCCCAAGCTTTCTGCCCCCCCCCCTCCCCCCGCTGATAATTGCAGTCCGCAGCAACCCCGGAAATTGGCGCGTTCATAGAAGCTGGATGCTGTACCTGGCTGGCATACAAAAATATGGCGAAGCCCACGTCAAAAGTTTTGGGAAAAATTAATTAAAAAATAAATAATAATTTAGGGACTGAATCTTTATTAACTCCTCAAATGTCATTTAGTGTTAAAATAAAGGATTTATTTAAAAAAAAATTGATGTGGGGCTTCGCCCTATATTTGTGTCCAGCCACGTACAGCAGGCAGGAACGGGCTGCCCCCAACCACCAGCTGCCTATTTGTACCTGGTTGGACACAACAATATAGGGAAGCCCTTTTTTTCTTAATTATTCCATGAATTTCATGAAATAATTTAAAAAAAAAATGCGTGGGGCTTCGCCCTATTTTTGTGCCCAGCCAGGTACAACTAGGCAACTGGGGGCTGGAATCCGCAGCGCAGGGAGACCCAAGCTTTCTGGGCCACCCCCGCTGCAAATTGCAGTCCGCAGCCGCCCCAGAAAATGGCGCGTCCATAGAAGCGCCATCTTCTGGCGCTGTACCCAACTCATCCAGGGCCCTGGTGCGGTGGCTCACTGGGTAATAAAGGGGTTAAGGCCAGCTTGGCATTATTAGCTGGCCCTAAGCCCGAAATTCATGGGGTCACGCCAATATTAGACATGACCACCATGAATTTCTAGTAAAGTATTTAAAAAAACACAACACCCAGAATAAAGTCCTTTAATTGAAATAAACACACAATTCTTTATTGTTCTAAATTAAACCATACTTACCATCACGCCCATTCCAGCTGAAGCCAACGATCTCCTGCAATAAAAGTAAAATAATAAAGCAACCTCATCCTTACCTTTCCATGGCTCCCACGACAGCTTCAGCTCTGCTACATCGAGATGACAGGCTGGACCGCAGCAGAACGCTGCCATCCAGCCTGTCATCCCGCAGACACTGAGAAGCGCAGGCATACTTGCACTCCTCAGTGTCTGGCTGTGACGGCATAAAGATAAGCCGAGGTCATGTCCAATGAACTCAGAACACCTCATGCACGTCACTGACAGCGTGGGAAAATTCTCACGCTGAAGCGCTGAGTGCAGGAGAATTTTCCCACGCTGTCAGTGACGTGCATGAGGTGAGGTCATGTCCAATGAACTCAGCTCACCTCATGCACGTCACTGACAGCGTGGGAAAATTCTCCTGCACTCAGCGCTTCAGCGTGAGAATTTTCCCACGCTGTCAGTGACGTGCATGAGGTGAGCTGAGTTCATTGGACATGACCTCACCTGATGTATGTCACTGACAGCGTGGGAGAATTCTCCTGCACTCAGCGCTTCAGCGTGAGAATTTTCCCACGCTGTCAGTGACGTGCATGAGGTGAGCTGAGTTCATTGGACATGACCTCGGCTCATCTTTATGCCGTCACAGCCAGACACTGAGGAGCGCAAGCATGCCTGCGCTTCTCAGTGTCCGCGGGATGACAGGCTGGATGGCAGCGTTCTGCTGCGGTCCAGCCTGTCATCTCGATGTAGCAGAGCTGAAGCTGTCGTGGGAACCATGGAAAGGTAAGGATGATGTTGCTTTATTATTTTTCTTTTATTGCAGGAGATCGTTGGCTTCAGCTGGAATGGGAGTGACTGTAAGTATGGTTTAATTTAGAACAATAAAGAATTGTGTGTTTATTTCAATTGAAGGACTTTATTCTGGGTGTTTGTGTTTTTCTTTAACTTTGACTATGGGGTTAGTAATGGGGGTGTCTTATAGACGCCTCTCCATTACTAATCTGGGCTTGATGTCAGCTGGCATTATAAGCTGACATCAACCCCAGCCCTATTACCCCACTGCCACCGCTACAGGGCAGTGGGAAGAGCGAGGCTAAGTGCCAGAATTGGCGCATCCTATGGATGCGCCATTTCTGGGGCGGCTGACGGCTGGTGTTTCTAGCCTGGGAGGGGGCCAATATTCATGGCACCCTTCCTGGGCTATTAAAATCAGCCCCCAGCTGTCTGCCTAGCCTTTGCTAGCTATTAAATCAGGGGGGACCCCACGTTATTTTTTTTGGGGGGTTCCCCCATTTTAATAGCTAGTAAAGGCTAGGTATTCAGCTGGGGGCTGATATTAGTAGCCTGGGAAGCTCCGTGGGTATTACCCCCTTCCCAGGCTTCAAACATTTGCCCCAGCTGTCTGCTTAACCTCCGCTAGAGCCTAAAATTAAGGGGAACCCCACGCCAATCTTTTTTTAAATAAATCCTTTATTTTAACACTAAATGACAAGTACAGTAACCAACACTATCACTGTACTTCATATATATGTGACTGACATGTTTCTATGTATCTAATCTATGTGTGAAGCTCTATTCTGTCTGTTATAAATTGTCGGGTACCGCTGCTGAATTGCCGGCCGGCTTTCTTAAAGAGACGGTGCATGAAAACACTAATATTTTTTTAAATAAATCCTTTACACTAAATGACAAGTACAGTAAGCAACACTGTCACTGTACTTCATAGATATGTGACTGACATGTTTCTATCTATCTAATCTATGTGTGAAGCTCTATTCTGTCTGTTATAAATTGTCGGGTACAGATGCTGAATTGCCGGTCGGCTTTTTTAAAGAGACGGTGCATGAAAACACTAATATTTTTTTAAATAAATCCTTTACACTAAATGACAAGTTCTGTAAGCAACAGTGTCACTGTACTTCATATATATGTGACTGACATGGTTCTATCTATCTAATCTATGTGTGAAGCTCTATTCTTTCTGTTGTAAATTGTCGGGTACCGGTGTATGCCGCTGCTGAATTGCCGGCTTTTCATGTCATTCTACATTATTCTTAGTTGTTTTACTTCATGTAGAATTAACCTACAAGGAAAGAAAGGGTTTATTTTCATTCCGATATTTGTGTCCCATTGACTTGCACTGGTTTCCGGTATCGGAATCGGCGATATCCGATACTTTTTGGGTATCGGCCCGATCCAATCCGATACGATATTTCCTGATATCGGAAGGTATCGCTCAACACTAGTTGTCCTGACGCTAACCCTAGTTGTCCTGACGCTAACCCAAGTTGTCCTGACGCTAACCCTAGTTGTCCTGACGCTAAACCTAGTTGTCCTGACTAGTGTTGAGCCACCCCCGTAGTGTTCGAGTTCGGTTCGGTTCGTCGAACACCTTCGAACACCGTTAAAACCAATGGCAGGCAAACAAAAACACATAGAAACACATAGAAAACACCTTCAAAGGTGTCCAAAAGCTGACAAACTGCTCAGAAGACATAACTAACACATGGAAAAGTGACAAGTACATATAGTCATGCGAAAAGGAAAGAGGTGGAGGAGTAAAAGGAGGGGGAGACACAGATATAGGCATGTCATGCCCTTCTAAAATCCAAAAAGTGAGAAGCCGACACGGCCAGTCCGCTCCTGCCCGTGCCACCTCCGTGTCGCCGGGTTTGTGCCAGAGGTGAACCCTGATGGCCAGCCCCCCTCTCCCAATACTGGTGCCTGTCCGCTGGTGGGTCGAGCGAGCCCCCCCTGTGGTGGAGGCAGCTCTAAGCTTTTTAATTTAAATTGTCTCTCTAATTTGAATGAATACACTTTAAATCCATTTACAAGGATCTATTGGAGGGCAAGTCTCATGCCAGCAGCCGCGTAATTCCAGCTCCAGTAGCGTCCACTAAAGCTGCTGCAGATAAAAAGCTTTTATAAGGATCGAGCTCGGCTGTCCACCGCAAGGCATCCTACTGCCAGTCCCAGCCCCTATGCCTTGGGGTGCCTCCTGATGCTCTTCACTAAGTATCCCATGGTCCCGAAGCATTTCCTTTGAAAAAATTAAGTGTCTAAACTACAGGTGGTGTAGCTTGCTTAACAGCCGGGATAATCCGCTGACTAGCAGACACTGCTACTAGGCACAAAGTATTTCCTGGGCTTGATGCAGTTAAAAATTTGTAATTAGATACTCTCGTTGGATGCTGAGAAAGCATTCCATAGAGTCTCCTGGCACGCCATATATGATTCTCTTAAAAAGCTTGGGGTAGGGGTCTAGGGGACCGTTTTATAGCCAAAATCACGGCCCTGTATCACAATACGTCACCTAGGCTGAAGATAAATGGAACTGTAGCACCCTGAGGGCTCGGTTGCTACAGAGGTATTGCACCTCACCCAGAGGTGTGATATCTCACTCTCAGGTAAGGATGGAGTGTGGATCAGGACCCGACACCTGCATGCATTACACCACATTGCCGTGGGGCAGGGCGACCAATATGCCCCTGAGATGGGCACGACAGTCCCTGTCCCTGGCTGGAGTGGGGGGAGGGAACACTGAGGAAGGGGAACCCTGTAGTGCAGGAGCAGGGAGGAAGCAGTTCCTGGGTGCATTGAGAAGGGAGTATAAAAGGTGGGCACCATCTTAGTTCAGTGCAGAGAAGTCTGAGCAGAAGTGGCAGGGAGCAGGGGCTCTGCATGAGCTCTGCTCCGGAGGCGGGCCTAGTAACAGAGGCCCAGGCCTGGAAGAGGGAGAAGGAAGGAAGAGGAGCGGAGAAGGCTCCAGGAACGAGGAATGAAGGGATCCCAGGGGTGCGGACGGGTGAGTCGCCACCGCACGCCCGAATCCACCTGCGTGGAGGGGTCAGGCCAAAGGGGGAGACCGGTCCCCGAACTAGTGGAGGCAGGAAACGACCCTCAGCTAGAAACCGGAGGCTCTGACATTTTATGTGGCGCAGCCCCTCGCTACACCCGCTAGGAAGGCACCACATAGGGTCAGGGAAACTGGCGCCAAGTTTACCAAGAGGAGGCCCGAGGCAGCCGGACAGAAGAGTTGGTAAGAAAGGCCAGACAAAGGACACACAAAGGGGGTCCTGTGAAGTGCTCCAAAGTTATCTGGGAGTTGTCTGAGCCCCTCACCTGGTGAGCACAGTACGACGTGGGCATCCGTTACCTGCAGACGTGGTTTGGATAATAAGAACTGTGAGTAAAGGCCCTGAACTGCATCACTGACTTCGTGTCGTTACTGCTGCTGCCCTGCACCATCACCCCCATCCTCCGCATTCACTGCCCTGAGTCTATACTCCTCCCATGGGGAGTTATGCTACGCTCTGCTGCACCCACAACACCAGCCTCAGCGGTCTGCCCTGTAGCGGCGGCTCACTCTGACCGCAATCCACGGGTGGCGTAGTCGGACATTTAAACATCAAAACCACATAAATAGTTCCGCCACTGGTTTGACCGCCCTGAGCCACGGAACCGGGTCGCCGCCACGAAGACTACAACCACCAGCATCCACCAAAAAGGGTCCGGCTCCGGGTGTCCCAAGGCCCAGGGGGTGCGTCAGAACATTTTCATCACCTTTCACAATCACCAATGGGACAAGGCAGGGATGTCCTCTGTCCCCTCTCTTATACATCCTAGTGATGGAGCACCTGCTCTCATCAATTCGCCATAACCCCAATATTAGGTGGATTGAGGTGGGAGGCACCGAGTACAAGTGCTCTCTATTTGCTGATGATGTCCTAGTATATATCACTCAATCACATATATCCATCCATGCTGTTATGGCTGAAATAGATCACTTTGTTACATGGTAAAATTTTAAAATCAATGCAGCGAAGTCTGAGGCCCTCGATGTCTCCCTCCCTAAATCCATATAGGATTCCATCCAGTCCAACTTTCCCTTTGCCTGGCCCTCACAGGGTATCAAATACTTAGGAATTCCTATTCATAGAGACCTCTCCCATCTATGTTATCTTAATTTTGGGCCCTTTATTGAACAACTCCATAGAGACCACGGTTGGCAAGTTAGAACTGTAAGATTCACTACGTGAACCACTGGTGTTTTGTGCAAAAGCACATGTACACTGCGTTCCAAATTATTATGCAAAAAGTGTTTAGGAGTGATAAGGGAAGAATTTGTTTGTTTGTCAGTTAAACTCATTGATGGTGATGTGTGTCAGGGCTCTTTATATCACTGTAAGCAATTGCAGACACCTGTGCTAATTAGTTTGGCAGGTGTGTCCAATGAAAGGCAAGACTACTTAAGAAGGCTCTCTCACATTATTAAGCAGCCTACATTTTCTGCCAAAATGGGAAAGAAAAAGGATGTGTCGGCTGCTGAGAAGCAACAAATTGTGGAGTGTTTAGGTCAAGGCATGACTACAATCAACATTGTGCGATGATCAGGATGAAGTGTCTTGGCAATCAAGAAGTATGTAGCTGATTCACAGTACACACGTGTGCGTGCTGATAAGGGCAAATTGAGGACTCTTTCCTACAGGCAATTACGTCAGGTTGAAAGAGCAGCGGCAAAAAAGCCTTGTCATAGCAGCAGACAAGTTTTTGAAGCTGCTTGTGCCTCCAACGTCCCCCGAACAACAAGATGCAGGGTCCTTCAGAGGTTTGCAGCTGTGCATACGCCATCCTGTCGACCTCCTCTATCCACTTCACACAAGCAGAAACAGCTCCAGTGGGCCAAACATTACATGAAGACTGATTTCAAAACTGTTTTGTTCACGGATGAGTGCCGTGCAGCGCTTGATGGTCCAGATGGATGGAGTGGAGGATGGCTGGTTGATGGACACCCCACGCAAACACGGCTACAGCGCCAACAAGGAGGAGGTGGAGTAATGTTTAGGCTGGAATCATGGGGAGAGAGATTGTTGGCCCCTTTAGGATCCCTGAAGGCGCTAAAGATGAACTCCATAATGTATGTGGATTTTCTCAAACAGCACTTCCTGCCATGGTTCAAGAAGAAGAACCGTGTATTTCACAGCAAGATCATTTTTCTGCATGATAATGCACCATCTCATGCTGCACATAAAACATCTGCATCTCTGGCTGATATGGGCATAAAAGGGGACAAACTTATGGTGTGACCCCCATGCTCCCCTGACCTCTACCCCATTCAGAAACTTTGGAGCATCATTAAAAGGAGTGTCTATGATGGCGGGAGGCAGTTCACATCTAAGCAACAGCTCTGGGAGGGTATTCTGTCCTCATGCAAAACAATTGAAGCAGAAACCATCCAAAACCTGACAAATTCAATGGACGAGAGACTTCAGAAGCTCCTTTCGAACAAGGGGTCCTATGTGAAAATGTAACATCACCTAGAATAAAGTTTTGAGTTGAAAACTGTTTGATTTCAGTTTCTGACAACCTGCTAATGCTTATAATTTCAAAAATGACCATTTTTTTGGTCTTTATTAAAATGAAAAGGTTGATCGAAAAGTTTGGGGGATCTAAGAGTGTGGCAACCCAGTAGTCATGATTACTTCGAATTCTGACAATATGAGGGTCATGCTGCAGGTAGTGCAGCAAGAAGGCACTTATGTGTCTTGCGCATCTCGGAGCCCCAAAATTATTTTCCGGGCTAGATGCAGCTAAAAATTATTTTTAATTTTAAATCTGGTGAAGCTTTAGTATAGATGGCCTAATAGGATCAGTGCTGCACACTGCTACAAAGCCCAAATTATTTTCCAGTCAAGATACAGATAAACATGATTAGTAATTTGAAAGCTTAAAACGGTTGGTAGGGTGATTTTAAGCAATCATCAAGCTTTTACTCTCCCCAGGATGACACAGGGGTAGAAAAGTCATTTCGGATCCATGATTTGTTCATCTTTATGAACGTGAGTCTGTCTACATTATCAGTGGAGAGCCGCGTGCGCTTATCTGTCAGCACACCACCAGCAGCGCTGAACACACGTTCAGACAGAATGCTGGCTGCGGGGCATGACAAGATCTCCAAGGCGTAAGTGGCTAGCTCCGGCCATTTATCCAGATTGGAAGCCCAAAAAGAGCAAGGGTCCAGTGACACAGTCGTGGCTTCAATGTTTACTTGGAGATACTCCTGTACCATCGTCTCTAGGCGTTGACTATGTGTCAGACTTCTTGTCTCCTGTGGCCTTGCAAAGGATGGGCTAAAAAAGTGGTGAAATTATTCCGCAAAATTGATGTTACCAGCAGATACTGTGGTTCTGTTACGGTTTCAGTGCTGAACACTTGACGGTCCCACGGTTGGCAAGTTGGAACTGTGAGATTCACTACGTGCACCACTAGTATTTTGTGGAAAAGCACATGTAAGATTCTGCAACAGTCTCTGCTGATACTCCTGCATGCGTGCATCCCTTTCTATGGCAGGAATAATTTCTGCAAATTTACTTTTGTACCGGGGATCTAACAGTGTGGCAACCCAGTAGTCAGGATTATTTCTAATTCTCACAATTCGAGGGTCATGTTGCAGGTAGTGCAGCAAGAAGGCACTCATGTGTGTTGCGCATCCAGGAGCACCAAGTCCCTGTTGTGTTGGTGGCGAGGTAACAATCATGCTTCCTTCCTCTGTCCTCTCCCCCCAACCTCTCACAACAGAAATGTGATCAAGGTCTCCCTCATCTGATGAGTCTTCCATCAGTTCGTCCTCCACTTCTTCCTGGGCTCCTGCACCTTCCTCACTAGTTTGGCTGCTACCATGCGCCCTGGTAAAATCATCTCCCCCACCCTCACATGCCTGCCGCCATGGTGCTGCCGACCGTCTGGACCTTGCAGATGTTAGCACTTCCGCATACAACTCCTCCTCCTCTACTTCCTCCACCTCCTCTTGTGCCACCACCTGACTCCGAATTCTGTTTAACATGTGCTCCAGCATGTAAATCACCGGAATAGTCATGCTGATAATGGCATCGTCAGCACTAAACATCTTCGGCGCCATTTCAAAACTGTGCAGAAGGGTTCATAGGTCCCTGATCTGAGACCACTCCTCCAGCGTGATTTGCCCCACCTCTGAATCTCGTTGGCCCAGGCTATACGTCAGAACGTATTGCACCAGGGCTTGTCGGTGCTGCCACAGTCGCTGCAACATGTGCAGAGTTGAATTCCACCGGGTAGGCACATCGCATTTTAGCCGGTGAAGTGGCAGGCCCAACGACTTCTGTAGAGATGTAAGTCGCTGAGCTGCGGGATGCGAACGGCGGAAGTGAGCACACAGCGACCGTGCCCTCTGCAGAAGGCCATCTAGTCTGGGATAGTGGGCTAAAAATTGCTGGACAACCAGGTTCAACACGTGAGCCATACAAGGCACGTGTGTGACATTGCCCCGGCGAAGGGCCGCACCCAGGTTTGCAGCATTGTCGCACACGGCCTTCCCTGGTTTCAGGTCCAGTGGAGACAACCATTCATGAAATTGGTTCTCCAGAGCTGACCACAACTCCTCAGCTGTGTGACTCACATTTCCCAGACATTTCAATGTAAAAAACGCCTGATGACGTTGAGCCCTACTGCCAGCATAGTAAGGAGGTGTGCAGGATCCCTTCTGCGCAGTTAGAAAGCTTGTGGCATGACCAGACAGGCTTTGGGTGCAGGTGGAAGACCGAGAGGAGGTTGAGGAGGCAGAAGCAGTGGAGGAACTTTGACATAAAGAGGATTGACGCACAACTCGTGGGGACGGCAAGACTTGGACAGCAGCCCCTTGTCCTGCTGTCACCATAGTTACCCAGTGCCCAGTCAGCGACATGTAACGCCCCTGTCCATGCCTACTCGTCCAAGTGTCTGTGGTGAAATGCACCCTGTCACACACAGAGTTTCTCAAAGAAGCGGTGATGTTGTGTGCGACATGCTGGTGGAGTGCAGGCACACCTTTCTTTGAGAAGTAGTGCCGACTGGGCATCTGGTACTGGGGCACTGCGACGGACATAAGGTCTCGAAAATTCTCTGTGTCCACCAGGCGGAAAGGCAGCATTTCTGTAGCCAAGAGCTTGCAGATGGTGAAATTCAACCTCTTAGCTTTCTCATGGCTAGGAGGAAATGGTCTTTTACTTGTCCACATCTGAGGGACCGAGGGCTGGCTATTGTGTATAGACGGGGTTGATAAGGGTGTCCCCGGCAAACTGCCGGTCTGTGAGGAAGATGCAGGCGGACATGTTAGGTTGCCTTGATCCAAAGGTGGTGCTATCGATGTCGGACAGCGCTCTACACCAGCTGGTGTTACCACCTCCAAAGAAAATGATGACCTGCCAATCACGCTGGCTGTTGCGGGTAAAGAGGTGGCAGGTCTGCGCCCCAAAACAGGTGTGACTGCTGTCCCCCCAGTCACAGAGGATGAAGAGGCCGCGGATGCACAAGATATGGCAGACGGTGGTTGGCCCGGCCGGCTAGGCCGCATTGTAGCACACTGAGCTTCCCACTGCAACTTATGCTTCATGTCCATGTGCCGGTTCATGCATGAAGTACTCAAGCTATGTATTTTTTGGCCTCTACTTAGCTTTTGCTGACAAATGTTACAGATAACACGAGTTGAGTCATCTTTATCGATCTGAAAAAATGCCCAGGCTATGCAAGGCTTAGCACCCATGCGACCTGAAGAGCCACCACGACTTGTGGTGAGAGGCAGAGTTGTGTTTGAGGATGCAGTTGTTGACGTGCTTCCAGTACTACGTCTCTGTCCAGGAAGGCGCAACGTGACCTCGTCGTCACTAGCATCTTCCTCCACCTCCTCTGCTGACCTCATCTCTTGGCTGACTGTGGGTTGACAGTAAGTGGGATCTCCGACCTCATCATCATCACCCTGTGCGTTATCACACCCGTCGTCCTCAGAGCCAACCTGTTCCTGCCCTGACAAAAAACTAAAGTTGTCGCTCCAATCAGGTATTTGAGTCTTATCATCGTCTTCCTCATTGTCTCCACCAACAGGAGTTACAGTTTGGGAATGAGGGTCTACATTATGGTCAGAACCTTCTGCGTCTGGTCCTGGATCCGACTCATAAAGATTCTGGGCATCAGTGCAGATCATTTCCTCATCTGGATTCACAGAAGCGCTGGAGTCGACCTCTGATTCCCAGGCTATAGTATGAGTAAACAGCTCTGCAGACTCAACCATCTGTTCTACTTCATACTCAGACGGGCAGCTGGAGATTTGGGAGCTGTGAGGAAGCAAGTGCGATTGGGGTGACACCTTTGAGGACTGGAGTATTTGTGATGTTGAAGTTGATGTGGAGGAGAGCCCACTTAAAGGAGCACTTGATATCCGTTGAAGCACCTGCTGTTTTTGTGCCTCATCTGGAATTTGTAGCGATTGGGGTGGCCGTAAGAAAGGGATCTTATCACATTGTCCGCTAAAAGAAGTAGACATTTTAGTTTGGCTGGAAGATGGTCTTTCTTCTGCAGATGTTACTGTTGCTTTAACACCTACCCCACGGACACAACCTTTTTTCCCCTTCCCAACACGCCTATTCCCCTTTCCACCAGCAGCAGGCCTTTTTCCACTCATTTTGGTGGTTAACTAATTCACAACTCTGGAGTTGTTTGAACAAAAAAACAATGGATGGTAACCGAGCAGAGCTGAGTGGCCAAACTGTGGTATTAGGCCAAAACTATTGGCTGGGTTAGATGCAGAAAAAAATTATATTCAATTTGCAACCTGATGGAGGTCAGTATAGATGGACTAATACAACAAGTCCCACACACAGCTAGAAGCCCAAATATTTTTTCAGAGGTACTGTAGATGCAGATAAAAATTATTTTTAATTTGCAACCTGATGGAGGTCAGTATAGATGGACTAATAGAGAAAGTCCGACACACTGCTAGAAGGCCAAATATTTTTTCAGAGCTAGATGCAGAAAAAAATTATATTCAGTTTGCAACCTGATGGAGGTCAGTATAGATGGACTAACAGAGAAAGTCCCACACACTACTAGAAGGCCAAATATTTTTTCAGAGCTAGATGCATACAAAAAATTATTTTGAATATGCAACCTGATGGAGGTCAGTATAGGTGGACTAATAGAACAAGTCCCACACACTGCTAGAAGGCCAAATATTTTTTCAGAGCTAGATGCAGAAAAAAATTATATTCAGTTTGCAACCTGATGGAGGTCTGTATAGATGGATTAATAGAACAAGACCCACACACAGCTAGAAGCCCAATATTTTTTCATAGGTAGATGCAGAAAAAAATATATTCAGTTTGCAACCTGATGGAGGTCAGTATAGATGGACTAATACAACAAGTCCCACACACAGCTAGAAGCCCAGTATTTTTTCAGAGGTAGATGCAGAAAAAAATATATTCAGTTTGCAACCTGATGGAGGTCAGTATAGATGGACTAATACAACAAGTCCCACACACAGCTAGAAGCCCAATATTTTTTCAGAGGTAGATGCAGAAAAAAATATATTCAGTTTGCAACCTGATGGAGGTCAGTATAGATGGATTAATACAACAAGTCCCACACACAGCTAGAAGCCCAAATATTTTTTCAGAGGTACTGTAGATGCAGATAAAAATTATTTTTAATTTGCAACCTGATGGAGGTCAGTATAGATGGACTAATAGAGAAAGTCCGACACACTGCTAGAAGGCCAAATATTTTTTCAGAGCTAGATGCAGAAAAAAATTATATTCAGTTTGCAACCTGATGGAGGTCAGTATAGATGGACTAACAGAGAAATTCCCACACACTACTAGAAGGCCAAATATTTTTTCAGAGCTAGATGCATAGAAAAAATTATTTTGAATTTGCAACCTGATGGAGGTCAGTATAGGTGGACTAATAGAACAAGTCCCACACACTGCTAGAAGGCCAAATATTTTTTCAGAGCTAGATGCAGAAAAAAATTATATTCAGTTTGCAACCTGATGGAGGTCTGTATAGATGGATTAATAGAACAAGACCCACACACAGCTTGAAGCCCAATATTTTTTCAGAGGTAGATGCAGAAAAAAATATATTCAGTTTGCAACCTGATGGAGGTCAGTATAGATGGACTAATAGAATGATGCTATGCCCAAAAGATTTTACTTCACTAGGTGCAGTAAAAAAATTGGAATTCTATACACAGGTGGTATATCTTGCAACACAGATAGGCTACTCCACTGACTAACACACTCTGCAATAGGCCAAAAAGGATTAGCTTTGCTAGATTCAGCCAAATGCTGTGAAAAAAACTTGCACAGCACTGGCACAGACCTGCCTGGCAAAAACTGATAGGAACTGATGTAACCTAGTCCTGAAAAGGACTCCAATTACAATTAGTCTTTACTCCCACAATCTATCTATTTAAGAGCACAGACCTCCCTGATAAAAGTCGTAGGAAATGCTGTAACCTAGTCCTTAAAAGGACTGCAATCACAACTATTCCCTACTCCCAAGCTATCTGTATATTTGTGCGAAAATTGGCTTGAAATTTGAAATTAACAAGGTATAGCACACACAGCAACAGCGATGCCGACTAACACGCAGCTGCAGCAGTGAGAAAATGGTGGCGACGGGGAAAATGGCTTGGTCTTATAGGGCAAGGACATGTGACATACACTGCCAATGACACATGCCCTTGCTTGTGGGAAAAAAAGCACTTCGCTCCGTGTGTGCGCTGCTGATAGGCTGACAGATTGCACCTCCCCACTGCAAATGCGGGAAAGAGAAAAAAAAATGGAGATCTTCATTGTTCCTGCAGAGATCCATCCCCTGCCCCTCCCCCCACCCCGCTGTACACTCAAACTGCGTATTAACATTAATTTTCATCATTACTGAGAAAAAATCCAGTTATGATTTTGGTGCACGAACAGTTATCGAACATAACCTCGAACAGCCGAATTTTTTTCAAATTGTTCGTGTTCGCCGAACCACTCGAACACCGCCCAAAACAGCTCGAATTTGAGATTGGCGAACAGTTCGAGTAGAACAACGCTCATCTCTAGTCCTGACGCTAACCCTAGTTGTCCTGACGCTAACCCTAGTTGTCCTGACGCTAACCCTAGTTGTCCTGACGCTAACCCTAGTTGTCCTGACGCTAACCCGAGTTGTCCTGACGCTAACCCGAGTTGTCCTGACGCTAACCCGAGTTGTCCTGATGCTAACCCTAGTTGTCCTGACGCTAACCCTAGTTGTCCTGACGCTAACCCTACTTGTACTGACGCTAACCCTAGTTGTCCGGACGCTAACCCTAGTTGTCCTGACGCTAACCCTAGTTGTCCTGACGCTAACCCTAGTTGTCCTGACGCTAACCCTAGTTGTCCTGACGCTAACCCGAGTTGTCCTGACGCTAACCCTAGTTGTCCTGACGCTAACCCTAGTTGTCCTGACGCTAACCCTAGTTGTCCTGACGCTAACCCGAGTTGTCCTGACGCTAACCCTAGTTGTCCTGACGCTAACCCGAGTTGTCCTGACGCTAACCCGAGTTGTCCTGACGCTAACCCGAGTTGTCCTGACGCTAACCCGAGTTGTCCTGACGCTAACCCGAGTTGTCCTGACGCTAACCCGAGTTGTCCTGACGCTAATCCGAGTTGTCCTGACGCTAACCCGAGTTGTCCTGACGCTAACCCGAGTTGTCCTGACGCTAAACCGAGTTGTCCTGACGCTAACCCGAGTTGTCCTGACGCAAACCCGAGTTGTCCTGACGCTAACCCTAGTTGTCCTGACGCTAACCCTAGTTGTCCTGACGCTAACCCTAGTTGTCCTGACGCTGACCCTAGTTGTCCTGACGCTAACCCTAGTTGTCCTGACGCTAACCCTAGTTGTCCTGACGCTAACCCTAGTTGTCCTGACTAGTGTTGAGCCACCCCCGTAGTGTTCGAGTTCGGTTCGGTTCGTCGAACACCCGTGTGTTCGCCGAACTGTTCGTCGAACTGTTCGTCGAACACCTTCGAACACCGTTAAAACCAATGACAGGCAAACAAAAACACATAGAAACACATAGAAAACACTTTCAAAGGTGTCCAAAAGCTGACAAACTGCTCAGAAGACATAACTAACACATGGAAAAGTGACAAGTACATATAGTCATGCGAAAAGAAAAGAGGTGGAGGAGTAAAAGGAGGGGGAGACACAGATATAGGCATGTCATGCCCTTCTAAAATCCAAAAAGTGAGAAGCCGACAAGGCCAGTCCGCTCCTGCCCGTGCCACCTCCGTGTCGCCGGGTTTGTGCCAGAGCCGCGGTGAACCCTGATGGCCAGCCCCCCTCTCCCAATACTGGTGCCTGTCCGCTGGTGGGTCGAGCGAGCCCCCCTGTGGTGGAGGCAGCTCTAAGCTTTTTAATTTAAATTGTCTCTCTAATTTGAATGAATACACTTTAAATCCATTTACAAGGATCTATTGGAGGGCAAGTCTCATGCCAGCAGCCGCGTAATTCCAGCTCCAGTAGCGTCCACTAAAGCTGCTGCAGTTAAAAATCTTTTATAAGGATCGAGCTCGGCTGTCCACCGCAAGGCATCCTACTGCCAGTCCCAGCCCCTATGCCTTGGGGTGCCTCCTGATGCTCTTCACTAAGTATCCCATGGTCCCGAAGCATTTCCTTTGAAAAAATTAAGTGTCTAAACTACAGGTGGTGTAGCTTGCTTAACAGCCGGGATAATCCGCTGACTAGCAGACACTGCTACTAGGCACAAAGTATTTCCTGGGCTAGATGCAGTTAAAAATTTGTAATTAGATACTCTCGTTGGATGCTCAGAAAGCATTCCATAAAGTCTCCTGGCACGCCATATATGATTCTCTTAAAAAGCTTGGGGTAGGGGTCTAGGGGACCCTTTTATAGCCAAAATCACGGCCCTGTATCACAATACGTCACCTAGGCTGAAGATAAATGGAACTGTAGCACCCTGAGGACTCGGTTGCTACAGAGGTATTGCACCTCACCCAGAGGTGTGATAACTCACTCTCAGGTAAGGATGGAGTGTGGATCAGGACCCGACACCTGCATGCATTACACCACATTGCCGTGGGGCAGGGCGACCAATATGCCCCTGAGATGGGCACGACAGTCCCTGTCCCTGGCTGGAGGGAGTGGGGGGAGGGAACACTGAGGAAGGGGAACCCTGTAGTGCAGGAGCAGGGAGGAAGCAGTTCCTGGGTGCATTGAGAAGGAAGTGTAAAAGGTGGGCACCATCTTATTTCAGTGCAGAGAAGTCTGAGCAGAAGTGGCAGGGAGCAGGGGCTCTGCATGAGCTCTGCTCCGGAGGCGGGCCTAGTAACAGAGGCCCAGGCCTGGAAGAGGGAGAAGGAAGGAAGAGGAGCGGAGAAGGCTCCAGGAATGAGGAATGAAGGGATCCCAGGGGTGCGGACGGGCGAGTCGCCACCGCACGCCCGAATCCACCTGCGTGGAGGGGTCAGGCCAAAGGGGGAGACCGGTCCCCGAACTAGTGGAGGCAGGAAACGACCCTCAGCTAAAAACCGGAGGCCCTGACATTTTATGTGGCGCAGCCCCTCGCTACACCCGCTAGGAAGGCACCACATAGGGTCAGGGAAACTGGCGCCAAGTTTACCAAGAGGAGGCCCGAGGCAGCCGGACAGAAGAGTTGGTAAGAAAGGCCAGACAAAGGACATACAAAGGGGGTCCTGTGAAGTGCTCCAAAATTATCTGGGAGTTGTCTGAGCCCCTCACCTGGTGAGCACAGTACGACGTGGGCAGCCGTTACCTGCAGACGTGGTCTGGATAATAAGAACTGTGAGTAAAGGCCCTGAACTGCATCACTGACTCCGTGTCGTTACTGCTGCTGCCCTGCACCATCACCCCCATCCTCCGCATACACTGCCCTGAGGCTATACTCCTCCCATGGGGAGTTATGCTACGCTCTGCTGCACCCACAACACCAGCCTCAGCGGTCTGCCCTGTAGCGGCGGTTCACTCTGACCGCAATCCACGGGTGGCGTAGTCGGACATTTAAACATCAAAACCACATAAATAGTTCCGCCACTGGTTTGACCGCCCTGATCCACGGAAACGGGTCGCCGCCACGAAGACTACAACCACCAGCATCCACCAAAAAGGGTCCGGCTCCGGGTGTCCCAAGGCCCAGGGGGTGCGTCAGAACATTTTCATCACCTTTCACAATCACCAATGGGACAAGGCAGGGATGTCCTCTGTCCCCTCTCTTATACATCCTAGTGACGGAGCACCTGCTCTCATCAATTCGCCATAACCCCAATATTAGGTGGATTGAGGTGGGATGCACCGAGTACAAGTGCTCTCTATTTGCTGATGATGTCCTAGTATATATCACTCAATCACATATATCCATCCATGCTGTTATGGCTGAAATAGATCACTTTGTTACATGGTAAAATTTTAAAATCAATGCAGCGAAGTCTGAGGCCCTCGATGTCTCCCTCCCTAAATCCATATAGGATTCCATCCAGTCCAACTTTCCCTTTGCCTGGCCCTCACAGGGTATCAAATACTTAGGAATTCCTGTTCATAGAGACCTCTCCCATCTATGTTATCTTAATTTTGGGCCCTTTATTGAACAACTCCATACAGACCACGGTTGGCAAGTTAGAACTGTAAGATTCACTACGTGAACCACTGGTGTTTTGTGGAAAAGCACATGTACACTGCGTTCCAAATTATTATGCAAAAAGTTTTTAGGAGTGATAAGGGAAGAATTTGTTTGTTTGTCAGTTAAACTCATTGATGGTGATGTGTGTCAGGGCTCTTTATATCACTGTAAGCAATTGCAGACACCTGTGCTAATTAGTTTGGCAGGTGTGTCCAATGAAAGGCAAGACTACTTAAGAAGGCTCTCTCACATTATTAAGCAGCCTACATTTTCTGCCAAAATGGGAAAGAAAAAGGATGTGTCGGCTGCTGAGAAGCAACAAATTGTGGAGTGTTTAGGTCAAGGCATGACTACAATCAACATTGTGCGATGATCAGGATGAAGTGTCTTGGCAATCAAGAAGTATGTAGCTGATTCACAGTATACACGTGTGCGTGCTGATAAGAGCAAATTGAGGACTCTTTCCTACAGGCAATTACGTCAGGTTGAAAGAGCAGCGGCAAAAAAGCCTTGTCATAGCAGCAGACAAGTTTTTGAAGCTGCTTGTGCCTCCAACGTCCCCCGAACAACAAGATGCAGGGTTCTTCAGAGGTTTGCAGCTGTGCATACGCCATCCTGTCGACCTCCTCTATCCACTTCACACAAGCAGAAACGGCTCCAGTGGGCCAAACATTACATGAAGACTGATTTCAAAACTGTTTTGTTCACGGATGAGTGCCGTGCAGCGCTCGATGGTCCAGATGGATGGAGTGGAGGATGGCTGGTTGATGGACACCCCACGCAAACACGGCTACAGCGCCAACAAGGAGGAGGTGGAGTAATGTTTAGGCTGGAATCATGGGGAGAGAGATTGTCGGCCCCTTTAGGATCCCTGAAGGCGCTAAAGATGAACTCCATAATGTATGTGGATTTTCTCAAACAGCACTTCCTGCCATGGTTCAAGAAGAAGAACCGTGTATTTCACAGCAAGATCATTTTTCTGCATGATAATGCACCATCTCATGCTGCACATAAAACATCTGCATCTCTGGCTGATATGGACATAAAAGGGGACAAACTTATGGTGTGACCCCCATGCTCCCCTGACCTCTACCCCATTCAGAACCTTTGGAGCATCATTAAAAGGAGTGTCTATGATGGCGGGAGGCAGTTCACATCTAAGCAACAGCTCTGGGAGGGTATTCTGTCCTCATGCAAAACAATTGAAGCAGAAACCATCCAAAACCTGACAAATTCAATGGACGATAGAGTTCAGAAGCTCCTTTCGAACAAGGGGTCCTATGTGAAAATGTAACATCACCTAGAATAAAGTTTTGAGTTGAAAACTGTTTGATTTCAGTTTCTAACAACCTGCTAATGCTTATAATTTCAAAAATGACCATTTTTTTGGTCTTTATTAAAATGAAAAGGTTGATCGAAAAGTTTGGGGGATCTAAGAGTGTGGCAACCCAGTAGTCATGATTACTTCGAATTCTGACAATATGAGGGTCATGCTGCAGGTAGTGCAGCAAGAAGGCACTTATGTGTCTTGCGCATCTCGGAGCCCCAAAATTATTTTCCGGGCTAGATGCAGCTAAAAATTATTTTTAATTTTAAATCTGGTGAAGCTTTAGTATAGATGGCCTAATAGGATCAGTGCTGCACACTGCTACAAAGCCCAAATTATTTTCCAGTCAAGATACAGATAAACATGATTAGTAATTTGAAAGCTTAAAACGGTTGGTAGGGTGATTTTAACCAATCATCAAGCTTTTACTCTCCCCAGGATGACACAGGGGTAGAAAAGTCGTTTCGGATCCATGATTTGTTCATCTTTATGAACGTGAGTCTGTCTACATTATCAGTGGAGAGCCGCGTGCGCTTATCTGTCAGCACACCACCAGCAGCGCTGAACACACGTTCAGACAGAATGCTGGCTGCGGGGCATGACAAGATCTCCAAGGCGTAAGTGGCTAGCTCCGGCCATTTATCCAGATTGGAAGCCCAAAAAGAGCAAGGGTCCAGTGACACAGTCGTGGCTTCAATGTTTACTTGGAGATACTCCTGTACCATCGTCTCTAGGCGTTGACTATGTGTCAGACTTCTTGTCTCCTGTGGCCTTGCAAAGGATGGGCTAAAAAAGTGGTGAAATGATTCCGCAAAATTGATGTTACCAGCAGATACTGTGGTTCTGTTACGGTTTGAGTGCTGAACACTTGACGGTCCCACGGTTGGCAAGTTGGAACTGTGAGATTCACTACGTGCACCACTGGTATTTTGTGGAAAAGCACATGTAAGATTCTGCAACAGTCTCTGCTGATACTCCTGCATGCGTGCATCCCTTTCTATGGCAGGAATAATTTCTGCAAATTTACTTTTGTACCGGTGATCTAACAGTGTGGCAACCCAGTAGTCAGGATTATTTCTAATTCTCACAATTCGAGGGTCATGTTGCAGGTAGTGCAGCAAGAAGACACTCATGTGTGTTGCGCATCCAGGAGCACCAATTCCCTGTTGTGTTGGTGGCGAGGTAACAATCATGCTTCCTTCCTCTGTCCTCTCCCCCCAACCTCGCACAACAGAAATGTGATCAAGTCTCCCTCATCTGATGAGTCTTCCATCAGTTCGTCCTCCACTTCTTCCTGGGCTCCTGCACCTTCCTCACTAGTTTGGCTGCTACCATGCGCCCTGGTAAAACCATCTCCCCCACCCTCACATGCCTGCCGCCTTGGTGCTGCCGACCGTCTGGACCTTGCAGATGTTAGCCCTTCCGCATACAACTCCTCCTCCTCTACTTCCTCCACCTCCTCTTGTGCCACCACCTGACTCCGAATTCTGTTTAACATGTGCTCCAGCATGTAAATCACCGGAATAGTCATGCTGATAATGGCATCGTCAGCACTAAACATCTTCGTCGCCATTTCAAAACTGTGCAGAAGGGTGTATAGGTCCCTGATCTGAGACCACTCCTCCAGCGTGATTTGCCCCACCTCTGAATCTCGTTGGCCCAGGCTATACGTCAGAACGTATTGCACCAGGGCTTGTCGGTGCTGCCACAGTCGCTGCAACATGTGCAGAGTTGAATTCCACCGGGTAGGCACATCGCATTTTAGCCGGTGAAGTGGCAGGCCCAACGACTTCTGTAGAGATGTAAGTCGCTGAGCTGCGGGATGCGAACGGCGGAAGTGAGCACACAGCGACCGTGCCCTCTGCAGAAGGCCATCTAGTCTGGGATAGTGGGCTAAAAATTGCTGGACAACCAGGTTCAACACGTGAGCCATACAAGGCACGTGTGTGACATTGCCCCGGCGAAGGGCCGCACCCAGGTTTGCAGCATTGTCGCACACGGCCTTCCCTGGTTTCAGGTCCAGTGGAGACAACCATTCATGAAATTGGTTCTCCAGAGCTGACCACAACTCCTCAGCTGTGTGATTCACATTTCCCAGACATTTCAATGTAAAAACCGCCTGATGACGTTGAGCCCTACTGCCAGCATAGTAAGGAGGTGTGCAGGATCCCTTCTGCGCAGTTAGAAAGCTTGTGGCATGACCAGACAGGCTTTGGGTGCAGGTGGAAGACCGAGAGGAGGTTGAGGAGGCAGAAGCAGTGGAGGAACTTTGACATAAAGAGGATTGACGCACAACTCGTGGGGACGGCAAGACTTGGACAGCAGCCCCTTGTCCTGCTGTCACCATAGTTACCCAGTGCCCAGTCAGCGACATGTAACGCCCCTGTCCATGCCTACTCGTCCAAGTGTCTGTGGTGAAATGCACCCTGTCACACACAGAGTTTCTCAAAGAAGCGGTGATGTTGTGTGCGACATGCTGGTGGAGTGCAGGCACACCTTTCTTTGAGAAGTAGTGCCGACTGGGCATCTGGTACTGGGGCACTGCGACGGACATAAGGTCTCGAAAATCCTCTGTGTCCACCAGGCGGAAAGGCAGCATTTCGGTAGCCAAGAGCTTGCAGATGGTGAAATTCAACCTCTTAGCTTTCTCATGGCTAGGAGGAAATGGTCTTTTACTTGTCCACATGTGAGGGACCGAGGGCTGGCTATTGTGCTTAGACGGGGTTGATAAGGGTGTCCCCGGCAAACTGCCGGTCTGTGAGGAAGATGCAGGCGGACATGTTAGGTTGCCTTGATCCAAAGGTGGTGCTATCGATGTCGGACAGCGCTCTACACCAGCTGGTGTTACCACCTCCAAAGAAAATGATGACCTGCCAATCACGCTGGCTGTTGCGGGTAAAGAGGTGGCAGGTCTGCGCCCCAAAACAGGTGTGACTGCTGTCCCCCCAGTCACAGAGGATGAAGAGGCCGCGGATGCACAAGATATGGCAGACGGTGGTTGGCCCGGCCGGCTAGGCCGCATTGTAGCACACTGAGCTTCCCACTGCAACTTATGCTTCATGTCCATGTGCCGATTCATGCATGAAGTACTCAAACTATGTATTTTTTGGCCTCTACTTAGCTTTTGCTGACAAATGTTACAGATAACACGAGTTGGGTCATCTTTATCGATCTGAAAAAATGCCCAGGCTATGCAAGGCTTAGCACCCATGCGACCTGAAGAGCCACCACGACTTGTGGTGAGAGGCAGAGTTGTGTTTGAGGATGCAGTTGTTGACGTGCTTCCAGTACTACGTCTCTGTCCAGGAAGGCGCAACCTGACCTCGTCGTCACTAGCATCTTCCTCCACCTCCTCTGGTGACCTCATCTCTTGGCTGACTGTGGGTTGACAGTAAGTGGGATCTCCAACCTCATCATCATCACCCTGTGCGTTATCACACCCGTCGTCCTCAGAGCCAACCTGTTCCTGCCCTGACAAAAAACTAAAGTTGTCGCTCCAATCAGGTATTTGAGTCTTATCATCGTCTTCCTCATTGTCTCCACCAACAGGAGTTACAGTTTGGGAATGAGGGTCTACATTATGGTCAGAACCTTCTGCGTCTGGTCCTGGATCCGACTCATAAAGATTCTGGGCATCAGTGCAGATCATTTCCTCATCTGGATTCACAGAAGCGCTGGAGTCGACCTCTGATTCCCAGGCTATAGTATGAGTAAACAGCTCTGCAGACTCAACCATCTGTTCTACCTCATACTCAGACGGGCAGCTGGAGATTTGGGAGCTGTGAGGAAGCAAGTGCGATTGGGGTGACACCTTTGAGGACTGGAGTATTTGTGATGTTGAAGTTGATGTGGAGGAGAGCCCACTTAAAGGAGCACTTGATATCCGTTGAAGCACCTGCTGTTTTTGTGCCTCATCTGGAATTTGTAGCGATTGGCGTGGCCGTAAGAAAGGGATCTTATCACATTGTCCGCTAAAAGAAGTGGACATTTTAGTTTGGCTGGAAGATGGTCTTTCTTCTGCAGATGTTACTGTTGCTTTAACACCTACCCCACGGACACAACCTTTTTTCCCCTTCCCAACACGCCTATTCCCCTTTCCACCAGCAGCAGGCCTTTTTCCACTCATTTTGGTGGTTAACTAATTCACAACTCTGGAGTTGTTTGCACAAAAAAACAATGGATGGTAACCGAGCAGAGCTGAGTGGCCAAACTGTGGTATTAGGCCAAAACTATTGGCTGGGTTAGATGCAGAAAAAAATTATATTCAATTTGCAACCTGATGGAGGTCAGTATAGATGGACTAATGCAACAAGTCCCACACACAGCTAGAAGCCCAAATATTTTTTCAGAGGTACTGTAGATGCAGATAAAAATTATTTTTAATTTGCAACCTGATGGAGGTCAGTATAGATGGACTAATAGAGAAAGTCCGACACACTGCTAGAAGGCCAAATATTTTTTCAGAGCTAGATGCAGAAAAAAATTATATTCAGTTTGCAACCTGATGGAGGTCTGTATAGATGGATTAATAGAACAAGACCCACACACAGCTAGAAGCCCAATATTTTTTCAGAGGTAGATGCAGAAAAAAATTATATTCAGTTTGCAACCTGATGGAGGTCAGTATAGATGGACTAATAGAATGATGCTATGCCCAAAAGATTTTACTTCACTAGGTGCAGTAAAAAAATTGGTATTCTATACACAGGTGGTATATCTTGCAACACAGATAGGCTACTCCACTGACTAACACACTCTGCAATAGGCCAAAAAGGATTAGCTTTGCTAGATTCAGCCAAATGCTGTGAAAAAAACTTGCACAGCACTGGCACAGACCTGCCTGGCAAAAACTGATAGGAACTGATGTAACCTAGTCCTGAAAAGGACTCCAATTACAATTAGTCTTTACTCCCACAATCTATTTAAGAGCACAGACCTCCCTGATAAAAGTCGTAGGAAATGCTGTAACCTAGTCCTTAAAAGGACTGCAATCACAACTATTCCCTACTCCCAAGCTATCTGTATATTTGTGCGAAAATTGGCTTGAAATTAACAAGGTATAGCGCACACAGCAACAGCGGTGCTGTCTAACACGCAGCTGCAGCAGTGAGAAAATGGTGGCGACGGGGAAAATGGCTTGGTCTTATAGGGCAAGGACATGTGACATACACTGCCAATGACACATGCCCTTGCTTGTGTGAAAAAAAAGCACTTCACTCCGTGTGTGCGCTGCTGAAAGGCTGACAGATTGCACCTCCCCACTGCAAATGCGGGAAAGAGAAAAAAAAATGGAGATCTTCATTGTTCCTGCAGAGATCCATCCCCTGCCCCTCCCCCCACCCCGCTGTACACTCAAACTGCGTATTAACATTAATTTTCATCATTACTGAGAAAAAATCCAGATATGATTTTGGTGCACGAACAGTTATCGAACATAACCTCGAACAGCCAAATTTTTCTCAAATTGTTCGTGTTCGCCGAACGGCTCGAACACCGCCCAAAACAGCTCGAATTTGAGATTGGCGAACAGTTCGAGTAGAACAACGCTCAGCTCTAGTCTTGACGCTAACCCTAGTTGTCCTGACGCTAACCCTAGTTGTCCTGACGCTAACCCTAGTTGTCCTGACGCTAACCCTAGTTGTCCTGACGCTAACCCTACTTGTCCTGACGCTAACCCTAGTTGTCCTGACGCTAACCCTACTTGTCCTGACGCTAAGCCTAGTTGTCCTGACGCTAACCCTAGTTGTCCTGACGCTAACCCTAGTTGTCCTGACGCTAACCCTAGTTGTCCTGACGCTAACCGTGGTTGTCCTGACGCTAACCCTAGTTGTCCTGACGCTAACCCTAGTTGTCCTGACGCTAACCCTAGTTGTCCTGACGCTAACCCTAGCTGTCCTGACGCTAACCCTAGTTGTCCTGACGCTAACCCTAGTTGTCCTGACGCTAAACCTAGCTGTCCTGACGCTAACCCTAGCTGTCCTGACGCTAACCCTAGTTGTCCTGACGCTAACCCTAGTTGTCCTGACGCTAACCCTAGTTGTCCTGACGCTAACCCTAGTTGTCCTGACGCTAACCCTAGCTGTCCTGACGCTAACACTAGTTGTCCTGACGCTAACCCTAGTTGTCCTGACGCTAAACCTAGCTGTCCTGACGCTAACCCTAGCTGTCCTGACGCTAACCCTAGTTGTCCTGACGCTAACCCTAGTTGTCCTGACGCTAACCCTAGTTGTCCTGACGCTAACCCTACTTGTCCTGACGCTAACCCTACTTGTCCTGACGCTAACCCTACTTGTCCTGACGCTAACCCTAGTTGTCCTGACGCTAACCCTAGTTGTCCTGACGCTAACCCTAGTTGTCCTGACGCTAACCCTACTTGTCCTGACGCTAACCCTACTTGTCCTGACGCTAACCCTAGTTGTCCTGACGCTAACCCTAGTTGTCCTGACGCTAACCCTACTTGTCCTGACGCTAACCCTACTTGTCCTGACGCTAACCCTAGTTGTCCTGACGCAAACCCTACTTGTCCTGACGCTAACCCTACTTGTCCTGACGCTAACCCTACTTGTCCTGACGCTAACCCTAGTTGTCCTGATGCTAACCCTAGTTGTCCTGACGCTAACCCTAGTTGTCCTGACGCTAACCCTAGTTGTCCTGACGCTAACCCTACTTGTCCTGACGCTAACCCTAGTTGTCCTGATGCTAACCCTAGTTGTCCTGACGCTAACCCTAGTTGTCCTGACCCTTGCCCTAGTTGTCCTGACGCTAACCCTAGTTGTCCTGACGCTAACCCTAGTTGTCCTGACGCTAACCCAAGTTGTCCTGACGCTAACCCTAGTTGTCCTGACGCTAACCCTAGTTGTCCTGACGCTAACCCTAGTTGTCCTGACGCTAACCCTAGTTGTCCTGACGCTAACCCTACTTGTCCTGACGCTAACCCTAGTTGTCCTGACGCTAACCCTAGTTGTCCTGACGCTAACCCTAGTTGTCCTGACTCTAACCCTAGTTGTCCTGACGCTAACCCTACTTGTCCTGACGCTAACCCTACTTGTCCTGACGCTAACCCTAGTTGTCCTGACGCTAACCCTACTTGTCCTGACGCTAACCCTACTTGTCCTGACGCTAACCCTAGTTGTCCTGACGCTAACCCTAGTTGTCCTGACGCTAACCCTAGTTGTCCTGACGCTAACCCTAGTTGTCCTGACGCTAACCCTAGTTGTCCTGACGCTAACCCTACTTGTCCTGACGTTAACCCTACTTGTCCTGACGCTAACCCTAGTTGTCCTGACGCTAACCCTAGTTGTCCTGACGCTAACCCTAGTTGTCCTGACGCTAACCCTACTTGTCCTGATGCTAACCCTACTTGTCCTGACGCTAACCCTAGTTGTCCTGACGCTAACCCTAGTTGTCCTGACGCTAACCCTACTTGTCCTGACGCTAACCCTAGTTGCCCTGACGCTAACCCTACTTGTCCTGACGCTAACCCTACTTGTCCTGACGCTAACCCTACTTGTCCTGATGCTAACCCTACTTGTCCTGACGCTCACCCTACTTGTCCTGACGCTAACCCTAGTTGTCCTGACGCTAACCCTAGTTGTCCTGACGCTAAGCCTACTTGTCCTGACGCTAACCCTAGTTGTCCTGACGCTAACCCTAGTTTTCCTGACGCTAACCCTAGTTGTCCTGACGCTAACCCTAGTTGTCCTGACGCTAACCCTAGTTTTCCTGACGCTAACCCTAGTTGTCCTGACGCTAACCCTAGTTGTCCTGACGCTAACCCTACTTGTCCTGACGCTAACCCTAGTTGTCCTGACGCTAACCCTACTTGTCCTGACGCTAACCCTAGTTGTCCTGACGCTAACCCTAGTTGTCCTGACGCTAACCCTAGTTGTCCTGACTCTAACCCTAGTTGTCCTGACGCTAACCCTAGTTGTCCTGACTAGAGATGAGCGTTGTTCTACTCGAACTGTTCGCCAATCTCAAATTCGAGCTGTTTTGGGCGGTGTTCGAGCCGTTCGGCGAACACGAACAATTTGAGAAAAATTCGGCTGTTCGAGGTTATGTTCGATAACTGATCGTGCACCAAAATCATAACTGGATTTTTTCTCAGTAATGATGAAAATTAATGTTAATACGCAGTTTGAGTGTACAGCGGGGTGGGGGGAGGGGCAGTGGATGGATCTCTGCAGGAACAATGAAGATCTCCATTTTTTTTCTCTTTCCCGCATTTGCAGTGGGGAGGTGCAATCTGTCAGCCTATCAGCAGCGCACACACGGAGCGAAGTGCTTTTTTTCACACAAGCAAGGGCATGTGTCATTGGCAGTGTATGTCACATGTCCTTGCCCTATAAGACCAAGCCATTTTCCCCGTCGCCACCATTTTCTCACTGCTGCAGCTGCGTGTTAGACGGCACCGCTGTTGCTGTGTGCGCTATACCTTGTTAATTTCAAGCCAATTTTCGCACAAATATACAGATAGCTTGGGAGTAGGGAACAGTTGTGATTGCAGTCCTTTTAAGGACTAGGTTACAGCATTTCCTACGACTTTTATCAGGGAGGTCTGTGCTCTTAAATAGATAGGTTGTGGGAGTAAAGACTAATTGTAATTGGAGTCCTTTTCAGGACTAGGTTACATAAGTTCCTATCAGTTTTTGCCAGGCAGGTCTGTGCCAGTGCTGTGCAAGTTTTTTTCACAGCATTTGGCTGAATCTAGCAAAGCTAATCCTTTTTGGCCTATTGCAGAGTGTGTTAGTCAGTGGAGTAGCCTATCTGTGTTGCAAGATATACCACCTGTGTATAGAATACCAATTTTTTTACTGCACCTAGTGAAGTAAAATTTTTTGGGCATAGCATCATTATATTAGTCCATCTATACTGACCTCCATCAGGTTGCAAACTGAATATAATTTTTTCTGCATCTAGCTCTGAAAAAATATTTGGGCTTCTAGCAGTGTGTGGGACTTGGTCTATTAGTCCATCTATACTGACCTCCATCAGGTTGCAAATTAAAAATATTTTTTTTCTGCATCTAGCTCTGAAAAAATTTTTGGGCTTCTAGCAGTGTGTGGGACTTGGTCTATTAGTCCATCTATACTGACCTCCATCAGGTTGCAAATTGAATAAAAAAATTTTCTGCATCTAGCTCTGAAAAAATATTTGGGCTTCTAGCAGTGTGTGGGACTTGGTCTATTAGTCCATCTATACTGACCTCCATCAGGTTGCAAATTAAAAATAATTTTTTTCTTCATTTAGCTCTGAAAAAATATTTGGGCTTCTAGCAGTGTGTGGGACTTGTTCTATTAGTCCTTCTATACTGACCTCCAGCAGGTTGCAAATTGAATATAATTTTTTTCTGCATCTAGCTCTGAAAAAATATTTGGGCTTCTAGCGGTGTGTGGGACTTGGTCTAGTAGTCCATCTATACTGACCTCCATCAGGTTGCAAACTGAATATATTTTTTTCTGCATCTACCTCTGAAAAAATATTCGGCTTCTAGCTGTGTGTGGGACTTGTTGTATTAGTCCATCTATACTGACCTCCATCAGGTTGCAAACTGAATATATTTTTTTCTGCATCTACCTCTGAAAAAATATTGGGCTTCTAGCAGTGTGTGGGACTTGGCCTATTAGTCCTTCTATACTGACCTCCAGCAGGTTGCAAATTGAATATAATTTTTTTCTGCATCTAGCTCTGAAAAAATATTTGGGCTTCTAGCAGTGTGTGGGACTTGTTCTATTAGTCCACCTATACTGACCTCCATCAGGTTGCAAATTAAAACTAATTTTTATCTGCATCTACAGTACCTCTGAAAAAATATTTGGGCTTCTAGCTGTGTGTGGGACTTGTTGTATTAGTCCATCTATACTGACCTCCATCAGGTTGCAAACTGAATATATTTTTTTCTGCATCTACCTCTGAAAAAATATTCGGCTTCTAGCTGTGTGTGGGACTTGTTGTATTAGTCCATCTATACTGACCTCCATCAGGTTGCAAATTCAAAATAATTTTTTTCTGCATCTAACCCAGCCAATAGTTTTGGCCTAATACCACAGTTTGGCCACTCAGCTCTGCTCGGTTACCATCCATTGTTTTTTTGTGCAAACAACTCCAGAGTTGTGAATTAGTTAACCACCAAAATGAGTGGAAAAAGGCCTGCTGCTGGTGGAAAGGGGAATAGGCGTGTTGGGAAGGGGAAAAAAGGTTGTGTCCGTGGGGTAGGTGCAGAAGAAAGACCATCTTCCAGCCAAACTAAAATGTCTACTTCTTTTAGCGGACAATGTGATAAGATCCCTTTCTTACGGCCACGCCAATCGCTACAAATTCCAGATGAGGCACAAAAACAGCAGGTGCTTCAACGGATATCAAGTGCTCCTTTAAGTGGGCTCTCCTCCACATCAACTTCAACATCACAAATACTCCAGTCCTCAAAGGTGTCACCCAAATCGCACTTGCTTCCTCACAGCTCCCAAATCTCCAGCTGCCCGTCTGAGTATGAGGTAGAACAGATGGTTGAGTCTGCAGAGATGTTTACTCATACTATAGCCTGGGAATCAGAGGTCGACTCCAGCGCTTCTGTGAATCCAGACGAGGAAATGATCTGCACTGATGCCCAGAATCTTTATGAGTCGGATCCAGGACCAGACGCAGAAGGTTCTGACCATAATGTAGACCCTCATTCCCAAACTGTAACTCCTGTTGGTGGAGACAATGAGGAAAACGATGATAAGACTCAAATACCTGATTGGAGCGACAACTTTAGTTTTTTGTCAGGGCAGGAACAGGTTGGCTTTGAGGACGACGGGTGTGATAACGCACAGGGTGATGATGATGAGGTCGGAGATCCCACTTACTGTCAACCCACAGTCAGCCAAGAGATGAGGTCAGCAGAGGAGGTGGAGGAAGATGCAAGTGACGACGAGGTCAGGTTGCGCCTTCCTGGACAGAGACGTAGTACTGGAAGCACGTCAACAACTGCATCCTCAAACACAACTCTGCCTCTCACCACAAGTCGTGGTGGCTCTTCAGGTCGCATGGGTGCTAAGCCTTGCATAGCCTGGGCATTTTTTCAGATCGATAAAGATGACCCAACTCGTGTTATCTGTAACATTTGTCAGCAAAAGCTAAGTAGAGGCCAAAAAATACATAGTTTGAGTACTTCATGCATGAACCGGCACATGGACATGAAACATAAGTTGCAGTGGGAAGCTCAGTGTGCTACAATGCGGCCTAGCCGGCCGGGCCAACCACAGTCTGCCATATCTTGTGCATCCGCGGCCTCTTCATCCTCTGTGACTGGGGGGACAGCAGTCACACCTGTTTTGGGGCGCAGACCTGCCACCTCTTTACCCGCAACAGCCAGCGTGATTGGCATGTCATCATTTTCTTTGGAGGTGGTAACACCAGCTGGTGTTGAGCGCTGTCCGACATCGATAGCACCACCTTTGGATCAAGGCAACCTAACATGTCCGCCTGCATCTTCCTCACAGACCGGCAGTTTGCCGGGGACACCCTTATCAACCCCGTCTAAGCACAATAGCCAGCCCTCGGTCCCTCAGATGTGGACAAGTAAAAGACCATTTCCTCCTAGCCATGAGAAAGCTAAGAGGTTGAATTTCACCATCTGCAAGCTCTTGGCTACAGAAATGCTGCCTTTCCGCCTGGTGGACACAGAGGATTTTCGAGACCTTATGTCCGTCGCAGTGCCCCAGTACCAGATGCCCAGTCGGCACTACTTCTCAAAGAAAGGTGTGCCTGCGCTCCACCAGCATGTCGCACACAACATCACCGCTTCTTTGAGAAACTCTGTGTGTGACAGGGTGCATTTCACCACAGACACTTGGACGAGTAGGCATGGACAGGGGCGTTACATGTCGCTGACTGGGCACTGGGTAACTATGGTGACAGCAGGACAAGGGGCTGCTGTCCAAGTCTTGCCGTCCCCACGAGTTGTGCGTCAATCCTCTTTATGTCAAAGTTCCTCCACTGCTTCTGCCTCCTCAACCTCCTCTCGGTCTTCCACCTGCACCCAAAGCCTGTCTGGTCATGCCACAAGCTTTCTAACTGCGCAGAAGGGATCCTGCACACCTCCTTACTATGCTGGCAGCAGGGCTCAACGTCATCAGACGGTTTTTACATTGAAATGTCTGGGAAATGTGAGTCACACAGCTGAGGAGTTGTGGTCAACTCTGGAGAACCAATTTCATGAATGGTTGTCTCCACTGGACCTGAAACCAGGGAAGGCCGTGTGCGACAATGCTGCAAACCTGGGTGCGGCCCTTCGCCGGGGCAATGTCACACACGTGCCTTGTATGGCTCACGTGTTGAACCTGGTTGTCCAGCAATTTTTAGCCCACTATCCCAGACTAGATGGCCTTCTGCAGAGGGCACGGTCGCTGTGTGCTCACTTCCGCCGTTCGCATCCCGCAGCTCAGCGACTTACATCTCTACAGAAGTCGTTGGGCCTGCCACTTCACCGGCTAAAATGCGATGTGCCTACCCGGTGGAATTCAACTCTGCACATGTTGCAGCGACTGTGGCAGCACCGACAAGCCCTGGTGCAATACGTTCTGACGTATAGCCTGGGCCAACGAGATTCAGAGGTGGGGCAAATCACGCTGGAGGATTGGTCTCAGATCAGGGACCTATGCACCCTTCTGCACAGTTTTGAAATGGCGACGAAGATGTTTAGTGCTGACGATGCCATTATCAGCATGACTATTCCGGTGATTTACATGCTGGAGCACATGTTAAACAGAATTCGGAGTCAGGTGGTGGCACAAGAGGAGGTGGAGGAAGTAGAGGAGGAGGAGTTGTATGCGGAAGGGCTAACATCTGCAAGGTCCAGACGGTCGGCAGCACCAAGGCGGCAGGCATGTGAGGGTGGGGGAGATGATTTTACCAGGGCGCATGGTAGCAGCCAAACTAGTGAGGAAGGTGCAGGAGCCCAGGAAGAAGTGGAGGACGAACTGATGGAAGACTCATCAGATGAGGGAGACCTTGATCACATTTCTGTTGTGCGAGGTTGGGGGGAGAGGACAGAGGAAGGAAGCATGATTGTTACCTCGCCACCAACACAACAGGGACTTGGTGCTCCTGGATGCGCAACACACATGAGTGCCTTCTTGCTGCACTACCTGCAACATGACCCTCGAATTGTGAGAATTAGAAATAATCCTGACTACTGGGTTGCCACACTGTTAGATCCCCGGTACAAAAGTAAATTTGCAGAAATTATTCCTGCCATAGAAAGGGATGCACGCATGCAGGAGTATCAGCAGAGACTGTTGCAGAATCTTACATGTGCTTTTCCACAAAATACCAGTGGTGCACGTAGTGAATCTCACAGTTCCAACTTGCCAACCTTGGGACCGTCAAGTGTTCAGCACTCAAACCGTAACAGAACCACAGTATCTGCTGGTAACATCAATTTTGCGGAATCATTTCACCACTTTTTTAGCCCATCCTTTGCAAGGCCACAGGAGACAAGAAGTCTGACACATAGTAAACGCCTAGAGACGATGGTAAAGGAGTATCTCCAAGTAAACATTGAAGCCACGACTGTGTCACTGGACCCTTGCTCTTTTTGGGCTTCCAATCTGGATAAATGGCCGGAGCTAGCCACTTACGCCTTGGAGATCTTGTCATGCCCCGCAGCCAGCGTTCTGTCTGAACGTGTGTTCAGCGCTGCTGGTGGTGTGCTGACAGATAAGCGCACGCGGCTCTCCACTGATAATGTAGACAGACTCACGTTCATAAAGATGAACAAATCATGGATCCGAAACGACTTTTCTACCCCTGTGTCATCCTGGGGAGAGTAAAAGCTTGATGATTGGTTAAAATCACCCTACCAACCATTTTAATCTTTCAAATTACTAATCATGTTTATGTGTATCTTGACTGGAAAATAATTTGGGCTTTGTAGCAGTGTGCAGCACTGATCCTATTAGGCCATCTATACTAAAGCTTCAACAGATTTAAAATTAATAATAATTTTCAGCTGCATCTAGCCCGGAAAATAATTTTGGGGCTCCGAGATGCGCAAGACACATAAGTGCCTTCTTGCTGCACTACCTGCAGCATGACCCTCATATTGTCAGAATTCGAAGTAATCATGACTACTGGGTTGCCACACTCTTAGATCCCCCAAACTTTTCGATCAACCTTTTCATTTTAATAAAGACCAAAAAAATGGTCATTTTTGAAATTATAATCATTAGCAGGTTGTTAGAAACTGAAATCAAACAGTTTTCAACTCAAAACTTTATTCTAGGTGATGTTACATTTTCACATAGGACCCCTTGTTCGAAAGGAGCTTCTGAACTCTCTCGTCCATTGAATTTGTCAGGTTTTGGATGATTTCTGCTTCAATTGTTTTGCATGAGGACAGAATACCCTCCCAGAGCTGTTGCTTAGATGTGAACTGCCTCCCGCCATCATAGACACTCCTTTTAATGATGCTCCAAAGGTTCTGAATGGGGTAGAGGTCAGGGGAGCATGGGGGTCACACCATAAGTTTGTCCCCTTTTATGCCCATATCAGCCAGAGATGCAGATGTTTTATGTGCAGCATGAGATGGTGCATTATCATGCAGAAAAATGATCTTGCTGTGAAATACACGGTTCTTCTTCTTAAACCATGGCAGGAAGTGCTGTTTGAGAAAATCCACATACATTATGGAGTTCATCTTTAGCGCCTTCAGGGATCCTAAAGGGGCCGACAATCTCTCTCCCCATGATTCCAGGCCAAAACATTACTCCACCTCCTCCTTGTTGGCGCTGTAGTCGTGTTTGCGTGGGGTGTCCATCAACCAGCCATCCTCCACTCCATCCATCTGGACCATCGAGCGCTGCACGGCACTCATCCGTGAACAAAACAGTTTTGAAATCAGTCTTCATGTAATGTTTGGCCCACTGGAGCCGTTTCTGCTTGTGTGAAGTGGATAGAGGAGGTCGACAGGATGGCGTATGCACAGCTGCAAACCTCTGAAGGACCCTGCATCTTGTTGTTCGGGGGACGTTGGAGGCACAAGCAGCTTCAAAAACTTGTCTGCTGCTATGACAAGGCTTTTTTGCCGCTGCTCTTTCAACCTGACGTAATTGCCTGTAGGAAAGAGTCCTCAATTTGCCCTTATCAGCACGCACACGTGTGTACTGTGAATCAGCTACATACTTCTTGATTGCCAAGACACTTCATCCTGATCATCGCACAATGTTGATTGTAGTCATGCCTTGACCTAAACACTCCACAATTTGTTGCTTCTCAGCAGCCGACACATCCTTTTTCTTTCCCATTTTGGTAGAAAATGTAGGCTGCTTAATAATGTGAGACAGCCTTCTTAAGTAGTCTTGCCTTTCATTGGACACACCTGCCAAACTAATTAGCACAGGTGTCTGCAATTGCTTACAGTGATATAAAGAGCCCTGACACACATCACCATCAATGAGTTTAACTGACAAACAAACAAATTCTTCCCTTATCACTCCTAAACACTTTTTGCATAATAATTTGGAACGCAGTGTACATGTGCTTTTCCACAAAACACCAGTGGTTCACGTAGTGAATCTTACAGGTCTAACTTGCCAACCGTGGTCTGTATGGAGTTGTTCAATAAAGGGCCCAAAATTAAGATAACATAGATGGGAGAGGTCTCTATGAATAGGAATTCCTAAGTATTTGATACCCTGTGAGGGCCAGGCAAAGGGAAAGTTGGACTGGATGGAATCCTATATGGATTTGGGGAGGGAGACATCGAGGGCCTCAGACTTCGCTGCATTGATTTT